>NC_083342.1:97809768-99009768 GCF_019175385.1 Lycium barbarum
AGTGCATCTTGTGGAAATGGCAAGAAAGGTCACATTCTTGGCCGTGGCGAAAATTGGTAAGACATCCTCCCATGAACAAAAAATGTGGCATAGATGAACCTGGTCCTTATATCACTCTACTTGCTGAAAGCTGATTTTGCAAGACCGAGGACCAGGTAGCAGATATCTTCATCAAGGCACTTATCAGGGAGCAATCTATAGGAGATGGGTTTGATAGAGCTCTACTTGTTGCCTTTTCTCAAACTTCACCAGGCTTAGTTATGTTAAGAGGAAAGGTACAAGTTTAAAAGGTGTTTTTCAAAAGCATCTAACTCGCTCTTGTACCGATACAGGTACACACACGTGGCAGGTTCAGGATAGCACAAGCATAAGTGACATTGCACATCTCAGAGCTCTTGCCTCATCTTCAAAATTTTTAAGGGACCTGGTGACTATGACTCAGGTTAGTAGTGTCTTCAGTGTTTAATATGTCTAGAACTGTCTAGAATACCATGTCATTAATAGTCTTCCACTTCCTATTCTGATTTGAGCCCTTTAAATGCCTATCCATCCTGAACCTCTTCGTACTTCAAAAAGAAAACCTTCAATTTTTCAGATCGTGCAAAAAAAAATCATCACCACTTTTAAATCTGAATCGTCCTTCCTCACTCGCCAGAATCTAAACCCCACCATATCACTGCCAGATCCCAAAAATTAGTCTGACTCTGGTAAGCCCCACTTCTATCGATCATTCTAGAACAGATAAAGGACTCCATGAGCCCTGTGTAGACCTTCTCCTTGATGACTCTGAATAAGGGGGAGAGAAACATATCTAATATCATGGAAAGTGGAACTGAAATTGTTAAGGGGTTTGAAGAGGCCTTGAAGGCAAAAGAAAGCGGTGAAGGAACTCAGAAGGATCTGATGACTAAACTGATGAAGGGGAAGAAACCTATTATGGAAGAAATGGATGCAATACGCAAGGCATGCAATCCATTGGAAGAGAGGTATCTGTCACGAGTAATCCTTGTGGTAGTGCAGAAGAGACATCATACATATTTGCTCATTGCAAATCACAATGATCCTAACATGACAGACAAGGATGGAAACACCTTGCCAGGTACTGTGATAGATACCAAGATGTGCCACCATATGGAGCCTAATGTTTATTGGTATAGCAATGATAAAATCTAAGGTACTATCCGTCCAGCTCATTACCATGTACTGGTTTATGAGAACAGATCTGGCGCAGCTACAAACTGGCTATGCTACATATGCAAGGTGCACACGTTTGGTGTCCATGAATCCACTGGCCTACTATGCACATTTGGTTGCCTGTTGCGCATGATATTACATTGAGGACGTTGTGGAAATCATGGAGAAATGAAAATGCTCAAGAAGGTAAAAGGACCAGGTCTCAGTGGTGCTGCAAAGGAAGCTGAAAACCTTTGTCAAGACGCACTAATCCTTAGTTCTTGAGCCCCTACTAGTCCCCTTGAATATCTGACCCTTTGTATTCCATCGCTTAATGACTATGGCATTCATGACAATTTAAGCACCATATTTTGTACTAACTAAGACTACTATGTTTTTGGTATGCTTAATCCAATCTGGGCAACTACTCTGATTTGCGCAATGATCTTAATACTTGTTGTTACTATTCTTGCTTATGTTGTGTTGCCCTAATGGCCATGAGTTAATGCTACTGAACTTCTTTTTGGCTTATGCTACTTTTATTACTCTTTTCAATGATGCCAAAAGGGGGAAGAAAACAAAGAGGTGGGAAAGGGAGGAAGAATAGTGTGAGAGAGATTGTTTGTCATCGTAAAAAAGGGGAGATAGTTTGTCATCATCAAAAAGGGGAGATAGTTTGTCATCATCAAAAAGGGGGAAAATTACCATATGTATGTTTTGATGATTGTTAAACCATCTGGAACCAGAGAGAGTGAGAAACCTAGTCCATAATATGTCCTCTCCATACATCTCACAGTCCCAAGAATATAGTCGATATATGTGAAAGAGACATGTGCGAAAGATAAAGGGAACCGTGAAAAAGGAAAAAAAGACTGTAAGCTGCGCAAGTGAAGGACTGATCCGCAGGAGGAACGAGTGGGAATCTGGTTCTCAGGAGGAACTTTGTCTATGAGTTTATCATCATCAAAAAGGGGGAAATTGATATGTCTTGACATGTTTTGATGATTTGACAAACTTTACTCAAAAAACCAGAATACTACTATGTATCTCTAGGTCTGAGTCTCAGGGGGAAAAAATGAGGTATTTGGGTAACGGATCTGGTCCTTAGGGGGAATACAAAGGATGTCGCTTAGTCATCATCAAAAAGGGGGAAATTGATAAGAAATGATTATGTTTTGATGACATGACAAACCCTAAGGAACCAGATAAAATTAGGTTCATCTGTCTTAACTTAGTTAACCTTATGATATCTCATATGTTGCTTGTCTAACTTGCTTCTTGAAGGATCAGATGCCTACAGGAACTGCTCATATATGAGAGACCAGATATGTTAGAAGGACCAGATGAGATCAGGTCTCTAGCCTGCTCAGCCAACAATGCAGCTGTAGAGCTACTGACATTGTATCCAGTACTTACAACGTGTTCGTAGAACAGATGAGGAACCAGGTTCCTCCAGATAAAGGTTCTGGTCACTGAAGCTGAAAGTCCAAATCTATAGTTGTAAATTGAGCGGTTGAAAAGTACGATGCAGCTGTACAGCAATACCTCATCAAGGCCGAGTGATTAACGGTCCAGATTTCACGAGTATTCGTCTATACTCTCTCTCTCCCTGCATATAAAGACATCATCTTCCAAGAGTAGAATTATTGTTGCACAATTCGAAAATTGCTCCATACAAAGTGCAAGTCTCCATCTTTCAAGGGTTTCTCAAGAACAGAGTCTCAGCAACTCAAAGGACCAGGCCAGAACTGAAGATATTTTAGGTCCTTAGGTTGTTGAGTCTTTGTTCTTTTGTGCTTAAAATGTAAACCTACTCTTCCATAAAAAGAAGCTTTTTGTAGGTGTTCTAAATTCTCAAGGTTGCTTCCACAAGCTCTTGAGTGGTACACTAGGCTAGAGTTAGCTTAGTTGTATTAGTGTGTGGCTAGAGTTAGTCACTGTGGTGAATTCTCAAAGGGTGCCTTTGAGTGGTACACTGGGCTGGGGTGAGTCTAGGTGTATTAGTGTGCTTGGCTAGGGGGAGTTAGGTATGAGGGTTGCATAAGCGTTATTGTAAGGGTGAGGGATTATGGGAGTTAATTCCTAGCTTACGATAGAGTTGTAACCTGAGTTGGTCGGTTAGTTGAGTTGAAATCCTACAGGGGTAGGTCGTGGTTTTTAATCCCTTGAGCAAGGAGTTTTCCACGTAAAAATCTTGTGTTGATTCTCGTACTGCATTGTAAGGGAACTGGTACACGACCAGATTCCTCATATACTGTTTGGTGGACGCACGGCCTGCAACGCATAGTGTTACATTTGAAAACGTAATTAATGGTGTACAACAATGCACAATTTTAAGTCTACTTCTTTTTTGTTGTTGATAAAATGCGAATGATATCATACAATTTCTATCTTCTCTGTCATTGTTAAATAGAAAAGAGGAAATATTTAATTACGTTTTCAAATACAAAACTATGTTTTTGAGTGGTGATTTTCTGATTAGTAGCTTTCTCGTGAACAAACACTTTCTAGTTTTGATGAGACCGAGAATGATCCTGACTAAATTGTTTCAGTAACTTTTGTTAGCAGGCTACTAATTAGGTCCTAGATGAACTATAAACTAGAATTTGAAATGCTAACGGATTTCGGGCGAATCTAGTTGATAATACGATAACTATGATTTTGTAAGATATAACATACAAGTTGAATGCCTTTATTAATGCAAAATAAAGTAAAGTGTCTTTGCTCCATGATTTTCTTAACTTGAGTTACCATTTAGAAAATCTACTCTAGAATTATACTAATAATCTTATAGCCTGTTTGGTTAATCTTTTAAAATTTGTGTTATTTTAAAACATATTAGTTTATACGTTCTTTTCGAAAAAACTTTTGAAGAGTATTAGTTTGTGTTTGGCTAATCAATTTGGAAAATAAATTTGTTAATATTAGAACAACAATTTTTGCTTAATCAAGGTTATCAAAGTGTTTCGAAAAAAGAAAAAGAAAAAGAAAAAACTAAATTTTTCAATGAAAAATAACTTCAGCTACTACTAAAAGCACATTTCCCCCCTAAAAACTTGCTCAAATACTTTGATTATAAAAATAAGTATAGTTTAAAAAAATAAACATTTTATCCCCAAAAATCTAGACAAACATGCTACTCCCTATTTTCCAATTTATATGATGCATTTCGTTTTTCGATATTCAAAGTAAGTAAAGTTCGATCTACGTTTAAAGATATGTTTTTCATCTTATTGACGTGAGAAGAATTGTAACTCATAATACTTTTCGTATAGTTTTTGAATAGCTAAATATTAATTTTAAAGTATTGAGTTGATCTAACCCAATTTAACTTCAATGATTTGTCAAAATGACTCTTGAGAAGAGAAAAGTGTTACATAAATTAAGACGGATGAAATATTAAATTCTCTCCTATCTGTCGAGTGCTGATTTGATCATGGAGCTTTTTGACGATATATGATAGAAACTAGTGTCATTTGGACCGTGCTAAGCCCGGGCCCAAAATTATGTTAAAATTTTAATTTGTAGATATCGTTTTTTTTTTTTTTTTTTTTGCTCTTGCTTATTTGTTTTTGTAACATCAATCTGATACTTCGAAAGACTTCTAAAATATTAAAAAGTACAAAAATGTACCTGAAAAATAAAGGAAAGTATTTTTCTTAGTTTATAAATTAGATTTTTTTATCAAACATTTGAAAGCCCTTGTAATTTCCATTTTACTTAATTTTTTTTAGATTAAAGCCTCTGATGATCCAAATTGAGTTTTCATATGTTAAATTAATTTCATTTGCTTCTTTGAATTGAATCCATATTGGCGAACTTATTTTTTTTACTAAAGTTATTATAGTATTCAATTAATGTCAAAAATATTTGATGCACAAATAATGTTGCATGCTGAAATCAATAAAGTTAACTTACAAATAAATATATATAATTAAAAGCCTTGATATTACAAGAATTTTTTGTAGATATTCTTTCAAATTATATCACAAAAAATATTGAAAAGTCAATAGAATCAAATTGTCCTGACTTTAAGCCTTCTTTTACCTTCCAAAAGATGAATGTTAAAAAATAACATTTTTTCCTTTTTCTTAATTTAATAAATCATTTGATGAAATCTACATTATAATAGTTTTTCATGTTGAATGTAACTATTTATCCTAAACTATATAAAAATTCAATATTAAAAAAAATTAAAAAAATATAATCTTTACAATTGTCTGCGATTATTATTGTTTGAAAATCAAATTGTTTTTTCTTTAATTACATTATTTTTTCAAACATTTTTAGAATATATATAAAAATAATATTTTACAGTTACTCTGTTAATATAGTAAATAAATTTTATGTTAATAGTGTGTGCATATAAAATTTGATTAATTAACTATCATACTTCGGAATTTATTTTTTCAATTGAGACGGAGGGACTGTAATTTACATTTTTGAAGTATTTAACAATGATATAAGTTATTTCGTTATTTCTATTTATTTTCTTAATTTAAAACTTAATCCAAATTTAAGTGAAATCTTTATAAATTACTTATGTTCGTCAGCATGTATGTCATAAGATTGTAAGAGAAAATTAAAAATAAATTACTATATGGACGAATAAAAAATTGAAATAACAACTGATAAATGGTAAATAACATCAATAGATAATAAATAGTAGTATAAGAATAATATTTTGACTCAATAATTGAGCCTATATTAAGATAGAATTAAATGACATGATAATTCTTTATGTGTCTATAATAAATTCTTAAGGAAAAACATAATTTGAAACAAGTTTAATAATATTTCTACATAAAAGACCCAAATATGTACGAGTATGGTTTGTGGAGCCTCAATAACCTTTTCCGTAATCTCATCATTTTTAATGGCATGAAAAGTCCTTAAAGTTTTCAAAATTTACCAAAATGTGTGAAGATTGACGTAGCCATTAAAATTTCAATTAGGGGTAAAAAGAGTCAAAAAAATTCATGTGAGGACTACAAAAAATGAGTATTCTCCCTTATATATAGTAGTAAAGTAATGAAAAGTTGACAATAAAAATAAAAAGTAAATTTGGTCTTAAAAAATAAATTTTGAACCTAAAAGTAATTAATTAAAAAGTTTGACATTAAATTAAAAACTTTTGTGAGGACTATAAATACACCTTCTATATAGTAGTAAAGAAATATACAAACACCTTTTTGTTGCTAAACCGATAAACTATTTGCCAAAACTTGAAATCAAAATAAAATTTGCGTATTTCACTAGAATGTAAATCCATGTGCAGTCTAATCACCTACAAGTACAAAGTACAAAAGGTTTAAATTATCACCTACTTTCATGGATTTCTCCAAGACCTTTGGACCTAGCTCATTCCTCTTTTAGATTCTTCTTTCTTTATTTAGTTTCGAAATTGACAAATGCAAAAGGTCTGTATAGTTTTGTCGCTGTCAATTTTTATGTTTTTTATATCTATGTAAGAGCCCACCCCCCTAACTTTTGAAATTTTTTACTAAGTGTCTCACAGGTCAAGTCATACTTGTGTGAGGCACCTCTTTACGAGACAAATGGATAAAATTGGGTCTCACTTTTTAAGACTTGTTCTCTCCTCCGGCAAACTCCTCTTTATCTTCTTCCTTTCATTCCTCCATTAATATGTCCTCATTTCTCTTCTCCTACAATGTGTAGTTCATGTGTACTACTAACTGGACCAACAATTTAAAGACTTTTCTTCAACAAAAAATTCATCCTCCTCAACTTTTCCAACAACCCGCTTCAAAAATAAATCCTCCATCAATGCCCTAATTAATGCACAAGAAAACTGAATGATATTTCCTTCAATATGAGTGAAAATATTTTTTGGTAGAGAGTGTCCTATTACTAGGGCTCAACACGAAAAACCGAAAAATCAAATCAAACCAAAAAAAAAAATCGACATTTATTTGGTTTGATTTTTAAATTTAAAACCGACTATATTTAGTTTGGTTTTGATTTCAAGTATAAAAAAACCGAAAAAAATCGAACCAAACCAATTTTATATATACATATTTTAAAAATTATATATATATATATATATATATATATGTGTGTGTGTGTGTGTGTGTGTGTGTGTGTGTGTGTGTATTAATTTTTTTTATGAAAAATTACAATTTATATTATGTTTTTATACTCTTGGACCGTGCTTTTGAAAAAATTACTTTGGCATATTTCCATGTTTATAGTAAGCTCTTGCCAGGAGTATTATATCTATAGATCAGTGAGTCACTAGTACTGTTAGCTACTTTGACATGTTTTCATGTTTCCGTAGTGAAGATGTGACAAGTTTTTATTTTGGAAAGGTAATAACTAGTAAAGGTGTGGCAAGCTTTTGTGGCAATATCCAATTTTCTATTTCAGATGAGTTTAGTTTCAGATAGTGACTATAATGTATTTTTAAAAACCGACAAAAATCGAAAAAATCAATAAATACCAAACAAAAACCGAATAATAAAAATCGATATAGTTTGGTTTAGTTTGACACTTTGAATAATCGATTTAATTGGTTTAATTATTTTTTAAATAAAAAATTCAAACCGAACCATGAGCACCCCTACCAATTACACTAAGAAAAGAAGGAGAACATTCATTGTTAATTTTCATTGATATAACTAAAATACTCATCAAAGTACAATCAACACAAAACCCAATTGACCACAAAAAATCCATTCAAAATCCACTGCCAAAAAAAAAAAAAGCCTAGGACTAATTCGATCTGCTAACAAAAATCCCCAAAAAGAATTCTCCAAATTTAAACCTTTGAAGTATAAAACATTCTAAATCATGTTATAAGACATGAAGAAATAAAAATTTCTCTAGAATTTTGTTTTAAAAAATATATCTGAAAGAAAATAATCTAAAAGAGGAAGGAAAAAGTAATTTATGGTTGAATAAATCAAAAGAAGAAGATAAAAGAAGGGAAAAGCAGGGAAAGAATAATGGATCTATATTGGAAAAGAAACGAAGGTAGTATGAGAGTTTGGCAGAAGTGAGAAGTCTTTGAAGTGGGACCCAAATTTGGCATAAAACTTTTCAGCATTACTAGATCTCGAGAAGAAGGTCAATGTCAGGGGTAGTGCCGTAGGGGTTTGTTTCAAAATGTTGCATCATGGAAAACACCAAAAAATTTGGGCTAAAATAGTAAAATTGTTGCAAAATGTTTATATGATCAATTAGATATTTGATGTATTATGATTTATAAGTACTTAACTTATACGTATATTTTCAAAAAAAAATATCGAACGTAAACAAAACGAAAGATGCTTACCAGCTTACAGGTAACCCTCCATACTAGAGTTTTTATTACTCCCTGCGTCCATTTTTATTTGTCTACACCATACTAAAAATAAATATCAACTTTTAGAGGGTGTTTAGATTGACTTATTTTAAGTGTTTATTAATTTTTAAGCTTTTTTCTATTTTTTGTGTTGTTTGGGAAAGATAGAAAGTACTGTTAAGCACTTCCTTTTAAACAAAAAAAGTATAAAAATAAGCCAAAAAGATGAAAAATTGATATTCTCAACTTATGTCTTTTAGCTTTTAGCTTGTAAGCTACTTTTAAAAAGTCAATTCAAAAACTTTCTTACTCGTTCAGTTTGAAAAACTAAGAAATACATTAGTATCTTTTATACTTACTTTATTAAGTAGTACTAACTAGTAACCAAATTGATTATGTAATTTTTTCGTGAATCAACTATAAGCGCTAGTTAGTAACTTAGTATAGCTTAGTTAATATTTAGTAGGCGTTTGGTCATAGATATCAAAAATAAATTCACTTTTTTTGGAATTTTTGAAGTTGGAGTTGGAGTTGGAGTTGTGTTTGACCATAGTTTTTGAAATTGTAGTTTTTGATGAAATGTAGTTGTAAAAAAGTGGAAAAAAAAAAATTAAAAACAAGTTTTTTGAGTATTTGATATTTCAGCATACAACTTCAAGTTGTATTCTGGAATATTTATGGCCAAACACCCAAAAGTGAAAAATAATCGGAAAAAGTGAATAATTTTTATGACCAAATGGCACCTTAGTATACGCTTCTGCACTTTGTAATCGTAAAAGAGTGAGTAGCTTGTAGGTGTGCCTATGTTTTCATTGAATTAATTGTCATCGATTTTAAGGCATCTTGGCATTGATTAGAACCATAGCATTCATGTTTGCTACATCACTGCTTTACCAAACTTAATTATGAGTAAGGAGTTAATTCATGGAAGTGTCTTGAACATTAATGATCCATTTTAGTGTGATATAAATTAAATACTCTTGAATTGATCACAACTTTCGTGGCGTTCTTTTTGTTTAATTTGTGATATTACTTCTAATGTTGAAATGATTCTTTTACATAAGTAATTGTATACATTTCAAGAAATCAAATTAACTTTAAGTAATCTAGTGTAAAGTACTTTACGACCAATCAAATATATGCCCTCATTGGAGTCTAAACAAATGACGTCATTACGAAGTGGAACCGTGTAGCTTACAGAAGTGGACTTTCTATGTCTTAATGGAAAATGGAAATTACTTGCCCGCTAAATTTTTTCGGATACCCACTGGATTCTAGAGATAGATTCTAATCTTTTGGGTCAAATTATGACATTTTAAGTATTAATTATGAAATTGTTCCTTTAGAACTGCAAAACGTCAAACTTATTAATTTAGGCAAAAACAGCCTGGCATTTGACAAATGCTTCAGGTGCTTATCAGTTACCACCTCACATATAATTATAAACTTTAATTTATACTCTAGACTAGATGGTTGGCGCAGCTTGTACGGGTAGGGTTGCGGCTTGAAATTAAAAAAAAAAAAAAAAAAAAAAAAAAAAAAAAAACTCTTAGCAATTGCTCGGTATTATAGTTTCTTTCTTTATTTTCCTTGTTTCCATGAGGAGTTTTTCTCTTGAGTATTGGAGTAGAAAATATTAAAAACAATAAACGTGAAATATATGTTTTTTATAAATAAATATATGTAATTTATTTTAGGTGATCTGGTAATGTAACGTTGCGCTGCATGCATATGCACTCGTCACTGTAAGAGACAACACAGTGATTCCGAAGGCTTACTAAATACTAATTGCTCAAATCCAAGTAGTAAATTATGAGATGCTACGTTAAGTATAGCTTTTCTCCTTATATATATGTGCACTTAGCAAAATGAAGAAGGAATCTACGAGATTAATGGTTATTTTCGTTGCATATATTAGTTAGTGACGGAGCCAATTAAGAGAGTTAAAAAATATGAAGAAGTGAATACACGAAGAAGCCAAGAGAGTTTAACACATGAACCCCCTCAACCCTACCTAGCTCCACCCCTGCCCATAGTATACCTAGCTAGAGATCTAAGAGCTAATCAGCTAGGAGATGGCGTAATTTTCTTCTGATGTTGGTTACTATTCTGCTGCTTCTTTTATAGGAGCAACATTTTATTTTCTCCCCTTATTGAGTAAGGATAAAGGTAGAAACTAATAATTAATATTTTACTCTTCTAAAATGATAATTATTTTGACCATTTATTTTAATGACGACAAGTAAATGGACAAGAGAGCAACTTACTCCTGGACGCCTTACCTCGTTTACATCTTGAATATCTACATTTAGATAATTATATCCGTCGTCTGAAAATTCAATATATTCACTTGTATAATAAGTTGCAAAAGACCCCGACATGCCCTAAAGATAGGTATACTGACAGATAAGATATCATATCTCTGCAATTCAGTATCTGATAATTCTTATCCAGATTCTTCATTGATCATTCCCAAATATATTACAATGTTTCATTTCAGTAGATGATTGTAGTATAAATTCGCAGACTTAGGCACAATTTGGGTAGGAAAAGCTTTCGGGATTTTTTTCTAGAAACTGAAACATATGTTTGTTTAGAACGGACACTTGGTTTTTGGATAAAGATTTTTCTCCGCAAAACCCCTCAAAAGTTAATTATCTGAAGCTAGGTTTCCAAAATAAATAAATAAATAAATAGCGACCACAGCTCAGTGTATTTGACCTACACCAATTATCCGCCACCTTTTGCATGTTATCGGTCATGTTTAGTGTAAGCATCTACCTTAATTATGTAGAATACGTTTATATTGTTACTGCCTATAATACTTGGACCCATTTGGACGTAAAAATTATTCACTTTTTTCAGGAGTGATTTTTCATTATGTTTGAAAATCAATGTTTGATCATGAAAAATTAATATTCAACTTGAAGCTATCTTTCAATTTCGGAAAACAGCTTATAACTTATTTTCCAACTAACTTTTCACTTTTGAAGCGTGTTTAAACATGAACATTATTCCAAATATACTTTGCAAAAAGTATAACCAGACACAACTTCTTTTTTAACTTTAACTCCATAAATTTCAAATAAAATGAAAAACATTTGAAATTTATGGCTAAATGCCTAGTTAAACGTATATTACTCAGAGGATCCTCTAAGCACAACTTCTTTATATTTCGTTTTTTGAAAATTGTTTTCATGAAATTTTCCCGATATAGATTTGCAAAAACCAAACCAGAATTGAATTCAAATACCCACTTGCAAGAGGAGGACCACGATGAAACACCAAAACATGGACTAACAGAACCTTAAATTCTTTGCCTAACGATCTCCATCCGTATGTCTCGGCGGTCCTACTGGGGTGAGTCAATATACACTGCCTTTATATTATAAAAAATGAGTACGTGGCACGTACCTTAAAGTGTAAACTAAGGAGTCGTTTGGACATGATTTGAAATCATAATGATTTGAAATTAAAGTTTTGTTTGGACATGCAATTTAAATTTTTTAAGTAGGCGTTTAGACATGCGATTTCATCTCATGAGATGAAATCATGAGTTGAAATCAGCATTTGGAATGCGATTTCACCTCTGATTTCATCTCATGAGATGAAATCCCAAATCAACCAAAAAGGCATGATTTAGGATTTGAAATCATGATTTCAAAAAATATAAATGTAAAATTTGACCCATACATTTATATTTTGTAAAAAAAGACTCATAAGTTGGTAGATATATTTACCAATCATGTTTACCAACCATTTGTATTAAATATTAATCTGCAAGTTGGTAAAATATTTTTCAGTTGGTAAAATGTTTGTTCGTCTTCTCGGTCATCTGATCGGGAAATGCATGCTCGGTGTGAACTGTGAAGAGATTGTTCGTACCATGTGAGAGGATTATATTAAAGAGTAGTTACATTACTATTCATGTTAAATTTTCCTTTTTATTGAACTAAAGTTTGATCAATTGATGTTGTATTTTTTAGAAAGGTCTTCTAGTAGCGTATTAATTTTATTATGAACTATGATTTACTCATTTAGTAAGATTGTATAAGAATTGAAATTTTTTTGATGGTTTTCACAACTTGTGGGGTTTTTATGTTTATAAAAACAACCGCAACTTAAAAAATTCAAATTGCATGTCCAAACATGAAATCATGTCCAAACGGGGCCTAAGTTGTATTTTTCTCATAGATATAAAAATCCCACAAGTTACGAAAATTATTAAAACTTTCTCAATTCTTATACAATCTTACCAAATAAGCAAATCATAGTTTACGATTAATTTAATACGTTATTAGAAAGCCTTTCTAAAAAATGCAATATCAATTGATCGAACTTTAGTTCATTAGAAAGGAAAATTCAACATGAGGTTTAGTGTACACTCTTTAATATAATCCTCCAAATGCGTTTAGAAAGTAAATTTGTCATAAATATACCACATTTTGTAGATCTTTTAATATTTGATATAAGTGATTCGTAAATATATCAACCAATTATGGATTTCTTTTACAAAATATAAACTTATGGCTCAAGTTTTACATTTTAATTTTTTTTTTTGAAATCATGATTAATTAAAATCTCAAATCATACCTTTTTGAAGAATTTGGGATTTGAAATCATGATATGAAGTTGAAGTTGAAATTTTACGCAAATTGCATAAATAAATATTGATTTGAAATCATAATTTCATATGGTAGGCTGAACACCTACTAATACTCCCTCTATTCCTAATTATGTGGCACCATTTAACTAGACATGACGTTTAAAAAGGAAAAAAAGACTCATAAAATTTGTGGTTACAAAATCGTCTCATAAAATTAACTTTTTTAAAATTAAAAAATGACATTTTTTTTAACAGAATAAAAAGAAAAATATGACACATAAATAAATGATATAAAGAGAGTACAACTTTTTACATACAAAATCGAAAAGAATTTCTTTTGGGAAAAGTCGTTTAAGTTCCCAAAAGACGATACAATCACAAAAAGTGACATAGGGATAAACGAGTGCCTGTAAGCGCTTGAAAGGTGGATGAGTAATCGTTCCTCGAAATCTGGCTCTCGTCATTGAAGACCATCAAAGATTGTGTTAGAAAGAAAGATCCAACTTTGGATTTCTTTCTTATTCATAAAAGAACGAGAAAAAGATAAAATCAGGCTAATTCCTGAAATGTCTTTTAGATATTCTTCAATATCATAGCTAATTTACGAATTTTTTTCTTTTCTGGCTAAATTCAAGGAACGGTTTCTTTCCTTACTCTTGAGTAAAATTAGATTGGCTTTTGACCCACTCTATTCGCCAAACGATGATTCTCGTTTTGCGGGAATAACAAAAACGATAATTTTTTTTCCCGATATGTATTGCCTTTTTTTTATTTTTTTATTTTTAACACAAGGATAGATATGAGGTAACAGCAATCATAACACATCCAGTGTATTTCTACAAATAGAATTTAAAGAAGGTGGTGTATACGTGACAGTACTTCTATTTTGTGATGATAGAGAAGTTGTTTTTGATAGACTCTCATGCCAAGTAAAGCATATCAAAATCAACAAAAAAAATATAGTATTAGAAATTCATGTAGAAAATAATGAAGAAAACAACAGTAAAAGCAATAAACAATACAATTCCAAAATTAAAAAATAACAAATAATAATAATAAAATCGAATAATAGTAGGAAAATAAGGAATTGACATGAGGTGATAATTTAAATTTAAATGGAACTTTCGATATGCATCGAAATTAATTAAAACTCAAATCAAGTATCGAACAACTAATCTATATCTATATATAATATAAAGCTGGGCATAAATAAGATGATGTGACACATCTCTATGACCAGTATTAATATTTATCTTTTTTTTCTCAAGTTTTTGAATTTTTCCTATCTTTCCATCATTTTATAATTAAAGAATTAATCATATTCTGCCCTAGTTATTGAAATTCATCTAACGCTGATCAGTAAAATCAATTAATGTCATATCGGTTACGGAATAATTTCACACCAAATACGGATTGTATTTGTGTTTACCATGTATATTTCCAACCTATTGAGGAATCTGTTCTCTCTTTCTTCTTCTTTTTCTTTTTTCCTTTTTGTTTTCCCTCCTCTTTTATTGGTTTCTTTTCCTCTTCCCCATCATATTTATTATTGTGCGAGAGGGTGATAAAGAGTTGAAACAGAAAGGATAACCTTATTGTTGTAATTGAGATACGAAATGAAGAATTGTAAAGGTGTCAACAACTTAGTGCAATCAAACAATTAAAAAAACAGTATAAAAGTAAGGCCAGGGAGCACATGATTGGAAGGTCGTGGAACAAATAATTTTTTGCATGAATATAATAGTTACTCCCAAACTGATCATTGCAAGAAGAACAATATAATAATGCATCAGGTAAACCGAAGAATCAAAATTTTAACTTATTTCTATGAACAAATTCATTAGAATAGTACCATGTGGATTTGACCCTTTTTATCTCAACAGAAATCGTCACAAGATTTAACAAAGTAAGAACTAAATCTGATTTCTCCAGGGGGATCAATAAAATGGAAATAAGAAGTCATCAGAATCTCCTTTGAAGATGTATTTTTGAAGTTCTTTCTTTTCTACTCTTTTGATTTATACCAAAAGTGTGTAGTGTTGAAATGGTTATTAAGGAAAATGAGCAAATTTATGAATTTCTTTGGAGTTGAGAATAGATTAGTGTAATGATTGGACAATAATGGGCAGACAAATGCGGTGGATCACAAAAGTAAAGAAAGTGAAATGCAAAAGTAAATCCCAGAAGTTTCAAATTGTGTTTCCTTTTGTTTTACTTTCCTTTTATTCAACCACCTTTCTCTCTATCTATTTTTAATTTGACATTTGAAGTAGAAGACAAGCTATAAAAGTACATATACTATAGTTTTAAGTTTTGAAAAAATATACACACTAATATAGAAAGAAACTAAAAGCTATAATATCATAAGAGTAGATGAAGTACTGAGACTATGAGCCTGTTTGGATGGGCTTAAAAAAAAAACAGTTTATAAGCTAAAAACAGCTTATAAGCTGCTTTAGATAAGCTAAGTCAGATTTATTTTAAACACAAAATGGCTTATAAGCTGGTCAGTCAAACACTCAAAAAAAACTTTCAGCAACTTATAAGCAAATCCAAATGGGCTCTATGTAAGGAAAAAAATAGATGAAACAATATTTTGTATCACGGAGGAGTACTACATCTATATTTTATATATAATCTATGAGCACAAAAAACAAAAAAAATTATAGTACATCTGCTTGAAAGATCACTCAAATTACAAAGTGTAGGTAGTACAGTTTTCGTTAGAAAATATGTACGAAATAAAAGACGCAATAATTATCATCAAGCTAACATTAACATCATCCGAATATCAAAAGTATTGCTTAGAAAGAATTTATATTTCATAGATATATAATTAACATTTTTGGTTTTCTTAACAGTGCGGCGCAAAGCGCGGCAAAATTCACTGGTTAAAAATAAACGGAGAAAGGAGGGAAGTGACGGGAAAAAGGCAATTAAAGGGCTAATAGAGTAAAGAAACAAATAAAAGGAAGATGGAAGCGAGAGAATTAATTGAAAAGCAAAAAAAGGAGTGTAGGATGTTGGCAGAGGTAGATGGAACTAATAAAAGCGATGATGATGGCATAGGGGGGCTGTTAATAGTCTAATTTAATCAACACATACAATCATACATGAGTATTTCTCAAACGACCCAGACAAATAAAAAGGAATAGCAAACACGAAAAGTGGTGGTACGAGGGATAATCAACGTGGGAGATGGACGCCCCGTCGCAATCCTCTCGACGTTGGATGAGCCACGACTATGTTTTAAACCAAATCGTTACGTGGCATCTTTTAACACCACACACGACTCCTAGATTTTTCATACTTATGATGTTACAAATTAATTTTGCCTTTCTCTATCGCCGTCAGATTGTCCATACAGACACTTTTTGGTAAAAACGTCTGATAGGTTGGGCTTTGGGACATGATTTGATCGAATTTGAAGAACAGAATATTCAAAACTGAAGTTGAACAAATGTTTTTTGAAACAAGTGGTGTTAAATCAATGAATTAGGTTAAATTTAAACTGATTAGATTTAATTAATTAATGAGTAGGTCATAACACAAGGACGGAGGTATATGGTATAATGCCAACAATTGAACCTTCTTTGTTAAAAACCTATAATACTATATGTAAAGGGGGGAAACTAAGCTTTGTGATATGCGAAGTTATTGTATGTCCTTGACATAATTCTTTTTAAAATCTCTTTATATAAATCTTTGGCTCCGCCACTACATACATAATACGTTCAAATTTGTTTTAGTCAAATATACAATAATTTTAGAGCTAAACAATGATTCACAATCCAATCCACTCAGCTCAAAGTCAATTTTCATTTATTTTAGCTGTGCTTTTTCGCCCTTTTTTCGCTCTGGACTGGGTTGTTTATTCTATGATAATTTAAGCCAACAAAACTACTTTTTCTTTTTTCGTGACTATATTTAACCAACCAAATCTAAAATTACTATTAAATATTTTGATAATTTTTTTATACAAAGACTTCTCAGATTGGCTCAAACTTTTAAATGAGCTCGCTAATCGGATTATGTTCAAATTTATACGTGAATTAATATAAGCCTAACTTAGCCTTTTCAAATTTTAGTGAGTTCGGCCAATTATATTTTCTTCAAATTTTAGTGAGTTCGGCCAATTATATTTTCATAGATTACATTTGATATTCCTAATACTCTCTGTTGAGAAATTTTCTATTTAGGGAACGCTAATCAAAATATTGCAAACTTCAATCATTAATAATTCACCACTCTAGTCGAATAGCCCCACAAAGACACCAATAAACCAAGAGGGTTTCTAAAATACTACCATCCCTTTGGGCAAAGAGTGACATGTATGCAAAGCTTATAAGTCAACTTTACGTTAAGTCCACACAAAATTAGAGTAAAGTAGTAAGCGAGTGGGGCCCGGGTGTGGGGCTCAGTTATTTCTGTCGTCTCTCTACTTATTGGCATTCACTTTGGGGCTAATTGTCTTGCCTCCACTTGCCAGATAAAAAGATAAAAAAATCAGTGTTCTTCTCCATTTTCATACCAGTAATAATGGGAAGAGCACCTTGTTGTGAGAAAGTTGGTCTCAAGAGAGGCAGATGGACTACAGAAGAGGATCAAACTCTCACTAATTATATTCTTGCTAATGGTGAAGGTTCTTGGAGGTCATTACCCAAAAATGCTGGTACCATTCTCTTCTAATCAACCTTAAATCCTGCTACTATTATTTTTCTTCATTTAACATTTTTCTTTTTGTGTTTTGAAGGATTATTAAGATGTGGAAAGAGTTGCCGACTGAGATGGATTAATTACTTGAGGTCTGATCTGAAGAGAGGAAACATAAAAACTGAAGAGGAAGACATAATCATCAAGCTGCATTCAACTTTGGGTAACAGGTACGGAATAATTGGTTAAAGTTAAATGATCAACTAGCCTTTTCAACTTGCTTCTACACCCTTTCCCCAACGTATACGACTCAATGATAGTAACTGGACACTAGTAAATTTTATTATTAACCATGAGTTAATCTATTTTATTTTATATGGTGTTTTCTTCCTTTTTAGTATATGGTCCAAAAAATGCGATGTCACATTTAAACTTCATATCTTATAATTAATGACATGATTGTATAAGCATAAAAATTTCATAATATTCTTATAAGATCACAAGTTTTTTAAGAATTTTTTTTTTTCTTAAACTATACTATGCAATAAAGAATTTAAATTATGGACGCCATTACTTTGAATTTTTTATACCATAAGGTCAATTTACCTATTGTACCAAATAATCTGTTTTATTTTTAATTTAATATTACAAATCTCACATTTTAAGGAAACGTAAGCAGAAATATCATTTAAATAACCTGGTAGTATAAGAAAATTATTTGACACTAACAATATATAACTTAAAATCTACAATAAAACGGAGGGAGTACTCTTTTATTCATTCATTTCATCGGTGGCGGAGCCACAGCCTGACAAGGGTGTTCAACCGAATACTCTTCGCCGAAAAATTATTCCGTGTAGACATGTCAATTATTACGTATTACAGACATATATTACATATTGAACACTGTTAATATATAGATTATATATTTCATGTTTGCTCCACTTTATACTGTTTTGCCTGAAGAAAAGGAACAAGAGGGTAAAATTGGTCCCCGCAATAGTTCAAAATAACTCTGTGCGTTTTCACATGACTATCGATGGCACATGCTTTAGCAACCCTCTCTTCAACCTTTCTATTATTAGCCCTATAACAGCTTTAGTCTCAGTCGGTGTGTCTAAAACTATTACCGGTGACAATTTAAATTACAAAAATATATTCAGTAGGAAATATGCATATATATCAGCCAAGCAGAATAATAATTGTACTAGTAAAAAGCGTGGTTTTTCAGTTAAGATATTAAATATGATGATTAACACGTACGTACCAATGGTACCATCTTTCTAATATTTTCTAGTGTCAACTAAATCGATTTTTAACTATATTTGCAGATGGTCTCTAATAGCCGGACATCTACCAGGTAGAACAGACAATGAGATTAAGAACTACTGGAACTCTCATCTAAGCAGAAAGGTTGAAAGCTTAAGGATCCCAAGTGATGAAAAGCTGCCTAAAGCTGTAGTTGATTTGGCTAAAAGGGGTGCATTGAAGCCAATCAAACATAATAGAAAAACAAACCGATCCACCATCAAGAAAAATAAAACATCAGAAAGTTCTGCTTCAAACTTGTCAGAGCCTAAGCAAGCTAAAGAAAATGGTGGACCTTTGAGTGCATCAGTTCCTATGCCCTCAACACCAAACATGGAAAAAGAGGCCTTATCTAGCACCATTAGCTCAGGGATAGATGGGCTAGCTAGTGTTAGTGCTATGGTTTCAATGCAAGAAGATTATATAGCAAACATAGCAGCGCCAAATCCTTGGACTGGGTCCACAGAGGCTCACAGTAGCCTTAGTTCAGGTAGAGTAATCAAACTTTTAATTACTCCCTTCGTCGCTATTTATCTAACACTTTTCGTTTTTTAAAAGTTAATTTTACTTTGAAGTTAGATTAGATTAGATTAACTTAATATTTTAATATTAAAATTTATATAGTTGAAAACTACATAAAATTATTATAAGTTTCAAGTTTTTTCATATCAATTTGATGAAAAAAATATATCTTAAAATGTTGATCAAAGTTCATACAATTTGAATCTCAAAAAGTGTCACGTAAATTGAAATAGGAAGTATATCTTAATTAATACGCCTATTCACATACGTGAAAATTCTTCATTCTTTTTTTTTTTTTTGGTTGTTATGAGTGGAGATTTGAACTCATGATTTTTGTCAAGTCTAATACCATGTTAAAATATATGATCATTTCATCTAAAAGCTTGAGCGGTTAGAGTAAGCACATTTTTCATTAATCCTTCCTTATCAGTTTTTGTTTCTTACTTTTTTTTTTGTAGTCTATTTCAGAAATAATATCATTTTCTATATTTAGTACTCTTTAATTCCAACATCCTACGAGACTGATTTAAGATCACAAGATTTAGGCATTTTCGTACATTACACACGTGTTTTTAATTTAAGACCATAATATTTAGGCAAAATAGTTTGGGAGATCCCTGTACTTAACACTTTTTGACATCCCGGTGTTTGTACTTTCATGTTTGCCAACTGAACCCCTCTACCCATCAAAACTGAGCATTTTAAACCCCTAATTTAGGGGTTTAAAATGCTCAGTTTTGATGAGTAGAGGGGTTCAGTTGACAAACATGAAAGTACAAACACCGAGATATCAAAAAGTGTCAAGTACAGGGGCCTAACAGACTATTCTGCCTAATATTTAAAAGTCTTCCATACTTTTCTTAAACTATATGTCCAGTCAAACTAAAACGTATAAAATAAAATGGAAGAAATACTTAATTATCTCTTCAACTATCTTTATTTGTGATCCTGATTTTATTATGGGTGAAATACTTTAAATTTTAGGCAGAAATTTTTGAACGTAGAACCTATCGTATGTACAATTTTTAATTACTACTCCCTCTGTTTCAATTTGTTTGAACCTATTTCCTTTTTAGTCCGTGCCAAAATGAATAACCTTTTTCCTAATTTGAAAACAAATTCACTTTATGAATGATTTATAGTCACATAAATTTTCAAGGCTTATTTTGAATCACAAGTTTCAAAAGTCTTTTCTCTTTCTTAAATGTCGTGCCCAGTCAAATGAGTTCATATAAATTGAAACGGAGGGAGTATAATATTGTATTTTTTTCTTCAGCAGATAGTGGGATGGAATGGCTTGACGAGATTATGCCAGACGTGGTCATTGATGATCAAGATATGGACCCAAATTTCATTTTGACTAGTTTAGAGAACGGGCAAGAAGAAACATCGGAAAAAGTTACCGCCGAGACAGCGAATAATTACTGCGGGACCATGCACAGTAACAACAAAGATCATAACAATAAAATAGTATCAAGTGAAGATATGCAAATGGAGAATAATCCAGAGAGTGAAGCTGTATCAATAAATGAGAAAAACAAGGAAACGAGATTATTAATGGAGGCGGATGGTACAATTGAATGGGATTGGCAAGATCAATTAGTATGGCCATGGGAAGAAACAGAACAAGAAAACATAGTATCATCCATTCCTAGTTGGCCGTTTTGGGATAGTGACAATACCGAGTTACTTCAAAATTGCGCGAATGAAGCAACGGTGGATATAAATTCCGTGCATTACAGTGAAAAAAACCAAAAACATAGTGCCCTTGTCGATTGGCTTTTGTCTTAGCCTTCAGCTAGATGCAGAATATGGCACATCATTTGATAAGTATGTAACACGTCAGTAAATTTGCCAATACTCTGCTAAGATTCACTGTCTTTTGGTATTGTGTAGCATATATTTAGTACATGGAAATTGGAATAACAAATTATGTACATATTTAAAGTTTCATGTAGTGTAGAAAATAATTACACATGAGTTATAATTAAACAACAATAATAATTATCAAATTGATAAATTAGGGCACCTAACAGTGTGATACGTGGTTGATAAAGTTGTAACGGAGGTGAAAGTGTAGGTGATTTTTTTCTCATTGGTCCCCGCCTTGTTGGTAGACAACGTTACCTAATATTTGTACTAAGGAGAAGTAGCAAGTACCTGTAATATCAATCGAGGTGCACGCATTGATCCTCACACCACGGTTATAGAAATTAAGCTAGTAATTAATCTGTATAGTAATAATTAAATTACATTGATAAATTAAATAACTTTTTCAATGTATAACTTAAATTCTTTATCTGTAGTCCGTGATAGCATGCATGATATATTTTTTGGAGTATCTCGAATGCAGCTGGAACTTAATTACTGGTCATTTCACATTCTTACTAGTCAAGTTTAAGTGATTATTCTTGAGAAAGACTGAATGGACTTCGAAAATAACGTAATGGCACTGCTTTTGATCAGTATGTATTTAGTAGCTAAACGGGAATAAACGTCAGTAATTTGAGACCATCACTGTGTTTTGGTTTTGCGTGGCATACGTATATATTTGGAACGTGGAGATTGGAATACCCAGTAATATATGTACATATTTTAAGTTTTATGTTGCTTAGAAAATAGTTAATATATATAGTCACGGTATATAATTATACTTAAAATTATGTGATGAACACTAATAATAGTACTAAATTGATAAATTAGTGCAATCAAGGTGTAACCTATGGGTAATAAAGTGGATTGATAACTACAAGGTCTCAGGTTTAAATTTTATCAGAGACAAAAACACTGAGTGATTTCTTCCTATGCATGTGTTCAAGTTTTTGTGAAAAAAGTTAATCGATATTGATGTTGATGGGAGGTAATAGGTACCCGGTGAAATTACGTGAGGTGCAAGCGTTGGCCCTGACACTACAGCTATAAAAAAAATAGTAACTAATCTATTATAAGTAATAGATTAAATTAATTGATAGATTAAATAATTTTATCAAGGTATACTATGGAGCCATTTGGACATGATTTGAAATCATGATTTTGAAATCATGTTTGGACATGTAATTTGGATATCTTAAGTTGTATTTTCTCTTATAGACAAAAAACCCATGAAAACTATTAAAACATTCCTAATTCTTATACAATTTTACCAAATGAGCAAGTCATAGTTCATAACAAAATTAATACGCTACTAGAAGGCCTTTCTAAAAAGTATATCATCAATTGATCAAACTTTAGTTCAATAAAAACGAAAATTTAACATGAATAGTAATGTAACTACTCTTTAATCTAATCCTCCACATGGTAGACATAAATAAATGTTGGTGGAAGTTAATGAGGTTGGTAAATGGTTGGTGGGAGTAATTGTTAAAAATATTTACCAACTTATGAGTCTTTTTTTTTATATAAAATATAAATTTATGGGTCAAATTTTATATTTAAAATTTTTAAAACCATGATTTCAAACCCCAAAATAATTTGAAATTTCAAATTATGATTTCGAACAACATGTCCAAACGCCTACTATAACTTAAATGCTTTATGCATACGATTGTTGTCCGTGATTGCACGCATGACTATATTTAGATTACTGCATCTCGTGGAGGGTCTTGAATGCTGGAACTTAATCATCAATATACTAAGGTCATTTTACATTTTCGTACCAGTCAACTACATAGTACATATTCACGAGAAAGATTAAATGGACTACAGAAATAACGTCTAATTTTTCATTTTACTTCCTCTATTTTTTATGCGAAAATAAAATAAGAGAAAGTATATAAATAATACAACGTTTCTTTGTAAAGGAAGTGAGAAGGATTGTAGATTAAGAGGAGGAGCAAGAACACTGAATTGTGTACCTTAAAATAGCGGAAGATTAATCGTTGATCTTGCCACCAAAAATTGCCCAAATCAAACTTCGTTTCTCTTGGAAATGGAGTATTCTTCACAAACTAGATGTCGTCTTTTATGTGTGTTTTGAGGAAGAAGAAACAGAGAATTTTCTTGCCTTTGTTTTTTTATTTTATTTAAAGTTCAAGTCACTATAGGAAGAGAGACCTTGTTAGCCTTATAAGAAGAGAAGAAAAAACGGCCTTGGAAAGAAACTGATCCCTTCATGTATTCACGTTTTAGGAGCAGTTTTTCTCTTTTCAGTTATAGGGTAACTTCTCCCATAATTATCCTTTCTGAAACGGGTCGGCTTAGTCCACATGCGCGACTCGCGACCCAGACCCGAATATCCAACATCTTCCACTTCGCACATGGTGGACTAGACACAAATCAGTACTATGTCAATAACACACGTTATTCATATAGACAAATAGTTCGTGCGACCTGCGAGCATCAAGAGCTATACCTATTAAGGTTTTACAAGAGCTCTATGTAGAAATTCAATACCCTAGACATCATGTGCTACTCCAATAGCTATTTATCTAATCCCTTGGCCTCTAAAGAAGCGAACTCGAGTTCATGTTTAACTTTATATCCAAAATTACACTTGATAACCTTATGATAAGTGTAATGGCCGGCCTGTGAATACAAGTTAAATTACTAATATTTTCAATTGTCTTCCCTTTATACTCGAATATATCTGTTTCAGATCAACTATTTTCCTAGACATGCACCGCATTACCGAATCACTCATGGCTATTAGTGACATGCTAAAGTAGCAACACTGATTGAAATTTCAAGAAACAATCAAAGGTTAAAGGGTATTCCAATGAAAGGTTAATATAACTTTTCAGGGTCTCACACAATGAAGAAGTAGGGATCCATTATTCCATTAACCCATTGGTCACTAAGCACACGTGGTATGAAACATGGTATTCCTATCTTATATTGGCGAGTGTGTCTCATTCTTTTACTCATTCAACATTGTACAGATCTTGATCTAGACATATCTAAACGTCTGATCCGAGCTTCTCTCTTCAATGATCCTCAAATTCATCTTCTTAGAGAAACTCATATGTGGCTTATAAAACAAGTCATAACATAGTGATAGAACTCATCTCTTCACGTTCCTTAACGTATGAGGCGATTGCCCGTGTGAGAGAGTCAATCTCGCGACTTGTTCGACACAATTTATCAATAAAATTACATCATCACATACATATCAAATATGAACATAAATTCAAGAGTCAAATATTGACAGGAATATTATAACAACCAAGTCATTTTACAACACAAAAATATTGATCATATCTTAGCAAACCTAGAGCCATAATATGTTTCTCAAACAGGTCTCTAGATATCACCTTTGTAAAAGGATCAGCTATCATTTCTCGCGCAATTATGCATTGTAAAGTTACTTCTCCACTTGCTACTGTGTACAAATTTATACTTGATGTCAATGTGTTTGATTTTGCTGTGATACTTATGATCCTTTGTGTATGCAATAGCCGTTTGGATCCATGAGAGTTCTTTGCTATGCCCAAATGCTCAAAGAATCTTTTTAACTAACAACTTCTTGTACTGCACATGCAGAGGCCACAAACTCAACTTCCATAGTTGAAAGAGCTGTGCAAGTTTGTTACTAACTTTTCCATGAAATAGCACCATATTAAGTAAGAAAGCATAGCTGGATGTCGATTTTGTCCATCGTTCCAGTCACCACCGCAATCATCATCTATATACCCTCTCAAGTGTAAATCATTTCTGCAATAACATAGTGAATAATCAACAATTCCTTTCAGGTATCGAAAGATCCTCTTCACAGCTTTCCAATGATCTTTTACAAGATTGGACTGATACCTGCTAACCAAATCTACAGCTGTAACGACCTTTCCGGTCGTTATGGAAAACATAGGACCACCCCCACCAAATAGAACCTTTTCAAGGATAGAACAAACTCGATTGTATAAGTCTAAGAACTGAAAAATTGACTTGTTTGTCATTATTGTTTGATTATGTTGAGTCCATCGGGGGGTGACGTAGGAAATTAGAACTCCGTTGGGAATTTCGAGGCCATGGGTGGGTTCGCATGGTGTTTTTCTATCTATGTGCATGTTTGTTTGTGTTTGTGAGGCCTCGGATGAAATGTTGGGTGGTGGAGTTGCAAAACAGTGAAATTAGCGAGCTCACAGGTCCTGTATTACTGCTGCGGCAGAAGTATTACCGCTATGGAGGGACCGTAGTAGCAGTTAGCTTCTCACCGCAACGGTCAGTCGATATTCGTCGTGTCCGCTGTGGCGGGCAATGGACCGCTATGGCGATGTCGGTATAGCGGGATTTGGCCAGCCACAGCAGAGGTCAGTTTCTTTGTGGTCTGCTATAGCGTGCACTTGGCCGCTATAGAGAGACCGCTGTAGCGTTGACCACCGTAGCGGTCGACGGGGGCAGAATCTTGGTTTTTAAACACTTAGTTTCGAATTCTTTATTCATAAAACTACAAAACAATTCCCCACAAACACCTAGGGTGAATTTCCAAGCTAGGGCAAGAATATTCTTGAGAGGTAAGTCTCAACCATCCCTTTCAATCATTACGTTATCACCTTCATGTCTCCAATGGTGAATTAGTAATAGTAACCCTAGAACCTAATAGACCTTCTATAATTGATGAGTTATGATTGTTGTCATATGTTTATTATCTAACTCCTTTTAATCAAGAAGTGAACCATTAGAGTCATGAACTAAGTGAAATTGAGACTTAAGGTTTCATAAAAATGGTAGCTTGACTATGGAAACTACTAGTAATTGATGTTTTGATTGAATAGCTCTATAAATTAATGATTTGCGGTTACTAAGGCTATTTTTAGGTTGTGTTACGCCTAGAAATCGTTCACCCATTGAAATGGGGCTAAATGGAAGGGTGTTTTTGAATTGATTTTATGACAAGAGTAATTATGACCATTGAGCATTCTAATTTCTAGACTTTGAGCGTTCCGAGGCTTTATGGAAGGGAAAAGATGTATCAGAGTGATTCGCATTGTTCCAGCTCTACGTTTGAGGTAGGTTACGGTCTACTTGAGTTAGACTTTGATTAGTTGATTGTATGTGTTGTGAAATCGATAGGAGAAGGCATGTCTAGTCTTCAAACATGATGTGTGTGTGTGTGGTTGAACTCCCACATGAAATTTCTTGAGTGACTTTGTGGGCTTCATGTCACTATTCATTGTGTTGGAACCTACAGTTTGATGTTGTTGTGGCGAGAGGTTAATATGATCTTCTCGGTGAAATTGGGATATAAAATGATGATTTGATTACTGAAAATGAGAGGACAAGAAATACTAATATGTGTGTGTATATATATATATATGAGCTCGTGGTCCGAGGTTCGTTCCGAAAATGAGTGGTACATGATGTGGACTACGTCCGAGGTTCTTTCCGGAGCGGATGATTTATGGCTCGGGTCCGATGAGTATCTGGAACGAGTGGTACATAGACACCATGGGTCCCCTGCAGGTCATGACTACTGAGCAATGACATCAGTTAGCATGTGTGTACAACAAGTATATGGTTATTGTTGGTAGACTTGTTCCCGTTTGTGTTTCTGTTTATTTGATTCCTTATATCTTTGGGTGACTTGATTCGTAATATCCTTGGTTGACTTGTTGTTCGATTATTGATTTCGTGTTGTTGGCTAGCTTGTCTATTTTATTGATTTTATGATGTATGCATGATAGTAATCTTAGTCGGCCTATGATATCTACCGGTACATAGTGTTTGTACTGATACTACCTTGCTGCATTCTTTTGAGTGCAGATTGTGATCCAGAGATGCTACCCGACCTTATATCTAGTGTTGAGGCCATTTGCTGACAGATTTAGGGTGAGCTTCTATCCATGCCAGGCCACCCGAAGATCTTCGTTTATGTTGTTTATTCTATTCCGGACATTGTTGGTTATTTATTTACACAGATTAAATTCCTTAGACATGTTTTAGATTAGAGTCCTTGTACGGTGACTTTCAAATTTTGGGGTCTGTAATAGTTAGGGCTTCCGCATTTACTTCATTGTTTTATGGCATGACTTAATTTGATTTATCTTGTGCTTGAATGGTTAATAACTGATTGAATTGGTTAATATAAAAATGGACTTGAATGAATAGATGACTTATGTTTTGGTTCGCCCACTAGGAGTTAATATGGGTGCCAATCATGGTGTTGTGACAACGGCATAACAAATGTACGGACGAGTACACATCATAGAATTAATCAAACTCCCGACAACATTTAAATATGGAACTTGAGGCATGTCTTTTTTTTCTAGTCTTTGGACACATTTCAAGGCTTAAAGTCTGGCCTCTCACTATACTCACTATAGGAGTATCCATGGGTTTGCACATATTCATTCGCAAGCATTCCAATTTTTTTTCTGTATATACGTTTCTTGAGATAGACTCAAAAACTTCTTCTCTTTGGATCTTAACACTTAATATATAGTTTGCTTTACCCATGGCTTTCATGTCAAATGACTTTGAAAGTCATGACTTGATAGTTTTCACATTCTCCAAATTATTTTCCGGATAGTCAAATATCATCCACGTAAAGGGAAAGAATTATAAACATTTCATTGGACTTCTTCACGTAGATGAAATTGTCTTCATCGATCATGGTGAAATCCTATGAAATAACCTCTGTATGAAATCTCAAATACCACTGCCTTGAAGACTGCTTCAAGCCATAGATAGATATTTTTAATTTGCAGACTTTCTTTTCATGGCCTTTAACAATGAAACTTACAGGTTGTTTCATGTAAATTTCCTCGTTTAGTTCTCCATTGAGAAAAGTTGTCTTTACATCCATTTGGTGTAACTCTAGATCCAAATGTGCAATAATAGGCAAAAGTATGTGAATTGAGGTAAACTTCACAATTGGTAAAAAGGTTTTCTCATAATCTATTCCATCTTATTGGGTAAAACATTTTGCGACCAATCATATCTTGTATCTTTCTATTGCCACGTCCGATTTGTGTTTAACTTTGAGAACCCATTTGCTACCAATATCTCTACGCCTAGAAGGAAAGTCAACTAGATCCCAGACTTTGTTGGTTCTCATGGACTCCAACTCTTCTTTCATTGCTTTCATCCACTCATTTTTTCCAAGCCTTTCCAAAGCCTCAGTAATAGAATTAGGTTCATCCAACTGTGGGAGATACCCAGAAAAAGTAATCTTCAATATCAAAATATCGTTTAGGTATACCTTTTTTGGTACTCTTACGTTATTGAAATTCAGATTCCTCTAAAGGATTTCGGGATTCAAAACTCCCACTTGGATTAGGTACCAATACTTGGTCTATTTGATCATCAAACATGTCTGAAGACATTGTCTGATCATCTGAATTCAACATTTCATACAGAGACTCCTTTCTTAATTTCACCCTTTTTTGGAAAATCATTTTCTAGAAACGTGATATCTCATGATTCAATTTTAGTAGTTCTTCCATCTTCTAATTCACCGATAAACACATACCCTTTGGAGTGTTTGGAGTATCTTATAAAGATACATTTCTTTCCTTTGGGACTCAGTTTTCCAAACTTACCAAAACAATCTTTTACATATACAGCACAACCCCAAGGTCGTAGATCATTCAGGTTTAGTTTGTGACCAGTACATAGCTCATAGAGAGTGGAAGTAACTGATTTAGAAGGCGGTTTATTTAATATGTCTGCCGTAATCAATAATGCATCTCCCCAGAAGAAGATAGTAAATTTACCTTCTCCATTATGGACCTTGTCATGTCCAATAGTTTTTTTATTTCTCCTTCTGCTATACTATTCTATTGAGGTGTATAAGAAATAGCTAACTATCTGGTAATGTCTTTTTCATTACATAATTTTTTAAACTTTATTTATAAATATTCACGGCCTTTATCAGTTCTTAAAGTCTTTATACTTTTGTCTAATTAATTCTCAACTTCATTCATATATTTTCTAAAGCATTCAAGAGCATCAGATTTATGAGAAATCAAATAGACATAACCAAAGCGCGTGAAATCATCAATAAATGTAATGAAATATAAAGCACCAAACCTTGCCCTCACATTCATTGGACCACAGGCATCAGACTGGATTAACTGCAATGGGAAATCTGCTCTCTTAGCTTTCCCAAATGGTTTACGTGTAATCATTCTAGCAAGACAATTTTCACAAGTTGGTATTTCAATTTTGGAGAAAGGACTCAAATGCCCTTCCTTTTCTAATCTATTCATCTGTTCATGCTCTATGTGATCTAATCTTGTATGCCATGTAATAAAACCAACATCATTGTTACTAGAATAACATGTCATTACAGAATGGTCAATATAATAGTCATAAGTTCAAGGATTACAATCTAAAACGATAAAACCATCATAACGAAGTCCAAACTCATAAAAAACATTGTCTTGATTAATTCTGACACCATTGCGACTAAAATTTAAACAGAAACCAAGATCTAGAAAAACGACACAGACACTAAGTTCCGTCGAATCTCTGGAGCATATAGGACGTCATGCAACATCAAATATTGGCCACCACGCATGTCCATTTTACAAGTTCCTATCCCTTTGACTTTAAGCATTGCATTATTTTCTACATATATCCACCTTGATCCAGGTGAAACTAGACGGAACTCCACAAACGCTTCTTGATCACGACTCACGTGGTCAGTGGCCCCTGAGTCTACAATCCACACAAGATAGCATTCAGTTAGTAAAACAGTGCTAGAAACATATGTAGCACTTAGAGATGCGTTTTGAAATGCTTTTAGAGATGCGTTTTGAAATGCTACCTTTTTCGACTTGGGACACTCACGAGCAAAATTCCCTGGAACTTGGCAATTGTAGCATTTCATTTTACTCTTGTCTTTCTTATTGAAAAACTGCTTTCCCTTCTTAGGATTTGGCTTGTTCCTTTTCTTAGAGGGTCTTTTTTCAGCCTCCTTACCCTTTTTGTCATTTTTCCAATTTTTCTCGCCCTTGAAGCCTGAAGACTTCGTACCACTTGATTCTGCCACATAGGCACTGGATACAATTTTAGCACCATCAAGCCGCTCTTCTTCAAGCTCGACATGACAGGCAATATAAAAAAAATATTAATGCTATCAATATGGGTTAAGTTAACCTTTAAATGTTCCCAACTATTAGGAAGAGACCGGATCACTGCTTGAACTTGCTGCTCATCAGAGAGAACATGACCAGTAATTTTGAGTTGAGAAATCATGTTAGACATCACCTTAAGGTGTTGTTTAACATTGTGATCGTGACGCTTTTTGTAAGTGTCAAATTTGATAGTCAGTTGTCTAAGGTGGGTCACAGTAGTACCCCCATATGTCTCTCCTAAGTTTGTCCACATAGCATTATCAATTGGTATTCTTCACATTTGTTAATGAGATCATCAACACAGAACTCACAATAATTCCACGTGCAGTGGAATCTTTCTTTTTTCACGCATTGTAAGCTTCGAGATCTCTTCTGTGTTGAGCAGTGTTACCCTCTTCTAGGTGAACCAAAACATGGTTACAGAGCATCTTGCTCTTCCAGTACATACCACATTTTACGACTCTAGAAGTCGTAATTCTCACCGTTTAGCTTCTCACCCTTATTTAAATCATCAATGATGATCTTAGATACCATATCTGTTAATTGAGACTATTAAGCAATTCTTTACTCATCAATATTTACCCTTAAAAACTTGTATGTGATAGACACATTCAATCAAATCAATTTTTATAAAGGATTCACATTTAGTGTAAAATCGAAAGGTCACGAAAATTTTCAATCATCATCTATAAACTAAATGTTTAACCAAAATTAACATCATTTCTTAATGTGTATTTAATTATATTCTGAAGATAATCAGAACTCCATGTATGAGTTCTGTGTCGAAACTTAGAAATAAGAGAAGAAGATGATAGAGAAGAAGTAGAACATATTAGTGATAAAGAAAAGAATTAGATTGCTTCCATTGATAATGAAAACTGAATGATAAAACTTGTAACCTTACAATGATCTGTATATGATATATATACATGTGTATATCAGTAGAGAAATAGAAGACTAGCTAACTACAATGAAGACTAACTAACTCTAATAACTACACTTCACAAATATGGTTATATCTTAACTAATCCCAACTCAGTAATTAACTAGGCTAGCTTTATTAACTAACTAATCCAGCTGTATTAACTTGCTCCAACATTCCCCCTCAAGTTAAGTGGCATAAATATATTTAGCACACCTAACTTGGAACATATATAGTGATGCTGCACTTTTGTAAGTCCTTTGGTAAGTAAGTCTGCAAGTTGGTCAGTTGTTGAGATTAAGTCAGAACCTTTATGTTACACCTCAAAAAAAATTCATTTCATTGTGCGGTAAATAGACTAACGCAGGGTGAGATGTATATGATGTCCCTACAAGTAAGAAGGGGTACTTGACGATCCTAATTAAGATTCCAAAGATATTTGAGGCAAGAGAAGAAAGTTCGTTGAGGAGGGCGAATCATAAGTCGTGTTTGGAAAGGTTTTGGGAAGAACCGAGCTAATGTTGATTTAATAATGTCTTGAGGAAGAGTTATAATGCTCCTTGGATTGTTAATGAATCGTTAAACAAGTGTTAAGAAGGTTCCATAAGGGTTGGAGATCAAATGGAGCGTCAAAACAAGTTCGGGAGGAAGGTGATTTATACGACCCATTATATGGTCCGTATAACAATCACAGTGAGGGGTGATCACTGGGAGTATTATACGGTCACTTATACGGACTGTATAAGTGTCCGTATAATCCATAGCTGGCAGATTTTTTATTTTATAAAAAAAGACCCCAAGTTCTTATTTTTTATTTCATTCATTCTCTACACCTCAAGAAAGCTCTAGAGCATTCTCCACACCATCTTAACACATCTCCAAGAGAAATCACAGATCAAACACCTATAATCAAGGGAATCAAGTGTTTGGATGTTCATTAGGGTTGCTAGAAGCTAAGCATCTCTTTGGAATTGAAGTTAGGGTTTTCTTCAACTGAAGTATCTTCATCCAAAGCCCATTCCTACATAATCAAAGGTGAGTTTTATGTTCATTCCATGTCATTAAGAATATTGAGTGGTTGAAAGACTTGAATTATGGAAGAGAGTAGAGTATGGAGTTCAAATATGGAAATATTAGTATTCTTGAATAGTAACTTGACTTGAATCATAGTTCTTGATACGTAATGAGTATAATATTGCTATGAATGGTATTAAAGATATTGTAGAAGCATTGTATGAGAATAGATATGGTATTGTGCCACAATTAGGGTTATGAATGATTTTGATAGGGAATGTTGAGAATTGAATAATGTCTAGCTTGATGAAATTATTGATTAAGATATTGTGGGTGTTGTTATTGATGTTTGGGATTTGTTTATTATGTGGAGGAAGTCATTAAAACAAAGGAGATGCTGCCCAAATTTCGTTAGCTCTTAGATTGTTAATTGAGATATAAAGCATGTTTCCAGTTATCTAACCTTAGTACGAATTCTCTTGAATGTAGAATTGTGAGTATTGGAGGGGAGCACTTAGTCGGTAAAACTAGAGAGACGTAAAGGTATGTAAGGCTAGCCCCCTTCTTTCAAAGGCATGACTTCTATACTATGATTTCTTTCCTACATTTCCATGACCTTCTTACATCCCAAGGGATGAAAGCTAAAGATTATTAAAAGCTTCTTATGAGATCGAGATGACCTCGTTTTTCAACAGATTCTCTGAAGCTACTACATGGTACTCCATCAACAATACGTAAATATTCATATGATTTTGGTCCTCTAACATTCATTAACAACAATCTTAGATAATAGCGTTCACCTTCTGTTGGATGACATGTTACAACACGTCCAATAGTATGCCCTTTTTTCAGCGTGACCACTTCCTCTCCTTAGGCGACCACACCAAATATTCAGGAAATTCTTTATACAACAAATTAAGTTCTATAGGATCCGTGTTAGTTCTATTCATGTAAAAAAAATCAGTTAGCATGGTCAGCTTAATCATCAGATTATTTACAACTACACGTATATTAGCATTGTTTTTAAATGAAACATATTGTTGTCCCTCAAGATGAATTTGAAGGGAACATACACTGATGACATTTCACTAATAGAGAAACCGAACAAGCGCCATGTAGCTTCCGATTGTGATACCCATATAGCAGACTGATATTCTTTTATTTCGTCAATTTCTACGTTTTTCTCATTAGCATGTACAAAAAATGCAATTTTATCATGTCCTTTACAAATATATTTATATAGATATACTTCACGACTTTAATGTCAGAGCATACTTCAACATTCATATGACAATTAAAGTTTCCAAGCAAAAAAGGGTTGTATGGAACAACCCATGAATTGTCCAAGTAGTGATCTCTTATCTTTACTGTTATTCTTGTATTATTCTTGTATTTCGTCATCTATAAATTGGATAAGAATGTAACATCCCGTAAATCCGAGTTAGGTGTCAATGTGAAATAATTGGGGTTTAGACGTTATTTTAACCTTTTGGATCCCTTTGGGATGGGTGATGGTGTTAAATAATTTTTTCGGGGTCAAATGAGATAAGGAAGTTCATTAAAAATCCTGAAATTCGTCTAAGTCTGAGACAGTTTTAGTTATGCCCAGTTTTCGGGTAGTTTTGTTGGAAATTTGAGACAACGCAAAACATGAAAGTTGTAGGTATTTGAAATAACTTTCCAACCATATATTATGGAGGTCAAACGAAGGTCTGTACAAAAAGTTATGACCGATTTACTGAAGCTGTATAAAATGGAAATCCCGATTCTTGTAGGATTAGGTTTTAAAGCCCAAGCCTTTATAATAACTTATAAATACAACCCAAAAACGTCCAAGGAGAGGGTTTTTCCACCAGATCCATATATCATCTCTCTAAGGTGAGTTTTTACTCAAATCCCTGAGTTATTTACCTTAACAAAGCACTAGATTAACACCAAATCATTACATGAAATCGTTAGATTGTGAAAACTTCATTCAAGGTCAAATATGGGATGAAGCTTTGGGATTTCTTCAAAAAGGTAACACCCTCACACTTTTATGGATATATGGAATAATTATTATGTTTTAGACATGGAATAGTTGGTAGAATCATGAAATAGAATTGATTTAGATGTACTTTATTAAAAACAAAACCCTAGTATGTTTGCTGTAGAATTTCCTCTGACCATCCATATTAAATGGACATTTTCGGATAAACTAACCGTTGGATCGAGCCCATATTTTACCTGAGTGGTCCCAACATATAGGTCTTAAATGTGAACGGTGAAGATCGGATTTAGAGGTCTGTAGCTATGCGTTTCCAGCTATAAACAGCAGCTGCGAATTTGGTGGATATCTATAGTTTATTGGTCATACAAACCTCAATTAGATGTAGAATGATTCTTTGAAGCATGAAGCTTAAGTTTGGAATATTTTAATGGGATTTAAGGTATGTCTCTTTAAAAATAAAATTCTTTTTGAATATAAAGGTAATTTGTATATCTCTTTTAAAGAAAATCCTTTTGACTTTGAAGGTGTTTTGTATGTCTATATTTCAAAATTCGTCTTTTCATGTATGTCTAGATTTTACCAAAAATATTCCTTGAAGTATGTCTATATTCCAAAAATCATCTTTTCAACTATGTCTACTTGTGAAGTACGCTTATATTGTGAAAGCATGAATTGTATTTTAGAATCCTTCCTTGATTGTTTGTATAAGTTATAACTCTTGTTTGGTGGAATTTATTCCGGAATTAAAGATGATATCTTTTAGACAAGGTTATGCGTGTGTAGGGTCAAGCCCGCATCTAACCTTATACGAACTATACTACTTTGTGAAACTCGCTTTTCCCATTATTGGATGATTGAACTTAATCTTCTAAAGGTTGGACCTAAACTTGTTTTGTTGTTGAATGGGTTTCTCGAACTTGAAATTGAATAAGAGATTTGAATAAGATTCTAAATCGGTTATGACTTGAAATGCCTCCATTTTGAGATGATGACTGGAGAAGTGAGATTCGGCTCTAAGCCATGATTGATGATTCAGTAATATGCCATGATTTGTATTTTGTTGGTGTTTGGGCCTGTATGGGCAAGCTGTGCTAATCCATAGGACGATTAGCCGTTATGGATCCTAACGTATCGATACGAGTATTGTTGTGTCAGTCCAGAGGACGATTGACCTCTGTTGCTTCCTAGACCGGAGTATCTATGGCTGTGCTAGTCCAGAGGACGATTAGCCTCCGTTTCTTCCTAGCGCGGAGTATCTATTGTTGTGCTAGTACAGAGGACGATTAGCCTCCGTATCTTCGTAAACCGGAGTATCTATGGTTGTGCTAGTCCAGAGGACGATTAGCCTCCGTTGCTTCTAAGCCCGGAGTATCTATTGTTGTGCTTGTCTAGAGGACGATTAGCCTCCGCGGTTTCCTAACCCTGAGTATCGATTGATTGATCTACCTGTGAGTGGCTTGTTTTATATCTTGTTGCCTGTGAGTGGCTTGTGGTGATTTGAATTCGTCAGTGAAATACTTGGCCTGGTAAATGGTAAGGAGTGAAGTTAATGTGTCTGTCATTGTTGGGTTCTTTGATGACTCTTTGATGTTGCCGACTCACTTTATTCTTGGGTTTGAACTGTTATTTTCATTGATATCATTTTATTGATTTTATTCACTATATCTTGTTTTATTAACTATTTCCCCTTAGACACTCACTGAGTACCCAATACTCAGGCATACCATTGTTGTTTTTTATGGTATGTTAGGTGTCATTGAGGAGCAGGTTCGTAATACGTCTACGACTTAAGAGAACTTGCTGCTTTCGAGACTATTCAGTGAGCCCACATGATTGTTCGTGGGGCACCATTCTATCTTTACTTTTCGTCTTTTAGTTTCGGGCTGCGTCCCGATGATTTAGACATTGCTCATTATCTTAGAAGCTCCATAGTATACGTTCTTGTGGGTAGTTGTTGAGTTATTGATTAACTCTCGGGCACGTTATTACGTTTGACTAAGTATTTAGTGAATAAAGACTTCCGCTGATTTAATTTATATATTCATGATTTGTTACATTTACTTTATAAACTGTTGGAGGCGAATGTTGAACCTGGCGGGTTCAAGTGTTATTATTGTATCGTTTAGGTTCTTCCGAAGTTGTTCATGACGTCGGATGCCGGTCACGTCTAGGGTGGGTTATGTGACACCCCAGCTTAGGAGGAAAGTCCCACATCGGCATAACACAGGAGAGGTGCTGGGTATATAAGTAAGCATGCCTTACCTCCTAATGACGCGTTTTAAAGTCGTACGGGCCTAGGCCCAAAGCGGACAATATCACTAGTGGGCTGGGCTGTTACAGATGGTATCAGAGCCACTCTTGTGTCAGCCTTGTCGATGGGAGGCTAGAGTTCAACTAAGTTTAGGCAAATCCCGGGTAGGCGGGGCAAACCTCAGAGCTGAGTCTAGGCAAATCCCATGCGGTGGGGCAAACCTCAGCGAGGACGCTGAGTCCATAAGAGGGGGTGTATGTGACACCCCAGCTTAGGAGGAAAGTACCACATCGGCATAACACAGGAGAGGTGCTGGGTATATAAGTAAGCATGCCTTACCTCCTAGTGACGCGTTTTAAAGTCGTGCGGGCCTAGGCCCAAAGCGGACAATATCACTAATGGGCTGGGCTGTTACAAAGAAAGCTCCTTTTGAGGTATGATTAACGAAGCTTTTTGGATAATAAAACTTGCAAAAACCCATCTTCTTCATGCAAGGATTTGTAGGATTAAGATTACCACAAGGATCATGCATCATGTGTTTAAGAACTCATGAATATAAATATGGTTCTACATCTTGATCATGTCAGGACTCACTTTGCTTAGGCCATGCAGGCACTTACCTTCCCACCTCGGTAAACGAACCCTCAACCTAACAATGAATACATACACGAAGAATGAATTTAAAACAGCGGAATAAAAAAAATACGTAAGTCTTACGATATATCTATAAATAAGTAGTAGAAAGTGCGGAAGACAATAAACATCCCCAGGGTCTAGTCTGAATAATACAAGAGCATCTAAGGAGAATAATACAATCTGGAATACTAATACATAATGTCTATGTCTCTGAAGTAAAAATAAGACATATGATAGGAAAGTCTTCAAGGTCAGCGGACACCATGCTCACTCTGGAAACTCGAGAGAAAGCTGAAGTGTCGATCAGCCACGGGTCACAAAAGTGGATCCTACATGGTACTCTACATTCATAAAATAATGCAGCAAGTGCAGGTCAGTACAAACAACAGTACTGGTAGGCATCATCGGCCGACTAAGCATAGTTAACACAATTCAAATAGTAAAAATGATAAGCAAATAAACCAACTAAGCATGAGATAATATAATCGCAACCGAGTATCCATCATCGCCTACGTAAAGCATCTAAACCCGAATAGGTCAAGTCTGAATATATATCCGATCTAATACAATCCAAACATCAAACATCTCGATCGAGTCATAATGCAATGCAATGCAATAATGGTATGAATGCAGTACCATGCAAATGAGGTGTACACATGTACTCTGGATGGAAATATCGACGTCTCAGTAGCACAACCCAGCGTGACTCACGAATTCTAAGTGCCACCCGCCCCGAAACTTTGCCCAACAAACAGACGGGACCCCGAATCTTTGCCCATTGGAAGAGTCTCACCGGCACCACCCTGGGGGACCCGCGGAGTACATGCACTAACAACGATTTCGGGATATCATCGGAATCGACCATACTACAATGATGCCGGAATAGATCATTGGAGATCGGACATCTCACAGTCACTCAAGTAAAAGAGTCTGTCAAATATCAGTTTCATACAATCAATGATTTCAGAATTGAACTTCGGACATCAGCCTTCTCATAATCACTCAAGTAAAAGAGTTTATCAAATATCAGTTTTATATAATCAATGATTCAGGAATGGATACTCGGACATCAGCCTTTTCACAATCACTCAAGTAAAGAGTATCAAAATATCAGTTTCGCTCAATCAACGATACTGGATCATCACCAGGTATGGGCCATGCATCATGAATATGAGAGAATGCATGCAATGCATATGTATATCGATCCAGTTCAACATCACAAGAACCATAATGGGGTATACCCACAACGTATCACATCACAATACCAACAGTAGGTATGCCAACATATATCAATAACTCGAGTACCAACAGTGGGTATGCCAACAATATATCCAAGTACAAATACCAACAACGGGTATGTCAATTCTATCCAAATCAAGATGACAAAACAGAATTCGCTATCTACCAACTACACATGGCATCAAGCCAACACAATGGAACAATCAAGGCATACATAAAGAGGTAACTAGTCCCAACACACATCAGGGCCCAATCTAACGCAATATCCATCCCAACTTCATACCCGAAGGTTCACATACTATCTCCGACATTATGATCTAAATATGTGATTCACTATACGAAGTCTCACCAAAGGTAAATCATAACCTACCTGGATCGCCGAACCGCAACACCAATAACTCACTCCTTTGCCTTGCCCTTCCGCTGAAGCTCAGAACCAAAGTAGTGTAAGAATAATCAAATTCTATATTAGAAATCATGAAGAATGATACTAATATTGCTATGATTATAATTAGGTCAATTCTAACCCTAGAAATTGAGGAAACGGGCCTATAAGGGCATAATGGAAAATTCGGGGGCAAAATACCAAATTAAGCACTAGGTAATCATAACCCAACCACTAATTGTTGATTTAGCTCAAGGATTAGCCTAGTTTCTGATTTTAAGCAAAATTCATTAATTGGGTATAAACCCTAAGTCTTTAATTCTGAAATTCAACGCTAAAAGTGGAAGATATATGATTAATAGGCTCATATTAGTCAAAATCTAACATAAACATTAACAATTTCCTCATACATGAGCCTAAGGGAAAGTTCACCAAAATCATCCTTCAAATTCCATCTATAAGGGATTGTTAAAGGGAAGGGAGAATTCTAAGATGATTGTGATTCGGGAATAGTAAAGGATTAGGCAAGGTTTACCTTCAAGAATTTCTTCAAATTATCTCCAAGAACATTTTCCTCAATCTCAAATATCGAGATGGGAAATAATGAGAGTTTAAGACTTATTTAAAACACATTTAATGAGACACCTGGCCCGTCACCGCCACGACAGTGATAGGGCCGCTACGGAGGCTGGGAGGTCGACACAGCGGTATGCCCAATAATTCCCATGGCTGCCCCAGCGGCCAACACACCGCCACAGCAGTGCGGCTGAGGCAGAACTGGTGTCGTTGTTGCGGGAACCAGATACCAAAATCTCCTGAATTTTCTAATTCTTCAATCAAAATCCCGAGTTATTCCCGAGGCCATCTGCCTTCAAGACAAACACACAAACCCATACAAAAATACGCTGCGAACGCGCTCAGGGTCTTGAAATTTCCAACGGGGGTCTCGTTGATCGAGTCAACCCCCGATGCCTTAATTTCAATTTCCCATCCTAAGTCCCGAAATGAATCCAAGTGCATTAAGAACCTAACCAAATACACATAAAAGTTCTAAACGACCATCGGGACCTCTCGGAATTCATGAAATTTTGAAAAAGGTTCGTTCGCCCAAAAGTCAACTTTAGGTCAACTATTCTTTCACTTAAAGCCTATATTTTCACCAAAGTTGCCCGAATCCGGTCTAGACACCTCAAAAAGCTTGTCAACGGTCCCCTCGGGTCAAAAGTAAGCTAATAAATGCTCGAAAACGAGCAAAAACGCCGAAGAGACTATAACGACTAAACGGGTCATTACATCAAATACCAATTGAACCGTTACTCGTCCTCGAGAAAAGAAAAGAAGGAAAGTAGGAAAATACCTGAATTAGTGAACAACTGGGGATATCGACTACGCATATCGGACTCAGTCTCCCAAGTAGCCTCTTCCACAGGACGGTGCTTCCATTGCACCTTCACAGAAGCAATCTCCTTTGATCGCAACTTCCAAACCTGTCTATCTAAGATCGCGATAGGCTCCTCCTCATAAGTCAATCTCCTTTGACCGCAACTTCCAAACCTGCCTATCCAAGATCGCAATAGGCTTCTCCTCATAAGTCAATCTCCTTTGACCGCAACTTCCAAACCTGCCTATCTAAGATCGCGGTAGGCTCCTCCTCATAAGTCAAATTCTCATCAAGCAAGATAGAATCCCAACGGACAATGTAGGTACAATCGGCCTGGTACTTCTTCAGCATCGAGACATGAAAAATCAAGTGAATTCCTGCCAAGCCTGGCGGTAATGTCAACTCATAAGCTACATCACCGATACATTCCACGACCTCAAACGGACCAATGTACCTGGGGCTCAACTTGCCCCTTTTACCAAACCTCATAACACCCTTCATAGGTGAAACCTTTAATAGAACGTGGTCATCAATAGCAAACTTCAAATCCCTGACCTTCCGATCCGCATACATCTTTTGCTGACTCTAAGCTACCACGAGCCTAGCCTTAATAACTCTCACTCTATCAAGGGACTCTCTTAATAGATCTGTGCTCCAAGGTCGAGCCTCGAACCCATCGAACCAACCAATCGGAGATCTACACCTCGTACCATATAAGGCCTCAAAAGGCGTCATACCAATACTCGAATGATAACTGTTATTGTATGCAAACTCCACCAAGTGCAAGTGTTGATCCTATTGACTACTAAAATCAATAACACACGCTCTCAACATGTCCTCGAGCACCTGAATGGTCCGCTCGGACTTACCAGTGATCTGGGGATGAAAAGATATATTAATGTCTAATCGGGTACTCAACTCCTCATGAAATGCCCTCCAGAATCGAAAAGTGAAGATAGTACCCCGATCAGATACAATAGAAATGGGGATCCCGTGCAATCTCACAATATCTCGAATATACATCTTGGCAAATTTCTCCGCGATATAGGAAAACTGAACTGAACAAAGTGAGCGGACTTAGTCAACCGATCCACTATTACCCAAATAGAATCAAACTTGCCAAGGGTCTTCGGAAGACCCGTGACAAAATCCATAGTAATCCTCTCCCACTTTCACTCAGGAAAGGGCATCCTCTGAAGCAGCCCACCGGGTCGCTGGCGCTCGTACTTTAGTTGCTGAAAATTTCCACACTCAGCCATAAAATCAACTATATCTCTCTTCATACGACGCCACTAATAGTGTTGTCTCAAGTCACTGTACATCTTAGTCGCTCCCGGATTGATGGAATAGCGAGAGCTATGAGCCTCACATAAAATCAACTGAATCAGATCACCAACACGAGGAGCGCACATGCGTCTTTTAATCCTCAGTATGCCCTCAGAATCAATCACGGCCTCCTTGGCCTCCCCTCTTGAAACCCTATCTCGGATCTTGCTCAACTGAGCATCCTCAAACTGATGAGTCTTGATCTGATCCAATAACGATGACCTCGCCTCTATACAAGCCAAAATCCTGCCCGGGGCTGAAATATCAAGACGAACGAAACGTTGGCCAAAGTTTAAACCTCCGTGGCCAACGGACGCTCGGAAACAATTAATCGAGCTAAACTCCCCATACTCACTGCCTTGCGACTCAAGGCATCAGCCGCCACATTGGCTTTACCAGGGTAATACAGAATAGAAATGTCATAGTCCTTTAGGAGCTCCATCCATCAACACTGCCCGAAATTAAGATCTCTCTGGGTAAACATATGCTGAAGGCTACGGTGATCAGTAAAAACCTCACAACGAAAATCGTACAAGTAATGCCTCCAAAGCTTCAAGGCGAAGACTGCAGCCAACAACTCCAAATTATGGGTAGGGTAATTCTTCTCGTGGACCTTTAACTAACAGGAAGCATAAGCTATCACTCTACCCTCTTGCATTAACACCGTACCCAAACCCATACGGGAAGCATCACAATAGACAGCGAAGTCCTTACCTTCCACCGGTAAGGCTAGGATCGGGGCTGTGGTCAAAAGAAACTTGAGCTTTTGGAATCTCTCCTCACAATCATCTGTCCACTGGAAGGGAACATCCTTCTGAGTCAATCTGGTCAAGGATGAAGCAATGGCAGCATAACCTTTCATAAAGCAACGGTAATAACTAGCCAAACCCACAAAATTACGAATCTCGGTAACCGTATTGGGACTCGCCCAACCCCTCACAGCCTCAATCTTCTGTGGATCAACCATAATCCCCTTCTTGGACACCACATGGCCCAAGAATGCTACATACTCCAACCAAAACTCACACTTGAAAAATTTAGCAAACAAGCTATGTTTCTTTAACAACCCAAGAACGGTACGAAGATGGCTCTCATGCTCCTCCCCACTCTTGGAATACACCAAGATGTCATCAATAAACACAATCACAAAAGAATCAAGGAACGACCTAAAGATGCCATTCATCAAAGTCATAAATGCAGCCAGGGCATTGGTAAGCCCGAAAGACATCACTAAAAACTCATAGTGGCCATATCTCGTCCGACAGGCTATCTTCGGAATATCCTCCGCCCTGATCTTCAACTGGTGATTGCCCGAACGCAAATCAATCTTTGAAAACACGGAAGCACCCTGAAGCTGGTCAAACAGATCATCAATATGAGGCATAGGGCAATTGTTTCCGAATAGTGACTTGTTCAACTGGCGGTAATCAATACACATCCTCATAGTCCCATCTTTCTTCTTCACACAGGAGCACCCCAAGGGGAGATGCTCGATCTAATGTACCCCTTGCTCAATAGATCCGGTAATTGTTCCTTGAGCTCCCTCAAGTTAGCAGGTGCCATCTGATATGGGGGGATGGAAATAGGACGAGTGTTGGGGTCCACGTCGATACAGAAATCAATATCGCGATCGGGTGGCGTACCCGGCAAATCCGACGAAAATACCTCCGCGAACTTGCTCACAATAAGGATGGACTCAAGGGGTGGAGATGCAACGGTCGCGTCACGAACGTGCGCCAAGTACGCTAAACACCCCTTACTTACTAACTTCTTCACCCGAAGGAAGGAAATGATCTTCTTCGGAGCGGGACTAGGAATACCTCTCCACTCAAGCCTAGGAATGCTCGGCATGACTAGAGTGACTGTCTTGGCGTGACATCTAAGATTGCATGATAAGGAGAGATCCAAGACATACCCAATATAATATCAAAGTCCACCGTATCCAAAATCATCAAATCTACCCAAGTGTCGTACCCCATAAAAGTAACCAAACAAGACTGGTAGACTCGATCAATAATCACAGAATCTCGACCGGAGTAGACATATGAACAAGTGTATATATGCTATCACAAGGTAAATCCCAACCAACGGCAAGAAATGCAGATACATACGAATAAATGGATCCAGGATAAAATAACATAGATGCTGCTCTATAACAGACAGAAATGGTACCTGAGATTGTCACGCCCTATTTTTAACGGGTTAAAACTAGTTCACAACTTATGACTATATTTCCTCTAGTTTTTTTTTTTTTTAAATTTCAGAGTCGCCACCTAATTTTAGGAAATATTAGGAAACCATTTGTAAAATGTAAACTCCATTTTTTAATCTTTGCAACCTGTGAGATTCTAGGTAAGAGTTTTATTTTACCCCGAGGGGAAGGTATTAAGCATCGCTCAGAGCCTGTCCAAGAACAGTCTTTAAACTTAGTTTAATTAACACTAGGGGGGGGGGGGGGGTTGTTTATCTATTTCTTATTTATTATTACCTATTTTAAAGAACTGCCAAAGGGACTAATTTCCTAAGATGATTCATATAAATAGCAATTTTAAAGTCATTATAATCATGTATAGAAATGATTAGTGAGAGTATATATGCATGTATGTAAAAGATGATATATGTGTATGTTTATTTCTAAAAGTAGTTTAGTATGTATGTGGTACACATGTACTTATGATATATTTTTGTATAGAATAGTATAACAATGGGAGGATTAGTAAATAATGTATATATGTGATATACTTATATCCTATGTAAAGATGGTGTATAACGCTTCAAAAATGGCTATTTTGTAATATTAGTAATATATATAATTAAAGGAATTATTGTTTACGAGAGAATACCTTTAGACCAATTATTTGGGCCACAATGATAGAGAAACCATTTGTTCTTGCTCGAGAATTGATTCGTTATAGTTTAGACCTGCCATTAACTCAACACTAATAATAATACGAAATTAAATCAATCTCAACTTTAACTAATCGCGAAATACCAAATTGGCAAGCTTCGGGTTTCAACTGGATTAAGAAGGAAAACCAGAGTAAATAAGTAAGCAATTTGTTATAGATCCAAATATATATGTAATACTTGGATACATAAATTAAGATAGAAATAAATAAGGTTTAAGACTCGAGCCCTATTTGCCCCTTTTCTAGTTCTTCGGCCAAACATGCCGTACTTCCAAATTTCTTCACTTCAACTTTTGGTACATCTTTGTTCTACTGCCTCGCGTTATTTGTACCTCGCAAAAATATGAAAGGAAAATGTTAGAAAAAATGATACGCCACCCCGTAGGGTGACGTTTAGGAACATAAATAATATCCCGCGGACTCGTATCAAACTTTGACAGCTTTGATTACGGAGGCTCAGACTCACGGTTCCAAATATGGCAAAGGAATCCGAAACATGTTTTGGCTACAGACTAGTGGTCATTCTAGTTGCCTCGCCAAATGCATGTTCGTTCCTACCTCATGATACTACTATGAGGTCATCAACGCCTAAACTGAGGGATAACCTTTTCGGACAAAGGCATGGCCTCAAATTAAATTTTTTTCATCGGCCCCAGTGTAGTATATATTCTTATCAGTGAATATTTCATGTGTAGCAGTCTGTTCGAATGAATGAAGCACCTGCTCATTATATATATATATATATATATATATATATATATATATTTTAACAGGGCAGCAACTCAATCACTCATAGGGCAATAATTTTTGACCTCAAACTTAACAGCAGCAATTCTACAATATGCCACAACAAGCATGTAGCAAACAAGACATTAACTCATAATGGGCATTGAGGTAGAGGTAGATGCCAACCCCTCAAAATAACATTTCAAAGATATAGCAGTTGTGTCCTTTAGTATAGCAGCAACTATTTTCCGCCAACATGAAGCCACAGGTTGGTCCAAGATTCCAACAACGATAAGCTCAACAATGCAGCAACTCAACAAGTCTCAAAATACAGCAGCAAACAGCCAAAAACACAGCAGCGTTTTAGCTAAAAAATGCAGCAACTGTTTGTCTTTAATAACCAACAGCCTATGACCTCAAAGCTGCCCAAAACTTGGCTCAAAATCTCAACAACAACTAGCTAAATATAGCAGCAGTTTCAACCCCGAATGAGCCTCAAAATAGAACGAAAACTCAGCCCTTTAGTGCAGCCATTGCACAGCAACTAAATCACTCAAAGATGGCATTTTTCAGCCCCAAAATACAGTGAACATTCAACAAAAATACTGGCACTAAATCAGTCCCAAACTGAGGTGTAAATGGCCATAAATGAAGCAACAAATGGCCCCAAATTGCAGCAGAAATTCAGCAGCACTGAACCACCAAAATGCCGCAGTTAATAAATCCCAAAGGCGGTGCAAATGGTCAAGAATATAGCAACTCATGGCAGCCAACATGGTAACAAAGTTGCAACAAACATAACAACAATATCTTTTCCTCGAATTGCCTCAGAATGCAACTCATTTCAATAATCAACACTGAGCAGTAGCTTGCACAAAAGGTAGCAAGAGAAGTGCCCTAAATGTAGTAGCTAATGACTCTAAATGTGGCAACTTTTAGCCTCAAGCAAAACTCAGCAATAAGCACATCAAACGAGCAGCATGTCTTCCTCAGATATGCGATATCATTTGAGGTTTGAAACTCCCCAAGTCATGCAAAGAAGAGGAAGGGTGAAGAAGAATAAGTATCCGGAAATAATTTCCAACAAAAGCAGCAGCCAAAACAAATAAAACCTCTTTATCTATTAAACGGAAATCCTACTCAGTCTAAGTGGAAAAAGTGGGTTAGGATGACAAAATGAGTCAAGCTCAAGACCTAAGAGTAAATGAATACAGCAAACCATGCTCATAATGTAACTATAAATATTGAAAAATCATAAGTCAGACAAATATAAGTGATAACTCCAAAGACAAAGAATCTGAGAATCTGCCTATTTGAAGAACACTTGTTAAAGACATATTTTTTACAACTAGCATGAATGGGAAGTACTTATGCCAGATTTGATACTACCAAACAAAGAAATTTGGTATAGCAAGTCGTCATCAAATTCATCACTCAAGCACCACACAGGCAAGCGACTAACCTGAACTTTTTCACGCAAGGTCATAACAATGCAACAGCCCTTCTAATATATATTTCTCATAGCTATACTCCAAACAAGTAACATGAGCTTCTTCACAAAAAATGGCATTCTTTTCCAGAGGCTATCCGAATTCAAACAAGCTAAAGACCCCAACAACACCTTCATACTTGGAGGTCTAATCAACAGAGAGTAATTGATTTTAAAAAAAAAGATTTTTTTTCAAGGAATCAGAAGAAAACCTACAGTCCTCAACCAGTAGTATCAATCCTTTAAACATGGCCATCAAATAAGTTAGATGTAGAGCTGCTATGGGAGGTATTAGATTGTCCTTAGACCCTTCTAAGTATGGAGCCAAACTTGATTCAAACATCGGGACACAGAAACCTGATACTCAGGGAATATTAATGTATGCAAGACAATAGATAAATTACTTAAAATATGCATATGCTTAAGCTAGTCACATCTTTATGATGAACCTCACAGGTTTTGAAGCATTTAATCAGCACCTCAATTGTAAACTTAAGAAACAGATAAGGGCTAAAGTCAACAATTGCATTTAGTTAAAAAAAAACTACGGATTGACTTTTAGCAATAAATGTAATGAATCTCATCATGCTAAAAGAAAGGAAGAATATGTGTTTAACTTTATCATGGTTCACTGCACATAAACAAGGAGGGACTCCAAATGAAATGAAACTCATCACAAAGGCATACATGCCGGGTAATTTTACTGTTAAAACCAACATACGAATTTAAACACTTTAAAGGAAGCATTTCTCATCATTACTGACTATTATCAAGAGCTTATCCTAGTTAAATGTTCCAAAACATCTTGTTACAGTGGTGAGATTATGGTCTAAGCCTGGTCCTATTATCATCTCAGATTAAGGTTATCAAGAACAAGGGATCAAACTTATCGTATTTAAACAATTGTACTCAATCAGGAACCATGATCAGACCTTAATAACTGCTGGACCGTAAATCATTATTCACCTTATATTATCTTAGGTGAATATCTAACTAATTTAACCAAACAACACTTAAGACCATAGAGAGAACTGCTAATCCATGAGCTTACTCCAATTCCCACAACAAAGCTAAAATGGGCATTTTTGTGAAAACATGCTTAAAGCTTCTAGTTCATAACTATGTTGGCATTAACTGAATCTAATCTGAATTAGAGCTAAGTCATACGAACAACTATACTAAAACAGCGCAAACGCAGTAATCTTCATCCCCAAACCCAACAAATTTTATCCTGTCTAAAAACAAAATCTTATTCAAGAGCAGCGATGGGGTTGAACACATATTCGACGAAATTAGTCGCATTACACTAATTTACAACAAACGAGGAGCCAACACAATCTATCCAACTAAACCAAATAAACGATGAGAAATGCTCGACGACTACATTTCTACTTTAACAAAATTTAAGACGAAGATAGGACGAACGTGATTACCTTTTCCGTGACAGCGAACTGAGGCTAACGTCGTCGTCGAGTCTCCGAATCCGCTTGAGGAGGTTGTTTAGCCGAGAACCACCAAAGAATTCGACAAAAACAAACTTAAAGTTAAAAGAGAGATTTTTTTTTAAAGAAAACAGATGAGATTTTTTGGGTTATTCAAGAGGAATTTCCAACACTTGAACCTATCAACGTAAAAGGGATTTTCTACCCTTCAAAAACTTATTCAAAACAACCCACAAGGGTCTGTATTTATAGAAAAATACTGAGGCATTTCTAAAACTTCCTCCAGAGGCTTTTGCCTTTAAATTTTGAATTAAAGGGGGGGGGGGGGGGGGGGGAATGGACGTTTTCAACCGATGAGATGGTGAAAGGGGTGATGGGACTTACCCATGAAATCTGTTGAATTTGCACATGGTTCCTGCAAGCTTCAGAGATGGAGTGTGAGAAAAGAGAAGAGGGGTGAGGTGACGTGATGGGAGGTGGGGTGGCGGCGATGACGTTGGGAGGGGGTTGTTCGGTTTAGGGCTGTTGGTTGAAGGAGAAAAAGGGACTGATTAGGGACTTAGTTGGGTTGTAGTTGGAGGTGTTGGGCCCAGGTCGGGTCGGTATTGGGCAAGGTCGGTTGGGGATTTTGGCTGGGGCGGTAGGGGATTTGGGCTGAGTCGGGTGGAAGGTGATTTGGGCTGAACGTTTTTGGGCTTAGATTTTGTAGAATAGGAATAGGATTTGGCCCAATATTTTAGGTAGATAAATTGATTTCTAACCCCCTTTTTACTCTAATCAATTAATTAAAATATGCTTCCTTGTCCTAAATATTTCCCACAAGATGTATACCTATATAAATTGCAATACAAGTAATTTAATATACGTATTTAGTTTTAAAATAGAGTAAAACATGATTAATATAGTAATAAATAGGATTAAAGGGAAAATGCCATATAGAATCACCAACGCTATTTTTGAGTGGTTTAATTGTAACAAAAGATGTTTAGTAATTTTTTTTCTTTTTTTTAATTACAAATATGATCGTTTGGTAATTTTTAAGAAACAGATAAAAATATTCTTAACTTTAGAGAAATATATCTCGAAAAAATAGCGCAATAATTAATGAAAATATTCCAAGCTCATTCCAGCGAAATTTTCAGGACTGAAAAGCATAGTGAAATTAATTAAACGAAAAGGAGGGACAAATTGGGAGTCAACAGAGATCACAGGATCTGAGGCCTCTGCCTCGGGCCTACGAGAAAATGAGTAACAATGAGCTACACCACGCCCCGTCTGAGATCCCCCTCTCGCACTCGGAGTACCACCTCTAGCTAGCAGGGACTCACCTCTAGAACCATGGGAAGTTCCACGGCCTGACTGAGCACTGCCTCTTTAAGAAGTCCGATCTCGTCCACCGAATGGTACAGGAGTCCTCGGCGGCTGACAATCCCGTCTAGGTCGGGGATATCTCCTAGAAACATGCCCAGCCTATCCATAAGAGTAACAGGCAAGAGGAGTTGATTGCTGAAACACGGAAGCTGAAGACTCGAATGAAGCAACCCTGTCCACTGATTTGGAGAACGAACTCTCCGGAGCTCTCTGTCTAGGTGGCTCACCAGAGGAAGCCGGTAATGCTAAATGCACGGGACGATCGGAATATGGTTGAGGTGGCCTTGAAAACTAACTGACGCCCCTCGTACCAAAACTCTCAAAACTGCCAGGCTGACGTTGCCTCTTGTCACTACCACCAAAAACATGGGCCTTAGCGCCCTCAACAATAGAAGCATGCTCAATAATGGACTGGAAGGAAGTCCCCATAGACTCTATCTGAAGACAAAAAATTTCTAGAGAGCTCACTAGTCCTCCAACAAAGCACCTAATCCTATCGGCCTGGGTAGGGATCAACGGAGTAGAATAATGAGCCAAATAGAGAAAACGGGTCACCTAGGACTCCAAGGACATGCCTCTCTGCTCAAGGTGTAAAAACTGCTCCCTACGAGCCTCTCTTAAAGATCGAGGCACATACTTCTCAAGGAAGGCCCGGTAAAACTGAGTCCAAGTAAAAGGGGGAAAACCCTCAAGTCTGCACGTCACGAAATACCTCCACCACGTCTTCGCGTCGCTGCGAAACTGGTAGGATATATAATCAACGTTGTGGGTCTCCACTATCCCCATACGGTGCAGCAACTCATGCATATCAAGAATAAACTCATAGGCATCCTTAGACGAAGTACCAGAGAACCTCAGTGGCTCTAACTTCCTGAATCTCCCCACTAGGTCCTGATTAGCAGCAGTCATAACAGCGCCATCCATGGGCCTAATATCCTCACCAGGGGTGGGTATAGCATCAATGTGAGAAGTTATAGCTACGGCGGGACGTACTATCCGTGTAGGTCCCTGCTCAGGGGTCTGAACCCCAACCCTAGTCTGTGAACCCCTACCGGGAGTAGTAACACCGGTGGCCGCTTGCTGGGCATTAAGGTGAAATAGAATCCTGGCCATACTGTCATGCACGGCTTGGTCAAAAGTAACCTCAGGATGTGTCCGTGCTGGGGCCACGCCATCCCCTGCGGCCTGGTCTTTACCCAGCCGATACTCGAGCTTGGGAGATGGAGACCTCTCTCATCGCTAGCCCATCGTCGGAGCTCTACCCCTGGCTGGGGCAGCCTCGTGGCATCTCGCTCTACCGTGCCCTCTGGTTGTCGCTACCCCATCAAGTCATAATGCAATGCAGTGCAATAATGGTAAGAATGCAATGCAATGCCATGCAAATGAGGTGTACACATGTACTCTGGACGGAAATATCGACGTCTCGACAGCACAACCCAGCGTGACTCGCGAAGTCTAAGTGTCACCCGTCCCGGATCTTTGCCCAACAGACAGATGGGACCCCGGATCTTTTCCCACGGGAGGAGTCTAACCGGCACCACCCTGAGGGACCCGCAGAATCTATACACTAACAATGAATCTGGGATATCATTGGAATCGGCCATGCAATAACGATGCTGGAATAGATCATTGGACATCGGCCATCTCACAGTCACTCAAGTAAAAGAGTATGTCAAATATCCGTGTCACACAATCAACGATTCCGGAATTGAACCTTGGACATCGGCCGTCTTACAATCACTCAAGTAAAAGAGTTTATCAAATATCAGTTTCATATAATCAACGAGTTCAGAATCGATCCTCAGAAATCGGCCTTTTCAAAATCACTCAACTAAATAGTTTATCAAAATATCAGTTTCTCTCAATCAACGATACCGGATCATCACCAGGTATCGGCCATGCATCATGAATATGAGAGAATGCATGCAATGCAAATGTAAATCGATCCAGTTCAACATCACAAGAACCATAATGGGGTATACCCACAACGTATCACATCACAATACCAACAGTAGGTATGCCAACATATATCAATAACTCAAGTACCAACAGTGGGTATGCCAACAATATATCCAAGTACAAATACCAACAACGGGTATGTCAATTCTATCCAAATCAAGATGACAAAACAGAATTCGCTATCTACCAACTACACATGGCATCAAGCCAACACAATGGAACAATCAAGGCACACATAAAGAGGTAACTAGTCCCAACACACATCAGGGCCCAATCTAACACAATATTCATCCCAACTTCATACCCGAAGGTTCACATACTATCTCCGACATTATGATCTAAATATGTGATTCACTATACGAAGTCTCACCAAAGGTAAATCATAACCTACCTGGATCGCCGAACCGCAACACCAATAACTCACTCCTTTGCCTTGCCCTTCCGCTGAAGCTCAGAACCAAAGTAGTGTAAGAATAATCAAATTCTATATTAGAAATCATGAAGAATGATACTAATATTGCTATGATTTTAATTTGGTCAATTCTAACCCTAGAAATTGAGGAAACAGGCCCATAAGGGCATAACGGAAAATTCGGGGGCAAAATACCAAATTAAGCACTAGGTAATCATAACCCAACCACTAATTGTTGATTTAGCTCAAGGATTAGCCTAGTTTCTGATTTTAAGCAAAATTCCTTAATTGGGTATAAACCCTAAGTCTTTGATTCCGAAATTCAACGCTAAAAGTGGAAGATATATGATTAATAGGCTCATATTAGTCAAAATCTAACATAAACATTATCAATTTCCTCATACATGAGCCTAAGAGAAAGTTCACCAAAATCATCCTTCAACTTCCATCTCTAAGGGATTGTTAAAGGGAAGGGAGAAATCTAAGATGATTGTGATTCGGGAATAGTAAAGGATTAGGCAAGGTTTACCTCCAAGAATAGTTTCCTCAAGCTCAAATATCGAGATGGGAAATAATGAGGTCTTAGACTTATTTAAAACACATTTAATGAGACACATGGCCCGTCACCGCCACGACGGTGACGGGGCCACTACAGCGGTGCCGCTATAGCGGCTGGGAGGCCGCCACAGTGGTACGCCGATTAATTCTCAGGGCTAACCCAGCGGCCAACACACCACTACTGCGGTGCCGCTATTGTGGGCACCAGATACTAGAATCTCCCGAATTTTCTAAGTCTTCAATCGAAATTCCGGGTTATTCCCGAGGCCATCTGCTCACAAACCAAACACACAGTCCCACACAAAAATACGATGCGAATGTGCTCGTGGTCTCAAAATTTCCAATGGGGGTCTCGTTGACCGAGTTAACCCCCGATGCCTTAATTTCAATTTCCCATCCTAAGTCCCGAAATGCATCTGAATGCATTGGGAACCGAACCAAATACACATACAAGTTCTAAACGACCATTCGGACCTTTCGGAATCGACAGAATTCTGAAAAAGGTCCATTCGCCCAAAAGTCAACTTTGGGTCAATCATTTTTTCACTTTAAGCCTATATTTTCACCAAAATTCCCCGAATCCGGTCTAGCCACCTCTGAAAGCGTGTCAATGATCCCCTCGGGTCAAAAGTGAGCTAATAAATGCTCGAAAATGGGCAAAAATGTCGAAGAGACTATAACGACCAAACAGGTCGTTACAGATCAGGTAATTCAGCACTAATAATATTATCATAAGATTCCAGTGTTAACAACTTGTATTCAACAGTTAGTATTAGAAGGAAATAAGCATGTGGTAACCTCGTTTTTGAAATTCTACTGTATACATAAAAGCTGCAAGTTTTCCAAAAATATTTTGTTTTAGGATATCGTTTTTAGTTCTTCTATTTTTGCTCTAAACTCTCTGCTAATTAGATCAGGTCTATTTTGTGCTTCATCAACAGATGCTAAATGTTCCTTTATTTCTGACCAAGATAGATTACATATCATGATTATAAATAAATCAGGTTTACCAAAACGCTGGACTAATGCAATAGCATCCATGTAGCGTTGACGCATATCTCTAGGGTCACCAATATCTCTAATGCAATATGGATTATTTGATAATATGTCCATCAGTTCCTTTACTACTGATTCATGAACTTTGTTGGAGCAAGCCATCCTATATGCTAATTCGTTACTATTATCGTAGAAGTACAATTGTAGGTTTTTTGGTTTTCCATCTCGTGGATACAAATCAAATATCAAATGATGCATTTGTCCTTGAACTTTAAAGGTATATACACCACAATTTCTTTTAGCCAAATCTTTATCATACTTTGCACCAAGTGAGGTAAATGCGAATAGGTTATTATACGTTCTTATGTATGTACGGAAGTGTGTGGATTGTTCATCACCTCCAAAATATAGATTTCGTAATTTTGTTGGCATCTTATGTGAAGATAGCTTGACAGTACCATTGGCACAACAAAATACAAGTGGTTCATATTCAAATCTCTTTGTAGAACAAAATTTACAGTTTGGAACTTTTTTTAGTGGGACATAATTTGTTTGTGGTTGCTCATTAAATGCACCTGAAGTTGAACCTAAAATTAAAATAAAAAAGATGCTTATTAATCAAGGCCAGATATTAGCCATTGACATGACTAATATATTATAAACTCACCTTTTTCATAGGTGTACAACAGATGTACAGTGGAGTTTGTAGAGGATATAGATATTGGCACTATCCCAATTGGGCTATGGGAAGTTGCATTTTCAAGAAGTCCACGTCTTTTTTATTCTTGTTTTTCCTCAACTATCATGTTATTGTATTTTTTACGTGATTTGATGTTTCTATTTGTAACTGAGGCAAAGTGCTTATTTTGTTTTCCACGTTCTATCAAAACCAAACTCTATTGTTCTAACAGATATTGTTCAAACTACCTTTCTTTCAGAAAAGAGATTTTTCAAACTATCCCCAAATCTTTTAAGTGATATAGTGAATTTTGTTCTGTAGGCATAAAGAGCACACAAGTACAAATGTAAGTGGCATGATAGAATGAAGAATAGTAGATGCATCATAATACATGCACATACAGGACATATAAATCTGTCATCAACATGAACACAACTCAACACAAAGAAGAGCAAATCATTGTTAAGTTAGAAGCTTACATGTACAATGCTGACTCCATATCTAGAACGCCTTTCTTACTGCTTCAGTTTTGTGCATCCAACAGCGAGAAACGATTATAGTCCTTGAAAGACAAAATGAAGTTATATCAAGTTTAGTAATCATTTGGGAAAATCTACAAACATAAACCAGAGGATGATTCTTTGTTTGTCTATTTGTCAAGTACAAAGGCAAATATAGCCCTATCTTAACAGAAATTCCCAAAAATAATCTGATTTTATTTTTTAAACCTGTCTAGAATATACTTGGATCGCTAAATTCATACAATTACAACTTTGTGTATCCAATCAATGAATAATTCAAGATATTTAAATTGAAAGTCAAATCTTTAAATGGAGCAGGTTTAAAAAATGAAATCGATTTTTTTTTTTTACATAGGATTATTAATGGTTTTCCCTTAACCAAACAAGGTTGCTAAATACCTAGGATTATTCATGGTTTTCCCTTAACCAAACGGGTTTGGTAATTACCTAGGATTATTCATGGTTTTCCCTTAACCAAACAGGGCTGCTAATTACCTAGGATATTCATGGTTTTCCCTTAACCAAATGGGGTCGTTGATTAAACCTGACAAAACCATCAAATGAATGCTTCACCTAAACAATAGGGAAAAGCTACAACTAGTATACTCAATAACTAACATCGAACACAAGCCATTATCCATAATCAAATAACCGATGTGAGTGCAAACATTAAATGCACCTGAAAAAACCAATAATGTACAAATCAAGTGAATGTTTCACTTGAGCAATAGGAAACATATAAGTAATTATCTTCTCTGAACCCGTATGTGAACCCAAAACAACACTTTTCCCTTCAATGACAGCAGGTATACCAATAGACTAAATCTCAGTTGGTTCAGTAATACCCATTTCACTAATGCCCCCCATATCCTCTTCACTCAAACCCAATTCCTCAAAACTCGATGTTTAAGTCTAAGTCTTTCTAAAAGAATTGAATGTGTTATGGGTTGAAGAGTTTCTTCAGCAGTTGTTGTGGTGATAGAACAAAGGAGTCTATTGGTATAATGTCTTAAACATGGCGGGGACGTTGAAATTAAAGAGTTGCCAAATTAGGAAAAAAGCATTCTTTTATAAACAGACTAAAAAAGAAAGTAAGACATACAAATCGAAATGTCGGGAGTAGCAAATTAATCCAAACCATCTCCACACTAAACTAAAATGGAAAATATTACGGGACAATACTCAATAACTAACAACAAATACAAGCCATTATCCATAATCAAATAACAAATGTGAGTGCAAACATTAATTAAGACTGGCAAAGCCAAAATTCACCCGAACAATAGGCAACATGTAAGCAAGAGGCTTCCCGGAACCCGTATGCGAACCTAAAATTATACTTTTCCCTTCAACTACCCACCCACACCCCTATAGTATATGTCTAGATTATATACAAATGTGGAAAATATTTTTTGGTTAACTACCTAACACAAGAAAATAAGTAAGAAATCTACTTATTTGCCGGAAACGTTTTCCTTCATACAGAACACACCCAAAAGTTGTAGTATTACTCAATAGCTAACAGCAAATACAATCCACAATTCATGATTAAACAATAATTAAACCTGACAAAACAAAAAATGTACAAAATCTACATATAAGCAAGAGTTCCTTGAACTCGTATGTGAACCCAAAACCACACTTTTCCCTTCAATAACAGCAGGTATCCCAATACACTGAATCTCACTTGGTTCAGAAATACCCATTTCACCTAAAGCCTTCATACAAGAGTCGAGAAACATAGATTTAAAAAACAAAAACAAAAATGGGTGGAGGGGTGGGGGGGGGGGGGGGGTGTTCTTGTATGTTTCAAGAAGCAAGTACCTAAGTTAGTTGAATACAAACTTCAATATGCATATATCTTTTTACCAGACAGTTCAGCAATATTAACAAATACAAACTACAGCATATTCACAGGTCTATCACCAACAACATAACATAAGTTACTAAATACAAACAACATCATATTGACACACTGTATATCAACAACATAACACAAGTTTAAATATAAAAATCATATTCACATACCTTTTTACCAACAACTTAATACAAGCCACTGAATATAAACTACAGCATACTCTGATAACTTTTACCAAACCATGTAAGAGAAGTTACTGAATACAAATTACATCTTATTCAGATACCTTATAAACTATGCCATATTCACATACCTTTTAACAACAAAATTACTAAATATAGAAAACAGCACATTCTCGTTACTCATATAAACATTTAGTACGAAAAAGCATATCTTCTTGGACCCACCCTCCCTCTCGATCAATTTTTCAAATTAATTCAAGAACATGAACCATTAGAACTCTCTTAAAGTTGTAATCTTTCCTAAGTGAGACACCAAACAATACTAGCTTTCATGCCCCAGAAGACAAAATATTCACCATAGCATAGGTAAAATAGCTTCGGAGCGGTAAAAACACCACTAAAAGAAAGATTATTAATAAGGGCTCCGCAAATGAAAGTTTTTCTTTTATATATTGAAAATATACTTATATGAAATTTAATTATTACTAACATAAATTATATTTCTTAATCCATGCTCAGTAAGCTTCTTTAAAATCAAAAACAAATAAGATGAAACAATTTTTAACAATTCAAGGGTAAGGAGAGATGTATATAACAAATAACCAAACCGATTGCTACCGAATAAACCTTATCTTCCAAAATACTCCAAAGAAAATCATATAAATCTGATACACAAACAGTCTCCATAATAATTATCTAGTTCTTGATTAAACGTTGCGAATACCCATGAGATACCAAGAAACACTCTCTAATTAGCAAGTGAAAGAAACACCAAATCTAACATCAAAACGTATTGGAAAACACAAACATATAACAGATGGTCAAGAAATCAAAATGCAAACAGTAATTAGAGTTCATAGATCCTAAGTAAAATTGTAAAAACAAATTAAAATCATACCAGAGGTACAAGAAAACACAAGATTAGGGTTTACCCATATGGACATGTTTTTTTCAGCCCATTTTAGGGAAAAGGGGGAAGAAAATTCCCCTTCTTTTAGTACAAGTTGAGGTGGTTCCTCCATCTACCCCTAATATCACCTCTGTTTCATAACCCATTTACCAACGCACACAAACACTCCAATAATTTCTTGATTTCAATAGATGGAATTAATATAGGATACAATGGAATTGATTAGGAGTAAAAGAAATGGAGATGAAGAAGGTTGAATTATGATGGTGGTTTGTCTACTCTCTAAGGTCACAAAAAGTTCATCTACACAACTAACTAACAAAAAGTTCAATTCTGTTATAAAATAAAACTAAGCACTAAAAATAAGTAAGTAGTATGACTCACACACAGAAAGAGAAACGAAGAATACTTTGTTTTACTAACTTTTGTTCTGTCATCCATCAACAGAATGAATGGATATATATAGCCTCATTACTTGAGAATGATATATTACTACAATGATGGTCATATGGGCTCACAAGGCAACATCATCATGACTTTGTCATCATAACTTTGATCATCCACTATCTCCCTCCACTATCTCCACTAATGGACATCCACTATCATTTCATAACACTCCCCCTTGGATGTCCATTAATTAGATGGCGTGCCTCGTTAAAACCTTATTAGGAAAAAAAAACCTGGTGGGAAAAAGTTCTAGTGAAGGAAAAAGAGTACACATATCTAGTAATACGCTTTGAGAGCTGCCTCATTAAAAACCTTACCAAGAAAAACTCAATGGGACAAAACCTTGGTTAAGGAAAAAAGAGTACAACACGTATTTCACTCCCCCTGACGAAGACCAAAATTCAGATGTCGGAGTCTTCGCATTCCAATCTTGAATATCATCTTCTCAAGAGTTGAAGTTGGTAAAGATTTGGTGAACAAATCTGCAGGATTGTCACTTGAACGGATTTGTTGCACATCAATAGCACCATTCTTCTGGAGATCATGTGTGAAGAATAACTTTGGTGAAATATGCTTCGTTCTATCTCCTTTTATGAAACCTCCTTTCAATTGGGAAATGCATGCTGCATTATCTTCATATAAGATTGTGGGTATTTTATCACATTTCAAACCACACTTTTCTCGAATGAGATGTATCATTGACCTTAGCCACACAACTTCACGGCTCGCTTCATGAATAGTTATTATCTCAGCATGATTTGATGAGGTAGCCACAATAGACTGTTTTGTAGATCGCCAAGATATGGCAGCGCCCCCACAAATAAATACATAGCCTGTTTGAGATCTAGCTTTATGTAGGTCAGATAAATACCCTGCATCGGCATAACCAACAAGCTCGGTACTGCAATTGCTAGAATAAAATAAGCCCAAATCGATAGTCCCCTTTAGATACCTCAATATGTGTTTAATTCCGTTCCAGTGTCTCCTTGTAGAAGCACAACTATGTCTCGCTAACACATTAACTGAAAATGCTATGTCAGGCCTTGTGGTATTGGCAAGATACATTAGTGCACCAATTTCACTAAGATATGGTACTTCTGGACCAAGAATTTCCTCATTCTTTTCTTGAGGTCGGAATGGATCTTTATTCTCATCAAGTGATCGAACAACCATCGGAGTACTTAATGGATGTGCTTCATCCATATAAAATCGTTTCAACACTTTCTCTGTATAGGCAGATTGATGGACAAAAATGCCATTTGTCAAATGTTTAATTTGCAAACCAAGGCATAATTTTGTCTTTCCAAGATCTTTCATCTCAAATTCCTTCTTTAAATAATCAATTGCCTTTTTGAGCTCTGCAAGAGTTCCAATAAGGTTTATGTCATCAACATATACAGCAAACTCCGATATTACTTTCTTTATAAAAACACATGGGCAAATTGCATCATTTGTATAGCCTTCCTTTAACAAATATTCACTAAGGCGGTTATACCACATGCACCCGGATTGCTTCAAACCATACAATGATCTTTGTAATCTGATTGAATACATTTCCCGATACTTTGAACTACATGCTTCAGGCATCTTAAATCCTTCAGGGATTTTCATGTATATTTCATTTTCAAGTGATCCATATAGATAGGCTGTAACTACATCCATCAAATGCATCTCAAGTCTCTCATGGACAACGAAACTAATGAGATAACGTAATGTTATTGCATCCATAACAGGGGAGTATTGTCACGACCCAGCCCCGTAGGCCGCGACTAGTGTCCGTGCTGGACACCCAAACGTACCCAATACCCCAAATCAGCATATTAGCAGAAAATATCAATATGAAAGTTAGTTGGTGCTACTGAATATCACAGATGAACAATTTTTGTAAGTGGAAGCCGATAAGGCCATCACAGATCATAACAACCCAAAACATATACAGAACCCACACCAGTATGTCTACAGACCTCTACAGAACATAACAGAATCATAAGACGGGACAGGGCCCCGTCGTACCCCTGAATAGCGTACATAAATATAACAGCAGCAGACTGTACCAAAGTATAGGCTCTGGACAAAAGAGCGCTCCAGAATAGCAGAATAGGTGTCTTAGACATGCGGGTCAGCAAATCTGTAATATGTACCTGTGCGGCATGAAAACGCAGCCCCCGAAAGAAGGGGGTCAGTACGAAATACGTACTGAGCATGTAAAGCATGGAACGTAGTAAACAAAGTCATAAGCGAAGCAGAAGATACAGAAAATGAACGGAATATCCGGAATAGAAAAATGCTGATCATAAAGCATAAATAGTATTTGCAGAAAACGTATGTCATACCTGGTCCCATTACGGAACAAAATCATAACCGAATCAGAACATACAGAAAAGTGAATGTGATGTCCAGAGTATCAAATGCATATTTTCAAAGCATAAAGAGTGAGTACAGAAATATATGTCATATCATATCCGGCCCCTGCCAAGGGACTAGGCAGACAGAACGTGGTCACCCCCCGACGCTGGTGCCACAACTCATAAGGATCAGAAAAGGGGGAATAACCCCGTAACATAACATATCATATCAGATGGCCATATCAGATCATATCATATCATAATGTGTGTACATGGCACAGTATACTCCACAACCCATGTACATATATACCTGCCCCCTCACATCGAGGCACGGCGAACAATGCAGAGGAATACGCTTGAGAACATATCCTGGCCCGGGCTCAGTGTGGGAAACATTGAGGCATCCACGAGTGGAGTAGTGGGAAACTAAATGCAATAAAATACCATATATATTTCCAGATACTCAATGAGGCATATCGAATGACAAGTCAAATCAATGAAATCGGACGAAATCATAGTAAGTGAATTTCGGATGTCATAATGGGTTACAGAGGCATAATCTTTCTGAGATCGTTTCCAAGTTCCAAAACAGTTTATAAGACTTAAAGAAGTATTCAAAACAATTTTCATTTAATAGCTAGAGGAGTAGTTAAAACATTTCATTTTATATTACTTGAAAATAAGACAATAGTACCATAAAGGACAAAGCGGGAATAGTGGGGCCCGCCTCGGGTCCATTGAAGCGATGGGTCAAAATTACATATATTAAGCTTATAGATTCATATACGGAGGTCCTGGGGACATTCCATAATTTTCTAGACAATTTGCGGAAGTTTGCACGATTCTTTCAATAAAGCATACTTATAGGGTTCAATTCCATTGAATGAAAAAGTGACAATTTCAAACTCGGATTCCGATGGACAGAATATATTCCGAGACTCAAATCCGATCCTAGTACACCTAGGACATGCCAAAAGAAGAATCGGGATAGCTTTACATACCTGTTAGCGGCTATTCGTAACCCGTTCGTCTCGTCGCTCTTTTAGCCTATTTATATAAAAGTAACGTTATCGTTAGTAACTATATTTTCTAGTCCACAATTCTATAACTCATTTCTTATTGAACCTATATTCCAGCTTATACATATTCTCGTTTAAGATTTTCTATTATCTAAAATTTAGCGAAAATTCGGCAGCACTTCCCCTGTATTTTCACCTATTCAAAATTTCCAATTGCTCTCCTGTTGACACAGAAATACCAACAACAACAATACCAATAATTTCATATCAAACCAGAATTAAATCCATTCTTAAATCATTTCCAAAACAACCCAATATACATCCGTATACCAATACTTGTATACACTTCTTTATTTTGGTATATACATAATATAACAACAAACATAATAACGCCAACTACAGCCAATCCCACGATATTTCAGCCCACAATACAATTCATAACAACCACCAAACAGCCCACATGATAACAATAATAATTTATTCGATTTCCGATATGGTTTTCGTAATTCTTTTATCTAGCAACGTAAATACGACTCGGATAATTCAAATACATCTAGGAGAGAGGATTTCTTACCTTATATGCAAAGAAGTATTATTTTTCCACCTTACTTCACTTTGAAGAAAACTCGGATTCAACAACGCGATAAAACGGAACAACGAAATCGAAGCGGTGCGCGAAACCCGCGTGTTGTTCTTGATGCGAATTACACGTTTTTTTTGGCATTCTTGAGGTAGAAAAACGCTGGTATTACTCTCAAAAAGGAGAAAAAATTGTCGCTCTATTTTTAGAATGAAGGTGCGGTTTTGTGTTGCCGTTTTTTTTTTTTTGAAAGACATGTGTTTGCACATTTTTCTCCACCCAACTGACCTTTCTCAAAGGAATAAAATACCTTGTACATATCAATCTTCATTTAGCCGTGGCCTCCATCCCCTTTTGCCACCTTTCAAATATTATAATGTCTTGCCACCTTTCAAATATTATAATGTCTTGCCAATTTTAGTTAGTACTTAGTCACTACATTCTTAGCCCCTGTGGTGCCGTGTGGCAAAAAAAATAATGCCACTTCATCACTTCCACTAATTGTGCTTATTATTATTATTTCACTACAATTTTCATTTAACCAATTGCACACCTAATTAATTTCTTGATCACGATTCACTTAAATAGTAGTCATTTTTAATACACTCCATATTTATTGTCATGATCATGTGACATAGCAGTAGTCCATAACCCCTCTTGGTACACACAAAATATTATTTTCAATCATCATCGTCACTTTTTTCGTCTTAAATCATTTTGGGACTTCATTCCTTGTATACACCGAGCTCTTGATTTTCATCCTTGGATATGATCGAATTCTCCGGGCTCGAGTAAATTTTGCTCATATTGGACGATTTAATTTTTCCTAGTCCAAAAATACGGCATATTTTGGAGTCAGATGGAAACTTATTAGAAAAAGATTATTGCTGGCCAAAATTCTTAATTACAAAGGATGAATAGGTAGTGATGATGTCTAACACCTGTCCAAAATCCATGAGGTAATGTGGATGATATGCCACCCCTCCAATTATTTTAATATAAAAAGTAAAATCATACGATATAATCTCATACACTAATATTTTAATATTTCCTTGAAATACATAAGCTTTCAAAACTTTTGTTATTGAAATATCATATCAACTTAAGACATACACGTATTTCACAAAAACTAATACATCTAGAAGTTATGTTCGTCAAATTATAACCTTTCCTCAACCTAACATCAAGAGTACAAATTATTGTACTATCAATTCTCATAATGGAAAAAGATAGCTTTTCATAAGAGAAAATAATTTATGTACCCATAACAAATAAAATCTCATTTCTAAATGTCCTCATACTACACATATAATTAAAAAATGTATCCCAGAAATAGTAACAGTAATAACTATAGAAAATCATACTTATCAAATATTTACTAAAAGGGGTTTACTTAAAAGAAAATACCATATCGAGACCATATATAATAGTTTCAAAATTCATCAAACTTATTCCGTTACTAATGTCATTGAACTCGTACGCTTTCCAACTTGTGAAAACGCGGGATGTAACAAGTATGTCTCTTCATAATCAACACCAGGCCTTTGTGAAAATCCTTGTGCAACAAGGCGTGCCTTATATCTTTGTATCTCATTTTTCTCATTTCTTTTTTGCACAAAAACCCATTTATGACCAACAGGTTTAATGCTATTAGGTGTTTGGACTACAGGTCCAAAAACTTCCCGTTTGGTAAGTGAGTTTAACTCTGATTGAATTTCCTCTTGCCACTTTGGCCAATCACGTCTTTCTTGGCATTCTTTAACAGATTGGGGTTCAAGATCCTCACTATCTTGCATAATTCTTGTTGCAACATTATAGGCAAAGACATAATCCACATTTATTTCCAATCTATTCAAATTAGTCCCAACATTAATTGGATTAATTGATATTTCCTCATTTTCTTGAGTCTCAGGCTCATTGATTTCTTCAAGAATATCACTATTGCTCAAATCTCGAATTTCTTTGTGAGGTTCTTTCGTAGTGTCATCTTGACCATTTGTTTTTCTTTTTATAGGATTTCGATCCTTAGAACCCAATGGTCTACCACGCTTCTGGCGTGCTTTGGACTCGTTTGCTATGACACTAGTAGATGGTCCTACAGGGACATCAATCCGAATCGGGACATTCTCTGTAGGGATATGAGATTTGGTAATCCTTTTCAAATCTGTAAATGCGTCTGGCATTTGATTTGCTATTTTCTGTAAGTGAATAATCTTTTGAACCTCTTGCTCACAAATAGAAGCACGTGGATCAAGATGAGACAATGATGAATTATTCCACAAAATTTTCCTTTTTATTTCATTATTCTCTCCCCCTAATTTTGGGAAAATTGTCTCATCAAATTGACAATCTGCAAATCGAGCAGTGAACAAATCTCCGGTTAATGGTTCAAGGTAGCGAATAATGGAGGGCGATTCAAACCCAACATATATTCCTAATCTTCTTTGGGGACCCATCTTGGTGCGATGTGGTGGTGCTACAAGCACATATACGACACATCCAAAAATTCTTAGATGGGATATATTAGGTTCTTGACCCAAAACCAATTGCAACGGAGAAAATTTATGATAGTTTGTCGGTCTGAGACGAACGAGTGTTGCTGCATGCAAAATAGTGTGACCCCAGACAGTCGTGGGCAACCTCGTTTTCATGAGTAATGGTCTTGCAATCAACTGCAAACGTTTAATTAATGACTCTGCAAGGCCATTTTGAGTGTGAACATGAGCTACAGGATGTTCAACTCTTATCCCAATTGATAAACAATAATCATTAAATGTTTGGGATGAAAACTCTGCAGCATTATCAAGGCGAATAGACTTTATCGGATTATCAGGAAATTGTGTCCGTAATTGAATTATTTGTGCCAATAATTTCGCAAACGCCAGGTTGCGAGATGACAGTAGGCACACATGAGACCATCTAGAAGAAGCATCTATTAGGACCATAAAATATCTAAATGACCCACTCGGGGGGTGAATTGGTCCACAAATATCCCCATGTATACGTTCCAAAAATTCAGGGGATTCAAACTCAACCTTTGTAGGTGATGGCCTAATAATTAACTTGCCTTGATAACAAGAAGAGCAAGAAAATTCATTGTTTAAAAGAATCTTCAGGTTCTTTAATGGATGCCCATTTGAATTTTCTATAATTCGTCTCATCATTATAGATCCAGGGTGTCCCAATCGATCATGCCAAAGTACAAACGTATTGGAGTCCATAAACTTCTGGTTTACGACAGAATGTGCCTCAATTACTCCAATTTTTGTCCAATATAAGCCAGAAGACAAAGCAGGAAACTCTTCTATAACAACTTTCTGGCCAGAGACATCCTTGGTGATACCAATATATTCAAGATTCATCTCATCCATTGTTTTAATATGGTATCCATTTTGACGGATATCTTTAAAACTTAATAAGTTCCTTCTAGACTTAGGAGAGAACATGACATCCTTTATAATGAGTTTTGTTCCCTTAGGCAAAATTATGGCGGCTCTTCCGGAGCCTTCAATCAAATTAGTACTATCAGAAATGGTATTAACATTTGCCTTACCCATAGTAAATGAGAAAAATATTTCTTGTCCTTGAAGATCGTGTGTGTGGTAGCAGAATCAATCAAACATATGTCTTCATAATTGGATTTTAATCCAAACTTACTTTGAGAGTTATCCATATCTTCGAATGAAACGACACAATCAAAGCAAAATAAATACCAAGTATTAGAAATTCCAGTAAACTAAATACAAACCAAAGTTGTACAAACAAATGAAACTACATTTTAATTTTATAAACTGAAGCGAAATGAGAGACGAAGGGGATTACCATGCTAAAAACAGCAAACAAACAGTCACTGGAACCACATGTATGGACTGTGTTTTAAAACCAACTAGCAAGCTATCACTGATTACATTTTTTTTATACTAGCTTTTCACAAAAGATTAGAGCAAAACAGTCTCCCAAATATGGATAAAGAAACATTTGAAACAAAACAGCCAAAGCAATCACCTAATTACCCATTCAAACTACAAAGCAATCGCCTAATTACTCATTCAAACTAACTTCACTCTTATGACTTCTATTAATGATCTGGTTCCTTTCGCCTTTTATATGGTGAAAATGGCAACACACAGGTTATAATAGATGCAAAAGCGGAAAATTAGACGAGGACATAGTTATTCATACATTCGACAAGTCGAATCCATATTTCTCTTAAGTTCTTTAAGTTTCCAGTAGCCCTTTACACGTATATGATTTATATTAAATAAAATGGCAACATCAAGTATTGTAACAAACGCCTAAACAGAAAATTAGGCGAGCGACACCAACGTTCAATTATTTATGCATTCACTCATGGGACTAAAACAAACGTAGGAAAAAGGAAAATTACTGACTAAATCTAGACTAATTAAAAATAGTACTCATGTAAACAGCTACTGTCACATGGTCTTTTATTCATCAACTACTACGACTAGTAAATATTAAAATAAACAACTCAATCATCTCTAATCACAGAACCATGACCAATCAAGTGATTTATCTTTCCTTCAGGGTGCTCAAAGAAATCTGCTACATCCAAGTGTGTGATGTCAATTTGATTTTCAGAGATAAAATTAGCTTCGAGATTTTTCTCTTTTCTTTTAATTGATGCCTGATAAAGCTCAACCAAGTGCTTTGCCGTACGACAGGTACGTGACCAGTGTCCAATTCCACCACATCGATAGCATTTGTTTTCTGAGCCACGTGCTTCTGGCACTTCATGCCTATCATCATTCTTTTTCCCCTTTTGGTGGTGATTTTTCTTTGAAGAGTGATTGACCATTATAACGACCACGACCACGACTATTATCATGACCACGACTGGGGCCACGACCTTTTCCACGCCTGGAGTAGTGGGTATACACCTCATTCACTTCGGGGAGTGGTGCAGTGCCAGTAGGTCGATTCTCGTGATTTTTCATCAGCAAATCATTATTTTGTTCAGCCACAAGAAGATGAGCAATCAAATCACAATACTTTGTAAAACCTTTCTCTCGATATTGCTGCTGCAGGAGCACATTCGAGGCATGAAAAGTGGAGAACGTCTTTTCCAACTTATCAGAATCACTAATCTTTTCTCCACATAGTGTCAATATAGAAGTAATTCTGAACATCTCAGAGTTATACTTCATAACTGATTTGAAATCTTGTAGCCTTAGATTGATCCATTTATGTTGTGCTTTTGGGAGGAAGACCATCTTCAGGTGGTCATACCTTTCTTTCAAGTTTTTCCATAAAACGAGTGGATTCTTAATAGTAAGATATTCAATTTTCAGGTCCTCATCAAGATGATGACGCAAGAATATCATAGCCTTGGCATTTTATTGGTTGGATGCTTTATTATTTTCTTTAATGGTGTCTCCAAGACCCATAGCATCAAGATGGATTTCAGCATCTAGCACCCATGATAGGTAGTTCTTACCCGAAATATCAAGGGCAACGAACTCGAGTTTTGTAAGGTTAGCCATAAAATAGAGAGAATAAAGATATTACCTTAACCTTCAAAAATTCCTTGAGACGGTAGAGTCTCGTGCTGATAACGTGTTATAAAATAAAACTAAGCACTAAAAATAAGTAAGTAGTATGACTCACACACAGAAAGAGAAACGAAGAATACTTTGTTTTACTAATTTTTGTTCTGCCATCCATCAACAGAATGAATGGATATATATAGCCTCATTACTTGAGAATGATATATTACTACAATGATGGTCATATGGGCTCACATGGCAACATCATCACGACTTTGTCATCATAACTTTGATCATCCACTATCTCCCTCCACTATCTCCACTAATGGACATCCACTATCATTTCATAACAAATTCGATGTGATTGATTTTTTGTTTTAACCAAAAGGAATTTGGTTTTTTCGGTTTATGAAACTTCTGAATCAGTAAATTTTTGGTTATGTCCATGTGTGCTCTTTTTCTATTGAAAATTAAGTTTCAGATTTACTCTCTCCATCCCTTTTAACTATTGTTTTAGCATTTTTAACTATTCCCCATATATGGAGAATCTCAACAGAAAGGACCTAAAATAAAATAGAAACAAAAACTAAAACCCTATAATTAATCAGAAGACATTAAAAAGGAGCAAAAGAAGATTTTACCTTGGCTTCAAATTGTAGAAGATGCTGATAGAAAACAAATGGAAACCCATGGAGGCTTTAAGAAAGTTGAAACCGATTTTATTTTTGGTGACTCATCTTATTGTACAGCAAGGGACAACAGGTGCAAGACATTCATTGAATGAAATAAGAAGTGAAATTACAAATCTAACCCTGTGAGGACTATGAAAGATTCCTCATTCCCTCTTATATTAAGTAGTAATGTCAATGCAACGTGACTTCAACAAAAATAAACAAGACAAACAAAAGCCCAATTTATCTTATTAGAGATAATTGACTTTACTTTTGTTTGTTTTCTTAAATCAGAAAAAGTGTACCAACTTTTCAACTATCATGTCTAATGAAATTCTGTATTCACTTTTTATATTTTTTCTTAGAACTTTTCTGAATTAAAGAGAACTAGTATAAGTACCCACGCCATGCGCGGATAGTTTCAAGAGAAAAAAGAAATAGATGTATATGAATCGTGTGTGACATATTACAGATTTTATATTCTCAGTGTTTTGGTTCAATCTTATTATAGACTAACATTTTTATGGCATATGCAGCTGCTACTGCTTCATTATTGACCAGTAGTTCAAACAGTATAAAATCTGTTATACTCCGGGGAGAAATATCACAATAAAAGCATACAAAACAAATCTGGCAATTATTGTGTACGTCCTTCTTTTGAAGGACCTCTAGAAAGCGATATTGTTCATTGCCTTGGTTTCAAAGGGATTTTTGAAAGGAAATGATATACCTATCTTCTAGCTGCAAAGTCAGAGTAGTGCAAAAAAAAAAAAAACTTCCTAAAATATTCAGCAGAAGAAATAAAAAGAACAACTATTGAAAGAAATCGACTACACAAGCAAATGCATAAAAGCCCCCAAAGTGTCCATTGGCAATTGATTTCACATACCTGGCAAACACAAAAACTCAGCTTTTTGTCAATATATTTACTCATCACAGTTGATTCAAATCTCATTTCCTGCGAATAACAACGCCCGAAAAATCATGCATCAAATGTTTTAGTCCAAAAAACTGACAACTAAAGAAGAGAAATCGATCTCAAAAAGCATTGCTAATATCTTTAACGGCTTGCAACTGCTTTTTACAAAAAGTCATCTCGCATACGTGATAATAAAAATGAAATTAAAGAGAGACCAAAAAAACCTCATTCACCTTATGGCTTCTCATATACACAACCCTAAACTTTAGATAGTTTCTACTTGTGAGAGACGTATCACTCCTCAAAAATTTTATTTTGTAGCTCTTTTTTGTTTAAACTTAAGTTTGTTAATTTTATAGTAAAAAATACTCCTACAAATCCATATGGACTGAAAGTATGCTTTTATGGTAGTTGATCAGATAATTCGACCAATATACTTGAATTAGCATCATTCAGAGGTTTCAAGTATTGTACCTCAATTATCAGGGATTATAAAAGTGATGAAGCTACCGCAAAGTTGGCTGGAGAAGAAAAAAGTGTATTTCCTCACTTCAATTCCACGAAAGACAACAACATATTAATTATAAATTATATCCGTATGTTGCCTGTCTTGTCGGATAACGCGACGAACATACATTCTGAGATTGCCGGAAGTATTTGACGCTGGATAATGAATAACCAAAATAAAAGCACAAAAGTCTTAAAACATATTTTTCCCAAAAGCCGCATGTAGAAAACTTTCACAGTTCAGATCCATACTTAATATAATTATATTGCTATGTGCCTTTTCTTACTTGTCACTTGACTTAATATTCATTCTTATTATTTCCATTTAATATATTATAGATTTTTCTTACTCTTCAAATTTAATTTATGTTTACAATTTCCATTCCGTCGCTCATCTTACTGTTTAAATTTATCAATGAGAGAATTTAAATGCCCTCATAGTATCTTTTTACTCCTCATGTACGTTCTTATCCCTACTATGATATTTTAATTCTAAATGTGATTTGAAGAGATCTAAAATATAAATAGATAACTCCTTTAATTATTTTCTCTATATTGTATCGATATTTTAATATTTATATTTTTTATCATGTACAATAATTTATTAATCCTTCTGTTCTATTTTCAATTGAATCTTTTGAGTTTTAGTTTTATTAGCTTGCCACTTTGATTTAATATTCTATCCCGTTACTCTCCTTTTCTATAAATTACTCCTGAAATAAATATTTCTTTTTTTTCTAGATTTTTTATTCAATTGGTCAAAATTCTTTCATTGTTTAGATTTATCAATAATATATTTAAATATATTTTATTTACTTTATTTTATTTTTAATCTAATTCAAAGTTAAAATACCCTCAAAGTATTTTATTTTTATATTCAAAGTCATAAAACTTTAAAAAGACACATAATTTGGAATGACACTAATAGGATTCTTCATTTCATCCATGTATATTCAGTGTTTCCAGTCAATTTTCATATGCTCTACAATTATTTTCATTCTGATTCAGCACTCAAACGGAATGATGGAGAGAGAAGCAAAGCTCAAAGAGCCAAAATACAACAACGTTATCGTTATTGATTTTGTTTGATCTATAAGTACTAATAAACTTTCATTGGTAACAATTTTAAGAATCTGTCCATTTATTTAATGAATCAATTTTCTAGTAGAGGGGTTAGCTTGAAATTGTTAAAGTTTTGCAAAAAATAGCAACTTTATTCCAAGTACATTTGTATTCCAGGGAGGAGAATTAGTTTATGATACATTCATGAGCTAACATATTGTTAACTTATAATTTAAGCCAATTAAATAGAAAATTATTACCTTTACACAGTAACCGACATAATCACAGAATTGAGACCATTAAAAAGGTTATGTGTTTTGCCAATTTGCGGCACCTGCTCTGTAACATGAGACACAATTCAGTAAATTGGATCATGAGATAAAGCTTCACAAATTGCACATAAACAACATAAGAAAGTGTAGAACAGTGCATTGAAATTTCTAAGTAGATATATCTCAAAATTCATCAAATTATAAAATATTATTTAATTAGAAAACAGAAACAGTGTTCGCAAACTATAATTTATAGCAACATGAATTTCTATATTCCTGAAATATGTGTAGATTCTGTTGCAAACCTGGATCTCTTAATCGACTCCATATTATGTAACTCTTCAAGAGTTTTTACAATATGCAGTTCAGTATTTTGAGTAGGTGAAAAAGTAAACAAAAAGAAAATTTCATTGATTAGAGAAGATATAACCACCGTATTAATTTCATGGGGAAGTTAGGCACAAACGTGGGTGAGGGATTTTGGGGGTGGTTTAGGTTAGTTCATTTATTTTTTTGGTCTTTTTTTTTTTCTTTTTTGTTTTTTTTTTGTTTTTATTATCGTTTTCAATTCAAAGAGGATATTAATGAGGAGGCTTTTTCCTCTACTTTTAATAATAGCTGTAGAGTTATTATCTTAAACTCTTTTAATAATAGATATATTATTTTTATTATCAGTTATAACTAAATGGATTTAGATTTGATATTTTTTTTTTGAATTCATATTCAAATTCAAAGAATATTATTTAAATTTAAGATATTTTTATCGTTCATTTAAATGTTTTTTTTAGAGAAAATGTATTATCTAATACTCCCTTTTTTTCTTGAGTAATTGGTTGTTGAGATCAATATATACACGAATTTTTCAATTATTTTCTTATATTATCTCAATATTAAAAAAAAAAATCTTAAGATAACCTCTCTCTCAACGTGAGGAGGTGAGCATGCACTACTATGAAGATAAAATATAACTTCCCTATTATGAAGGAAAAACTACATCCTTTTCGGAGATATCTTTCTTTCATGCAAATATTTTCTTAAAAAACATATGAATATTTTATTATTGTTAAATTCAAATTAAAAACAATTACTAATTATTAACTATTTTTTGTCTTAAAACTATCACGTATCATTATTCTACACTGACACTTGTCAAAATTTTAAGGCAAACTATCTTGTTTTTAATAAATATCGATACTCCAAATTGTTTTTTCTAAATTGAACGATAAATAAGACTTTTGTTCCAGTCAAAATGCCTATATTGTCCTCACAAGTTGCATACAATATCAAATATAAGTCCTTGAGGATGGGAAAACTAATTTTTTACACACATTTATTTTGGTCACTGAACGGCTAGTTATAAGCCACGCCGAGTTTTATTTTATTTTGTTGCTTCGCTGTCCCAACTCATTGTATTGCATTTAAGGGCCCACTTTCAAATAGGCAAAAAAGAAAAGTATCTTTTTCAATGCTGAAAATTGACTGAACTTTATTTCCTTTGGTTGGCGTCAAAAAAAGGTCCCATGCCATTTAACACACATATCGAAGCATGCAGATGTGCAATAATAACACATCTTAGGAATGGCATTTAGTATGTGTGTCCTATGTTAAGGCAACACACCGAGAATATTCGTTCATAAGCTTGGTTTCAAGCATTAATGGTTCATGTAAAATGACTTGTAAAAATGCACATCACTCGATTATTTTTATGGTGGAACCCCGAACCCGTATGGCTGACATGACAAAAGTGTAACCACCCCAATTAATATTGACTTATATGTGCCAGCAGGCAGAACATTCTATTAGTGTATTTTTATTTATGGTGATGTATTTTTTCTGTTATAAATACACCATATTATGGATATCCATTCAAATATACAGTCAACTGGATAAGCTTACAATCAAGCAAATAGCTTGCGAGTAGTTCAAGTAGGTAGCTTGCAAGTAGCTTAAACAGGCAGCTTGCCAGCAGTTTCTAAAAAGCCTCGCAGCGCAGCTTCCTGAAAAGCCTCGCAGCAGCTTCCTTTCTTCTATAATAGGAAGTCAATTCAGTTTATTTGTAGCCAATTCAGTTTATTTGTAGATCAACTGAAAGAGCAATAAAATCTCTCTATCTCCCAGTTTCTTTGGCTATATCTTTTGTTGTCATGTACTTTTAATATTATTTCATAACACATTATTAGCACGAGACTCTGTCATTTTGAGTTTAATTTTTAGTTTCAAGTGCAATTCTTGAAGCGCAACGACCCATTTGGTCGTTATAGCATTTCCAACCCTTTGACCCTTTCCCGAGCTTGGTTAGATCTTTTTTGACCCGAGGGGACCGTTGACACACTTCCCCATGTGTTTAGATTTGAATTCAGGCGATTTTTTGTGAAATTTGGGCTTAAAGCAAAAAAGGGGTTGACTTAAAGTCGACTTTTGGGTAAACAGACCTTTATTGGAATCTATCGATTCCGAGAGGTCCGGATGGTTGTTTAGAACTTGTGTGTATATTTGGTTCGGTTCCCAATGCACTCGGGTGCAATTCGAGACTTGGGTTGGGAAGTTGAATTTGAGGTGTCGGGGATTGACTCTGTCAACGAGATCTCCAATGGGATTTTTGAGGCCACGAGTGTGTTCGTAGCGTATTTTTATGTATATCTGCATATTTGGTTTGTGTTCGGGAGGTTCCGGAATGGTTCCGAGGGTCGATTTCAAGTTTGGGAAGACACTAGAAAAATCTGGTGTCTGGTGACCGCTTTGGAGCCAAAGCGGTAGTGCGGAAGCGCGCGCGAAAGCACGGCCGAACCACTAAAGCGGTAGCGCGAAAGCGCTGGCCTGCCCGCGAAAGCGGCCGACGGACCAGATTTTTTGGTTAGAGGGCCTAAGTCTTTCATTTATTACCCACTCCGAAAATAGAGCTTTTGGTAGCATTTCAAAAGCATTTCTTAGGGGAGAATCATTGTGCTAAGTTCTTCCATCTTCAACCATTCCATATTCCTTTAAACATCATGGGAAATCTATAAAATATGTTAGTTTCTTTAAGAACTTGAAGATTAAAAGAGAGTTTTTATGAGTTCTTCTTTCTAGGCTTGTAATCTTGATTAATTGACTGGGTTTATGCTAGATTATGATGTATCTAAGGTTGTTAATCATATATCTTCCATTATTAATGTCGCATTCTTGAATCTAAGAGTTAGGGTTTATACCCAAAATTGGGGGTTTTGCTTGGATTTCGAAATTGGATGAATCGTTGAGTTAATTTAGCAATTAGTTGATGGGTTTTGATCATCTAGTGTTTAATTGGATATTTTACCCCCGAATTTCCCATTTTGATTTTGTAGGCCCCGTTTCCCCAAATGTTAAGGCTGGTTTTTGACCTAATTTGAATGATAGCAATATAGGTATTGATCTTCATGATTTCTAATCTAGATCTCGAATATGCCTAGACTTTTTTGAACTTGAGGCTCAACGGAAGGGCAAGGCTAACGAGTGATTGTTTGTGTATTGTTGTTCGGCCATCCAGGTAGGTTATGGCTTACACTTGGTGAGACTTCATGTAGCGAAGTATATATTTAGATGATATTGTCGGAGACAACATGTAAACCTTTGGGTATGAAGTTGGGTTGTATATTGTCTTAGGTTGAGCCTTGTTGTGTGATTGGGACTAGCCACCTCGTTATGTTGTGACTTGGTTGTTCTATTGTGTTGGCTTGATGCCACATGATGATAGTAAATATTGGGAACTATGGTATACCTTGATCATGATATTGTGATACCTTACTTGTTGGCATCGATTACGAGGATAGTGTTTTATATGACTTGTGTAGTCTTTCATGATATTGTTGCCATACCCATGTTTGGTACTTGTGATATTGATCTGATTATTGATGTTGACATATACATTGCATGCATTCTCATCCTTCATGATGTACAGTTGATACATTGTTGATACTTGATGAAACACTGCGATGAGCTGGGCTCAGTTTGGATGAGAGTGACGTGAGAGTCCGATATCCGATGTTTGTTCCGGAATCGTGGATTAAGTGAGCGCATGGACTTTGTAGGTCCCCCGAGGTAGTGCTGATGAAAATCCTCTATGGGCAAAGATTCGGAGTCTCCTTTGTCTGTTGGGCAAAGATTCGGGACGAATAGCACTTAGACTTCGCGAGTCACCTTGGGTTGTGCTACTGAGACGTCGATACTTCCGTCTTGAGTACATATGTACACTGCATTGCATTTACATTCATACATTATTGCATTGCATTGCATTATAGTTATTTTGTGATGATCTGGTGCTTTACTTGTGTTGATCGGGTTCGGATTGGATATATTGCGACTTGGCACACTTGGGTTTAGATGCTACAATTTAGGTGATGACGTATATTGGTTCTGACTTGTGATTGGCTTATACTTGATGATTTATTTGCTTATCTTACTTTATTGTTTGAATTATGTTAGCTATACTTAGTCGGCCTATGATACCTACCAGCACTGTGGTTTTGTACTGACCTGCACTTGTTGCATTCTTTCATGAGTGTAGAGTTCCAGATTAGATCTTCTTCCGTCTCCCGTAGCTGATAGTCGCTATCAGGATTGCTTTGAGTCTATAGGGTGAGCACGAGATGTCCGCTGCCTTGAAGACCCTTCTTATTTATGTCTTACTTTCCCATTCTGAGACATATACAGATTTGATGTATTATTATAATTCCAGACTTGTATATGTCGAATCTAGATGCTCTTGTATGGCTTAGATCAGACCCTGGACGTATTTTCTTATTTCCGCACTTTCTCCTATACTATTATCGTAAGACTTACGTGATTTATTCTCTTCCGCTTAATTGATTTATTTATTTATGCCTTTATTATCATTGGGTTGAGGGTTCACTTACCGAGGTGTATGGGAAAGGTAAGTGCTCGCACGGCTTAACCAAATTGGGTCGTGACATGAAGTTACACGTGTATACCACTCCTTCATGCTTTATTGGATATCCGTGTTTAGCTTGTTTAACTGACATGCACCTCATATTATGATTGATAATTACATTGCCACCGTTGTGATATGGTAAAAGTACATATTTTTTTTCGTTAGCAGTATTGGCCTAGAGTTGGTATAAAAAATATTGTAGGAAATCAATCTGTAATCTGTATTAATGTATGAAAGTCATTATATACAAAGTAGGTATCTAACTATCAGTATAATACTAGGCTAAATTATAGGACCTAATTACTATACATAAGGAAGAGATCATGACTAATATACAGTTGCTAATTATGAAAAGATTATCCTAATATTTACAATATTTACGTAGACTATTACGTAGTCTATCACACCCCCGCAGTCGAAGCAGGAGGTTGTCGTACGCTTAGACTGTCCCTGAAATCATCAAAGAGCACGCGCGGAAGACCTTTAGTGAAGATGTCTGTGATCTGGTAACGGGACGGGACGTGAAGAACACGAACTTCTCCACGGGCAACTTTCTCACGTACGAAATGTATGTCCATCTCAATATGTTTAGTGCGTTGGTGCTGAACTAGGTTACCTGATAGGTATATGGCACTAACATTATCACAATAAACCAATGTAGTTGTCCGGATGGGACAACGGAGCTCCAACAGAAGGTTGCGAAGCCAACAGGACTCAGAGACGACATTAGTGACGCCACGGTATTCGGCCTCGGCACTCGACTTAGACAGAGTGGGTTGCCGTTTGGATGACCATGAGAGGAGATTATCGCCAAGAAAAACACAGTAATCTGATGTGGATCAGCGAGTGTCCGGACAACCACCCCAATCTGCATCTGTATATGAAACAAAAGAGGCAATGGAGGATTTGTACAGATGGAGACCAAACTCAATAGTACCTTGAATGTATCGGATTATGCGTTTAAGAGCATGCATATGTGCAACCTTTGGATCATGCATGTGAAGGCATACTTGTTGAACCGCATAGGAGATGTCTGGTCTTGTGAATGTAAAGTACTGCAACGCGCCGGCCAACTTACGATATTGTGTGGGATCATCGCAAGAAGGCTCGGCCGTGGCACCAAGTTTGTCTTTGGTGTCGACCGGTGTTTGACTCGGCTTACAGGCAGTCATGCCCGCACGCTCTATAATTTCTGCTGCATAATTTTTCTGAGAGAGAAACATGCCGTGTGAAGTCCGGGTAACAGCAATACCCAGAAAATAGCTTAAAGGGCCCAGATCCTTCATAGCAAATTAGGCACTAAGCAGAGACATGATGGATTTTCTGAGGGCATCTGAGGAAGCTGTGAGAATAATATCATCAACATATAGCATAATGTAAGCAATGTCAGAACCTCGACAATAAATAAAAAGAGAGTGATCAGATCGGATATGTGAAAAACCAATAGTAGAGACATAGTCTGCAAAGCGTTGGAACCATGCACGGGGAGCTTGCTTAAGTCCGTACAGCGATTTCTTCAAGAGACTGACATGATGGGGATACTTTGGATCCTTAAACCCAATAGGCTGATGCATATAAACAGTATCATTAAGATTACAGTGTAAGAAAGCATTCTTGACGTCCAACTGATGAATGGGCCAAGAGTGTGCAAGTGCAATGCTCAAGACAGCGCAAATAGTAGCCGGTTTGACAACCGGACTGAAAGTCTCATCGCAGTCAACTCCAACCTGTTGAGACTTGCCATCACAGACAAGACGGGCTTTGTGCCTCTCAAAAGAACCATCAGAATTTTTTTTATGACGAAAAATCCACATAGAACGAATAAGATTCACATCAATGGGACGTGGAACTAACTCTCACGTCTTATTTTAATTAGAGCATTATATTCATCAACCATGGCAGCTTTCCAATTGTGGTCATTTAAAGCACTTATGGGATTTCGCGGGATAGGCGAGATGGTGGAAGTGTTTAAGTTAAACGGTTGTTTGGGCTTGAAAATCCCATGTTGGCTTCTAGTGACCATGCGGGTGGGCTTCTGGGCAGGCACGGGTGGGGCAGTGGGGGGAGGGGCTGCTAGGCAGTGGCCGTGCGGTTGGATGGGGGGGGGGGGGGGGGACGGGCTGCTGGGCAGTCACGGGTGGAGCAGTGGGGGGGTCAGGCTGGACCGAGGGAACAACGGGTGGAGTAGGCTGCGACAGAAAATGCAGGGTGTATGGAGAAATCCCATGGTCCAAAAAATCATAAGAAGTTGGGGTTGGTGAGTGCAACTTTGAGAAGGGAAATTGAGTTTCCTCAAAGATGACATGCCTTGATACGATGATTTTGTTGGTGGATAAATCATAACATTTATAGCCTCTATGATTCAACGGATAGCCCAAAAATACACACGAGATGGATCTTGCTTGCAACTTATGAATAGTTGTAGATGGGAAAAGTGGATAGCATAGACACCCAAAAACCTGGAGATGAGAATAGGAGGGGGTCTGTTGGTAGAGAACTTGCGTTGGTGATTTATACCCAAGGACCTTGATGGGAAGTACATTAAGGAGGTATGTGGCCATTTGGAGAGCATGATGCCAAAAGGAGGGGGGCATGGAGGAGTGGACAAGCAGAGTGCGCACTATGTTGTTAATGGATTTAATTTTTCTTTCCGTTTTGCTGTTTTGAGGAGAGGTATGGGGGCAAGAAAATCTGGAATTTAAACCATTGGAGGCGCAAAAAGATTGAAAATGCCCATTGGCGAACTCCCGCCCATTATCACATTGAATGTTTTTTATGTCTCTTTCGAATTGAGTCCGTATTAATGCCTTAAAAGATAGAAAAGTAGAATAAACTTGGGACTTGTTAGAGATTGTTAAAGTCCAAAGAAAATTACTATAATCATCAAGAAAGAAAACATAATAGCGGTGCCCATTAGAACTCAAAACAAGAGATGTCCATAAATCACTATGAATGATATCAAATGGCATAGTAGTAAATGACAATGAATCATAAAATGGAAATTTAACGTGTTTCCCCAAAGGACAAGAGGTACAAAAAGATTTTCGGGCCCTATTACATTCAACTAAGGCATTACTACGAAGAGAACTAAGGATAGCATTTCCCGGATGGCCGAGACGGGAATGCCACAAGCTAGGTAATGCGGCAATGAAGGTTGATGGTGGAGTGGTCCGTTTTGTGGCAGTGATAGGATACAATTCCCCGGTGCTCTCACATCTCATTAGGCGACTCCCCGTCGGTAAATCCTTCACAGAAAATCCAAGAGGATCAAACTCAATAGAAACATTATTGTCCTTACTGAATTTACGTACAGAAATAAGGTTTTTGATGAGTTTTGGAGCATACAAGACATTTTGGAGACGTAATTGGGGATTAGGTGGGGGTAGGGATGTATGACCATAGCCTCGAATTGGAATAGTGCTACCATTATCAACAATGATTCCAGAATTATTGCTCAAACTAAAATAAAACGTGAGAGTACCTGAGTTGTCAGTCATGTGGGAAGTCGCTCCGGTGTCCATGTACCAATTATCATCCGGTTGATGCATGGACAGAGTGTGCATGGCTGCCTCCACGTCTGTTGGAGTGTACCCAGAATAGGACGGACCATGCATGGAATAGGCCTGCTGAGGTCGTGGACCCGCACCTAGAATGCTGCTACCACGGCCTTGTTGGATACGGGCAGGCGGGCAGTGGCCACTGCTGTGGCGGCCAGGCAGGCCAGTAGTAGCCCCCTGCCGGTGGCTGTCCCGTCGGCCACTGGCCGTGGCTGGTCTGTCCGCCGCCGCCGGATTTCCTGGGGTTGTTGTTGTTGTTGTTCCCCTTTCCCTTGTTCCTGTTGGAATTCCTGCCACGATTATTATCACGACAGTTAGTTGAATTATTGGTGCATTGTCAACAAGTAGAGCCGCGGGGAGGGAGTATCATTGTCAACAAGTAGAGCCACAGGACTAGAATCGCGGGCACGCTCCTTGGTTGCGGCATCTTCGAGCTTGAGTTTGGAGCACACTTCAGAGAAAGAGGGCAGCACATCCTTCTGCTGGATGGTGGTGACAAAGTGTGCATATGTCTCCGGTAAGCCTGCAAGGAGGCGCAAGACTAGACGTTGGTCGGACACCGGCAACCTCACGTTAGCAAGCTGATCCGCGAGTGACTTTAGCCTATTATAATAGGCCATAACCGAGCCGAAGTTTGCCATTTTTGTGGTGGTGAATTCAGTTTCAAGGTACGCTGCCCTTGAGTGCTTGTTATGTTGGAAAAGTTGAGCAACTCGATTCCAAGCCTGATGTTATGACCCGTATTTCGTACGATCGGATAATTTGAGATAATTGCGAAAAGTCAAAGGCTAGACTATTTTCCAAAAATTATTTCGATGAAAAAGTTGTTTACTAGTATGGAAATATTGAGAAAGGCTAAGGGTAAAAAGGGAGATTCGCAAGATGACTCATAGAAATATGGAGGAAGGCTAAGGGCAAATTTGGAATTCGGAAAATAAATTTTTCATGAATTACAAAACAAAAAAAAAGGGAAAAGAAAGTGGGCTTGACTAATTTGGGCCAAAGTGGCCGGCCATGTGGGGTGGCCCAAGGCCCACATGGAGGCCTAATATGTATTCATAAAACGATGACCAATTAGTCATCTTTTTCATTCTTAACACTTAGACCTTTCAAGAAACTTGTAGAAGAGCAAAAATAAAGGCCATTCGGCCAAAGAAGAGAAAAATTGGAGCCTCCAAATTTGATCCAAAAAAATATTTTCTTCTAGTATTCCTACTAATTTGAAGGTCCTCTTGAACGTGGTACAATTGTTGGGGCAAGAAATTACCTCTTTGTTGCAAGTTCATAATTATAGTCAAGTGGGAAATTGAGGAAAAAGGTAAGAATTCATATTCTTTTATATGTTATGGAAGGTTTGTGTATGTTGTAGTATGTAGAAATGAATGAAAATCATAAAAATAATGTGTGTTGTGTTGAGCCGTGTGGTGTGGAGTTGGCCGTGTATAGGTGTGTGGTGTAGGAATGGTAAACCAATTATTTTATCTAGTGTTTTGATTGTTGTTGTTGTGGATTCTATGTTGATAATGAAAGTTGGGTGAATCATGTTAGAATGATTTCGGATTAATATTTGAATGTGGGAATCATTGGTGTTAACTTGAATATATGTGATGGAATTGAATGTAAATGAAATGCCGTCGAGTTGTGTGACGAAGGATGTTAATGTTAGAATATACATATTTTTGGATTGATTGTTGAATTTGTTAGTGTGATGGTTGGTATTGTTGTTGATAATTTGGCCGAGTCGAATTCTCGGATTGTTGATTGTTGATTTGGCCGAGTTAGATTCTCGGGGATGGTGTATTTACAGGGGAAATGCTGCCGAAATTTCGGCAGATTATAAGCGAGTTTACTTGAAAGATTAAGATAAGTGTATGACAATATGTCTAATGATTATGTAAATCTCCTTGAATGTAGACTAACGAGCTTGGACGAATAAACTTAGCTATTAGGACGTGGAGCAGGTATGTAAGGCTTACCCTTTCTTTCTTTTGGCATGATTTTTATGAAACGAGCAAATGACATATACATATGATTTCAAAGAAATTTCCATTCTTAGAGCCACTAGGATGGCTAATATTTTTGACTCCCCTAAGTTGTCTCATATGGTTTTGATGTATATCTATGATGTCCGAAGTTTGTTGATACGTTTCCAAATGGCATTCGAAAAATAATTGATATGCATAAAGTTTTGATTTTCAAATGCTAGCACGTTCGAATATTCCATCGAGTCTTCGATATATTTTGATACGTGCATATGGTTCCAAAAACTCTAATTTAATTGATCCATAACGATATCCGAAATGTACTTGACATGATTATGGCCTTGATTTTCCAAAAATGGCTTCTGAAACGCTTATAGAACGTTGTGTACTTCAAATGCTCATAACTTTCTTATACTGACTCCGATTGATCCGAAACTTGTTTCTGAGCTTTCAAATGTCGGTAAGTGTACGTATCCATCGATTCTTGATTTATGTGCATATAGTTCTCACTACTCTGCTCGTGCATGTGTCGTGATCTCTTTCACCGAGTCCCGGGCCGTTATATATCGTGCGCATGGTTCGCCGGGTCCCTTGCTTGAGGGCCGGGTGCCATATATGTATTCCGGAGTATGATGTGTTATGGTGTTATGATGTGTTCATGGTTCGCCGAACCATATATGTGTATATGTATATTCTGATCTTATGATGTGATATTATGATGTGTGACGGAGATTACGGAGCAAATCTTCTGGAGTATGATGTGTGTGGCGCCAAAGGCAGGGTGGCGCCACGTTCCCCGGGTCCCGTAAGGGGCCGGATACCGTTCTTGGCATGCATGATTCGTGTTTCCAGTAAGTTTTTTCTATTACACTGCATATCGTGCTTATGGTCTGTACTAACCTTCTGTACGTACCACAGCAATATAACATGTGTATGTGGATCGGGCTGCACGTTCCGCAGCAAATACATTTGTGGATCGGGCCGAACGTTCCTCGGCACTAATATGTTATATATATGGATCGGGCCGTACGTTCCTCGGCATTATGATGTTATATATGAATCAGTTATGTGTGTATGTATATGATGACATACGATGTTGGCACGCACGGTCTGTGTTTGGAAAATACGCATTTTGGCACTCTGGATGATCTACTTGTTTTTTGTACTTCTTCTGACACATGACATCGGTATACACGATTTGCATTCTGAAAAAGATAGGTCTTTTGGAATTCTGAAAATAGTACTTACTTTTGTACTGTTTGTTTCGATTATAGTTCTGTTTTCTGTATTCCATGCTTTACATACTCAGTACATATTCCGTACTGACCCCCTTTCTTCGGGGGTTGCGTTTCATGCCACGCAGGTACACCCAGATGAGTAAAGGACATTGCTAGAGGATGCTGCAGCTGGATTGGCAACTCCATTTGCTCCTGGAGTGTTGCCGAGTCAGAATATATGTGCTATGATGTTTGTCCGAAGTTAGAGACTTTGCAGACAGAGTCGTGGGTATAGAATGTCAGTGTTGTAATCGGCTCCATCAGCCAATGTGTTATTCTGTAGTATGTGATAAATCCCATGTGGTTACAGATTTTGTTTGAATTGAGAACAAAGAAAAAGAATATTTTTGAAAACTATACTATGTATTTCATTTCTATTTGATGTAAAAGTCTAAGAAGTTTATGTGTGCACTAAAGGTCTGAGGGTTCGCTCGGCCCTAAGTAAGGGTCGGGTGCCCATCACACCCTAGGGAAATTAGGGTGTGACAAAGTGGTATCAGAGCAGGTTTGTCCTAGGGGTTGTCTGCAAAGTCGTGTCCATTAGAGTCCTGTTTATGGGTGTGAAGCCGGCCACATTTATAAACAGGAGGCTACAGGGAATTTAGGGATTGTTGACCTTCTTTCTGTCTCAGATCGTGCGATAGAGCCAAGTCATAAGAAAATGGAATTCCTTACATACGACGGAAGAAGGCGAGTAACAATATGGAAGGTCATAGAGGTAAGCCTGGATGTAATTATTCTGTTACTTGGAAATTGGAAGCTCTGGGTGGCTGGAATATGTCATATGACTGTATGCCCTGTGAGGCATTGTTGGTATTAGTTGTGTGTGGATTTTGAATAGTAAGAACCGTAAAAGAAGATTCTGCTAAAATCGTTCAAAAATCAGGTCACTTAGTTAAGCACGCCTAACAGAAGGAAGTGAGGAAGGGAAATATCATAAGTAGACAATAACTGGGATATGATGTTTTAGAGGAGCTACGGGTTTGGGCGTAGCGTGAAAAATAATTGTGAGAAGGACGATTAGCAGTCCGAAGGATTGCAATGGATAACATTCGAGGCTTAGTAGGAGCAAGGTCTGTTGGGGGATTCAGAAAGTCGATAATCAGTTTTGCTATAAATTATTATACAAGAATGGTGAGTGGGAATCCGAACAGACTGATATCCGAATACTTATAAATAACAGCGACGAAGGTATATTTGTCACCATTGGGAATCTAGGAATTTAGGACGAAAAGTAGTATACACATAAGCGAAAGGTGAACACTGGGAATTGAAAAGGGTAAAATAGTAATTGTAAAGGGGAAAGACGTGTTACGAGAATGTCTCGAAATCTGTAAGACCTCGACTTGCTCCAGATTATGTAATGAAGGTCATGCGAGGAAGTGGACACGGTTGTATCAGCATTAAGTTACCAGATTTCATCAAAATTTTGGGGTTAAGCGTGCTGGGGTGAGAGAAATCTTAGGATGGGTGACCCCCTGGGAAGTGCACTAAAATTCTGTAAATTCAGATACAAGAGATAAGTGAAGGTTAGAATAGCTTAAGGGAAACTAAAATATATGGGAAGGTTGGAGACCCTGAGAGGTCGCGTAGTACGAGGCAGACTAGACCGGTGAAGAGACAGGGAGTGCATCACAACTCTGGAATTTGGATAGGCTTGAATAGCGTTTGGAAGTGTTTTGTGAGCAAGTTGGTAGTAATTATATGAATGCGCATGATATCCCCTATGTGATTATATTGATGGGCATGTGATGTGTGTCCCAGCAACCGGTGCTACGATATGGAAGGCATCAATCGAATAAGGGTACCGAAGTTCAAGTGACAGCGAAAATAGATGGTATGAGTGTTGCAAGATAAGCTGCTATTATTTTTACTACGGGTTAGGATTGGAAATTTTAACATAACGATATTTGGAAAAGAAAGAGTGTGAGTGAATGGAAGGCAAGAAGATCAGATGTCGGGAAAAGATGAAAGTTAAGAACACCTTAGTGAGTGAAACCCCCGAGAGAAATTACCGGTAAAGGTACGAGACTATTTGGATAAAAATTCAAAGGTAGGCAAGTGAAAAGGATGAAGTATGGTAACATGGAACAAAAGAGGAATGTGTGGAGTTCGAAAACCAATTTCAATAAGTGGAATTGAAGGAATAGTGACTATGACGAGGGATATGAAGCAGGAAAAGAATGATAAAGCCTTGTGACGATGTTAGAGAATTTCGGCCCTTGAAAGGCATATAAAGGAATAAATGTGCAGCCATATTAATGTGGATGCCTCAGATATGGAAGTGCCTTTCTGAAAAGATGACTTGAGAGTGAAGCGGAATTGCGCGTATAAAATGATATTTCATGAACTTCAGAGTCGATGCCACAAATGGCAAAAGGAGAAAAGTGTTCGAGGAGGAAAGAACCTAGGGAAGGTTAAGAATGAAAGTAAAGAAAAAAAAAGTATACTAACGGATTAGTCGAAGGAAGAGCAGAACATTTGGGAATAAAACAATTGGAAATCCTTAATCATAGGAGTAAGAAGGATACTTTGACAAGTTAACGATAGAAACCCGATTACGCACCAAGAAAAGAATAAGGATAATGGGTCAACACCGTTGATTGGGAAATTAAAGGCGTGGAGCGAGAATTCATATGAAGTCTGAAAGATTTGATCCTAGGGAAACTGGAATGAAATATAAAGAATGTGCATGAAAGGCCGCTCGGTCATAGTACCATAAGTATAGTTAAAGGCACGATGAGTGAGGATAGAGAGACTATAAGCCGTAAGGGTTCTGAGCTGTGAGCAAAAGTAGCGGGACGTTCGAAAATATGGACGCATAGCTACAACGCGAACGCGTAGTTAAGAAGAACTACGAGTAAGTAAGCTAAAATAGGTGAAATTATTAATAGTGGATGGAAAAGTATGGGAATGTTGATAAAAATGATAATGTAGACAGAAAATGAAAAAAGGGAGAACATATTATATTAGACTTAGAAAGGACTCGCAACATTTTCAAGCGCTGGAAAAGGAAATTTATTTGCTCGGGACCAGAGTTCGGAACATGTCGACACATCAAAAGGATACATGAAGAAGTAGAAACGAACTGACAATGAAGTGTACTATGAGGCCAACATGAATTATGCTATGTTTCTGCCACAATTTGAATTCCTCTTATCGGGCAAATTTGCGTCGTACCTAAGTACGCAACGATATGTGCAAGAGTAATAAAAGAGCAAGAAATAGCTACGAGCTAAGTTCGTAAAGGATAAAGGAGAGAAGGATAAGACTCAAGGGATATTTCGGATAACAACGACTATTAAACAAAAATACCAACGATTGGTAGTTTGGAAATTTTTGGAAGAGAGAAAGGACGCAGTGCCTATAAGTGAAATAAAAGAGTTCATCGGATACTAGAAAATAGTTCATGGACCATTAATTATACGGAACATGAGAATACACGATATGAACTTGTATGAATCATCGATGTGAAGCGATGATCGATCATATTTGTAAGGAATCCCCACCGGAGCACCAAATACAAGAAATCAAAGACAAGTATACTTGTGGCGAGAAATGTGAGAGGGGGAAATAAAGAAAAAGTTGTAGTAAGAACTTGAAGATGTTGCGAACTAAGAAGTTAGGTGAATTCGGATCATAAGTCACCATAAGCACAACTGGACTACGAAGGATGAGGAATGGTAAAGAAACCTTACATATATATGTTTTTGGATAAATGCTTAGAATGAAAGATTAAAGGGGGTGTGACAAAGTGCTCTTGAAGAAACAGGGAGCGAAGAAAAGAGAACACCACAAGCCGATGGATATTTATGGCATGATAAGTGAGACTGCAATACTGTCGATTAGATAAAAACAGGGAACGGCCTCTGGCCATATTGGATCGTCCAGTGGAGATTACGTACCAAAGATGTGACTTTTGTTAAGGTATTGTGACGAAACAATAACAGAGAAGAGATGACCTAGGAAGGACAAGGATGCTAACTTGGTATGGCGGGTTAGAAAACCCGTGACACGAAATGAGGATTCATGTAAAGACCGAGAAGTTCGATTATAAAGAAAAATAGGGTAGAAGATCAGGAATGGGAGTGAAAAAAAAAAAAAAAAGAGGACAACTATAAGAGGGACCCTCCCGAAGGGTTATAACACCCCATGAGGTCAGTTGAACATTCGAGGACGAATGTTCTAAAGGGGGGGAGGATGTTATGACCCGTATTTCGTACGATCGGATAATTTGAGATAATTGCGAAAAGTCAAAGGGAAGACTATTTTCCAAAAATTATTTCGATGAACAAGTTGTTTACTAGTATGGAAATATTGAGAAAGGCTAAGGGTAAAAAGGGAGATTCGCAAGATGACTCATAGAAATATGGAGGAAGGCTAAGGGTAAATTTGGAATTCGGAAAATAAATTTTTCATGAATTACAAAACAAAAAAAAAGGGAAAAGAAAGTGGGCTTGACTAATTTGGGCCAAAGTGGCCGGCCATGTGGGGTGGCCCAAGGCCCACATGGAGGCCTAATATGTATTCATAAAAAGATGACCAATTAGTCATTTTTTTCATTCTTAACACTTAGACCTGTCAAGAAACTTGTAGAAGAGCAAAAGTAAAGGCCATTCGGCCAAAGAAGAGAAAAATTGGAGCCTCCAAATTTGATCCAAAAAAAATATTTTCTTCTAGTATTCCTACTAATTTGAAGGTCCTCTTGAACGTGGTACAATTGTTGGAGCAGGAAATTCCTTCTTTGTTGCAAGTTCATAATTATAGTCAAGTGGGAAATTGAGGAAAAAGGTAAGAATTCATATTCTTTTATATGCTATGGAAGGTTTGTGTATGTTGTAGTATGTAGAAATGAATGAAAATCATGAAAATAATGTGTGTTGTGTTGAGCCGTGTGGTGTGGAGTTGGCCGTGTATAGGTGTGTGGTGTAGGAATGGTAAACCAATTATTTTATCTAGTGTTTTGATTGTTGTTGTTGTGGATTCTATGTTGATAATGAAAGTTGGGTGATTCTAGTTGAAGTTATAAGTGTTGGAAGGTGGTTTTGGAAGCTAATGTGACTATAATATCATTTCTTGTGTCTATGGAAATAATGTTTTAGTATGTGAATTATTAGTATAGCCCATGAATTGAAGGAAGGAAATGAGTTGTCATTGTTTTGTTGAATTTGGAAGGTTTCGGATGAAGTAGGATGTTGAATGGGTTGTTTTGAATATTATGTAAATTGTTTGAAGTATTCTTGAATCATGTTAGAATGATTTCGGATTAATATTTGAATGTGGGAATCATTGGTGTTAACTTGAATATATGTGATGGAATTGAATGTAAATGAAATGCCGTCGAATTGTGTGACGAAAGTTGTTAATGTTAGAATATACATATTTTTGGATTGATTGTTGAATTTGTTAGTGTGATGGTTGGTATTGTTGTTGATAATTTGGCCGAGTCGAATTCTCGGATTGTTGATTGTTGATTTGGCCGAGTTAGATTCTCGGGGATGGTGTATTTACAGGGGAAATGCTGCCGAAATTTCGGCAGATTATAAGCGAGTTTACTTGAAAGATTAAGATAAGTGTATGACAATATGTCTAATGATTATGTAAATCTCCTTGAATGTAGACTAACGAGCTTGGACGAATAAACTTAGCTAATAGGACGTGGAGCAGGTATGTAAGGCTTACCCTTTCTTTCTTTTGGCATGATTTTTATGAAACGAGCAAATGACGTATACGTATGATTTCAAAGAAATTTCCATTCTTAGAGCCACTAGGATGGCTAATATTTTTGACTCCCCTAAGTTGTCTCATATGGTTTTGATGTATATCTATGATGTCCGAAGTTTGTTGATACGTTTCCAAATGGCATTCGAAAAATAATTGATATGCATAAAGTTTTGATTTTCAAATGCTAGCACGTTCGAATATTCCATCGAGTCTTCGATATATTTTGATATGTGCATATAGTTCCAAAAACTCTAATTTAATTGATCCATAACGATATCCGAAATGTACTTGACATGATTATGGCCTTGATTTTCCAAAAATGGCTTCTGAAACGCTTATAGAACGTTGTGTACTTCAAATGCTCATAACTTTCTTATACTGACTCCGATTGATCCGAAACTTGTTTCTGAGCTTTCAGATGTCGGTAAGTGTACGTATCCATCGAGTCTTGATTTATGTGCATATAGTTCTCACTACTCTGCTCGTGCATGTGTCATGATCTCTTTCACCGAGTCCCGGGCCGGTATATATCGTGCGCATGGTTCGCCGGGTCCCTTACTTGAGGGCCGGGTGCCATATATGTATTCCGGAGTATGATGTGTTATGGTGTTATGATGTGTTCATGGTTCGCCGAACCATATATGTGTATATGTATATTCTGATCTTATGATGTGATATTATGATGTGTGACGGAGATTACGGAGCAAATCTTCTGGAGTATGATGTGTGTGGCGCCAAAGGCAGGGTGGCGCCACGTTCCCCGGGTCCCGTAAGGGGCCGGATACCGTTCTTGGCATGCATGATTCGTGTTTCCAGTAAGTTTTTTCTATTACACTGCATATCGTGCTTATGGTCTGTACTAACCTTCTGTACGTACCACAGCAATATAACATGTGTATGTGGATCGGGCTGCACGTTCCGCAGCAAATACATTTGTGGATCGGGCCGAACGTTCCTCGGCACTAATATGTTATATATATGGATCGGGCCGTACGTTCCTCGGCATTATGATGTTATATATGAATCAGTTATGTGTGTATGTATATGATGACATACGATGTTGGCACGCACGGTCTGTGTTTGGAAAATACGCATTTTGGCACTCTGGATGATCTACTTGTTTTTTGTACTTCTTCTGACACATGACATCGGTATACACGATTTGCATTCTGAAAAAGATAGGTCTTTTGGAATTCTGAAAATAGTACTTACTTTTGTACTGTTTGTTTCGATTATAGTTCTGTTTTCTGTATTCCATGCTTTACATACTCAGTACATATTCCGTACTGACCCCCTTTCTTCGGGGGTTGCGTTTCATGCCACGCAGGTACACCCAGATGAGTAAAGGACATTGCTAGAGGATGCTGCAGCTGGATTGGCAACTCCATTTGCTCCTGGAGTGTTGCCGAGTCAGAATATATGTGCTATGATGTTTGTCCGAAGTTAGAGACTTTGCAGACAGAGTCGTGGGTATAGAATGTCAGTGTTGTAATCGGCTCCATCAGCCAATGTGTTATTCTGTAGTATGTGATAAATCCCATGTGGTTACAGATTTTGTTTGAATTGAGAACAAAGAAAAAGAATATTTCTGAAAACTATACTATGTATTTCATTTCTATTTGATGTAAAAGTCTAAGAAGTTTATGTGTGCACTAAAGGTCTGAGGGTTCGCTCGGCCCTAAGTAAGGGTCGGGTGTCCATCACACCCTAGGGAAATTAGGGTGTGACACCTTCTCTGCAACATCATCCGCCACGAGAATAGAGGTAAGAATATCATGGGATACGGTGGCATATATCCATTGAAGGACCACCGCATCTAGCCGTTTCCAGAGCGGAAGATTAGCCGCCTTCGTCGCGTTGTGAGTTCAGTGGTATCAGTTGGTGGTATGATGTGCTCAAGTACGGAGTGGACGCGGGCTAGAACTTTAAATAGTGTCGGCCATTTGTGATAATGGCCGGTTTCCATGTCTAGAATGATTGGTATTAAAGATTTCACATTCATGACGGTTAAAGCAGAATGGAAATTTTTGTTGTCAGCCATTGAAGAGAGAAGATGGAGGAGGAAAGGGGGGGGGGGGGGGGCTACGGCTAGGGTTAGGAGAGAGGGAAGTGGACGGCTAGGTTTAGGAGATGAGGAAGGAAACCTAGTCTGATACCATGTAGGAAATCAATCTGTAATCTGTATTGATGTATGAAAGTCATTATATACAAAGTAGGTATCTAACTATCAGCATAATACTAGGCTAAATTATAGGACCTAATTACTATACATAAGGACGAGATCATGCCTAATATACAGTTGCTAATTATGAAAAGATTGTCCTAATATTTACAATATTTACGTAGACTATTACGTAGTCTATCAAATATAGAGCGAGCCAGCTTATTCTTTACAGCTTTCATTGAGAAGAATTCATAGTTCTCAAATGTGTTCCTTTCCTTGCGGGTTTCTTGACTCAAAAAGAGCGTTGGTGATAGATTTCGTCATGATGCTCTAGTAGTTTCTTATTGTTTATTTTTGAACTTTTGTGTGCTTGTTAATTTATCTGATGTAAATACCGCTAATCAGTTATGGGTTTATTATCTTTCTACGGCTGCTCAAGTTTCTCCATTGCGGGATCAGGGTCTTACGTTGTGGGTAGGTAATTTGGTCAGCTAACTGATTTGTTCGTTGTTCCTTAATTCAAACAAAGTCAGTTTCTAGTAATTAAATCCATTGGGCGTAAAAGTTTAGCTGGACTTGACAAGTATTTAGTGGAAAGGAAAATTTTAACATACCTAATGTATACATGTAATTAAGAAAAAGTATTTAGTATACCTGGAAAATGTTCACTACATATGCTAAATGATTTAGCCAGGTTCTAGACAAATGCTTTTCATTCGTTTTGACGATACAGGTATGACTTCTTCTTTTTTTAAATAATTGCGAATCTTCTAGATTTAAATTTGTTGCTTTGTATATATATTGGGCAAAAGCGCGTCTTGAGGGCTTGATGCTGAAATTTATCTTGATGTAATGAGTCTGACATACACCATCAAAAATAAAAATCAGGCATCAATTCAAGACTGTGCCAAAGCAATGATATTTCTCCGCCCCTTGATGAGGGTTTGTAATTGAAATATCTCACTGTTAAAGATCCTCTTATGCGGTGGAATAATTTGAAAGATGGACATGATCACTTGAAGATGGTCATTCTTCCACAAGCACGTTTTGATTGGATTTGAGGGAACCTAATTGGTTCCGGATCATTTATGCCTCAAATGTGTTCCTGAAGAACAATAATGTTAAGAGGGATTATGATGTTACTTTCATATCCCTTGGCTAAATGAAAAATTTGCAAGAAATATATGGCCACCAGAAGTGACAATATTTTCTATGTAATGTCGTGGCTAATATGCCAACAATTACCTAGAAGTGGTAATATTTACATAGGCTTGTTGCGATTATAACTGATGATATCTTAAAGAAAAATCCTCTACATCATATGTAATTATGTATGCCTCGATTTGCTCCTGAAGTAGCAATAACTTAGAAGAGGTTCTAAGCTATCACGATTTGATATGCTTAAGGCACGTTCAAAAGACTCATTCCTGAAGAATGAGAACTTTTGATAAAAGCTATAAATATAGATTCATTCCTTGAAGTGAATGTGATAATAATAAAGCTTATCAATACAGACGTACACTTGGTTGTGAAGATATCACAACCACCTCCAGAAGAGGTAGAATATTTGAAAAGAAATATTTTGAATATTTTATGCTTTACTCCTGAAATAATAAGGCTTCGAAATTTACTCTTGAAGTAGTAAATACTCTGCAGATTACTTCCGAAGTCGTAAAACTTGTAACTTACTCCCCGAAGTAGTAAGACTCTGAATTCTACTCTGAAGTAGTAGAACTCTTGAAATCTACTTCTGAAGTAGTAGATATCTGAAATTGAAGTCTTTCGAAGAGGTCATATATGATAGCACCATTTATCCTGGATCGTAATTGTTACGATAAGAAAATAAATTGTAGTAAACCTGAAATTTACTAGCGAGAAAAATGGTTATCATATTGAGACTATAAATTATTGGAAGATTGAATATCTTCAAGTTACTACGAGTATGAAATTGCGATACGTTACCTGAGCATGATGGGATCACGTCACAATAAACCAAAAGTTTATGACATAAATTCTTATGCAATAGTAAATTAGAAGTTTACTAAAATAAATAGCCAGCATTTGTCATGGTAAACTTGAAGTTTACGGGTAAAGCATTTGACAAGATCATTTTGATCTTCCTGATTTGAATCTGATGTGCTAATCGAGTATTCGAAATATATTGAAGAACTAGAAGATTCTTCAAGAATTTATTTGTGTTGCTTGTTTTCATGATAAGTTGATTATAGTGGCTAATGTTGGGATTGAATCCTCTAATTTCTGATAAATACAAAAGGTAAATGTGCGCCCCTTCACCTGCGATGTGATGTCCTGGATAGATGCATCCATGAAACGGTCACATATACATTTATTGTCAACTGGCAGTTTGACATTTACGAAGTTGCTTGCTCAAAATAATTGAGTTGGAAGCACAATTTTTAGAATATGTAATCAAGACAATTCATCTTGATAATGTTGGTTTATATCTAAGCTGGTTTGGCATTGGTTGCCTCCATAATATTGCTAAACCATTGCTAATGAGAACAGTTCTTCCAATGTTGGCCTGAGATATGATATATTGCATACAACGGCACTTGTATGCTTCAGACTAATAAATTGTGATAAATTCTCCCCTCATAATTGGTCAGGGTCAGGAACTAGATATTTCCATCTTATAGCTTTTGATTTGCGATATATGATTAATGGATATAACATGATGCACACAGATGGACTTCCCAAAGAGATGTGGATATGTGTTAGTTTTTCTAACATAAGGGGGAGAGAATATGCATCTAAAAAATATGTTGTGAATTATCATCAGTATGATCCTCAAATATATTCAAGTCAAATAAGCATTTGCTGACCCAACTATTTCATATTTTATCTGCAAAATGCTCCTAATGTCCCTGAAGGACAGAGTCTACAACATGCATGAGCATGGTAGACCAATCGGTTCCAATGTAATAATCCTTGAAAAGGGGAAGGAGCAAATGATCATAATAAGGAGGCAATGTGCTCTTGAAGAGCCTACGATATAACACTTCATAAACCTTATGAGAGGTTCAGGTATCTGAAAATATGAAGTGATGAGATCTTAGTAAATTATGTCAAATTGTGAACCGATACAAAATGACATCTCGTCGACGATATCTTTGATATAATATGGCGCGCAATATTGTATAAGATTGTGAGGATCTGAGTTCTACGTCTCTTAAAGCTTGCTGACGTAGAAATAATTATCAAGTGATATGATACATCTTGGTAAGCGTAAACTTTATTGGACCAGCAGTCTAGACATTACAAATTCTTGAGGAACTTGTTCATAATCCTTATATGGATTAAATTGGGTAAGGTGAAAGTGATTTAATCATCTCAGTGAATATTCATTGACGAAGGGAACAAAGATAATCATGTTTACCCTTGTCTCTTTATGATAATCAGAATCTTTCATATTTTTGTGCAAGTTGATGACTTGAATACAATAGCGGAGCCAGGAATTTTGTCAAGGGTGTTCAAATTTTAAAGAAGTGAATAAATTTTTTTTAGCTGAGTGGGTGTAGAAAACATTTTTTTTTATACTGATGCATGGGTGAACCCAAAAATTAAATTTAAATTACATATCATTTAACTAAATCATACGAAAACATATAATTATGAAACTATCAATTGTATAAATCAAAACTAACAATTTTAGCTACTAGTTGAATCATATAAAGAATGGCACACATCAAAACTAATGTAAAGAAATAATTTTGAAAAAAAAAAAAAAGAATAATCATGCAACATAAAAAGAAAATGAGTAACTACTTCTCTAAATTGGTACAGTAAAATAAAAAGTTATAGTCCAAAACAATCTACAGGTAATATGAAAAAAAAATAAAAATAATAATAGTTGAAATGAAAGAAAGCCTCTAATTTTTTTTCTTTTTTATCGGTTGATTTCTTCTGAAAAAGTAGAAACGAGAAGAAGAATATGGACATTTTTACTTGACGTTTAGCATTTTATATGACACATTTCTTAGTTAGTTATTTATATAGACATGTAATTAATATAACAAAAAGATAGAAACCCATATGTTAATGGGTTCAAAATTAAAGAAGAATTAGTAGGAGTAAATATATACTGCTAGTAGAGTCTACAGCACGTCTTAGCTTTGTCAAGTATTGTTTTTATTTATTTTCTTAAAAATGACTAGAAAAGGTTAAAAAGTGCCACGAACAGGAATCGAACCGTAGACCTCCATCGCTTCAAGTGAACAGCCTTACCGCTGGACTGTCTCAATCAAGTGTGTGGAAGGGTGTTCATTTGTCTCAACATATTAGAGAATATTTTACCTATATACACGGTATAATTTTTCGGTGAAGGGTGTTCAGTTGAACACCTTTACTTGGTTGTAGCTCCGCCCCTATAAACTATTTACTATTTGTTATAAATAATATGGCTACAACAAGAATATTTTAGAGAAGGAGAGAAGAGAGGAGAATTCTTTATTTCTCTTGAATGATGAATTTATAATGAAAGAGAACCTCTATACTTATAAGGGAAAACTGACTTGATCCCAAAGTCACCAACTGTAATTTTTTCCTAAAGATAGACATCCACAATAATAAATAATATTTATAACACTCCCCCTTGGATGTCTATTTGATGGATAATGTGTCATCTAATAAAATTATTTATACTAGTAAACTTCAAGGTTACCATGCCATGTGCTATTTGTTTTAGTAAACTTCTGATTTACTATGGCATGAGTTCTTTTTTGTATCAATAAACTTCTGGTTTACTATGACATGTGATTTCATCATGCTTATATTTTTGTAGTACAATATGGAGAATAGAGAGGGTAACCTTTCGCATATATATTTCATACCCACTATGATTTTGAAGATATTTAATCCTCCCATCCTTTATAACTTCAATATGATAGGCATTTACTTTAGTAAATTTCGGGTTTACTACAACTTGTGTTTCGATCATAACAACTTTGTATTTTACAATCTAGAACGAATGACATAATCGTATTTAAACTCTTCGAGTGTCATCAATCTATTCTCAATAACCAAATATTGGTTAGACACTGCTGGTGTCACGATTCTTGTAGACGAACAACTAGGCTCTTCTGGAGACCTTGATCATTAATTTTGTACTTTCAACTAATTCTTAGGCATGTATTGTTGGTATCATGAAAGAAAATTTAGTTAGACAATGCTGGTGTCATGAAAGAAAACAGTAACCAAATGAACATTTTATAAATTCATAAATAACAAAAAATAAACATTATGTTCTAAACTTCAGTATTTCAAACATATCCTTCAAGGAGATTCTCTATTAACATCTGAATATTTTGTCATAGTGCTAACCACATAATTATTACATCATTCAAGAAAAATATATAAATTTGTTATTTCCCTCGAGGAAATCGATAACAACTAATCATACTATATCGATATGGTTATAGTAAAAAAAAAAAAAGATCTGTTTTCATTTGCTTTAGAATGATACTTAAAAATAAAATTAACCAAGATATTTCTGCGTACGACAGATACGTGATGCAATAACTTTCATACCACATGAATAGTATGTATATCCTTTATTATTTTGCCTCTCCAAGAGGTAAGTTGCGGTATTTCTTTTATTCACTTTGGGGAATCAAACCTAATCATTTAAATGCACTTTATACACAGCTTTCAATAGCTCATTATTTTCTCAAACGCAAGAAGACATTGCTTCAGAATATTTTTTAAACATTTTTAATGTCTTAATACTTCAGGAGTAAATTTCTAAGTTAAAATTCCTAATAAATTTATGAGTTTTACTACTTCAAGAGTAAATTTCAGATTTACTACTTTAGGAGTAAAGTTCAATGTCTTACTGCTTCAGGAGTAAATTTCGAATTTTACTACTTTAAGATTAAAGTTTAAAGCTTTACTACTTTAGGAGTAAAATATACATTCACAATATATCTTCTCAATTATTCTAGTTCTTCGGAAGGTAGGGCGTGATATTTTTACAACCAAGAGCACGTCTTTGTTTATAATCTTTACTAAACATCATCACATTCACTTCAGGGAATGGATCTATATTTGTCTTTATCAAGAGTTTTCATTCTTCGAGAATGAACATAATCATCTAAATGTGTCTTTACCAATCAAATTATGATTGCTTAGAACCTTTTTAAGATATTGCTACTTCAGGAGCAAATCGAAACATGTATATAATGTATAGAATTCTTCTCTAATATATCTTCAATACCCATAATAACCCTAACGAGCCGATTAAAATATTACCACTTTTGGTGATTATAAATATAAATCAATTCAATCATAAAAGACTTGGAAAATATTGTCACTACTGGTGGTCATATGTTTCTTGCAAAACTAAATTGGAGTTAAGTGGACCTAAAATTGTTATCCAATTTATAATCCTTTCATTAAAATGATTCTTAGCAAAACAAGTGTCAAAATAACTACTGTACAACAATACTTATACTTGGCACACATCTTAATAGGTGATGGTAAACATAATAAATAAATCAAGAGTAAGCAAAAAAACCCAAATCAGTTACCTGTATCGGCCACAGATCGAATGAAGATTTGTAACATAACATACCAAATAAATGTACTTGGCTTCTTTAAAATTTTCATTTTTTTTAAAAACTATATAAAAAGACATAATGTAAAACCATATAATTGCCCAGTAATTAACAATCTTATGACAATATTAGGAAAGAGAATAAAACTTACCTTGATCACTTGTATCATGCCAAGAAAGTTCTGTGTTGCTAATCTGCAATTTAGCATACCATTCTACCAAAGGCTTTGAACAATTAATATATATGATTACACAAATACCAAACCGAAACACTTAAACAGATCTATAAGTTTTACATATACCCAATAAAATCCTACTAAATATATTGTACAAATTCTCTTCTCTTTGCTCTTTGTTGCTAAATTTAGAATTCATTCACTAAAACAATTAAGTTATCTCTTGGCAATACTGATCTAGTTAATATAATATTATCTTATACCGTGAGAAAGTAAGGCTCATTAGATCATAACAGCCAGAATACATACTGTTAGTTTTCTCTGGAAGCAGAAGCACTTCGTATGTACCTTGAGTTTTCTTTTCTTGTCAAGGCAACCATCTTTAAAAATATGCATGATCATTATTGATATAACCTTCTTATTTTTCTGATTGATATGGCAGACGAAATACTAAGGTTTCCATATGGCTTAACCTAATGAATTCGAATGTTGTCGGAAGAGATTAAATATAACTTAGAGTTTGAATATTAGAGTCTCGTGCTAATAACATGTTATAAAATAATAAGGCTACAAAAAGAATATTGTAGAGAAGAGAGGAGAATTCTTTATTTCTCTTGAGTGATGAATTTACAATGAAAGAGAACCTCTATATTTATAGGGGAAAACTGACTTGATCCCAAAGTCACTAACCCTAAATTTTTCTCCAAAAGATAGACATTCACGATAATAAATAATTATCTGATTGTTAGAATGTAACAACCAAAACATTTTATAACATATTTAGAATCGATATCTATGTAAAGTCAAGATGAAATTAAAAAATGTTCTCTCCAACTTTTTTCTCTGACTTGGGAGATGCTCCCACCTTTTCTCTCTCCTTCTAAAACTTTTACGAGAAAACCTTCTTCTGGTTCTTACCATGGGCAAGCAAGCATTTTTCATTTCAGGGGAAAAATCTTTTGAACTCGTCAGCATCAGGGACACAAAGAATAGATAGTTCTCCCTTATCGAAAGGAGCAAATGATTTACCAGCAGAATCAACATTGATAAGAACAATCCTCGATGGATATGTGATGCCATGAGGCAAGCATCATGGAGGGCAGGGGATCTCTACAGAAGATGGGGTAGAAAACAGCAGCAATAGCTGTACAGGGTGTATCTAAATTCAATATCAACGGCAGATTTCTTAGAATTGAGGTATGGCAAGGTGAAAGGAATTTAGCGGTGATCATTCCAGAGGTGAATTACAACAGCAATTGGGTGGATTTTGCAGCAAAAAATCTTCGTTTTCTAGGGCACTCCAACATCACTGGTCCTTTTCGTCCAGCATCCCCACTTTTGAAGACGTTTTTTGAAGCGGATAAAATTGAGAGCTGGCCAGATCTATCTTCACCATTTACTTCTAATTGCAAAGACCCAGAACACCCACTCTCCAGATGTTTGATAGGTATCGTCAATGATCCTTTCAACATTAGCCCTAACACAGAAACCATTCAAAATTGGTTCCTGGGTCGATGGAAAATTACAGTTGGCCTTAAAGTTACCCCAATGGATCACAATACTTTTCTTTTCGAACTCCCTTCGAGATAAGAAGCGATGAGAATTAAGGTTGGGAACTGGTTCAGAAATGGCAGACATTTAGATTTGCAATGGTAGTCGCCGAATTTTGGTACTAAATCAGAATCCAGCCGTCCGGAATTTCTTTGGGTCAACGTTTTTGGCATTCCCCTTAGTGCATGGACAACAGAAACCTTCAGAAGTATTGGGGCCAGTGTGGTGGCTATGTCGGGGAAGATGAAGACACGAGAAAGAGAAATCACCTTATTAGGCTCGCTTATGTGTTAAAAATACCGGCGACCAAGTTCTCGCGAAGGTCAGATTAATCCATGGGGGGGAAGCAATTTGAAATTGTGGTAATTATGGAGATCCGGGCAACTTCATTACCCACTGGTCCATGCCAGCATCACTTGTTAACAGATGTAGCAGAGATAAATGCAGGAATATTGGGTAGCGTGAAAGCTGATAGGGACAGGTCTTTGTGGGAATGAATTCCAGTGAAGAAGCACTAAGGGGCCCAAATTTAAATTCATCTGGCCCTACAAAACCTATCCTTAAGCAGCAGCCTAAAGACCAAGGTATTAAGGGAAAAGGTTTATTGGGCCATCAAAGTGGTTACTATTCAAAAGTCCCAAAACAAAGAAAGCAAAGGCCCAACTATTATCCAAGATAGAAGGCAAAGTTTGTTATTAATAAATAAGATCCCTGCTGCTAAGGGATTATTCCATAGAGCATCATAATTCTTTTGATCTTCTCTCAGAAAAAATTCTAGCATTATCTATTAAGGGCAAGGAAGAAAGGGGGGAGCCATCCTATTCTCAACTCAATGCAGATGACGAATCGGAGCCACCTTCTCGTCCCTCTGAGAATGACTTGGATTCAGATTTTTCACTACGTTTCTTTAGTGAATTTCTCCCTTTTCCCTGGCATGATCAAGAAGATATTTGCCTGCAAGTGGTGGACAACCCAACAGTGGTGGAAACATCAAGGTGGACTAAAATTAAGATGGTTAAAGCTTGCAAATTATTCAGAGTAAACGCCACAAGTTTTGAACATGACCTCTTTGATATTATTCTAAGGATGGAGGAGAAGCACAAGGCACAATTATTGGCTCAACAACAAAATGAGGCACAGGGCATTTCCACTCCTGAAAAGGGGAGAAATACAGGGGAAGCAGAGCTAAAAAAACTGGAATGGGGTCTTCAAGACAATTGTGAGAAGAAATGCAGGGGATGGTTCCACAATTCTCAACCTAGATGAGAATAAAAATCTTGATTTGGAATATGCAGGGGCTAATTGACAAAAATAAAAGGAATACTTTGGAGTCATAGATTCATAAATGGAGAGTCGATATTGTTTGCCTTCAGGAGACTAAAATCGTAAATTGGACCAGCTCTCTAGTTAGAGAGATTTGGGGCTGCAGATGGATATCTTGGGCTGAACATAAGGCTATTGGGAGCAAAGGGGGAACGTTAATTTTGTGGGACAAAAGACAGTGGCAATTTGTTAATACTCAATCTGGGGAATACTCACTGACCTGCAGATTTGAGAGTCTAACTGAAGACTTCAAATGGACCTTCACAGGGGTATATAGTCCTCATTCTAATCCAGAAAGGAAAGAGTTTTGGCATGAGTTATCAGCAGTCAGAGGACTATGGTCGAATCAGTGGGTAACTGAAGGAGATTTCAATGTATGTAGGTACGAAAGTGAAAGACTCAACTACTCCACAAACTCCAAGGCAATGTGTAATTTTTCCAACTTAATTTTGGAGTTGTGATTAATTGACCCCCCTCTATAAGGAGCACAATATACTTGGTCAAGAGAAGAAAATCATTCTCGAGCATCAATAATAGATCGATTTTTATTTTTTAACGAATGGAGTGATGCATTTAAAGATGTGAAGCAGCTAGCTTTGCCAAGGGTGATTTCAGATCACAAACCTATCATCCCGGAGTGTGGAGATTGGGAACCTTCACCCTCCTATTTCAAATTTGAAAATATGTGGCCAAAAGCAAATGGTTTCATGGACATGATAAAAGAATGGTGACAATCTTACTCTATCACTGGTTCCCCTGATTTTATTCTTTTACATAAGCTCGGGTCCCTAAAGAAGGACATATCTGTTTGGAACAGAAAAGTGTACGGCAAGTTAGAAACCAGAAGGAGGAAAGCATTAGATGATTTGCAACACCTTAATCAAACTGCTGATCAAAGAGCTCAGTGAGCAGATGAAAAGGCAAAACCTTTGACCTTAAAAATGGAACTACATCAAATTGCCTTAGCTGAAGAGATTTCATGAAGGCAAAAATCCAGATGCACATGGCTTAAGGAGGGTGACAAAAACACAAAGTTTTTCCAGAAAATTGCCAACTCTCAAAGAAGATACATCTGCATAGATAGACTCTTAGTGTGGCAAAACATCGTAGAGGACAAGGTCCAGATCAAGATGGAAATTCTGGAATACTACTAGAAGCTTTACAAAGAAAGGGAACATTGGAGACCCACTGCAGATTTTGAAGGTGTGGCCTCTTCATCAGTAATTGAAAGTGAGAGTTTGGAAGCACCTTTTGAGGAAGTAGAAGTTTTGGCGGCTTTAAATTTATATGCCCTAGACACAACACCAGGCCCGGATGGTTTCACTATGAATTTTTTTTCAAAAGGCATGGAGCTTCATCAAGAAGATCTAATGGAGGCGCTCAATCATTTTCATCTCAATTGCCACATGGAGAGATCTTGTAATGCATCTTTCTAGCCCTCATCCCTAAAAAAAAAGGGGGCAATAGAGCTAAGGGACTACAACCCATTAGCCTAATTAGTAGTGTGTAAAAAATTGTTGCAAAGACTATGGCCGAAAGAAGAAGGTCATAGGGAAGCTGATTTTAGAGCAGCAAAGTGCATTCCTCAAGGACAGACAGATAACGAATGCTTCTTAAATTGCTAATGAGGTTCTATACTGGAGGCTTAAAAGTGGTGAAGCAGGACTATTATGCAAATTAGATATTGAAAAAGCTTTTGATCAACTGCGCTGGAAATACCTGATTGACATCCTAAAAAAAATGAAATTTGGTAACAGGTGGCTTAGATGGATAAAATTTTGTATCTCAACTGTGAAATACTCGGTGCTAGTTAACAGGAGTCCTGTAGGATTCTTTTCCCCGGAGAAAGGCCTAAGACAAGGAGACCCCCTCTCTCCTTTCCTTTTCATTTTGTCTATGGAAGGTCTTACACAGTGCTGGGTAGGGCCAAGGAGTTACAGTGGATTCAAGGTTTTCAGGTGGGCAGAAATCCAACTAGTTCAATCAATGTCCCACATCTGCTTTATGCAGATGATACTTTAATCTTTTGTGGTGCGGAAAAATCTCAAGTTATCAACGTCAACCTCCTACTTCTGTTGTTCGAGGCATTGTCAGGTATGCATATCAACATGATAAAAAGCATCATCAATCCTGTTAACGAGGTTCAAAACTTGGAAGAGTTAGCAGATATTCTTTACTGCAAAACTGGCTCACTCTCGACTACCTATCTAGGTTTACCTCTGGGAGCCAAATTCAAATCCATTAAAATCTGGAATGGGGTGTTAAAAAGAGCGGAAAAAAAAAGGCTTGCTACCTGGCAGATGCAATACCTTTCAATGGGAGGCAGATTGACTTTGATTAACAGTGTTCTAGACAGCATCCCGATCTACATCATGTCTTTATTTCCTATGCCAAACTCTATCCTAAAGCATTTTGACAGGATTAGAAGGAAATTTCTTTGGGAGGGTAGCAATGAAACCCACAAGTTCTCACTAGTCAAGTGACCAATAGTGACTCAGCCAAAATCTGCTGGAGATCTAGGAATCAAGAACCTCGTGCTGCATAACCAGAGTCTATTGATGAAATGGTTGCGAAGGTATGGACAACTTGAAGCGGTTACTGGAAAAAGATCACCATTGCCAAATATGGAGCCCTAAATTATTGGAGTCCAAAGAGGAGCACATGTCTACATGGTGTTGGGCTATGGAAACACATCAGCAGCTTCCATCAAGTTCTCCTCCAAAATATATCCTACAAAGTTGGTAATGGGCTTCATGTGAAGTTTTGGGAGGACAGGTGGATTGGAAATGAAGCTTTAAAGGATTGCTATCCTGGTTTATACCAAATTACTATCAATCGGAAGGCTACTATTGCAGAACACAGAGAGAATAATAACTGGAGGCCTACATTTAGAAGGAATCTCAATGACTGGGAGATAAACGACGTGATTGCTCTTCTAGCATCACTTGGGGAATTTACTATGGATGATCAAACACCTGACAGGATTTTATGGGGAGTTTCTAAACAAAGGAGATTCACCGTCAAAGAAAGCTATACTCTTTTGTGCTCTCAGAATGGTCTGTTAAAGGAATGGCCATGGAAACATGTTTGGAAGACCAAGATGCCTCTCAAAGTCTCATGCTTCACATGGTATGCCCTCAGGGAAGCTATTCTTACACAGCATAACCTCAGTAGAAGGAAAATAACTCTAGTTAATAGATGCTTTTTTTGCTACAAAAGCTTGGGGACTGTCAACCACCTACTGCTACATTGTCCGGTCACTGTTGAGATCTGGAGCTTCTTTTTTGCTATTTTTGGGTTAGTATGGACCATGCCGCAGTCCATAAAGGAAGCATATATCAGTTGGAATTATTGGAGAGTTGACAAAGCCATCAAAAAGGTCTGGAAGATGGTTCATGCCATCATTTTTTGGGTTACTTGGAATGAGAGAAACCGCAGGGGTTTTGATGGGATTTCAATTCCTCTTCATACTCTAAGAGCTAGATGTTTAGGAGGTTTGTTCAGTTGGAGCTTTCACTCCCCTGTTAATAGTGTTGGCACCTGATTTTTGACCTCTCATAATTTGTTTTGATTACCCGAAGTCCTTGAATATCAAACAGAGTGAAATATGTGTTTTTATAAGCCAGAATAATTTTATAAAATTATTTAGCCAATTTTGCTTAATAAAGTAATTTCGATAATAGTTTAAATTAATTTAAGTACTTTATAATTATGATATTTTGCTAAATTAACCAAGAGAAAATAGTTTACAACAATCATTTACTTAATAGTTTAAATTGTCAAATTATCAAATTATTAGGCATTTCACTCTATTTTCAAGGAGGTAGATTAATTAAAATAAATTATCTTTTGCCCCTCAAGTTTTAATTTCTGCATAATCAAGTCATATTGATAATTTTTTAGTCACAATTGGTTTGGGTAACTAATTATGGTTATGTTTGTAAATTCTCTTATAATATGTTGATAACGGCTACAATTGAAACAATCAATTAACTAGCCAAAATAGGGCCGCAATTGGTAATAGCAAATTCATGCTTCAACTCAATTAAGGCCCATCCCCTAATTTTATTTTATTTTTTAGCCATGTTTTTGATTGATTAATTTCAATTTAATAGCCAATCAATCCCTTAAATTGTCCCTTTTATTTATTTTTATTTTTTTACCCATTAATTCTTTTCCTTTTTCTTTTTTTTTGTATTAGTATATATATGTACGTGTAATATATGTATGTATATATATACACACACACACAAAAAAAAAAAAAATATACATATGATATATAATAAGTATATATACACACAAATATATACGCGTGGGTTGCCCTTTTCAAAGGGGGCCGAGTCCAACCCAACAAAGGCTTGACCCGACCCAAGTGCAAGTAAGTGAAAGGGGATTAAACCCCATTCACAAAATCAGATGCCAAACGAGCCTTTGCTCGTCTCTTCCCCTTTCCCTTTGCAAACCCTAGTCGCCTCCATGGTTTTCTTCTCTCTCATTATCATCAAAGCCAATTTTGGAAAAGTTACAGAGGCCTTTTTCCCTTTTACAGTCTTTGTATGGCCTCAACGGGTAAAGCATTTAATGTTTTCACCCGTTTCCACCGCGAATCAGCCAAACGGGTTGTTAACAAGCTTATTTACTTGATTTTTGATATTTTTATTATGTGTTCAATGGTCTAACACTGCAATCCTTTAATGGGTTTTGTTTGTTTGCGATTTTGAATTTGGAGATCTCATTGGTTCGCGATGAACTTTTCAGATCTGAGTTTAGTTGGTCGAATATTGACCCTTGATGCATAGTTGACCCAATTGTGACCCTTCAAACCCAAAAGTGTGAGGAAAATCCCCAACTTGGAGGATTGTCCCACATCGGGTGATTTGAGATTTAAGGGTCTGGGGGATTCTATAAATGGGGTCTTATTTTTCAGGAAAAAAAAAAAAAAAAAAAAAAGAGGAAAAAATTTCTTTAGTTTGCATAAAATACTGAGAATATCAGTGATTTTTTGAGCTTCTGCTTGAAACCTTTTAAAATTCTCAGTAAGTTAAAAGTTTTTTTATACATATAAAATCTTTCTTGTTGGCTTGGACAGTTTGGAGTAGATTTCCAGGTTCGATCTCTTCGAGGTTGTGCCTTAGAAAGGTAATTTCTTATTTTTATGGTTCTCTTTACACATTATGTGCTAAGTTGTTCATTATAGTAGTTTACTGTTGTATTGGATGTATGAATGATTAGGACGTTCTATCTTGCTTATATGATTTTTACTTTGGTCTGCTGGATGATTGTGTTTTAGTATTTTATGTATCAGTCCTGGTATGTTGTTGGTTTCATAAGCAATCTAAAAAAAAATACGAATCATGATAGTCTAGTCTTGTGTTGGTTTGGTTGATCTATAATGGGCATATCATGTTGTTATTGACTTAGTTTTTGAGGGATGACATTAAAGAGGTTATATGTATCACTCTTGGTCTGTTTAGATTCAATATTAACATGTTTCTTTTTCCTTTCCTTACTCTTCTTGAATGGGCATGCCTAGTCTGTGTGACTAAGAGAGGCTTGAACTTGCTTTTTCTCGTGGGATGTTTATCAAAGACAAATCAGGCATTTAACTTGAGTATAGAAAGATTGTTTGATTATCTATTTGTTGTTTGGTTTCAGTAATCTTAAGTTTGGTTGTAACCTGTCCTGTTATATTTTAACCTTAAACCATAGTCTATCTTGCTATAGGTTAACTTTGAACAATAGTCTGTCCTGTTATGTGTTAATCCCGAACTACAAATGACATAGGGGCTTAATGAGAACTTATCTCGGGTGTCAATAAGAAAACTAACTTAAAACTAGTTTGCTATGTGTTGAATCTACTACCTAGATGTCATTTATTTTGAGTATGGTGAGTTGGTCATTGTGTGCAATTGTTCAAAAAAAAAAAAAAAAAAAGAGCAACATAAAAATGGTACAGTAGGTCCTATTTGCAACTAAGCCTGATAAATGCAAGGTTTGACTCTAGTTAAATCCTGCAAATGGTGTTGATCTGTGTTAAATTGAAACTTGACTTAGTCTTTCAAAATATAGATTCTGGTATAAGAGATGTAGTTTATTCACTTGTTTAAACTCCATGCTAGTTGTTTGAGTGTTGTCTTCCTCTTTGATTAAGACCATGTCTACATTTAAGCAACATAACATGTATTCCCTTCTCTACGTTGTTTTGTAGCAACTCATTGAAGGGTCATATTTGTCCCCTGTTTAAGCTCTTGATGTGAAATAATGATATGTCATGATTTTAATATGTATGTATGTTGATCCTATATGCATTATTTGACCTCTATGCATTGTTTGGCATTATCAGTTCTAAGTGTCCCTTCCTTTTCTAGAAGTTAACTAAGGCAGTTGGCATGTATATCTGTGTATCATCTAGTATACCCCCATCTAACACATTAATAGAGAGCTTTGAGTGGTCATTAAGGATCAAGCTTAAGCCCTCCCCTGTGTTTGCCATGCCTGGAGTTCAAAGAAACCCCTTGAATCTTGTGCGACATCGGGAATAAATGGGGGTAAGAGCTTTCCTATAATTGACCATTCAAGATTCTCTATGGATGTGTGTGATCATGTATACTATGGGTGTAGATAGATATATTCCATCTCTGTTTTGGTCTAAAGATTGAATGTTTTACTTGAATTTTGTACTTTTTTTTCAAAGTCCTTTTTATTTGAATTTGATGGTTTGTTCAAATGTTGGCCTAGGTGGGTATACATGATATTGATTCCTTATCTTTTTTTTTCTTTTTTTTCTTTTTTTATTTTGGAATCCCCTCTTTGCATTTCTGGATCACTTCTCTACAAGTACAAGGATTGGGCTCCCAATCCTACTTCTACTAGAGTGGAAATTTGTTGTTTGCAAGGGAAGCTGTGTTTTTTTACGAAGGCCCAACATGGGTAAAAACTGGGAAGGCCCAACTATGGGTGAAAATAGTGTTAGTGGGTGCGGGTAGCCTATTAAGTAAGTTTCTTTGCTCTTTCTTGCTTGATCATGTTGATGTAATTTTTTGTTGTAAAATTAAACCTCTACTATTAGTGAAACCCTCATGAATATAGACTAGGATTAACACTTAACTAAGTAGGTCATTATTTTAAATGGGCGCAAATCTTTTTTCTAACAAAATCTCGGCATTATAAAAAGAAAAAAAAATGTTTTGCTTACTTGGCCTTTGAACCATTTTGGGACATAAAAGCGGTGAAGATTTGTTAAAACAATCTTGAAACTGGGTTAAATGAATTATTTCAGCAATGTAAAAGCATTTTTGAATTAATTTTCATGAACTAAAATTGGCGAATAGCTTTGAAATTTAAATGGTCTCTCCGACTGAGTAATAGTCCTTTGATACAAAGAAAAAGTGTTTTTGATGGATGATTCGTTTTGGACCTGGAAGTCCGCCTTAACTTGGACCAAAACCATTTGAAAAAAGAAAAAAAAAACGTCTGGGCTGCTCTTCCTTGAGAAAATAAGGCATGTTTTGGATCTATTGAACTTGAGGAATTTGGGCTAAAAAGGGGACTCTATCTTTGGACTGAAACTGAAAATGAGTTGTGCGTGAGGAATGACTTTTGAAAATCAGTTCCTTGGGTTGAATGTGTTGTGACACGCGATGGGCCAAATTCGACTGGATTAAAAAAAAATGGATCTTGGGCCTGGTTCAAGGTTGGACGGATCTGGTTATGTGGAATATGGTATGGACATATTGGGCTTCATTGAAAATGGGCTTAATAAAATGGACTTATATATATATATATATATATATATATATATATATATATATATATCGTAATTATCCCATATTTTCAAAACAGGAATATATCCCATATTTTCATAAGTATGAAAATCGTAATTACTAAACACATTTCGTTAGGACTAGAATAGTAGCAACTCTACTCGGGAGCGATCCCGGGTGTGTCCTGATCCGGAAACGAAGTGGGTTGAACACTTACGTGAATTTTTAAACCAAACCCCCTTATTTATAAAGAGGAATTTTTGCCAACTCTTTTTGGAGATGATGATATAAATGCTATATTTTTGCGGAAAAAACTTTAACACATAAACAAATGAATAAACCTTATGGTGAAACTTGTAGGTCAACCGTATTCTACGGATCCTTAATACTAGGATGCTTAAAACCTTCCCTAGGGGATCACCAAAACCCTTACCTCGAACTCTGGTCCAAAAGACTTTTTCTCGGTTTGAAAAAACTCTTTAAATCCGTTTTTTTCTGATTTTCCTTTTGAATAAATTAGGTGGCGACTCTAAAAATATAAAATCCAAATAGAGCACCAATAACCTCATAGTAACTTTTATGTCTTAACCCGCGTAAAAGCGAACCGTAACAAATAGCATTAACAATTACCTGGACTTTGTTAGCTCCATGGTTCTTGCATAGTCTAACTTAGTTTCCTCTCCAAAAGCTTACTAGCTTTTATTTTTGCTCCAAAACTTCCCAAGCTTTTGCTTTGTAAAATGGCACCTTCCAGTTGACTTTTTTAATGGAAACTTCTTACTTCATAAAAATAAAAAGAAATAATAATAAAAAAAAGCATTTTATAACATATTTTTCAATTCAATTTTTCACCACTATGTCCGCATCCTTTTCTAGATATAACAGGTTGAAATCTCTTATAATTTCATTTTGTTTTTTAATGGAATAACTCAATGGATAAAAGGTTTACATGCTATGCACAAGTTCATTACCTTCAGGATCCTTTCTTACTCCCCATTATTAGCTATATGGAAAATGATAAAAAATATTCTGGAACTATTTGAAATGGGCAAGATTTATCCTCTGTTAAGAGTTGGGTTCAAAAATACCCTCGCCATTACGTTTTTGCTAGTTGGAGGGTATTTTTGAGTAAAAAACGTAATGGTGAAGGTATTTTTGAGCCAAAAACATAAAAGACGGTAAATCTGACCCATTTCGAATAGTTTAGGAATATTTTTGGCCCCATTTTCTTAGCTATATACTCCTTTTGTCTCAAATTTTGTCTTGCTTACTAAAAATAGTTATCTCAAATTATTTATCGTTTTAAAAGTTCAAGGCATAATTAATTATTTTTTCTCTATTTTATCCTTAGTAGACTTTTATTATTAATGTAGATTATACATAAATAAAATAAATTTTTAATAAAAAAAAATTATAATTTAAATATATATAAGTATAAAGTAGGTCAAACACCTCTTCTAAATTAATTTTTCTCAAAGGGCGTGTAAAAGAAAAAAACCACAAATAATTTGAGGCAAAGGAGTATGAAAAAGACGTACTTATTTAGGGTCTGCACGCAAAGTTTTAGGCAACATTTTTTTCTAGTATGTCAAACATTTAGTGGGTTAATATTTGTTGTTAATGAGTGTCCCTTGTTGCAAATGTTCATCTCACTTGTGAAAATGATGAAGCCAAGACTCGCTGCTTCAATTTATGCTCTAATGGCAGGTGAAAAAAATCTCCGTAAAACCCTAACATTTTACTTTTTTCCAAATAACTCCTTCCTTTCAAGACTTCATTTTTTCAAACCACAGGTGAATGTACCGGAATCTACAAAGCGGAATCTCAAACAATCAACGGTTTAGGACGAAGCTGTAGCAGGTAAAACACGCTTTAAAGTTAGTGATTTAATAGCTTTTAATTGGCAGTTAGACATACTCAGCGGAATTCCACAAGTGAGGTCCGGGAAGGTTAAGATGTAAGCAGACCTTACCCTACTTTTGTGGGGTAGAGAAGCTGTGTTTTTGATAGGTGAGACTGACAAAATAGCAATATATAAAACAAGTGCAGCCAGTGCTGAAGCCAGGATTTTTATTAAGGGGTTCAAAAATATGTAAAAGTAAACACATGAGGAAACCAAGTGGTTCAACATCTACTATGTATACATAAAAAAATAATTTTAACCTTGTATATACAATGTAATTTTTCGCCGAAAGAAGTTCATATGAACCCCTAGCCCCTTGCTGGCTCCGCCCCTGAGTTCATCAACAGATATTAATACACATCGGAGAAATGGAAACTACGACAAAGCCTAAAACATACTACTTGGAATACGACAACACTCTGTCGAAAAACTAAAATCGTTCTTCGGTGTGCCAATAGTAGGAGGATCAATACAGTATCTATAGCCGTTTTACAATTTTTATTCTGGTTATTTTTGCTAATTTAAACCATTTTTTACTAAAAAAAAATTCTATTTGTAATTCGTCTTGACTTTTTCATTATGGATTGCAGTTCATCTATTCGTTAACTTTTTATTGTTCATCATATAAATAGCAAGAGTTGGTTTGATTTGTGTGCTTGTTCTAGTTCGAAATCATTGGCCTATCCACAATGAGTTCAATCCTAGGTCACTTAGGAGTCGTTTGGTGTAAAAACAAGGTATCCTGGCGTTGTGCTACAATGATTAATAATGCAAGGATTAGTAATACAAAGATTACTTTTTATTGGGCATTTGGATCATTGAATTAAAAATTCGTTACACAATGTATAACTTCAACTTGTGGTTTGTTTAAACTGTATAAGGATTTTGAAAACGGTTTGAGGAGACCCACGAGGGTAGTTTTGGCATTTTGATTGTTTTATCTATGTATAACTCAAACATGGTATTGTTATAGTTGGGTTAGATTTTTTACCTATGTCGTTACAAAAATCGACTAAATTTTCCCCTATGGTGTAATGGCAAAGGCTTTCCAATACGTGGGGGTTTCTACAAAGCAAAAAGGTCAAATTTGCCTTTAAAACGTGCGAGATGGTCCAAATTTACGGCTTAACTTTGGAAAATGGTCCAGGGATCTCTATCTTACCTTTATCTTTACTACTTTTCCCCGTCACCATTTTACCTTTGCTAGAAGATCACCAGCCCTCAACCACTATAACTCCAACTTGACCATCATAATACTGCAAGTAATGATTTAGGAGTTGAATACCACGTATATGGGTTTGTTTTAGCATTGGGAGGTCGTTATGGAGTTGTGGCGCCGCTATTGGTGATGGAGTTTCAGCAGAGAGGTGGGAATTCTACTTGGTGGTGCAATTGATCGTTGCTTGAGTTCTATTTGGGTTGATTTGAGGCTTGAGGCGGTTAATATGATCTTGGGAAATAAAGACCTAGCTACTAGAAGTTATGAGTGTTGAAGAAGGCATTGTTGCCGCCAGAATAGTGACCATGTTCTTCAAAGTTCAACGGCAAATATGGACCATTTCACATAATTCACGGGCTAATTTGATCCTTTTCCTTTGTAAGAACGCCCACGTGTTAGAAAGCTTTCATCGTAAGTCAACAAGGGCAAATTTAGCCCGTTTTTGTAATGACAGAGTAGTTTTGACCCAAGCTATTAACAGAGGGCAAACTTAGACCATTTCGCAAAGTTCAAAAGGCAAGAAGTCTCATCAGCTTTAAGTAGTGTTATCCAAGCGCAAAAATCGTCTAAAGGTCCTTGCGCTTCAAGCACAAAGCGCAAATAAAGCGTGGGCTTTAATGAGAAACGGCTCAAATGAAGAAAAAATATGCTCCACGAATATGTATGTGTAGTCCAAGAATAATAATCAGAACATATGTATGAACAAAGTAATTGAAAAAATATTACGATAAAGTGAAGTATCAATTGTTTAGTGATGCATCTAAAAGGGAGCCTTGGCGTAACTGGTAAAGCTGCTGACATGTGACCAGGAGGTCACGGGTTCGCGCCGTGAAAACAACTTCTTGCAAAAATGTAGGGTAAGGTTGCGTACAATAGACCCTTGTGGTCCGGCCCTTCCCCGGACCCTAGAGCATAGCGGGAGCTTAGTGCACCGGGTTTCCCTTTAGTGATGCATCTTCAGAATTATTCTCATTGGCAAGGAATAGTATGCCTTAGAGCCTTGATGACGATACTGAAGCGCTCATAAAGCAAGGCGAAGCGCTCAACATATTATGCGCCTAGCTTCAGGGCTTAAGCGCGTTTTAAGAGTGCCTCTGACAACACTGGCTTTAAGTAATTATACTTTATATGAACATTGAAAACTATCTGGAGGTTTTAGGTGGGATAATATAATCTAGTAAGATGGGCAGGTACATGAGAAATGCCACTTTGGGTCATAAAAGTTGGGAGGCAAAGAAAGGAGAAAAAAAAAAAGCTTGGTGTTTTGTTTGTGCCCTCTCTTCCCTGCTAGCTCAACCTGTGGATTCTCCTGATTGTGGATTTTATAGATATTATTATTCTGACCATTCAAGACCAAATATCATGCTATCTAATTGATTATTGTGCTATTCTTACACCTTTAAGTTAACCAGCTTCCAGTTCCAAAGGTTTAAGAGCTCAGAGGGTTTACTATTTAAAGTCCATGATGATGATAATGACTTCTCAGACCTGGGTCCTCCAGTAGAAAGAGCTATTGGGCAGCTGAAGTTAGTGACGGAGAAGACTGATCATTTTCGGGTATGCTTTTCTGGTTTTATTTATAGCATAGGACTTCTTATCATTGGGTATGTGGAACTGATTTGCTTGAAGCTTTTACCATTACATTTTGATCTCAGAAACTTGATAATGGTAGAAAAGTATCATCTCACAAGTCTCGCAGCGAAAGCAAGCAACACATAAATAGTAGAATCTTAACTCTTGTTAAACCTCGTCAAAGTGAGGTTGGTAATGGTGATGATGCTTCTGGATCGACATATACAGCTTCAGATGCTGCTAATATGAATGGTCGGAGGTCAATCTCAGTTGGAAATGTACCTTCTACCATCACACCTTCTCAGCTTGTAGAAGCAGTTTCAGTCTTCGGAAAGGTCTGCACTGCTTCAGTCAGGCATCTGTCTGATGGGCTTAACTGTTGGGACATCCAATTCGAGGTATGCTATTGATTTCTTGAAGTTCTGCCTTCAGCCCACTCAATGAGGAAAGTTTGTTTATTAACTGTTGTTAACTGTTGGCAAGAGCTTAGAATCCTGCAACAGAGCAATTAGAGCCGATGCGCTAACTGTTGGGAGTTATCGTCTTCCAATCCAACCTCTGAGGGCTTCTATGGTTGTTACTATCAGGATTGAGGACATTCCGAAAGATGCTTCCTTCGGTGAGATACATTCAATCTGTAAATCAGTTGGCACGACTGAAGGGTTGGCATGGGTAAGCAAGGATGGTGTAGATGCCTTATTTACAGTTGAAAATGACACAGAATCGGAATCGATCCTCAAAAAGTAAGTGGTAGTTCAACCTGGAATAACAGCTCTTATTGTTACTGCATTCATCTGTTTTCACTCTTGTGGGTTAGGGGGTTGGGTTCTTGTCCAGTATTTTGCAATCTCAAAAGTATAAAACTATTCTCCTGGTTTCCTTTTGGAAGTAGTTGGAGGAGAGAAATCAATCTAGAAACCACTTGCATCACCATTAATCATATTCCATATTGTTCCATGTAGTTTTTCAATGAGTCTTGCATTTATATGGCACGTTCAATCACAATAAAACACATGAAATAAAATTCAAATATCCTCACATCACCTTGTTGTTTCCTTTGTCTTTTTAATTTCTTCAGATCCGAGGGTCGAGGGTTGAACTTTTCAATTTCTTTGCATGTTCCGTATTGTTTGCATATGATGAACTATGAGAGACTGATATTGACATCTGGTCAGTTCATTTTATCTCTTAGCAGGACATACATTTTTTCCATTATTGGTGGACAGTTGATAACCTGTGATATGTCATCTATTATTTGGTCACGAATTTTAATTATGCCTTCTGAAATCAAATTGTTGATGTTTCCAATTTGCTCTTGCCTTTACTAGAATGGATGAGAATATACATGGTGTAAACTTGGTTATGTATTTTTCTTTTCTTAGGTTGAATGGTACTATGGTTGGAGGTCATTGCCTATCAGCTTTTTTACTACCTAGCAACTCATCATCTGCTTCCATGTCTGAAAATGAGGATGCTCGACGCAAGATGGCTTTACAAATTAACAGCTACTTGACAGAACTCAAAAGGCTACTTGGGAAAAAGGAGGAGGAATTTCCGGTGCTGAAAGTGCATATGGAGGATCTTCAGATGCTGCATGAGGGGATAATGCACCTTGAAGATCTGCCTTCTATAATTGATAAATCTGACAATTGATTCTTGATTGTCAAAACATCTTCTCTATTTAAGAAGTTCACTTGCTAACAACAGTCACTCTCTTCTAGCCTCTTCGTCTCCCCTTCCCACAAACCCTCATGTGCCTCCTCCTTGCCATTGCTTTTAGCTGCTGAAATGAACCTTTTGCAGCCTGTCCCATCTTGTAAAGGATTGGCTGCCCTAAGTTTAGCACCATCATATATGCAATATTGGTGCTGACGGCATCGAAATACTCAAGGGGCTTTTTGCAAATTATCCCTATATGAAATGTTAGTTGAATTTTCCCTTATGCATGTCCCTACTTTAATTTCTTAATTTTCCGATTTCATTTTCATATTTGCTGGACAGGGAAGCTTAACTAAGCTTCGCGTGACTATCCCATTAATAACGGGCATGGCTGTGTATTCTTGCGAGAGGAAGCAAACAACATATTGATGTCCTTTTGACCAACCGTAAGTCAAGAGCCCTTGTTGTTCTCTGCACTGTTTTACTGACTAATTTCTGTTAACTGAAAAAGCAATCACTGGAGGAACCCTCTAAAAAAAACTATTGGTTGATGATTTGTTTGTGATGGTTGTTACCATTGATTGTTTTCCGGTACTTGCTCTTCATTGCGTCTGGCTATCTCCTCCCCAAAATTCACTTCAGATTTCGTTGAACAAACTTGGATTATAGTTTCAAACTACCCAAATGCATGCAGCATTGGAAAGGAAAATTTGATTTGTAGAAGTTACGCATGGGAACTAAAGAAAGAAAAATGAAATACTCGGGGGTCACTTTTGGCACGCCCTGAATTTCGAGCTGGTTGAAGAGACTACTTCGTAAACATGAGGACCTATGGGAAGTACAGGAAATGAACAAATTTGAGGACAGAAGGAAATTGTAAAGTGGATCGCATTAAAGGAAAAGGAAATCGATTTGCCTGAATCTACTGTGATTGAGTCTTTTGACAAAGAGTAATGGTTTGTTGGCTTGATCTCATGAATTTGGTGGCAGTGTAAAGTCGTTGTTTGACAAGTAGGAAATTGGAAGTCAGAACTGCTCTAATTCGGTTAACATACCTTTAAATACCTTGATTTATACGACTAACATGACAAAACCACAAAGAAAAAAGAAGAAAGCATCGACTGAAGACTTTGCCTGGTCGCTTTGGTCTCTATCCATAATTCCACTAGTTGGTTAATTTTTGCACACGTGCAATCCGAACCTTGTTTCGTCTGCTAAAACTCTACGATTCAATTTATTGTCCAAGCTAGGCGAATATCCATTCAACCTTCTCCTGAGCTAGAATAAACATCTATGTAACATCAAATTGGAAATAAAGTTTCTCTAGTTCTTCCACGTACTTGATTAATGACGAACAATAAATCAATCTCTCAGACGCCTTATCATCATAATTCATACCACATTGAGAGATCTAGTTAGCGTGCAGTTTCTACCACGGAATGAATATTTATTTGGTTGATTGCTGAGACATTTTCTATACTTCTGCTATTGTTAACATATTTTGCCAATCCAAAAATAAGTTTTGAGAGTGGAGTGGCATGGGACAGGATAGTGAAAGAAGACGAGAAAAGAATGATAAAGAAAGGGAACTGTGTTAACAGAGGGTCATGGAACAGGACTGTTTTCTGAAAGTTGTTAACTTTGAGCATAAGGGGTACAAGCCATTCACTGATAGTTCTAGTTGTACACAACCACCTTACTTGAAGTTCTCATTAAGGTCAGGGACACATTGTGTTTAATCTACAGGTTCATCTCCTTTCGGTCCCATATTCAAAATTCTACAGGGATCATCCCCATTTTCAGGTGCTGATTCACTCATTGCGGAGCATTGTTCAATCTTATATTCCCTCTCATCAACTAAAGACTTCATGTAAGAACAAGGCCGGTCCTCGGTCTCCATATGACTAGGCTCCTGCCCTGGAGTAAAATGCAATTCAAATGATGATGGTCCAGGAGGTTGAGTCCTCATTTGCACGGACCGCAGAAGTGCAGCTCTCCTTAAGTCAGCAGAGTGGCATATGTCACTGGGTGATGATGGAAATCGACCCTCAGAATCAGAGCCTCGTTGACGAGGCTGTGAGGATGTGGCAGCAGGGAAGTTGCAGGAATGTGACGGGTATGATGTGGAGGGAGGGCCTGATGAGAACCCATTCAATGGTCTGTGATATCGGTAGGGCGAGACTGGACTAGTAGGTGTGCTCTCAGGTTGGGGGGAGCTAGTATTTGTCAAAGGTTCATAGCATCTCGAGTCATCTGAATCTTCTGACATTGGGGAATATTGAAAGGACATCTCGTCCCTGAAAAACAAACATAACAAGTCAAACAAAACTTGATTACAAAGAAGCAAGGAGACAGGCAAACTACAGGATCTTAAATCTTAATATGTTAATACATTTCATATAAGCTTTTACAGGCACATTGTCAAGTCGAAATAGTTAGGACATCCAAATCTAAGAAGAACTCAGGGAGTCCATCTCTACAGGTGATTCACGGAGAGATAAATCAAAATTAAATGTTTTAATGCTTCACAAAAGTAAACAGATCCAAAAGCATATGCATGATGATAGATTGCTCTATCTACAGATTCCACCCATTAGTTTGTGTATGTCTTTCTCATCATATGTGGTTCTGGAAGGGATTAAGAAAATCTCCCCAGACACTAAACTGGACCAAAATGACCAAGACTTCACAGAGCATAAAATTTGAAACAGATTTTTGCACGATTCGTGCTGTTTATTTAACAGTAGACTACAGTATCCTTGACATTTGCATGGTGCATTAATTTTCTTGCAACAATATATAAGGCAAGTCACCCGCTTTTAAGATTTTGGAACAACAAAACCATACAGCGGTGACCCCTCTATTTCACTTCAAAATCAAATGACGATATGGTCTGTACTTCCTTGCCAACCATTTTTTCCTCTAAACTCCAAGTGCCGCGACAGAAGACACCGACAGAGGAGTCACTGCTTGTTTCATCTAGAAATCTTTTTATATGTTCCCACTGTTGGTGTATGTAAAGTTCTCAACGCTTTTCACTTTTCGCAACAGAATTGCTCTAACAGGCAGTACAAGGTTTCATAGAATCATAGTAGAGGAATCTAACTATGATCACCACAGAATCAGCGAAGACTAGTCAATCTCTTAAGAAGGACATGAGACAGCTGCCAGATGACATCTACTAACTCTAGTTTTCTGTCATTCATCATTCCAAAAAGAGCTGTCACCTTTTGAACGTCCATTTCTACACGTTTTGAGGGTTCTTTGACAATACATAAACTAATTTATCTGTCAAAGATGCACAGACATGAAACTGACAAGGCAGAATCCCGCACCACAGTATATCCACTTGCAATTAGACCCATAGAAACTGCCGTCCCATACTATTGGGTTTCATCAGTTTACGGATCTTAAGGGTGTTTTTAACACACTCCTACGTAGGACCAACTCCTATAGCTTAATATTATGGCGATGAAATTCAAGAAGTCAAATGTGTGAATGCATAATGCGTATGGGCCTTTTTCTACAAGGAAAATATGTTTAAGAAAAGTTTGGCATAGCAAAAAGTTGAGGTGACTACTATGCTTCTTACCGTGTTTGTTTAATGCTTCCCACTTACAGAGTAACATACTAGAAAAGGGAACCTTTAGAAGATGATGATGATGCAAAGATTGAGGGACTTGTGACTTAGGTCACAGGTTCAAGCCTCGCACCATGCAAACTAAGCCTGGTATTCAAGTGGAGGAAGGTAGAGGAGCAAGTGCATTATCCCCGAGTTTCAAAGGCTGTCGTTGGTCCCAAGGGTTGGCCCAGACGGATTTCTCGGTCATAATATTGTTTAATAAGGCAGGTAAGTTTCAATTGAAAATTGGAAATGGGCAGGACAACTACATAAATTATGCAAGTCGTGAAAGTTATTGGATGTTGAAGTCCCCATATAGACATAAAATAGTTTACTTGTTATAGAACACTGTTGCAGCACACAATGCTTCTATTTACATTTTCTCAATTCGGAGGAGGGTGCTTGACCAAAATACACCAATAGTTCGATTTGTAACCAGCATCAACTAAAGCATAGACTGCCTGAAAACAATTGATGTACATAATAGAAGAAGAAAAGCAACTTCTCTGTCTGCTTTCATTCTTGCTCTCTCTCCATTTAACTGCAGTCCTCTCAAAAAAGAAAAGTTTTAGCATAATTCATTGATGTCCATAGAAAAAGAAAGTTCATGACTAGGTTTTCTAACCAATATCTTATTTCTGTTGTGACCAAACTAAGCAATAATTGGTATTACTCTGTTATTTCAGAAACTAAACAGAACTTCTAACATTAAAACGTATCTCTGGGTTGCATACAGGAGTAGTTCGTCAGTAGTGAATGATACAAAGTAGCTTCTATGAGTGGCTAATATTGAAGGTAGGGGTTTGAGTGTTCAATTTAAGTGAAAAGTACTCAAATGAAACTATTCAAAACCTATGGAACCTTTGTCAAAGATAGCTCGTAAACAGGGGCGGATGTAGCCTGTCGGCTACGGGTTCATCTGAACCCATAATTTCCAACATGAAATATGGATATGTATGTAAAAACCTACTTAAATCTTAGTAACTATTAGATTTGAACCCGTAATTTTAATGTTACAATGAATTCAATGCTGAGCATTTTAAAAGTTGAACCCATTAAATTTAAATTGTGGATCTGCCTCTGGTTGTAAAAGACTACACACAAATAGTACGTCCCAACATCAACATTTAGGTAGAGGTATCAATAGATCTCTTTCTGAACAATAAAGTGCTTCCCAAGACTCAGCTTTGTAAGAAGAAAAAGTTAAGCTTGGTTTTCAGTGGACTTATAGATCTTCTTGAGTCAAGGTTGATACAATAACGAGCTCACTGGCAAGGATGGAAGGAGAGAGGTTTCAATTAGAATCCCCATCATGCACCAAACCTTCCTTCGATTAAAATTACAGTAAGATAAACCTAGAATAATCACAGCGAGAAAGAGAGTAAAGAGCCTAGAGGTAAATGCCATTTACCAGGAAAGCAACCTCCTGTCCGCCACAGAAATTCTTCCTTTTCTTTCTCTCTCTCTCTCTCTTTTTTTCTTTTTTTTTTTTTAATAAGAGAAAAAAAACTTAAAGCACAAAAATGCATTAATGTAGAAACAGTAAAATATCCAAAATGCAATGTACATATGGAGGACTTCTTCACTTTAAACACAATCACATGTCAATGGACTATCATGAACATCTAACTTGATAAGGATTTGCACTTACAGAATAAGCTTAAGGTCATAGCGCCATTACAGACCTATGCTGCTCGAACTCTTAAACGTCGACGGGTGCATGTTGGATCCTTCAAAAAGTAGTGCATTTTTTGGAGGATCCGACACGGATACGACAGCATTTTCTAGAGCCCGAGCAACATAGTTTTAGACTTCCAGCAATAACTGAAGTTGAATTAAGTTGGACCAAAAGTAACTCTCTCCATATAATGAGAAACAGAAATTTCTCCCATCCTTAACTATGTGGCGGACCCAGGATTCAATGGTTTTGAGCACCTTAAAATCAACAAAAAATATATTGCTTTGAGTAGGATTCAAACTCGACTCCTTCATGACTTAGCCTAAAGCCTACAACCTTTTAACCAGAGCACCAAGACAACCTTTTAACCAGAGCACCAAGATCTTTTATTGCTTTCTGGGTGCTGTTTTTTACTTCATACCAAAATTTCAATATTTTCTATATGTCTACATAGAGTATCTGCCACGGTTAATGGGTGCTGGAGCAGCAAAAATTAGTACATGGGTCCGCCCCTGACTATGTGTTAAAATCTGTATAATTTTCTGTCTTCCAAAATAGTACAAAATTCATCACCTGATATAGAGCGTGTTTTCGGATCTTGACGGAGAATCCACTATATTATCTGGTAGATTGTCTCCCACTGTCAATCCATTTAAACTCGACGCCATTATCTGCAAATTCCTCAATTTAATTCAGAAATAGCAAAAGCAGCTAAGATATGAAGGCAGAAATCACAGGCAAAGCACACGCATTTCCATCGATAGCAACAAGTGCAACTTCAAAAGTTACAATTAACATAAGAATGACAACAAAAAATTTATCAAACATTTGTATACTTTTTTTTTTACCTTGTTAAAAAAGCGCCATCCTTTTAACAATCAATCAGCCACATCTCAATCCTAAACTAGGTGTAATTAACTATTTGCATCTCTTTATCCAACTCTCTGCTCAAACCAATTTCATTCCAAGAAAAGCACTACATTTTTTAGAATTCAATACTCTAATAAATTTGAACTCTCGAAAGCTACTCCCTCTCTTTCCTTTTTTGGTAACTCTTTAATTTCAACTTTCCATGTGGCATGTTTTAGAACACAAGATTAAAGGTCATTTTAGTACATTCTACATATACTTAATTTAAGACCACAAGATTCAAAATTCTTCTATACTTTCTTAAACTCCGTACTAAGTCAAAACAGACAAACAAACTGAAACAGAGAGAGTACATAGAAATAAAATGGTGTCAAAAGACTGTTACGGAAATTGGGATTTAGAGAGTACTTCCTCCGGTTCATAATAATTGTCCACTTAGCCTTTTTATCAGGTTCAAATTAAGCACGTAAGAAAAAGAAATTAATTATTTTCTTTCAAATTTACCCCTATTTAGATAAGTGAGTTTTTATGTAATCAAGACACTATATTAATTAGGTAGTAGTATTTAGCTAAGGTAGTTTAGCCAAAATACACTTTTCTCTTTAGTCTACCCTTAATAATGAAATGATTTACAATCATACAAATATTTGTGATTTGTTGTAAACATAAGTTTCAAAAGTCTTACTATTTTATTTTTCAAGCTCCGTGTCTAGTCAAAATATATCACATGAATTGAGGCGGAAAGATTAAAGGGTGTGCTAAAGGCTAGGTGGACATTTATTATGAACCGGAGGGAGTATATATTAACAAAATCGACGAGTTTCTAATTCCACGTCCACATACACATTAAAAAAAAAAAAAAAAAGAGTAGATATAGAGAAGGGGGCATTTTCACCTCACTAAGATAACGTTTGTGAGAGTGGAGATTATCCACATAAACTTCATCTTCTGGGTCTCTATTTCTCTTATTATTACCACTCGGTGATGACGTGGCTGATGATGCGATCGCCGGAGCAGATGACGGCGACGAACCCGTATCCGAGCCCATTATCCGAATGTGAAAACGGATCCTTTTTTTTTCCCCCTGTTTGTTGAGTTCAAATGTCAGGAGTGATGAAAAGTAGAAAACTGATTAAAGCAAAACTAAAAGTTAACGGCTTTAATTATCCAAAAAGGTGAATATGAAAATGAAAAGAATTTCCCATGTTGCTTGAAATTATGCCAGGTCATTGTCCACTTGTCAAAGCATGAATGTAAGCCCATTAATTTACGGGCTTGGGCCTTTAACTTTAAGGGTCATTCGCCTATTTCGGGGTGGTCTTTAATATTTGTCCCTCAAATTTGTGATCTTTATTTTTTGTCCTTCAATAGTTTTGGCGAGGTATAAGTTTAGATTTCGCTCGACAAAAGTTTAAATTTAACTTCGGTTTATGTATCATAACATCCCACAAATTATATCAAACAAGCCAAAACTTTCAACACTTAACATAATCTGAAAACTGACATAAGTTTAGATTTCGCTCAGCAAAGTTTACATTTAGTAGGCGTTTGGCCATGAAAACAAAAAATTAGTCACTTTATTTGGAATTTTGAAGTTGGAGTTGTGTTTGGTTATCGTTTTTGCAAAGAATATTCGGTTGTTTGAATGTAATGAAAGTGACAAAAGTGAAAATAAGGTTTTTGGTGTCTATCAAATTCCATTGAAATTTTCATGATCAAACACTGATTTTCAAATAAAGTGAAAAAAAATCCAAAAAAAAAGTAAAAAAATTCTCATGACCAAACGGGCTAGCTTCAGCGGACATATTTGAAGTTTCAAAAATATATATTCGCAACTAAAATTAGGTTTATGTAGCTTATATTACCAATCTTCAGCTCTTCCGGTGTACTCAAACTATCTCAATAACACCCACTTAATTAAACTCAAATTTCATATTCGAAATTTAAGACTCATTTTTCAAGCTTTCAGCAATGATTATTTAATTGATTAAAACCCTTAAATGACTACGAAAGCAAAGTTTTTAAAGAGATGGTTGCACCCCTTATATGGCGTTATACAAAATTTTCAGCTTGTAAAGTAATTTCCCTCAAAAAACTGACATGTATATTTATCATCCATAGCAACTATTGATGCCAAATTAGTCAATGATTAGGTGTGGTAATAGTAGCTCAAAAAAATCGGCATTTGTTTCAACTCTTCCTAAACCCAGAATTGAAGAATGCAATTGAGCCAACAAGGTGACTGTGGCCAACTGCAGAAGCTGCAGCCCCTCTCCTCCATTTCGCTGTTTGAGGATCACCCAAAACGTATCCGAAATCAACCTGGAAAACGTCATAATTCTTTATATATCACGTGTGTATATTACACATATTTTATGGGTATACATTGATATATATGATGTACTAGAGATACACGAATATACATGGAAGATATACACAAATATATAAAAGGGATATACACTAATATACATAGAATATGGGAAGATGGAGTTTCTTCCCTCAAATTGCAAGAGTGATAAGATATGATCTAGTTTCACATATTAAGGGTTTGTCTGGTATGAAAATGATTTTCAAAAAATAAGTTACTTTTTGACAATTAAATATACAAAATACTTTGGGAAAATTTCACTTATAAACAATTTATGGGTCAAATTTACATATTCATAGCCCATATTTTAAATTACAAACCTACAGCCCAACATTTCATGGCCCAACATGAATATTCACCTTTATACAACAATATACAACTTTATACACCTATTGTAGACAATATCTACACCTTGTATAAAAGTGTATAATAATGTATAAGACTAGTATACAATATTATACAAACTTATACAAGAGTTATTTATACATGAGGGGGTTTATACATAATGTATAAAGGGTGTTTATACACACTTCTACACCGTATAAAAGTGTATAATAGTGTATAAGAGGTATTTAAAACACTTATTGAAACCCAACCTAAGATCTAGTCCTTTGGCGCAGCCATCAGCGACGGCAACAGCAAAGTTTAACGAAACGCTAGATCTGGTTACTGTTGCCGTCGCCGGTGGCTGTGACGGTGACGGCAACGCCAACAGGTCCCTACACACCGACGACGACAACACCTTCCATAACCCGACGACGGCAACGACGCTACATGTAAAAACGGCGGCTAGAGCGGGTAAAAAAAGAAACATGGGCTAATCCGGGTAAATATTTTCTTCAACTTGTCATACAGTGTTATTTTCCCAAATACTTTTCATTAAAAAGGAAAAGTGTTGAAATATGATGTAATACGGGTGTATATCAAGTATATCACACTGTATATCAGTGTATACAGGCAGAGCTAGTTAAGTGAGTTCTTAGGTTAATAATTAGCTTGTGATTAGTTTTAATGATTAGATGACAACTGTCATTAGCTGTAACTGAATTCAGTTACATATGCACATTATATAAGTGCATGTGTACTATGTAATTATGGCTCGATCAATCAATAAAAAATATCTTCTTCTTCCTTCTTACTCTCGATCACACTAAAACCGCCATGGCAGTGTTGGGCTTCAGCTCAAGCTATTGAGCTCATAATTTGATACGGTATCAAAGCGGAGGTTCTTAGACTGACAACCGTGATCACAAACACTCCATTGGAGAGGAAAAATCGAGCAACAACAAAAAAATGGTTGATTTAACTGAAACTACAACGAATGTAACAATGGCAGTAGATCATGATCATCCACTTTATTTGCAAGCATCGGATGTACAAGGTTTAGTGTTAATTCCTACAAAACTCACTGGACCTGCAAATTATACATTGTGGAGTAGATCTATGTCTTTAGCTTTACGAGGAAAAGGAAATTTAGGATTCATTAATGGAACTTGTATAAAAAGTAAATACAAAGGAGAGTTAGAAGAACTATGGGAGAAATGCGATGCAATTGTGTTATCGTGCTGTTTTTAGTGAGTTAATACCTAGTATTGTGTATGCAACAAGTGCCAAACATATTTGGGATGAATTCAAGGAAAGGTTTGACTAGTCGAATCTCACTAGAATTTATCATCTAAGTCAGGAAATAGTGAATTTGAAGCAGGGAAATGATACAGTTACTGGTTACTACTCAAAAATGAAGGTGTTGTGGGATGAACTGGATGTCATGATACCTCTTCCATCATGTTGTGATAAGTCCAAACAATACACAAATCATCTCAAGTCTCAGAGATTGATACAGTTTCTCATGGGACTTAATGAGAGTTATAGTAGTATAAGGAGCAATTTACTTGCAAAATGCTCTGGTGTAATTGTGAATAAAGCTTATGAAGTTACCACATAAGAGGAAAGCCAAAGATTTATGGGTGTGATTGATGCACAAAGAGAGGTGTTGACCATGTATGCAGGAAAGCAGCAGGAATACATATACAAAAAACCAGTGATTGGAGAGCCACCATGTGGAGAATGTGGATACAAGGGACATAAAACAGTTGACTGCTACAGGCTGGTTGGTTACCCATCTGATTTCAAGAGCACGAAGAAGGGAGCACAAGCTACAGGACAAGCTAAGCATTTTGCCAATTCTGTCACAACTGATAATGCAGGAGAATGTCCTAAGAACACATCTGGTGGATTATTCACACCAAAGCAGTATCAGGAGGTCCTTGGCAAGCTGGATGGTGCTCTATTACCAATTGTGTTGCTAATATGGTATGACCTCTCTATTGTCCAAAGCCTATGAATAGATAGTAGATTCAGGAGCATCACACCACATCACTCCTTGTAAAGAACTGTTAACAGCTTTAAGAAGTCTGAATGAGCAACAACATAGTGCAGTACAAATTCCAAATGGTGATAAAACATCTATACTACACACAGGAGATGCTAAAATATTAGAAAACCACACAGTTAGTAATGTGTTACATGTACCTGAGTTCAAGTTTAATCTTCTATCAGTCTCAAAACTGACCAAGGAGCTGTGTTGTGCTGTGTATTTTTTGCCTGACTTCTGTGTGTTTCAGGGCCTCTTCAATGGCAAGGTGATAGGGATTGGTAGAGAAAGGAATGTCTTGTATATAATTCATGATACTGGACAAGTAAAATCACCTACAGTAAGCACTATTATGGCACCCTATAATAAAGATGGCAAGTTTTGGCACAAGAGGCTTGGTCATCCTTCACTGGTTGTGATGCAGCATATACCATTCTTGAAGGTTCATGCGGATGAAAGTGTTCAGCACAACTGTGATGTCTTGTCCCTTAGCTAAACATCAAAGTCTGAAATTTCCTCTTAGAGACAATAGAACTACTGCTTGCTTTCAGGTTGTACATTTAGATCTACGGGGACCCTATAAAAAACACACTTATGATAAGAAGCAGTTTTTTGTTATTATAGTAGATGATTTTAGTAGATACACTTGGATTTGTCTCATTCAGTATAAAGTTCAAGTGTATACTATGCTGCATGATTTCTTATGTTTAATAAAGACTTAGTTTGGGTGCAACGTTAAAGTGTTAAGGACTGATAATGGAACTGAGTTTTTTAACTCCAAATGTACTGAATAGCTTGTTGCTGGTGGTATTATACATCAATCTAGTTGTCCTTACACACCACAACAGGATGGTGTAGTTGAAAGGAAACACAAGCACATTCTTGAAGTTGCTAGAGCCTTAAGGTTTCAGAGTGTTGTTCCTATTCAATTTTGGGGTGACTGTGTGAGGATAGCAACTTATCTAATCAACAAATGGCCATCTCAGACATTGGGTGGTCTAAGTCCATATGAGTTTTTGTTTAAAAAACCTCCTATCTTATCTCATTTAAGAGTTTTTGGATGTCTGTGCTACACTAGTAAACTGCCTAGAGGTGATAAGTTTGACGAGAGAGCAAGGAGAAGTGTCCTATTAGGATACTCATAAACACAAAAAGTATATAGACTATATGACTTAAACTCTAAGGTCATATTCTTCAATAGAGATGTGACCTTTAGGGAAGACATCTTTGCTTTTAAGTCAACATCTTTCCTTTTAAGTCTGACTTGTCTGATTTGCAGGACGAGGATATATTTCATGTGTTACCATCTGAGATTGAGGAATCAGGGAGGCACATTAACCCTCCCCCTATCCCTGATAGTTTACAGGATGTTCTGCAACATTATATTCATGATGGAGTTCCAGTTGATCCTGATGTGTTAGATAGAATTGCTTCTCTTGATGCTGATCCTGCTGACACTGAAGAGACTGACACTAAAGAGAGTGAGCTGGGAGAACTTAATGGCAATGATGCTGACAATGTGGATGTAGCCATGCAGTTGAATGAAGTGCCAGTCCACTTTGAGGAGAATCAACTTGAGACACTTGTGCCTATATCACTTGAACATGACAATGAAGATGAAGAAGCTCAGGCAGAACAACAAGGCAGACCAAGCAGAACAGTAAAACCACTTGCTTGGCATGGTGATTATGTCATTACACACAAGCCAACAGGACACTGTTCATATCCCATAGGTGATCATATCTCATATGCTCACCTGCCTTCATCATATCAGGCCTATTTAAAGGCATTCTCAGCAGTAGCTAAGCCCAAATCCTTCAAGCAAGCCTCCACAGATGCATTGTGGATTGAGGCAATGCAAAAGGAGATAGATGCATTGGAAGAAAATAACACATGGAAACTGGTGACTCTACCACCAGGAAAACAGACTATAGGATCTAAGTGGGTATACAAGATCAAAATGAAGGCCAATGGGGAAGTAGATAAGTACAGGGCCAGATTGGTAGCAAAGGGATACACATAGAAAGAAGGATTGGATTACCATGAGACCTTTTCTCCAGTGGCAGAGATGGTGACAGTTAGGACTTTGATAAGTGTTGCAGCTGCAAATGACTGGGAACTGTTTCAAAGGGATGTAAATAATGCATTCTTGCAAGGAGATCTGGATGAAGAGGTATACATGTCATTACCATAAGTGTTACCCCCTCGTCTTCGTAGTGGTAGAACTTATGATTTCTCAGTTGGGTATGTCTTGGGAATTGAGACCTGAGCCCGAGGTTTGGAGATAGAAAGCGTCCTACCCCGTGTGCAATGGTACCAGCAGTAGTTCCTAGTGAACTACGGGGTTAAAAGTTGAACGAATCGAATCGACGCGATCTGAACCGAATTGGAAAAGTCTGCAGACACTAGTCGAGATCGACGGGTCGTCGAACCTGTCGATGGACCGTCGTTGTGCGGCGTTGATAGGGTTCCGCAACCCTGCATTCTGCAGGCGCAGGTCGACGAGCACGTTGACGGACCGTCGACACGTCGACGGGTCGTCGACCCGCTCGTCGAACCGGACCACTGAAACATTTAATTCTCCGAGTATAAATACATGGTCCACGACTTTGTCTTATTTCTCTCATTCCCAGATCAGAAAACCCTAATATTTTTCTCTCCCAGCATTTATGGCATAGTAGTGAAGATTTGACAAGACTCGGACCCCGTAAACCCGAGCTTGTGAAGAAGAGGGTTATTTCTAGGGTTTCTCCAAGAATGGAAAGCTTAGGGAGTTGAAGTTAAAGTGATTCTTGGGATTCTTGACCCCTCAAGGTATGTAAATGATTCCTACCCTTGTATTTGAGTTTGCTATCAAGAGCTTTAGTGATTTAGGTAAGGAAAGGGTATTTGTGGAAGTGATAGATTGATGAAGGGTAAGGTAGTGGCATGAGAATATTTTAAAGAAATGATTAGGGATGGATTTACGTGTATTTGGATATATATATATATATATAGGCGCTATCATTGTAAGCTTATAAAGGAGATGGTCGTCTATGATTCGTTAAGCTTTATACGTGCTTGGGGATGATTAGTAAGCAAAGAAAATAGCCTAATTAAGGCTTATGTTATCTTAATTATAGATTTACAAGTTCAAAAAGTAGAAGTTGGGCGATTTGATATACGTCAAGGTATGTTAAGGTTATTCCTTCTGTTTTTGGCATGATCCTATGATATGAACCGATAAACGAGTAAGAGAGTTTCCATATTACTCTATTCTTATAAGTACTAAGAGAAATACAGTTTTGATGTTCCCGTACCCCGGCTATGGTATTTTCCCCATATACAGATCTTATGATTTTCTGTCCTAGTAGTATGAGTTCAGTAAGGCCCATGAGAGGCAAACTATCACTTTATTGTTTGAAAATCCTGTCGTTCAGTTTTACTGTACTATGCATTTATTTCAAATTCTCAGGGGTATGAGTGAAAGGCGCACTTGATAGGGGGTCCATGAGTGGCCTATGAGTGGTCCATGAGTGGCCTGTGATTGGTCCATGAGTGGCCTATGATGTTGGAGTATATACATGAGAAAGGCACACTTGACAGGGGGTGAAGGTGTGGCCCGTGATGTGACAATGAGGTGTGTACCTACTAGATATATATATATATATATATATATATATATATATATATATATATATATACAGATTCAGTTAGACGCAGACAGATACTAGTTCATACAGATTTATGCAGATAGTCATTTCAGCTTATGAGATCAGATCTTATTTATGATTTCTACACACATATACATGTTGTCTTTATGCTTTACATATTCAGTACATTATCTATACTGATTCCCCGTTGCTCGGGGGGCTGCGTATATGCCCGCAGGTACAGGTAGACAGGGAGGTGGTCCAGCTTAGTAGGACCCTTATCCAGCAACGATCAGTGCACTCCATTCGATCCGAAGTTGCAGTTTATTTTGGTAGGCCATTCTTTTGAGATGTATATAGATGGGTACGACGGGGCCCTGTCCCGTCCTTTCTACAGCTTCCATTCCAGTAGAGGTTTGTAGACAGTTGTACGTAGTAGTCAGACGTTGTAGCCTTGTCGGCTTATATTCTTTTGTGTACAATATATATAGCAGCCTAGCTGGCTTGCACTGTTCTTCCGCATGTTGTGTATATATATGCAGATTGTACAGAGTTCGGATGTTTCCTCTTTATAAGATTAGTCTGTGCCATTTATAGGCTATTGATGTTTAGCATGTTTCAGGTAAGTGTTTAGGGGTGTTTGGTCACTAGAGGTCAGACCCCTTGTCATGACTCATCGGTTTGGGTCGTGACAATAAGGTTTTCACAGACAAAGGGAGAATAGAGTGTGCAAGCTAGAAAAGTCATTATATGGTTTGAAACAAGCATCTAGGCAATGGAACATCAAGCTAACTACAGCTTTGATCAAAGCAGGATACATGCAAAGTGCTTATGATCATTCCCTATTCACAAAAAGAGAAGATGAGAAGCTGGTAGTTATTCTAGTCTATGTAGATGACCTACTCATAACTGAAAATGATGCAAATCTGATAGCCAAAGCTAAGGAGTATCTGCACAGTCAATTTAAAGTTAAGGACCTGGGCACTCTTAAGTACTTCTTGGGGATAGAAGTGATAAGGTCAAAGCATGGTATACTACTGAATCAAAGAAAGTACACTCTTAAGTTGATAGGAGACTTAGGACTGAGTGGCTCTAAGCCAACTTCCACTCCATTGGAAGTTAATGTCAAACTGACCACAAACGAGTATGACACAGTTTTAGAAGCTAGTGAAGGCATTAAAACAGATGATCAATTACTGGAAGGTGTGGGAAGTTATCAAAGATTGGTTGGAAAGTTGATCTACTTGACTATAACCAGACCAGACATTTGCTTTGTTGTACAACTACTGAGCCAGTTCATGCAATTGCCTAAGAGGTTACATTGGGATGCAGCAATGAGGGTGGTAATCACCAAGACTAGGTGTGTTGCTAAGGAGAAATGCTAGTAACGAGTTGACAGTATTCTGTGACTCAGACTGGGCATCATGCCCAAATACAAGGAGATCAGTAACAGGTTTTGTAATATAGTTGGGAGGATCTTTAATCTCTTGGAAGTCAAAAAAGCAGCATACAATGAGCAAGAGCTCAGCTGAAGCTGAATACAGATCAATGGCAGTAGCAGTCTCAGAAGTAGTGTGGCTAACAGGTTTGTTGAAATATTTGCAAATGAAAGTTGAGCTCCCAGTCAAGATACACTGTGATAGCAAAGTAGCCATTCAAATAGCTATTAATCCTATCTTTCATGAGCATACCAAACACATAGAGATTGATTGCCATTTCATTAGAGAGAAGTAAAAGATGGTCTGATTCAGCCAATCTACATTAACACAAAAATACAGTTGGCAGACTTGCTAACCAACGGCCTAGGTGCGACACAACATCATTTCTTTTATGCAAGTTGGGAGTTCTGGACATATTTCAACCACCAGCTTGAAGGGGAGTGTTGAAATATGATGTAATATGGGAGTATATCCAGTATATCAGTGTATACAGGCAGAGCTAGTTAAGTGAGTTCTTAGGTTGATAATTAGCTTGTGATTATTTTAATAATTAGATGACAATTGTCATTAGCTATAACTGAATTCAGTTACAAATGCACATTATATAAGTGCATGTGTGCTATGTAATTGTGGCTTGATCAATCAATAAAAAGTATCTTCTTCTTCCCTCTTCCTCACGATCACACTAAGGCTCCGTTTGTCCATAGATATCCAAAACGTTTTCACTTTTTTTTGGAATTTTGGAGTTGGAGTTGGAGTTGTATTTGGCCATAGTTTTTTAAATTGTAGTTTTTGGTGAAATGTAATTATAAAAAAGTGAAAAAAATGAAAAATTTTGGAAAACAAATTTTTTGAGTTTTTGATATTCCGAAATACAACTTCAAGTTGTATTCGGAATTCTTATGGCCAAATACTGAAAAGTGGGAAAAAAAAATCCGGAATAAAGTGAATAATTCTTATGGCCAAACGCCTACTAAAACTGCCATGGCAGTGTTGAGCTTCAGCTCAAGCTGTTGAGCTCATAATTTGATAAAAAGATGATTTTTTTTCGACTATGTGTTTCTCTGATAGTAATTCATTTGAAATGGTTTCTAAATTTTAGAGAATATTGAATAATGAGATAAATATTTCTTCTAAAAAGAAGGAAACATAAAATGAATGAAGTACGAGAAAATGAAACAAAAAGGTATGGCAATTATCAAATTTCTTTCTATTCTAACTTTTGATGTTGTGAAATCGTCCACATAAAGGAGTGAGTGCTGAAAAATTGTCCCTTAAAAGCAGACATCATGTTGGAGCAAATGGCATTGTCGGGCTAGATAAGCATGTAAAATGTCAATTATTGTAGTAAGTACGTGATTGCAAAGAACTTTGCCCCAATAACATCATTGGGGGCTCGGAGCTGACATGCTTCCACGTACACCATTAGTGCAACAAATCACCATGTATAGTTTACATCATTTCACTTTCCTTTTTTCGGATGAATTGTACGTAACAACTTCCACCTTTGTATTTTTCTAGGGACAATAAACCTTTTTTCCAGTTGAGTAATTTTGAAGTTAAATAATATGGTAACGGCATACGTATTCTGTTGAGAGGTGTCAATCAATGAAAGGAGTCAGATGGTCAAAAGTGACCTACTATAAATCTAATGAGAAATCTTTTCTCTAGAGATTTTTATTTGATTCCATTTTAAGGATGCAGACCTTTGAAAGTGATTGGAATTAATTTGTGCCTTAAGTTAGTTCTGTTCAATTTAATTAGTATTTTTAATAATTCATTTCTATAATTTTATAGTCCCTTCATTCTCGTTTCTGGTTCAATTTGCATTTTGCACTTCTCTTAAGAAAATATTATAATAATAACAACAAATCCAGTGTAATTTCACAAATGGGGTCTGGAGAGGGTATACCTTGGGAGGCAGATAGGTTGTTTCTGATAGACCATCGACGCTGAATAAAGCAATAGCGAATTAAAGCAAGTCAAATAGGGAAAAGGAAATAGTGACTACAACAACATTATATTAAGCTAGCGAAGAACAAGAGGGAGTAAATACTAACAGAAATTAAAGGACAAGAAATTACAGGAAAATAAATACTACGACTACTAGTAAAGAAGAATATACGAGACAATGCACCACTACCCTACTAACCTTCTACCCTAATCTGTGTCCTCCACAACCTCTTATCTATGGTCATGTCCTCGGTAAGCTGGAATTGCGCTATATCCTGTCTAATCACCTATCCCCAATACTTCTTCGGTCTACCTCTACCTCTCCTGAAGCTATCCCTAGTCAACCCGTCACACCTTTGTACTGGGGCATCTGCGCATCTCCTCTTAAGAAAATATTAACTCATTTATTATCTTAATTACTCTTATTAACTATGCTTTGAAAATTTAAACTTAGACTACTAATACTCTGGTAAGTTTGAGAAATGATAACTTAGTGATGAGGGTAATTAAAAGAAAACATAAAGAATATATTTTGTGTCCAAACTTCTAACAGACTTAGTCGGCGTTGACATTGTTAGGATTTAGGCCTTACTTTTTGCCTTATTAATTTTAGTGTACGTGCGTTGCACGTGTCTATCACGTTAATAAAAAAAAAATACATGTACAAGAATAACAACTTACATGAAATAGCAATTGACGTTGAAATAGATACAACATTCATTTAAATGACAAAAGTAAATTTATTGCATGACGTCTTGGTCGAATTCAAAAGAATTGAATAACTTTCAAAGTTGGAATTTGCAAAGACAAACAATTCACTTAAGTTAGTTATAATTATTTTATATAAAGAGATAATAATAATAATAATAATAATATGCTATACATTATTGTTACATCTCACCTAATATCTCTTCATAGACGAATTTCTTGCTGCGTGTATTTTTTGTTGCTCTATCATATGACCAAAGCTCCTACTGTCACATTGATATTCATCCTAAAAGTGTAATATACAGTTGCTTATGTAAGAAAATATGTGCATTCAATACAGTAAAGGTTATTTGATCACATACTTTATTTATTGTCATCGAAAATCGGTACAAATAACTATTTACTTTAATGGAGCATACTTGATGTTAAAAAGGATACTATTGTAGAAATATACATGCATAATACAAAAGGATTTAGTTAGAAAAGTTGCAGTATTTCCTTTCTCATGGCGCAACTTGATTAACCACAGAAAATGCCGAATAAATTAAGCACACCACTGATAAGTATTTCTTCTTTAAAGCTTAGACTTTTGCAATGTTTGATTGAAAAAATAGTGCATTTAATGTCGTTTACTTCCATTTTATAGGTTTATGTGATTTAGAAGTGATCGGAAGAAACCAAGCGAAAATAAAGTCAAAAAGGGGCCAAATTGGACAAAAACTGCACAGTTTTGCAAAACTGTCAGAAGTGGACAGTTTTGCAAAAACGGGACAGAACTGCAAAAACTGAAAGTTGGGGCATATTTTGTCATTTTTTGGACTTGGAAAAATTGAGGAGCTACAAAAGAGAGGCTTGGGGCAAAACATTTTCATCTTTGGCCATTTTTCTTACAAGCTTGGAGGCTAGGGTTTTTCTACACCATTGAAGGAGAAGATTGGAAGCACTTCAATGAGATATTTCTTAATCATTTCTTCAATTCCTTGTTTTGTATTGTATATCTAAGTGTGTAGCTTTCTATTCCATTACTTGAATCTTGTTTATGAAAATATTCTTGATTGAAGTTTGGTTTGAAACTCTTGTTATGCTTATGTATTGACTGATTTTTATTCCTAATGAAGTGGGTTATTGTTTCTTTAATTGATCTCGTTCTTGAATGTTTCCAAAGGGATTAGCTAACCCTAGGACTCACCCATTTACTTTGATTGAGCTCGGAAGAGGAAATCTAGGTTGGGAAAGATTGATTAACAAGAATTTGGGTCATTAAACTCATCTAATAACTTGAGCTCGGAAGAGGATAGTTACTTGAGGTTAAATTGATTGTGCCTAATATCACACTCTAAGGCTTGGAAAAGCTTAGAGTGAAATTCGTTGATTTAGTTAGAAGACTTTCAATGAGATTTTAGAAATCATTATCTATTGACATAAACCCGTTCTTAGTTGTAAAATCGTGAAATACATTGGATCGTTACTTGAGTGTAATTTCCTTTGTATCCATGCTTGTGGCCATTGATCATTTTACTTGCTTTCTAGGTTAGTTTATATTTTTGCATTAGTTATAATTTTCTCCAAAAACCAAAATATTATCTATCGTTTGGTTTTAGCTTAGTTGGTGAAAGTTCCTTACTTTCTTAATCGCCTAGCATATTGTTCCCTGTGGGATCGACCCCGACTCATAGTTGGGTAAATTATATTGCATACGACCGTGTACACTTTCTCTTTGAGGAGTGAATTTTGGACGTTATCAACCACTACTTAGAGACCTGAAAACTTTACAATCAATTTGAAAATTTGGCTTCTGACTATGAAAATTATCATGTAATTAATGATTTGAACAATTCAATTATCAGAGATTAAAAAATAATCACTACTTTTGACTCAAAAAGTGCATCTACAATAGATTTATATTAACTCGCAATAACATGATCTAAAAATTGAATTTTCATTACTTGAATTTTGCCTACAATTATTGTATGAAAAAACACCGGAAAATAAAAATATATGACAAACTTACAAAAACTATGATTCAATAATTATGCCTCCAAAAAGCCGCCATTTATCTCTCTCTCTCTTTTCTTTTTCCGGAGGCCCCGTTTGGACATGGTTTGAAACGATGGTTTTAAATCATGTTTGGGCATACAATTTTGATATTTTAAGTTGTATTTTCTCTTATAGATATAAAAACCCACAAATTGTGAAAACTATCAAAGCATTCTCAATTGTTATACAATCTTACCAAATGAGCAAGTCATAGTTCATAACAAAATTAGTACACTATTAGAAGACCTTTCTAAAGAATACAACATCAATTAATCAAACTTTAGTTCAATAAAAACGAAAATTTAACATGAAAAGTAATGTAACTACTCTTTAATATAATCCTCCCACATAAATTAAAGGTTGGTAGACATAAATAAAGGTTGATGGAAGTTAATGAGATTGGTAAATAATTGATGGGGGTACTTGTTAAAAATATCTACCAACTTATGGGTCTTTTTTACAAAATATAAACTTATGAGTTAAATTTTATATTTAAAAAGTTGAAACCATGGTTTTAAACCCCAAATCATGCCTTTTTGGATGATTTGGGGTTTAAAATCAGGTTTGAAACCATGAATGAAAACGCATATCCAAACACTAGTTTGAGGTCATAGTTTCAAACCACGAGTTGAAAACGCATGGCCAAACGCCTACTTAATATATACAAAACAAACTTAGCTTTAAAGTGTTGGATTCCAGGAACCCAAACCAATGAGTAAAAAAAGAGACAGGAACAATAACAATTTATACAAATATGATATAAAAATTACGGAGAAGACTTCCTATCAGAGGCGGATCCAGGATTTGAAGTTTCCGGGTGCCATGCGTCATTCAATTAATTTGGGCTTCGGGTCGGATTATTCGTCTTTTCTAACTTTGATTCGGGTTATTAGTCTTTTCCGATGAAACATTTATTTATAGCAATATACATAAGAGAAAAGCATAAAACTTTCAATAATATTACTAATATCATAAATATCCATCATTCATTTACAATTGTCCTCGACGAGGTTTCATCTTCTGAAAATGATCAATGACGACATCATTACTTACATTTGTGAATACATCATGCTCTATGTAACAAACTGAAGTAAAGCACCGCAAATTTAAGCAGCCAACAAAAAACACGCAAAGCAATATGCCAACTTCTTTACAAAAATGTACATACCCACAAGCAAAATTACACTTTTATACATAACTCTACAAAAAGCACAAGCAAGATTACAACTTTTCTATAAAACAGTACACACCCACAAGAAATTACAACTTTTATACATAAATGTACAAAACCCACAATCAAGATTACAACTTTTATACGTAAATGTACAAAACCCACAAGCAAAATGACAACTTTTATACATAAATGTACAAAACTCACAAGCAAGATTGCAATTTTAACACAAAAAAGCATTTTTGTAAGAAAAAAAACTCAAAAGAAATCAAGAAAGAAAGACGAAAAGATCCTTACAATGGGTCAATGGAGGAAGCAGCAGAATGGGATTTTGACTTTGGAGCAATGTAGAGGGTTTGTTTAGTTGATGAGAATTGAGAAGAGTTTGTTTCTTTGATGAGAATTGAGAAGAGAGAGAGGGTTTGTGTCTTTTTTTTAATGAGAAGAAAGAGGGAAAGTTCTATTTTTAACTTTAAGAAATAAACAAGTCAAAGATTAATAAATTAAATTAAGCCAACAAAGATTGCTACTGCTCATTGTTATCTGTTGAGCAGCACTGCAGCAAGGGTTAAAAAAATAAAAACATTTATGCAGTCGCATGGGGCTCGATCCCGCGACCAGAGAGCAGGAATCAAAGCCTCTGTCCACTGGCACCAGCAAGTTACTTTGTAATGAGGGTGCCACTTTAAATATTTGTACATAGCTTCTGTATATATACATATATATACACAGGGTTTCGGGTGAGGCTTGCGGGTGGCGTGGCACCCTCCCGACCCTTAATAGATCCGCCCCTGCTTCCTATATAGTTCTACTAAGAAAGTATTTAATAAATAAAAATATAATTTATTTTAAAATCATAAATATTAGAAAAACTAATATGGAAGATATTATAATTATGTTACATAGTTTAAATAAGGAAATAATAATAATGTAAAATTCTAGTTGATTTGAGAATCCTAAATATTATGACTATAATTAAAATTTTAATTGATTTCAAAGTATTAAATATTAAAAAATTAATTATAACTTTAAATTGGGAGTTCCTTATAGGAAAAATTACATAGGGTAGCTACTTAAGACTCTTTATTACAAAATATATAGATAGTTTTCCTTATTTACAAAACATACGATATATTACAAAACATGACGGATTTTCGTATATTTTTTTTAATTTTTTTTTTGCTCAAAGGCTTAAAAAATTACCTCAAATTTTTGTGTATGAAAAATGTATGAAATGTGTATGTGTGAGCGAAATTTTTAATATAATTTTCATACACAAAATTCTGAGCGAAAACTTTAAGCCTTGAATATTGTATGAAAGTTGTTACAATGTTGTTGTAGTTGTATTAATTTTCCAGAAACCTAATATGAACTTTATATATGAAAATTGTGAATGAAATTCTAAGTCTTGAGCGAGATATACACATTTCATACCATTCTCATTCATAAAATTTTGAGCGTAATGTTTAAGCCTTGATCGAGATATACACATTTCATATGTTCTTCATACATAAAATTTGAGCGAACTTTTTAAGCCTTGAGCAAGATATACACATTTCATACGCAGAATTTGAACGATTATTTTAAGTCTTGAATGTTGTATCAAAGTTGTATACAATGTTGTTGCAGTTGTATTAATTTTACAGAAATCTAACATGAACTTTATACACGAAAATGTGAGCGAAATTTTAAGACTTGATTGAGATACAAATTTCATTCTGTTTTCATACACACAATTTTGAGCGGATTTTTTAAGCCTTGAATGAGATATACACATTTCATACACTAAATTTTGAGCGAATTTTTTAAGCCTTGAGCGAAATATACAAATTTCATACATAAATTTTTGAGCCAAAAAAATATTTAAAATAAATTAAAAAAAAAGTATGTTTTGTATAGGGTTTGTAATGTTATGTTTTATAAATATAAAACTATCGTCACGTTTCGTAAATATTTCTCGTTAATAAATATATATATATATATATATATATATATATATATATATATATATATATATATATATATAGTTGTCCCTTGCTTATATAGATTGAAAAAAAGTTGGAAAAGTAGTCCTACGAAGAGGGTTACGTTCAAGATGGATAATTCTGGTTCCTTCCTATTAAGAGATGATAGTCCTACTTCCTTTAACATACACGTTACCTAAATAAGATCTCTTAGTTACTTTTCCAAAAACTATTTGCCAAAGTTAAAACGGACTCCAAAAATAATGTGATTTTTTTTTTTTACTTTTTCAAAAAATAAAATATGTCAAATATTATAAAGATAATTAAATAATAATTTGAGGAAAATAGTAAATGACAACTTTGTCTATTGTATAATCTTTTAATGAAGCGCAAAAAATTCAATCAACATTTCTAAGACCCTTCATGCTTTCAATCTGGGACTCTATGTCACGACCTGTCTAGGGGGCCGCGACGAGCACCCGGTGCTGTCCCACCCGGGCACCCCTTATCATACACTTATACTTACACTTACATCTGGGTGAGCCATATAATGAAACACATATTTCTATTTATCCGTCATGCTAATCCCATTGGACGACAACGTCTTTTATAACATCATTGGCATTTATGCCATACCAATGTACATAAGCCGACAAGGCTACAAAATGATATACAAAATATAGGCCGACAAGGCCAAACACATCTAACCATATATATACATGTCTACGAGCCTCTAAGGAGAGTATGTCATAATACATAAGCGGGACAGGACCCCGCTATGCCCATAATTATGTACACAAAAGAATAAGTACCCAAAAGCTATAGCTCCGAATGAAATGGAGCTCCGCTATGTAGTCCCTGAAAATGTAGCTATGGATTAAGTCTGTCTCCCTGTGCACCTGCGGGCATGACGCAGCGTCCACAAACAAAAGGACGTCAGTACGAAGAATGTACTAAGTATGTAAAGCATGATCAATATCAATGTAGAAGCATAATAAGCAACATGAAAAATAGCACAGGATGGGAGATAGTAATATCATCGTCATAGTGATAACGTCCAAAACCACTCCTCAAAGAGAAAGTGTACACGGTCGTCGCAATATAATTTATCCAACTATGAGTCGGGGTCGATCCCACAGGGAACAATATACTAGGAGATTTAAACAAGTAAGGAATTATCACCAACTAAGCTAAGCCAAACACTCTTTCAATATTTGGTTTTGATTAAAAAACTAACAAAGATAAAACTAACCTAGAAAGCGAGTAAAATGATCAATGGCTACAGGTTTGGATACAAAGGAAATTACACTCAAGTAATGATCCAACGTACTTTATGATTTTACAACTAAGAGCGGATTTATGTTAATAGACAATGGTTTCTAAAATCTCATTGAAAGTCTTCCAACCAAATCAATTAATTTCACTCTAAGCTTTTCCAAGCCTTAGAGTGTGATATCAAGCACAACCTATTGAATCTCAAGTAACTTTCTTATTCCTAGCTCAAGTTATCAGATGGGTTTAATGACCCAAATTCTTGTTAATTAATCTTTCCCAACCTAGATTTCCTCTTCCGAGCTCAATCAAAGTAAATGGGCGAGTATTAGGGTTAGCTAATCCCTTAAGAAACATTAACGAACAAGATTAATTAAATCGACAAAGACCCACTTCAAAGCAATAAAAATCATTCAATACATAAGCAAAACAAGAGTTTCATCCAACACTTTAATCATAGAATCAAGTGAAGAAAATAAATACTACACACTTAGATATATAATACAAAGCAAGGAATTGAAGAAATGAATTAAAGGTTTAAGAAATGCTCAACCAAATCTTCAACCCCAAAGTGTGGTGTAGGAACCTAGTCTCCAAAACCTGTATGAAATGGCCAAAGATGATAATGATATGCCCCAAGTCTCTCTTTTGTAGCTCCTCAAATTTCCCAAGTCAAAATATGACAAAATAAACCCCAAAGTTTCAATTTTGCAAATCTGTCCCGTTTTTGCAAAACTGTCCAGTTTTGACAGTTTTGTAAAACTGTCCAGTTTGGCTTCTTTTTGACTTTGTTTTCACTTGGTTTCTTCCGATCACTTCTAAATCACATAAAAATGAATAGAGCACCAATATTATACAAAAATACACCTGCGTGCGCAACATGCGTCTCGCAGGTTGTATCGCATGTTCAACCTGCGGTTCGCAGGTTGTACAAAACTCTCGCAGGTCTTGCAATGTACAAAGATGATTTGCAACACATGCGGTCATGGATGCGTCTCGCAGGTGGTACCTGCGTCTCGCAAGTGATGCTCGCAGATCTTGCATCTAATTTCTTCAAATTTCCAAAATCTTTGTACAAACTTGCTGCAGAACATGCGGCTCGCATGTGTGACCTGCGACTCGCAGGTCACGCTTCTTCTATTTTGGCTTGTTTTGCTCTATTTTGCTCCATTTTGCTCTGTTATGCTCTCCGGACATCTTATCCTACAAAACAACATAAATACACGAAAAGCAACACCAAAAGTGGTTGAAGAGTTACAAAAGCTTAAGAAATTAGCATCGAATATCCCGTAATTTCACGGCACATCAACACCCCCAACTTAAAGTCTTTGCTTGTCCTCAAGCAAATCAAAACCAAAATCTCAATGAGGATCCACTTTAAGCACAAAAACATGACTTTGATTGGTACAAATAATTAGGCTACAAGCATGTGAAACTTCAACCAAATAACTGCTCATTTCAAAATACAATTTCATGAATGCAATGGAGTTTCAAAACAATCAAGCGACAACACTCAAGCCTCAATAAGTGACTCAAAACTACTAGCTTACTAGATATGCTCATTTGACTCTACTTGGAATTTTTCAACATCACCAATCTATCGTAATCCATATGCCCTCACAAGAAAGAAAGTCCCAAAATCACTATATTCACAACAACAACACAAGGGACATATACACAAAGTCACTCACACTCAACAAAGAAATTCTAATGCTAACAAATATCACACCATAAGCTTGCCCTTATTTTCAATCATCACTAACTCAAGAACATTCGGTTGGAGATCACATAGGGACTTTTTAAGCTTGTAATGTAGGCTTAGGGAAGTGTAGGATAAGTATTTGGGATACAAGTGACTACGCCCTCCTTAAACACTACACAAAACCTTTCGTCCACTTTCTTCTTCATTTCAAAACATCACTCCTTCCTTTGCATACTAGTTTCCCCAATTATTCCAACTTCTTTTTGTGCAGCCATTTTCTTGATTTTTTTTTTTTACAAAGATACATTTTTTTTGCACAAAAGGTTTGCAACCTTTTTATATTTTTCAAATTTTCTTCATTTCTTTTGACTTTTCCACAACATCAATCTTCACCACTTCTCAAGCAACACTAACACCCCCAACTTAGGCTTTTGACCTCAAATTCACAATTTAACGTTCAAGGAGGGAAAGGTTCAAAAGAGAGAGTTTCATTAAGAAGAGTAAAGGCTTGTAATGTGACAATCAAAGAAAATGTCATAGGCTCAAATGGGGTTACTAGTGATATTATTTATGCAATGGCAGACTAGAAAGGCTAAAGAGACTTTTTCAAAAATCACAAAGATAGCCCAAGGTCATCTCTCCAACCAACATAATCAAAATTAGCATTGAAAGACTAACCGGACAAGTTCTAGATGATAAAAGTAAACACAAGAATTATTCAACAAACACTCACCACACATGGCATATGAACTAGTCAAGATGGATCAATTTCACTTTCTAAGCAAGAACAACTAGAGTAATATCTCATAATCCAAAGTAAACACAACTAGTAGGTACAGAGTCACCAAGTGAGCCAAAAAGTTGTCACAAAGATCATTCTTTCCTATGCACCTTGCTTTTTAACTAACGCAAAACAATTTGGAGGGGTATTCGCATTTCAATATTTCACATGCAAGAGACTAACTCTATTAGTACCAAACAAGCCAAGAGCTTTCACATTTTTCCTCAAAGAAGCACCTACACCTAAACTAAGAATAATGAAAGAAGCTAAGAAAGAAAATAAAATAATAAGAGTGATTAATCCACAACATGTCAAAAGAACGAAATTTTCAAAAATTTGAGCAAGTTCCAAAATATAATGGGCTACCACATGCCACCCCCCAACTATAAACATTGCAGTGTCCTCGCTGCACATAATTAAAACAAAACATAAAATAGTTTGAGGGCAATTAAAAAAAAAAAATTTTTTTTTTACTGTCACGACCTGCGACTCGCAGGTGATGTCACCTGGAATTTTTTTATTTTTTTTACTGTCAACATCTTTTTTTTTATTGTCAGCACCTGCGACTCGTAGGCACGACCTGCGAATCGCAGGTGATGTCACCTGAAAACTTTTTTCAGCAGCAACTACTGGTTTGGGGCTGCTCTAAAAACCCGACCTGCTCAAAACAACTCCAAAAATTCTAAAACTTTATGGATTAGTCAAAAACCATAAACTAAACTATTCTAAAAAATAAAATTTCAAAAACGATTTAAAATTTTTAAAACGATGGGTTGCCTCCCACCAAGCGCTTAAGTTAACGTCGCGGCACGACGGTTACCTTTACCACTTTTCCTTCCATTTGGAAGATATGAATTTGCGCCCCAACTTTGAATCAAGATTTCGGTGATGCTCGTGAGGCGGTGGTAGGAAAGCAAAGAGGTCAACTCTCAGGTGTCGCATCTTGGCCCGTAAGTGAGGCATGCCATTTTGGCTTCTTGGCATAGCAAACTTCAAAATGAAAGCGCTTTCTTCTTCATCTCCAAAATTATCCATAGGCTCGGTTAGTTCAACTTCCATTTCATCAACCAAGCATAATGTTGAAAAATGGTTGGAATGTGGTCCAATGTGCTTCAATTTCAAATTCACTTCATTTTTGACATCCTCACCCAAAAATGAACTAGAGTCTTCAAAAACCATTTCATGAACTTTTTTATGCAACTCTAGTATCATTTCTTCAATCTCGGCATCTTGCATTATTTTTGGATTGGTCGGTTGGCAATTCATCATTAGCTCTTGAAAATCAATCTTGACCACTTTTTCATTGGAAACCAACTTAAAACTACTATCCATGACTATTTGATGTTGAGTATTGCATACCTCAGCTTTTGCATTCAATTTGGCTTTCAAGTCACGGATAGCAATTTCAAGTTTCTTCAACTCTTGACTTTGCTCAACATGGATTTTTAAAAATTCTTCCACCATCCTCGAAATGCCTTCACGATGATCCCTATAGGCTTCAAGTTGTTGAGCTTGAGTCATAAGCCAATCTTGGCTCATAATTTCCACTTTGTCAAAGCCTTCTTCAAGTTGAGAGTCATTCAAAGCTTGTAAAAATCCACCCTTGGAGAAATTCATGTTTTGGCCACTTTCTTGTCTACGTTCAACACCCTCAAGTTGTTGAGCATTATGAGTCTGAACCAATAATTTCATTTGATCCTCCAAGGTGTGAATAGCTTTGTCATTGCAATTAATTTCTTGCCTCAAGTCATCAAGTGGTCGCCTCAAGTCCTTAACCGCTAAGTCCTGTTTTTTCACTTTTTCAAGGATGGTCTCCAACATGAGCATTATCCTCTCATTTTGAGCATTTGAGGCTTCTTCCACTTCCATATCCCTACTATCATCAAAATCAAAACTAGAATAGTCATAGTGGGAGTTCGGAGAAGGGAAGGACAAATAAGCACAATTATCCCAATGACCATTTTGACCACCACACCTATCACAAATACTCCACTCATAGGTTTGGAATTGTGCGCACAATCCGCCCCCGGGAGAATTCAAACAATTTTGCCAAGAGTGTGGTCCTCCACAATAAAGACAAGGGTCATCAAAGTATGAACAACTACCATCCGACCAATTTTCATTATATGATGCCATTTTTTTTAAAAAAAAATAAAGCAAAGAAACAACTACACAAATATTCACAAGTTTGGACCAAAGCAAGTTAGCTTAAATCCCAAACTAACCCAAATACGCCAAATTGTTCCCCGGCAACGGCGCCAAAATTGATAACGTCCAAATCCACTCCTCAAAGAGAAAGTATACACGGTCGTCGCAATATAATTGACCCAACTATGAGTCGGGGTCGATCCCACAGGGAACAATATACTAGGAGATTTAAACAAGTAAGGAATTATCACCAACTAAGCTAAGCCAAACACTTTTTCAATATTTGGTTTTTGATTAAAAAACTAACAAAGATAAAACTAACCTAGAAAGCGAGTAAAATGATCAATGGCCACAGGTTTGGATACAAAGGAAATTACACACAAGTAATGATCCAATGTATTTTATGATTTTACAACTAAGAGCGGGTTTATGTTAATAGACAATGGTTTCTAAAATCTCATTGAAAGTCTTCCAACCAAATCAATTAATTTCACTCTAAGCTTTTCCAAGCCTTAGAGTGTGATATCAAGCACAACCAATTGAATCTCAAGTAACTTTCCTATTCCTAGCTCAAGTTATCAGATGGGTTTAATGACCCAAATTCTTGTTAATTAATCTTTCCCAACCTAGATTTCCTCTTCCGAGCTCAATCAAAGTAAATGGGCGAGTATTAGGGTTAGCTAATCCCTTAAGAAACATTAACGAACAAGATTAATTAAATCGACAAAGACCCACTTCAAAGCAATAAAAATCATTCAATACATAAGCAAAACAAGAGTTTCATCCAACACTTTAATCATAGAATCAAGTGAAGAAAATAAATACTACACACTTAGATATATAATACAAAACAAGGAATTGAAGAAATGAATTAAAGGTTTAAGAAATGCTCAACCCCAAAGTGTGGTGTAGGAACCTAGTCTCCAAAACCTGTATGAAATGGCCAAAGATGATAATGATATGCCCCAAGTCTCTCTTTTGTAGCTCCTCAAATTTCCCAAGTCAAAATATGACAAAATAAACCCCAAAGTTTCAATTTTGCAAATCTGTCCCATTTTTGCAAAACTGTCCAGTTTTGACAGTTTTGTAAAACTGTCCAGTTTGGCTTCTTTTTGACTTTGTTTTCACTTGGTTTCTTCCGATCACTTCTAAATCACATAAAAATGAATAGAGCACCAATATTATACAAAAATACACCTGCGTGCGCAACATGCGTCTCGCAGGTTGTATCGCATGTTCAACCTGCGGTTCGCAGGTCGTACAAAACTCTCGCAGGTCTTGCAATGTACAAAGATGATTTGCAACACATGCGGTCATGGATGCGTCTCGCAGGTGGTACCTGCGTCTCGCAAGTGATGCTCGCAGATCTTGCTTCCAATTTCTTCAACTTTCCAAAATCTCTGTACAAACTTGCTGCAGAACATGCGGCTCGCATGTGACCTGCGACTCGCAGGTCACGCTTCTTCTATTTTGGCTTGTTTTGCTCTATTTTGCTCCATTTTGGTCCATTTTGCTCTGTTATGCTCTCCGGACATCTTATCCTACAAAACAACATAAATACACGAAAAGCAACACCAAAAGTGCTTGAAGAGTTACAAAAGCTTAAGAAATTAGCATCGAATATCCCGTAATTTCACGGCACATCACATAGGCACTTACTTGCCTTTCATAGGTACTTCCCACTTCTAATGCGTATTTGTGTACATACATCTATATCTGTATCCGTAATCGCATCCGTTCCATATTTGTACTCGTATTCGGATACATATCCTTATTCACATTTATATCGTATCATATTTGTATTCATACTCGTATCTATATCATATACATAATCATATCATATACATAGCATTTACATAGCATACCCGACCATGCAGGATCGGTGTTTCATACATACTTGTCCCACCAAGGCTCAAGGTTACACATACCTGGCCCTACCAAGGCTTCAGGGTTACATCTACCTGGCCCTACCAAGGCGTCAGGGTTATCCGTACCATCTGCAGAGGTGTGCGCGCGTTACATAATCATATACATACTTATCCTACCCGTCCTTATAAGCTCGGGGTTCCATAATAGTCATACATAATTACATATACAGACTAGCTCATAAGCATCTTTACTATTAACATCGCTATTATCATCGTCATCGCTATCATCGTAGCCATTACCATTTTAGTCATCATCAATATAATTATCACTGTTATCGTCATTCATTACATCTATCTTTATAGGCTTACTCGTCATACGAGGAACTTAGTACAATCGTAGCATATCAAGAATCGTAAGCTCACTTGCTCGGAAGATCGAATCATTTGAAGGACATCATAGTCTTATAGAAGATTTAGATGATTGGCCAAAGAACCATGCCTTGTGAAAGAAGGGTTAGCCTTACATACCTTTCCGTTCAACTATTTTACCACTTGCGCATTCTCCTCCCGCGCTCACGTTTTTACCTTCATTAAAGTCATACTATCATTAGAAATCAATAGCTAGCATACATGACTAAAACTAGAGAAAATCGGACAGCATCTCCTTTATTTATACGACATTCCTCCATAGCGTATATCAACTCCCAAACGTCAATAATACATTCACAATACTATAACGATAGTCATTAAGCATCCACATTATCCATATCTCTCAATTCACTTTCCTTCACCCATATTCATGGTCATAATACACGACTACATTCATTCACATACATTGCCTATCCCATCTTCTCAACGTCATTCATAACACATTTACATCATAACACATCAAGAATCATGACTCAATTTAAGCTATTACTCACAATGGCACTATTCCACATTCATGGCCCATTTTTCTACACCCTTCTAAAATCCAAGTATTTCAACTTCTCAAATACCTTAAACAACATAGAAATATCATAAATCTTACCTTAGATGTTGTAGGAACAAGCCTTGGTTGATAATACTCCACTTGAGCAAAAACCTTAGTTCATCACCAATGAGATTTCTTGACTTGAATGATCTTTAATGGGTTTTCTTACACTTGATTCACTTGATTTGTGTTGTTGATCACTAATAATCCTTGAATTCTTATGGAATAAATGTAGAGAGATGTTTTAGACAGAAGGGGTGTGATGTAGAAGTGAAATGAAATAAACCTTGGTCCCTTTATTTATTAAGCAAAATAGTCCCCGACCGTATATACAGACCAACATACGGTCTGTATAATTTGTACGGGCCGTATGTTTGGCCGTATATTTGGTCCAGAAAGTTGGGCCATTTTGGGCTGATTATACGGTCCCAAACATACGGACCGTATAATTTATACGGCCAGTATGTTTGGCCGTATAATCCCCAGTGGTTCCGAAGTTCGTTTCGTCGACTCATTTGATCTCCAATCCTTATGGAACCTTCTTAGCACTTGTTCAACACCTCAATACCAATCTAAGGGACGTTATCGCTCTTGTCCAAGACATCATTTTCTCCTCATTAACTCGTTACTCGTAATTCCTTCCCGACCTATCGTATGCCCTGCCTTCTCTTGGCCAACTTTCTCGTCTAACATCGGATGTCTTTGAAATCTCACTTAGGGTCATCAAATGTCATTTCTTACTTATGGAAATATCGTATACTCGTACTCTTCACTAGTCTATTCACTTATGCATCAACGGAAGATTTTCCGAGGTGTAACACTCTAAAACCTAAAAAAAATAAAATTACGTCCTATAATAATTACTTTACCATGCTCCCCTTACTTCATCTTTTCTCGTTTAAAAGAGTACTACACGGCCTACGCCCGTGCTGCGCACGGGTCCAACACCTTAGATTATAGTGTATCTATGTGTATGTAGTTGTGTTTCGATAGTGATAATATATATATATATAACTATGTTCAAAACACGATTAATATAACATTGTAGTTTGTGCTCCGCATCTAAAACTTTATTATATTAGTGTTTGCTACGAATACAAAATCGACAAAAATTTATTAATATTTTTTAAAAGAGAAACTTGTTTAAAAGGAAACTATTTTCCCCTCTTTGAGATAAAACAATAGCAATATTTAAGCATCGGTTGATACTTTCAATTTTAATTTGATTAATTTAAAGGTGTAAAATACATATTATTTTTTATCAAATTTTGATTTGGATAATTGTAATTCAAATTATTAAATTAATTTTACATGTTTAAAACGAAACAAATTAAAAATTGATTTTCTATTTAAACGAAGAAATACTATTTTTTATTTTTTGGTAAATATTCTCGGTTTAACTCATTATACTTGTCATGTTGTCTTTTGCATGGTTTTTTTTTAAGAAAACGTCGATTAGAATTATAATCTGACTAATTTTCCTTATTCATTATTTGATCTCCATTTTTTTTTTACGACATTAATCTCTTTTCACATTTATTAGAGTAAGAATAAAAATAAAAAAGTAATTAAATTCTATCTTATTTTAAAATATAAATATTTTAAGTATATTTATTTTAGTAAACATAACAAATAAATGACATGGCGGAATAGCAAGTACAACAGTTCAATATCTAGATTAGATCTCAGGCTAATATAAAAAAAGAAAGAAAATTGTATAGTTTGACTATTTAACCTTTTGAAGAAAAGCAATAATATGGGGTCCATGTTTTTTGCTGTACAATAATTTCATTTGCCCCCACTAATGGATTGATAAGCATGTGACAATGAATCCATCATTATTGACTTAATGGGATACTTTGGAAATTACATCAATATTGTTTGATTTATTAATACGAGGTGCACTTTTTTTTTTTTTTTGGACATTATTAGTTTGCACTATTATTATGCATATATATATATATATATATACAATGTTCAAAACACGATTAATGTAATATTGTAGTTTGTGCTCCGTATCTAAAACTTTATTATATTAGTGTTTGCTACGAATACAAAGTTTGCACTTTTTTTTTTGACATTATTTGTATTTTTAATATGGGGTTCACTTTTTTTTATATTGCTTGATTTGTTAATATGGGGTCCACTTTTTTTTTCCCGTCAGTTTGGAGATATATATATATATATATATATATATATACACTATGTTCAAAACACGATTAATATAACATTGTAGTTTGTGCTCCGTATCGAAAACTTTATTATATTGGTGTTTGCTACGAATACAAAGTCTACACTTTTTTTTTGACATTATTTGTATTTTTAATATGGGGTTCACTTTTTTTTTTATATTGCTTGATTTTGTTAATATGGGATCCATTTTTTTTTTCCGTGAGTTTGGAGATGGTGGGTTTCACTTTTTTTTTTTTTTTTTAATATTACTTGGTGTTGTGTAGTATGGGGCCCACCCTCTTTTTTTTTAATGGACGGACGACGAAGCATGGGTCTAAACCCATGCTTCTATATAGTTTTGATATTACTTGATTTTGTTAATATGAGGTCCACTTTTTTTTTCATGAGTTTTGAGATGGTGGGTTCCACTTTTTTTTTTTTTTTAATATTACTTAGTGTTGTGTAGTATGGGGTCCACCTTTTTTTTTTTAATGGACGGACGACGAAGCATGGGTTTAGACCCATGCTTCTATATAGTTACTAGACGGCGTATGCCCGTGCCACGCACGGGCCCAATATTTTAAATTATAGTGTATTTATATATATGTAGTTGCGTTAGGATAGTGATAATATATATATATATATATATATTTTATATTGCTAATAAACATACATAAGTTTGTACTATGTTTATGCATATATATATACTATGCTCAAAACACGATTAATATAACATTTTAGTTTGTGCTCCATATTTAAAACTTTATTATATTAGTGTTTGCTATGAATACAAAGTCAGCAAAAATTTATTAATACTTTTTAAAAGAGAAGACTTGTTTAAAAGGAAACTATTTTCCTCTCTTTGAGATAAAATAATAGCAATGTTTAAGCATCAGTTGATACTTTAAATTTTAATTCGATTAATTTAAAGGTGTAAAATACTTATTATTTTTTATCAAATTTTTATTTGGATAATTCTAATGCTAATTATTAAATTAATTTTACATGTTTAAAACGAAATAAAGTAGAAATTTGATTTTCTATTTAACCGAAGAAATACTATTTTTTTTTATTTTTGGTAAATATTCTCGGTTTAGCTCATTTTACTTGCCATGTTATTTTTTGCATGGTTTTTTAAGGAAACGTCAATTAAAATTATAATTTGACTAATTTACCTTATTCATTATTTGATCTTCATTTGATATTACTTTTTATTTTGTGATATTAATCTCTTTTCACATTTATTAGAGTAAGAATAAAAATAAAAAAGTAATTAAATTCTATCTTATTTTAAAATATAAATATTTTAAGTATATTTATTTTAGTAAACATAACAAATTAATGACATGGCGGAATAACAAATACAATAGTTCAATATCTAGATTAGATCTCAAGTTAATATAAAAAAAAAATTGTATGATTTGGCTAATTAACCTTTTGAAGAAAAACAATAATATGAGGTCTATATTTTTTGTTGTACAATAATTTCATTTGCTCCCATTAATGGGTTGATACGCATATGGCAATGAATCCATCATTATTGACTTAATAGGATACTTTGGAAATTACACGAACACTGTTTGATTTTTTAATATGGGATGCGCTTTTTTATTTTTGACATTATTACTTTACACTGTTTTTATGCATATATATATATATATATATATATACTATGTTCAAAACACGATTAATATAAGATTGTAGTTCGTGCTCCGTATCTAAAACTTTATTATATTAGTGTTTACTACGAATACAAAGTCTGCAAAAATTTATTAATATTTTTTAAAAGAGAAGACTTGTTTAAAAGAAAACTATTTTCCTCTCTTTGAGATAAAACAATAGCAATATTTAAGCATCAGTTGATACTTTCAATTTTAATTCGATTAATTTAAAGGTGTAAAATACTTATAATTTTTTTATCAAATTTTGATTTGGATAATTCTAATTCAAATTGTTAAATTAATTTTACATGTTTAAAACGAAACAAAGTAAAAATTTAATAAACACGATTAATATAACATTGTAGTTTGTGCTCCGTATCCAAAACTTTATTATATTAGTGTTTGCTATGAATTTTTAAAAGAGAAGACTTGTTTAAAAGAAAACTATTTTCCTCTCTTTGAGATAAAACAATAGCAATATTTAAGTATCAGTTGATACTTTCAGTTTTAATTCGATTAATTTAAAGGTGTAAAATACTTATTATTTTTTTTTCAAATTTTGATTTGGATGATTCTGATTCAAATTATTAAATTAATTTTACATGTTTAAAACGAAACAAAGTAGAAATTTGATTTTCTATTTAAACGAAGAACTACTATTTTTTAATTTTTGGTAAGTATTCTCGATTTAGCTCATTTTACTTGTCATGTTGTCTTTTGCATGTTTTTTTTTTAAGAAAACGTCAATTAGAATTATAATTTGACTAATTTACCTTATTCATTATTTGATCTCCATTTGATATTATTTTATCTTTTACGACATTAACCTCTTTTTATATTTATTAGAGTAAGAATAAAAATGAAAAAGTAATTAAATTCTATTTTATTTTAAAATATAAATATTTTAAGTATATTTATTTTAGTAAACATAATAAATAAATGACATGGTGGAATAGCAAATACAACAGTTCAATATCTAGATTAGATTTTAGGCTAATATAAAAAAAATTGTATGGTTTGGCTACTTAACCTTTTGAAGAAAAGCAATAATGTGGGATCCATATTTTTTCCTGTACAATAATTTCATTTGCTCCAACTAATGGGTTGATACGCATGTGACAATAAATCCATCATTATTGACTTAATGAGATACTTTGGAAATTACATGAATATTGTTTGATTTTTTAATATGGGGTGCACTTTTTTTTGACATCATTTATTTTTTTTAATATGGGATCCACCCTTTTTTTTTTTTTTGATATTGTTTATTTTGTTAATATGGGTAGAGATAATGGGTTCACTTTTTTTTTAAAAAAATTGCTTGGTGTTTAGTATGAGGCCCACCCCTCTTTTTTTTTTTTTTTGTTTTGGGGGGGGGGGGGGGGGGGGTGGGCACGGACGACGATCCACCCGTGCTTCTATATAGTTAGAAAAAATACTAGTACTTAAGTTCACTGTTTTAAAACAAACAGATAAGGAAAGTAAAGAGTCTAAATAGTATGATTGAGCAAAAGTAAAGTTGGACGAATTACAATTATGTTAGGATTCATTTTTTAACGATTTATTTAACAGAAAATTTTAATTAATTTGGCCCTCTAAATTTTAGGTACGTCATCCAAATAAAGAAAGGTTTAGTGACAAAATTTTGGATTTTCAAGTTTTAAATATTAGGAAAATTATTAAATGACTATTTTGTCTATTGTAGAGTCTTTTAATGAAGGGCAAAAAGATCAATCAACATTTCTAAGACCCTTCATGCTTTCTAACCCTCAGGGGTTGGCCTGGTGGTAATTGGCTTGAGCCTTGGGGTGCTCCCTTTCAAGGTCTCAAGTTCGAAACCCACTGGATGCAAATAATTTCTGAGGGCCATCGGACTGGGGTAAAACCCTGAATTACCCGTCGTGCACTTGCGGGAAACTCCTTGCCGAGGGCCTATGCACCCCCGGGATTAGTCGGGGCTCAAAGAGACCCGGACACCCGGTGCTTAATCAAAAAAAATATATATATATATAGTATAGATAGATTACATTGACCCAAATATTGTTTTTGAAATTTTTATTAGAAAACAAAGATACACAATCTTTGTTTCTAACTTGGAACCAGAACAAAACTAAAAATTTGTCAATATTAATCGACAAACTTTAATGGAATCCTTTTGACCCTAAATATTTTTTCATTCATCTACAAGAATCTTTAATTTAGTTATATATTATGTTTTTTTTCCTATAACCTTTTTCATTTTTGTTATTTTATCAGACCTAATATCTCTTTATAGATGGTGTCCTCAGATGCAGTTTTGACTATTCTGTCGTGACTAAAACATTAATTATTGACATTGATATTTTCTTTAAAAGTACAACATATAATTGTCTATGTGAGAAAAGATGCTTATTTCCACGGCCGTGAATCATGGACTATCAAAAGTTTATGATAAGGAGTGCGGAATACTAACCTATTCTACATTAGTTGCTAAAGCATAAACTTAAAAGTGGCAATTTGGAATTGAAAGTGATAGAAAATTTTACTCCGTTCTTTATTTATAGATAATTAATTGGTTGACACTTAACAACAAAAAGAGGACTTCTAAACCCAAAAGAGCACCTCAAAGTGCTACAAAATATCCTAACGTGATTTTTCTTTTACAAATATGGTATATTAATTATTGCTGATATATGATCATAAAAAATGTTTATACAAAACAAGGTAGCGGGCAAAAGCCTTTTTGAGGTTTTGTTGTGAAATAAAATAAAGAGCGGAGGATAAAACCCGCTTGTTATGCCTTGCTTCTGATGTCAGATGTAGTCGAGAATTATAATTCTGTCCGAACCCACTTACATAAGATCTTAGGTCCTCCACTACATGCACCTCCACTATTAATAAATCCTACATCAATGCAACAAACGAATCAGCAACTATCTCAAGTATTAACATAGGCGTATGTAGCCTTATGTTTATGGGTCCAATTGAACCCCAAACCTTCAATGCAGAGCATAAATTAATGTACAAATATTATTAAATTGCAAAAAATAGTAGATATGAACCCATAACTTTAAAGTATAATTGTTTCAATGCTAATAGTCTTAATATTGAACCCATAGAGTTTAAATCCTAGATCCGCATCTGAACATTAATACTTACTGAGTTTATAAACTAAAGTGTCTAATATCATAATCTGGCTTGATATTAAGCGGAGAATCAAACCAGTAAGTATAAGCTCGGCAATTTAATCCTCTGATAAATATTTCAGTTGCCTAAAAGAATATTTTAGTTGCTTGATTCACTTCCTCGAGCAATTTGTTGCTCCTGAAGTTTTTATATCAAATTAAAATCTTAGTGGTCTATCCATAAACTTATTAGCACCAGATGACTAAATAAATACAAGCATACCTTATTACATTCATAGCAAAGCTGGAACAATGATTTCACTGCAAATTGCATCTCAAACATTCACTGCAAAATTCATATCAAACCCCAATATGTGAAAACAAATGAATTCATTAATGAAAAAGAAGTAAAAACTCAATATTACAGATACATATTTCGTTAAAAACACATATAGCTATCTAACGGCAATTTATATAATGAAAAAGAAGTAAAAACTCAATACCTCCGATCGACCTTGTGCGCATAGCCGCTAACTTAGAAACGTTTTATTAGGTTCTTTTATAGATATATTTTCTAGCCTAAGTAGGTTTTTATTTAGATTTAAAATCTTCTATAGATACGTTGTCTAACCAAAATAGGTTTTTATTCAAATTTTATGGAAGTTTTTCTTTTTCCAAAAATAAGGCAGTTTTTATAAAATAATAAATTGAGAAAAATACTAAATGACAATTTTGTCTACTGTGAAGTCTTTTAATGAAGAGCAAAAAGTTCAATCAACATTGCTAAGACCCTTCCTGCTTTTAATATAGTATAAATGATATATATATAAGGGATCAGGAAATCAAAATAGAAAAGAAAAAAGTAAAAATCAAACCAACGTCTATTACGTAGAAGAATAAACTTTAGTGAAAGAAAAGTCTTATTATCACCTTTTTGTTTTTTCATTGGATGTTCCGTTTTTGCTTTTGGGTTCGATTAATTTAAATTTGCGCTCAAAAAATTAACACAGAGATAAAGTACTCACCACTAAAGACGAATTCATTTTCCCAACTTGAAACATACCCGAGTCATTATTGTTACTTATTACGTACTTTGACATGGCTTAAGAAAAAGAGAAAACGTATAAGTTAGAGAGAGACTGATGAGACCCAACTGTGAAATTCTCTTGGATAAGCATACAATTATTTTATCACATATGACGATCCTGGGGTCTTACACTTCTATGTATAAGGTAATTTTATTGAGCAATCTTTCGGTCCTTTATCCTAAGAGTTTAAGTATTTGTTGTTGTACTAGTTCAATTTCATATTTTTTTTTATGTATTATCAGAAAGGTCCTAGTTTAGCTCTAGTGATTACAGCTATTTAAAAGTAACATCAATGTGATTTGAGTTTTAAGAAAAATAGAAAGAAAGAATCATGTGCTAATTAAGCCTAACTAAAGGGAGATTCATGAGACCCAATTATATATGGATACTCTTTCATGATGATAATAATAAAATGGTTGTCTTGAGTTCATATAAAAAGAGTCACATTTAGATAGTAAATTAAATAGAGTATACTTATTTCAAACAACATTAATACTCCTATTACAAAAGACCAACATGATATCAACAAATAAAAGTGGTATTAATCAAGTCATGAATGTTGGGTTGAATTTGGATAGGTTAAATGAGTTAGTTAATAAATGACAATTCTTTGGGCTGAATTGGATTAAAACCGGATCATAACCCACCCTGCCCAAGTTTTACTAAATTTAAATTCATTATTTATTTTCTTATAATTTGTTTAATCACCTAATGCAACTTTTTCCTTTTATTATGATTAATTATACATAACATATCAAATAAAAAATATTTTCTTAAAAATATTTAGACAAGATTTCTTATGTATCTGCCCAATTTTAAATGTGCTAAATTAGACGGGTCAATATGAGCTGAATTAATAAAATAAGCAAATTATTAATCGCCCAAGCGGTTGGTGGTTCATAATTTTATGGATTGATATTTACCACCCTGATACAAGTGATACAAATTCATTCTTGATGAATGATCATAGTTTTCCTTTTGTGAATCAATCTTACTAACAATAAAAAAAAAAAAATGGCTCAAATAAGTCTTACCAGTACACGAGCCTTTCTCGATCTACCATTATAATCCATAGCAATACAAGTGAAATATGTTACAGCCTGTTCTCGTAATAATAAATTGATTTTATTTAAACCCCTGAAATAACTCAGTTTAATTTGTGTTGCTTACGTGAAAATAACAAGGTCTGTGTGTAAGGCAGAAAGCTTGAAAGAAAGAACGCTAATTTTCCTCCTCACGTACTTAACTGAATAGAAAATAATAGAGTCAACCCATACGTCTAAAATAAAAGCATGAAAAATGAAAGAAAAGAAGAAGAAGCCGAGAATACCTTGACATAAGAAATAAGAATTGTTGGGAAAACCACAAAATAAAAGCAGTACAATAATAATAATTATTTACTTAGCAAAATAACAGTACTGAAAATAGGATATTACTACGATAATATATTTACCAACAAAAGCACAGTAGTAATATTATTATTTTAGTTAGTAAAATAATATAACAACACATGGAAAAAACAAAATAGTATTACAATAATATTTTAGTAAATACACAGTCTGACTTGAATCGTGTTAGGCACTGTCCTAAAAAATTATTTCAGCAATGTAAAATGTTATCCCAGAATTAAACAAACTCTTCTCTAATTAAATTAGAGGATACAGAAATCAACAAAATTATTATAATACCAGCAAGTTATACTGAAAACAAATGATTTATAAAGGAAAAGAATAATATTTAAAGAACTTTATAAAGGACATTAGAAAAGTGAAGTAGAAAAAATTATTAGTTCTTGGCTGTTGAGTGTATTACGGATGCCAAAGAAGAGACTATTTATAGGCATCAGAATTAATTTCAAACTTGATAAGTGTGAAATGAAAATGAGCTTGACTAGTGTATGGTACTTGGCAAATTCTTTCTTTGCCACATTGATTCATGAAGCCACTACATGACACTTGGTCACTTATGTATCAAAATCTTTTCATGCAATTTGCCACACAAAATTTAACCTGTCACTTCTCCAAGTAATAGTATCATCTGTCACAAAATCTTTAAAATACTACTACAATTCCTCACTATTTTAAAGATTTTAGAAAAACAAAAGTAAAATTTGCTGGATTTGCATGTTTGAAATGCAGTAGGTTTGGTGCCTTTTGGGCTATGAACCAAACTTAAACAGATAAAATTTAACTTACATAATTACTGGTGAAATATAAAATTTATATGAACCAATAATTCCTGTTGTAAGTCAGAGACTTTATCAATCACATTTCGACTCCGTAGTTTTGCTGTTCAACGCGGTTTTGCGCCCTACGCCATGCGCGTGCCTGGTTATTCATGAGAGCTCTAGAGACTAGGCCAACGTCACATAGGAGCGGCCCCACTCCACTCTCATATAGGTGAATTCATCAAGTATACACTGCTTTAAATACACCATCAATAAGGACTATGATTCTTTAAGAGTTAATAACTCATCCTCACAATTAGCAGCAGTTCAAGCACTCTCTTTTAAGTGAGCAGAGCCAATATCGACTTGTTATTACCCATATGAACCTACTTCATGGGATCTCCAATCACATAGGTTGGGTTACCATCTCTATTGACAGTCATATGGCCTTAACCTCGTCTCTCTTGAGGTTTGAAGAATTAATTTTCTTCCCACGAGTTTAGTCAGTGAATCAGCCAAATTCATTTCTGACTTCACATAATCAATGGAAATGATTCCATCTCTCAACAACTGTTTAACGACATCATGTCTCAATTTCATGTCTGCTCTTACAATTATAAGATTTATTCTTTGCAATAGCTACTGCCGCTTGAAAATCACAATGCATAAACACAGGAGGCAACTCATCCTTCGTTCAAGGGACATTCGCTAAGAAATTTCTTAGCCACTCAGCCTCAGAACTAGCTAACTTCAGAGCTACAAACTCTGACTCTATAGTCGATCTAGCAATGATCGTCTGCTTAGCTGATTTCCACGATATTGCACTCCCACCAAGGGTGAACACATAACCACTAGTGGATTTTGTCTCATCTGAATCAGAGATCCATGTTGCATCACAATACCCTTCTAAAGTAGAAGGAAATCCACTCTACAGGATACCATAATTCATGGTTTGTCACGACCCATCTAGAGGGCCGCAACGAGCACCCGGTGCTAGCCCACCCGGGCACCCTTGGCTTACACATATACTTACATCTAGGTGAGCCATACGATTAAACATACATCTTTTTTTTTTTTTTAAATCACGCTAGTCCCATTGGACGACAACATCTTTAAATCATCATTGACATCTATGCCACATCAAATGTATATAAGCCGACGAGGCTATCAAAAGATATACAAAATATAGGCCGACAAGGCCGGACACGTCTAATCATACACACGTGACTACGAGCCTCTAAAGAGAGTATAACATATCACATGAGCGGGACAAGACCCCGCTATGCCCACAATTATGTACACAAAAGAATAAGTACCCAAAAGCTATGGCTCCGAATGAAATGGAGCTCTGCTGTGAAGTCTCTGAGAAAGCAGCTATGGATCAAGCCTGTCTCCCTGTACACCTGCGGGCATGACGCAGCATCCACAAACAAAAGGACGTCAGTACGAAGAATGTACTGAGTATGTAAAGCATGATCAATATCAATATAGAAGCATAAATAGCAACATAAGAAATAGCATAGGATGGGAGATGGCAATATTGTCGTCGTATGCACTTACTTGCCTTTCATAGGAACTTTCCCTTGCTAATACGTACTTGTGTACATACATCATTATCCGTATTCCGTGATAGTACCCGTGCCATATTTGTGCTCGTATTCGTATACATGCCCTTATTCACATTCATATACATAGTCATATCATATTTGTACTCATATCATATACATAGCATTTCCATAGCATACCCGACCACGTAGGATCGGTGTTTCATACATACTTGGCCAACCAAGGCTCAAGGTTACTCATACCTGGCCCTACCAAGGCTTCAGGGTTATCCGTACCCTCTGCAGAGGTGCGTGCGCGTTACGTAATCGTATACATGCTTATTTACATATCATACCCGGCCTCATAAGCTCGGGGTTCTATAATAGTCGTACATATACATAATAGCTCATAAACATCTTTACTTTTAATCATCGTTATAATAATCGTCATCGTTATTATCATTATAGTCATCATCAATAGCATTATCACTACTATCGTCATCCACCTCTTCTACCTTAATAGGCCTACTCGTAATACGAGAAACTTAGTACAATCGTAGTGTATCAAGACTCGTGAGCTTACAAGCTCAGAAGATCAATTCATTTGGAAGACAACATACTCGTATAGAGGATTTAGATGTTTGGCCAAAGAACCATGCCTTATGAAAGAAGGATTAGCCTTACATACCTTTCCGTCGCACTATTCTACACTTGCGCGTTCCCCTCCAACGTTAGCGTTTCTACCTTCATTAAAGTCATACTATCATTAGAATTGATAATTAGCACACATGGCTAAAACTAGGGGAAAATCGGACAACATTTCCTTCACATAATAATTCAACTCCCAAACATCAACAATACATTCACAATATCATAACAATGGCCATTAGTCATTCACATTATCCACATTCCTCAATTTACTTTCATTTGCCCATATCTATAGCTATAACACATGATTTCGTCCATTCACATACAATGTCTATTTCATGGTCTTTCAACGTCATTTATAACCCATTCATGTCACAATATAACAACAATCATGATTCGATTCCAACTAATTCTCTAAATGGCACTATTCATCATTCATGACCCATTTTACCATATTCTTCTACACTCCAAGTATTTCAACTCTCCAATATCTTAAACAACATATAAACATCATGAATTCTCCATTTGGATTTCTTGACCTTGGATGATCTTTGATGGTTTTCTTACTCTTGATTTACTTGTTTTATGTTGTTGGTCACCAAATATCTTTGAATTCTTGTGGAATAAATGTAGAGAGATGTTCTAGAGAGAAGGGGTGTGATGTAGAAGTGAAATGAAATAAGCCTTGGTCCCCTTATTTAATGACTTGAAAATATGATTAAAGTGCACAGTGGTCGTAAACTTGGTTTACGGTCCGTATTCCAGTTTACGGACCGTCCTTCATGGTCGTATTTAATCATAACAGGACCAGAAACTCAGGCTGAAGCATAGTGATTTACGATCACGGTTTACGGGCCGTAAACCACTTTACGGTCCGTATTTTGGGTCGTATTTAACCATTTGATCAATTGGCAAAAAGTTGAAGTTTTGGAAGCCAAAATACGACATCGCAGTTTACGGATTGTATACCACTTTACGGTCCGTATTTCACTTTACGACCAACTGGCCAGAATGCAAACTTGCAACTTTTCACATTTCCAAAACCTATAATTATTCATTACGGAGCATAACCTCTCTCTTATTGCGATTGCCTTCGGAATCTTACTTAGGGTCGTCAAATGTTATTTCTTACTCGCGGAAACATCGTACACTCGTGCTCATCACTAGGTCATTCACTTGCATACCAACGGAAGATTTTCCGAGGTGTAACATGTGTCACGACCCAACCCCGTGGGCCGCGACTGGTGCCCTATTTGGACACCCAAACAGACTTACGTACCAGATCGACATATCAAAGGTTTATTCAAACTTAACATACGTTATTTTAAGCGAATACTGGAACCAATTACCATCTTAAGCGGTCGCCCGTACAGAAACATCATATCAAATCCGATAGGCTGGCGGAATACACATCGCTCAGACATACACACATATACAAACAAATGGGCCATTTTGGCCATAATAGCAAACGGGACCGCATTAAGGCGCAGATCATAATCACAAACGAACAAATATGACCCACATATATGTCTACAGGCCTCTACAAACCATAACAGAAAACATATGACGGGACAGGGCCCCGCCGTACCCAAATAGTCATATATACAGAACATGTATAACCGAAGGTATGTACCAAAAATATGAGCTCCGGATCAAAGAGAGTACTCCAAGTGGCAGAATATATATCCTATACCGGAGGATCACCAAAACGAACGTCTGTACCTGCGGGCATGAAACGCAGCCCCCGAAGAAAGGGGGTCAGTACGAAATATGTACTGAGTATGTAAAGCAGGAAGTACAGTAATCCAAATCAGAACTGAAATGAGGTATATGGAAAGCGGTTACAAAATCAGTATATCAAACCTGTTTTAAAAACATAAGTAATGCAAACATAAATCATGCATAAGGCTCAGGAACGTGGTCGCCACTCCGACACTGGTGCCACAACACATCATACTCCAGAAGGTTTCAAATCTCCGTACAATCCCCGAACATATCATATCATATCAAACATCAGAACATATCATATGCCATGTCACATCATAACGCCGTATATAAGCGGTACCCGGCCCTATGGCGAGGTCTCGGGAACCGTAACACATCATACTGCCGAATATAACATAGTGCGCATAATCACAAAACCGGTCCGGGATCCGGCGAACGATATCATAGTAGTAGGCACGAGCAGAGTAGTGCGGAAACCATATGCATATAAAAAATAAATTTCAAAACTAGATGAACAAATATATTTACTGCATCCGAAGGCTCAGAAATTAGTTTCGGGTCAATCGGAGTTAGTATACGAAAGTTACAAACTTTTGAAGTACAGAACTTTCTAAAAACATTTCAGAAGCTCTTTTCGGAATTTTAAGTGACATTCATATTAGGCGAACTTTCAACCATTACTATGGAGCAAATCAAATGGAGCCTTTAAGATCATATTTTCATATTGAAATATTCATCAAAGGCCTTAGTCTTCTCGTTTTTCTTTCTTTCAAACAACATCCGGAACATAACAAATAGGATCTTTGAACATCATAAAATATGTATCCAGCCATATGAAATAACTTATGGAGGTCAAAGATGTTAGCCATCCTAGTGGCTCTAAGAATAGGATTTTCTTTAGGAGCATACTTATACGTTATTTGTTCATTCCAAAAAGGTCATGCCAAAAGAAAGAAAGGTAGGCTTTACATACCTCAATCGCTCGCTAACCAAATCCCGACTCAAGTCTCGGGCTCTCCAATGTCTACAATAATATTATCAATTACCAAATATTAGCTACAAGTACTTAGAAATCCAATTCTAACTAGTACTTGTCTACAGAAATTTCGGCAGCATCTCCCCTGTAAATTCAACATCCCCGAGAATTTAACTCGGCCAAATTCATCAACAACCATACCAACAATACCAACAACCATAATAATAGTCATCAAGAATCAATTTAAACGCATTCTAACATTAATGACTTTCTTCTCTACATAGCGTATCATATTAAATTCAACTACGTCTTTTCAAGCCAATATCACCATTTACATATTCATTTCCTAGCTCAAGATTATTCAAACATAATTCCAAGGACATTTCAAACAATCTACACAACATTCCGACAATCCCACCAAAACCATACCTCACCCGAAACATCCAATCTTCGACACGAACATTCACAACACATTTTTATCCTCCAATTTCATCAACAACAATCATTTATACTTTAGCAATTCCATTCCCATAATTACATAAGACCATAATAAAATCATATGATTTCCTACAACAACTTAACAACCAATTTTCATGCCAACATAAACTATTTGCCTTCCATTTACATCACAAGGGTCACAACAACACAATTTAACATAATAAATAAAATTTGTTCATCCTTCTCCATCAACCACCCTACACGACCACACACACACATACCCACAACACACAAATTTCCTACTTTACATTCATTTTCATATACTACAATATATATATATATAATTCTTCCAAGACAAAAAGGATAGAATCTTTACCTTTTTCTTCAAATTCTTCACTTGATAAAAAAAGTACTTTCTTGCCTCAAAATTTATATCCCGTTGAAAAGGGTCTTGAGCTTAGTAGGAATACTAGAAAATTATGATTTTAGGATCAAAGATTGGTGAGCTAAATTTTTTTCCTTTTCTCCTTGTGTTGGCCGAATGGCCTTTTCTTTTTGTGCTCTCAACTCTCTTTCTCTTGAACATTCTAGAGTGAAGACAAATAATGGCCCTTTTTACCTATTTATAACTTGGATTAAATTCTTTAAATGGGCCTTGGGCCACTCACCCTTTGGACGGCCACTTATTGTCATTTTCAAGCCCAATGAAATTATTTTTTCTCTCTTCTTTTATTTCAAGCCCATTATTTCATGACAAATTTTTGTAACTCATGAAAACTGTTTTCCAAATTTCCAACTTTGCCCTTAGCCTTCCTCAATATCCCGCATCAATATATTTCAAGAACAACATATATATAAAATAAGATCAAAATATTGCTTCATCTCTCACTAGTCACAATTATTTCACATTATCCAAATATGCGAAATTACGGGATATAACAACATGGTTCCTCTCAAATATTTCATCAGTCTAATTATTGCAGACCAATGCTCTTGATTGGGATTATGAGTATATCTACTCAGTCTACACACATCATACACTATATCAGGCTTAGTAAAATTCATTAAATGCATCAGACTCCAAATAATCTGAGCATATTTAGACTGAGTAACTGGGTCACTATTATTCTTTTTCAATTGAGAGTTCGTATCATAAGGAGTGGCCACAGGTGTCACCTCAAAACATTCAAACATCTTAAGAAGTCTCTCCACATAATGTTCTTGTGACACCGATATACTATCATCACTCCTTATAACTTTAATTCCCAATATCATATTTACTTCACCTAGACCTTTCATATCAAAGTTAGTAGACAAAAATAATTTGGTATTCTTCACAATATTTAAACTTGTACCAATATGAGCATGTCATCTACATATAAGCATATTATCACATAACTGTTGTCTACCACTTTGTAAAAACACATTTATCCACTTCAACAGAAGAAAAACCGTGTCTCAATAAGACTTGATCAAATTTCTCATGCCACTGTTTAGGAGCTTGCTTAAGGCCATAAAGTGATTTCATTAATTTATAAACTTTATTTTCTTGTCCGAAAACTACACATCCCTCAGGTTGAACCATATAAATCTCTTCTTCTAAATCACAAGTTTAAAAATGCTATTTTACATCCATTTGATGGATAAAAAGCTTGTGAATTGATGCTAAGGCAATTAAAACTCGAATAGAAGAAATGCTAGTCACTGGTGCAAATGTATCAAAATAATCAATATTTTGTTTTTGAGAAAATCCTTTTGCTACTAAATGAGCTTTATATTTATCTATAGAGCCATAACGATTAAGTTTCTTTTTGAAAATCCTTTTACAACCAATAGGTTTTGCACCAGGAGGCAGGTCAGTCAAAATCCATGTATTATTTTTCATAATATAATCAATTTTCATTTTTATTGCCTCTTTCCAAAATTTAGCATCAGAAAAAGATGCAACTTCAAAATAATTTGATGGTTCATTATCGAAAAGAAAAGTTTGAAAATCATTTCCATAAGAAAAATACTCTTTCCTAGGCCTTTTGCTCCTTCTGAATTCCTCATTAGAGATAATCTCAGTCTTTTCATTCAACAGGTGCATGAGAAATTTTATCAGACAGTTGAAAAATATGTTCAAAAAATTTAACATTCTTTGTCTAAATTATAGTATTGCAGTCAAGCACATCACTTTTCAACATAAGAAATCTGTATGCAGCACTATGTTCAGCATATCCAATCAACAAGCAATCAGTTGTCCTAGAACCTATTTTTCTCTTTTTAGGTTCAGGCAAAAGAACTTTAGTAAGGCACCCCCACACTTTTAAATATTTCAAACTAGGTCTATAACTTTTCCACAATTCATAAGGAGTTTTGCCAGTTATTTTATAAGGAATTATATTTTGCAAATGACATGCAGATAAAATAGCTTTACCCCACAACTTATCAGGTGCATTAGAACTAACTAACATGGAGTTCATCATTTCCTTCAATGTTCTATTCTTCCTTTCAGCTACTCCATTAGACTCAGGTGAATAAGGCGGAGTTATTTCATGAATAATACCTTCTTTTTCACAAAAAGCATTTAAAGACAGGTATTTACCTTCTCTATCATATCTAATTCTCTTAATTTTTCTACTAAGCTGATTTTCAACCTCCATTTTATAAGAAATAAAGGCATTAAAAGCATCATCTTTATTTCTAAGTAAATACAAGGCAAAATACATCAAAACACCCTTAAACTATACCCAAAATGTCGATATCACACTTAAACTATACAGACGACCCATTACACACCTAATATATTTTAAAGTGCTATTTATTACCCCTTAGAAGCTGATGTGGCAAAAATAAAAATTATAATTCAAAAATAGGCAAGTATTGAAGTTCTTTTATTTCTTTTTTTTAATTGCAAAATTCATATTTTTGTAATCCCACCCACCCCCACCCCCGTTCTTCTTTCATTTTTGTAGTCTCACTTCCACTCCCAGTTCTTCTTCATTTTTTCGCCATTAATGGAGCTCCGACGAGCTCGTCTCCGGCGACAACACCTCTCTCGCCCCTCCCTCCCCATCTCCACGCCCCCTCCCTCTCTTCATCTCACCGGAAAACACCATAGCCGCCACCACCACCGCCGCCATCAATTTCACCCATTTCTCTTCCTTTCTTGAAAAAAATATCAAAATACTACAAAAAAAGGTTCAGATTTTGGAGCCATTAAAACTTGGAATTTTGTGGCCATGAAACCTAGGTTACTACTAAATCTCTGCAAAATCTATTGGATTGTGTTTTTTTTTTTAATAATGAAATTAGAAAGTAACAATTAATTGCCCAATTAAACAATGTGATGAGAAAAATGGAGGAAAGGGGCAGGGGGCGTGAAGATAGGGGAGGAGGAGGAGAAGGGGCAGGGGGAAGGCAGCAGTGGCGGAAAAACAGGAAGAAATGGGGTGGGGGTAGGGAATGAAGAAAAAATGGGGTGGAGGTGGGGATGGGATTAAAAAAATATGAATTTGGAGGATTGGTGGTGGTGAAATGTGAATATGAGTTGGTGGAATAGCAGCAGTAGTAGTAATAGAGTTGGTGGAATGGGGTGGAGGCGAGCTGGTACTACTACTGCTGATGTAATAGCAGCAGCAGTAGTAAAATTACTAATACTCCCTCCGTTCAAATTCATTTGTCCACAATTATTGGAGGATTGGTGGTTGTGAAACTGGTGGCGATGGTGGTGGCGGATTGATGGTTCCGGTGAGATGGGGTGGTGGTGAAATGGACTAGAGAATTTTTTTTCATTGTTATTAAACAATGAAGAAATTGCACGAACTGCCCTTTAAATGGACTAGAGAAATTGAAATTGCATGAACTGCCCTTCAAATGGACGTTTAAAAGAGATTTGGGTGATATTAGTGATGGGGTAGTGGTTGAGGGGTTAGTGATGGAGAAGATGAAGAAGAAGAAGGGTGGCGGGGGGGGGGGGGGGGGGGTGAGGGGTTATTTATATTTTACAATAAAGGAAAAATAAATTAACTAAAAGAAAAGAAAAATAATTTAAAATTTAAAAGAAATCTGATTTGGCGCTGACGTGGCAGGCGAGTGTGTTACACTTTCCATTGTGCAAGTGGTCATCAGTTTGCAGGGGGTAAATAATTTCAATTTTTAGAAGTTCAGGTGTGTAATAGGTTGCCCATATAGTTTAGGTGTGATATCGACATTTTGGGTATAGTTTAAGGGTGATTTGATGTATTTTGCCTAAATACAACTTAGTAAATCTAGAAAAATCATCAATAAAAGTCACATAATATCTTTTACCACCTCTAGTCACAGTCTGCTTTAAATCACCTAAATCAGTATGAATCAAAGATAATAATTCAGTTTCTATATTTACTGGAAAACATGACTTTTTAGTAATTTTAGCTTCAGCACATATTTCACACTTGTCAAAATTGCTTGAGTCTAAGCCAGATATAAAACCCAATGACTGCATTTTCTTTATATATGCGGTATTAACATGTCCTAATATAGAATGCCGCAAAGAAATAGACTCAACCATATAAGCAGAAGTAGATATATTTTCACTGATATCATTACAAACATTAAGCACAAATAGGCCATGATTACAAGAACCTTTGCCCACCAAAATATTATTTTTGGTCAACACAACCTTATTTTCTTCAAAAGAAACCTTCACCCCAACTTTTCCTAATAATCCCACAGAGATCAAATTGGTTCGGATATTAGGGTCATGCAACACATCACTCAATGCTAGGGTTTTACCAGATGTGAGTTTGAGAAGAACTTTTCCTTTCCCAAGAACTTGAGTTGTCCTTGAGTCACAAAGATAAACAGTTTCTTCTCCTTCCTTAACTTGGGTGTATGACACAAAGTCATTTTTATTTACACAAATGTGCCTAGTAGCACCTGTAGCACCCCGAAATTTTTAAACTAACACTTGAATTTTCGATTGACCATATCTTGATAGTAGGGATATATTTTACTTCGCGCTTCTTGAACGTGAATTTAATGATATTTGGAACTTGTTTGAAGTGTTATGGGGTAGTTATGTAAACTACTCCTACTATTATTATCTTAGTAAATTAAGAAATGGAATGGATATTTGATATTTTGGTCAACCACCTTTTTTTTCCTTCATCCTTAAGAAATTTATATATATATATATATATATATATATATATATATATATATAATATTCTTGGCTCATTGCTATTTAGTCCAAATAAATTAGGGCTTATTCTTCATGCCATAGTAATACATCCACTTCGGTAAAGGGTAAATTTGGGGTTGAGGATGTCAAGTGTTTGGTTGATGTTGTTACTCTCTCCCATCATATGGTAACAACGCAACCTCTTCCTTCTGTTGTATACTTCTCTAAATTATTGAAGATTATGCTCAATATGAAGCACTACTCCTCCTTTTTGTGGTAAGTTACAAAATCTCGTTTTCGAACTGATCAGCTGTTAGTATTTTGAGCTTATCTCCTTGTATAAAATTTAGTTTTAAGTGAGCCAAGATGATTTGGAAAGCTATTTCATAGATCTACAACTTTTGTTCAGGCTCCAAAACCTAGTTTTGCTTGTATTTACTCAAAAAAAGGTGATGAAGTACAGGGAAGGTGCTGCCCAGATTCTGTTTTACAAACTCCCATCTGCTACTGTTAGGATTTTGGGAATGTATTTTTGTACAAAATTGATATTGGGGTGACTTAAATTTCTATAGAACCCTAAGACATATATCTACAACATTCATTAAGGGCACAAAGTCCATTTTTATCGTTTACCCCTTTGAAACTGAGTCACAATATAAGACAGTCGCACTGTCTAGAATTTCTGTTTTCCTAGTTCAGGGTGATTTTCACTGATATCGTGTTTAGTTTTGATGTGCTGAAACCATTGACCTTAATTAGATATTTGATGGTGTATTTGAGTATACATATACCCTTGTACAAGCTAAGTAAAATTGGCTAAGGAAGTTGACATATTTACTTGATCGTTGCTTCGGGGATTTATAACTTCTTGATGGTTGTGTGAGCTTTAGAAGCTCTAAAGCTCCAAGTTTTGCACCTAAACTTGAACTTCGCTTTCAATTTATATTGGTTTGAGATATTGTGAGAAGCTTGAATCTTGGTGAAATAATATCTACGTTAAATTGTTGTCATCTTGATTCTGTTGCTACTTTGATAGTTTACTTACTTTGAGGGTTGAGAAAGAATATATTAAGACACTTCAATATGGTAACTTTATCATTGAGAGTATGATTTTATAAATTGAGTTATGAGTATGCTAAAATCACATTGGTGTTATGTGAAGCATTTTTGTAAGACGACCTTTTCGCCCACATATACAGATTGCTTGAGCATTATTGCATTCTTGATTATGGGGTGACGACCCTTCTTGATTTCGGATCTTACCTATCTTGACTTTGGATTTGCATTTTATCTTGATGTTACACCTCGGAAAATTTTTCGTTAATGCACGGTGAATAGACTAACGAAGGGCACGAAGTATACGATGTTTCGATAAGTAAGGAATAGCCTTTGGTGACCCTAATTGAGATTTCAAAGACATCCGAAGTAAGAGAAGAAAGTTTGCCAAGGAAGTCAAGGTATACATTATGTATCAGAAAGGATTTACGAGTACCGAATTAATGATGACTTAATGATGCTTTGAAGAAGAGTTATAACGTCCTTTAGATTGTTAATGAGGTGTTAAACAAGTGTTAAGAAGGTTCCATAAGGATTGGAGATCAAACGAGTCGACGAGAACGAGTTCGGAAAAGCTGGGCATTATACGGCCCAATATACTGGCCGTATAAAATATACTGACCGTATAAAATATACTGACCGTATGTTAGGCCGTATATTCAGCCCAGATTGGCAGCCTTCACTGGACTAAAAGTACGGCCAAACATATGGTCAGTATAAATTATACGGACCGTATGTTGGTCCGTGAAATCAAAGCGGGACAAATTGTGAATTATTAATAAGGGGACCAAGTTCATTTCATTTCATTTCATCTTCACTCTCCTTCTCTATAGAACATTTCTCCACACCTATCCTACAAGAATTCAAGAGATATTAATGATCAACTTCATCAAACCAAGAGAATCAAGTGTAAGAAACTCATTAAGGTTCATCCAAGACAAGAAATCCAAGTGGAAGTGGAACTAGAGTTTTGCTCAAGTGAAGTGTTTCCACCCAAAGTCCATTCCTACACCATCTAAGGTAAATTTTATGATCTTTCTATGTTGTTTAAGGTATTAAGAGGTTGAAAGACTTGAATTGTAGAAGGAGATAGAAAATGGGTCATGAATGTGAGAATAGTATCATTTTTGAGTAGTAGCTTGGATTGAGTCATGATTCTTGATATGTTGTGACTATAATTATGCTATAACTGACATTAAGAACATGGGATAGACATTGTATATGAATGAATGTAATAGTGTGCTATGACCATGAATATGGATGAATTGAAGTGGATTGAGAAATATGGATAATGTAGATGAATGAAGACTATTGTTATGATGTTGTGAATGTTATTATAGATGTTTGGGAGTTGATATATGATATGGAGGAAGTTGTATAAACAAAGGAGATGCTGCCCAATTTTCTCTAGCCTTAGTCAAGTATGCAAAGCTATCGATTTTCTAATGTTAGTATAACTCTAATGAAGGTAGAAACGTGAGCATTGAAGGAGAACGTTCAAGCGATAGAATAGTTGAACGAAAAGGTATGTAAGGCTAACCCTTCTTTTAATAAGGCATGGTTCCTTGGCCATATATCTATTCTTTCATGAGCCTATGATGTCCTCCAAATGATTCTATCTTTGAAAACTACTAAAGCTCATGATTCTCGTTATGTTACGATTCTATGAAATTCCTTATATGACGAGTGATCCTCTAAGGATAGATGCAATGAAACGATGATAGTAATGATGTCAAAGATGCTTGTGAGCTCTTATGTATATGTGTTTATGTATGACTATTATGTAACACCGAGCTTATATGGCCGGGTATGATATGTACCGCACACGCACCACTGCAATTGGGTACGGATAACCCTGAGCCTTGGTAGGGCCAGGTATGTATAAATCACCGAGCCTTGCCATGACCGGGTATGTGAAACACCTATCCTTCATGGTCGGGTATGCTATGAATATAAATATGTATATGAATATGAAAATAAATACGGATACGAATACGAATACAGATAAGGATGTATGTGCACAATCACTTATTAGAAATGGAAGGTCCCTATGAAAAGCAAGTAAGTGTTTATGACGACAGTTCTACTACCTCCCATCTTATGCTACTTCATATGATGTCTCTTATGCTTCTATAATGATGCTGATTATGCTTTACATACTCCGTACATTCTTCGTATGTATCTTGTATCATAGCATGAAAGTAATTATATAATATAGTTGCATGAAAACTTGTAGACATTGTAGGATATTCATGAAATAATCATTCTTAGTCAAAACATGCATGCAAGAACCCATGGAATACAAGATATGGGTTTTCATAGATTACAGACGGGTTCTCAATAATCATAAAGAAATATTAAAAACTCAATGATGGAATTATAACAATTCATACATAATATAATCATGGACATGGACCTAGGGTTATCATGAGCATGGTATTGAAACCCTAGTTTTAGTAGAGAATCATAATTTTATGGATTATGAGGCGTGGGGAAGAACAATGATGTTCCCACACGTAGATAGTAACTCTACATACCTGGTAATGCTCCAAACTTGAATTAAAGATTTGAACTTGAAGAAGATTTCCAAAATCTTGGTTCTTGAACCTTGAGATGGGTTTTCTTGAAAACCCTAGTTTATGAACAATGATTTCTTGCTTAGATTACAAGGATATATTTTAGAATTGACTTGGAATGATTAGAATAGGATTACCTTAATGTTCTTGATGATGGGAGAGAATAGAAGGTCGTTCTAGGGCTTGGAGGTGTGAAGAATGAAGTGAAAAAGCCTTAAAACGAAGTTTTAAAATTGCTTTCGGACCCATTTTACGCCCCATTTTACGGTCCATAAAAGTTTTACGGACCGTATATCCCACCGTAAATCAATTACAGTGATTTGGGCTTTCTGGACCAATTTTACGGCTGGAACATACGGCCCGTATGTTCCACCGTAAATTGGCAGAACACTGTTTTAGTAAAACGGGCATAACCTTTTGTAAAGATATCTGTTTGACCTCCATAATATACCGTTGGAAAGGTATTTCAAAGATCTACAACTTTTAAGAAGGTAATTTTCCCAAATTCCTTACATATTTTTCCGTATACTCATTTTAATTGAGACATAGTGCAAACTCACTTGAAAACACACTCAGTAGGGTAGCTTTCGGCTTTCTTTTGCTCAAGGACTCTTCTCATGTCTTGATTGGGTTTCAAACACCATTTATGTAATACTAAAATTGGGTTCATTATACCCCCATCTTATGAGTCAATTCTTAGCCCGAATGCACGAGGTGTTACAATATCTCCCCCTTGGGATCATTCGTCCTCGAATGATGGGTCATGGTTAAGAATGTGGCTGGACATAACTTGAGTATACGAACGTGAAGAACCATGACATGGAACATGGAAAACTGACATGACATAGTTTCATGAAAACATGAGTGTTAAAACATGAGACATGAATAGAGAATACATGAACTTGAACGTGAGACGTGGGGCATGAATACATAAGGGACATGACATGAATACTAAAGGTATTTACCTTGAAGTCTATCTGCTTGCTCTTCAAATAAGTGAGGATATCTGGATTTCATGTCTTCTTCGGCTTCCCATGTAGCCTCTTCAACTTTCTGGCTCCTCCATAAGACCTTTACTGAGGCTACTTCCTTAGTTTTCAACTTGCGAACTTAACGATCAAGAATGGCTACGGGGATCTCCTCATAGGTGAGGCCATCCTTAACTGTTATAGTATCAGCAGGAACAACCAACGATGGGTCTCCTACACACTTCCTCAACATGTATACATGAAACACTGGGTGAACAGTAGCCAACTCTTGCGGCAACTCAAGTTCATAAGCTACTAGACCGACCTTTCGTGAAATTCTGTAAGGTCCAATATACCTGGGACTAAGCTTCCCTTTCTTCCCAAATCTCATAACACCCTTCATAGGTGAGACTTTAAGGAATACCCAATCATTAACTTCAAACTCTAAGTCCCTTCGCCTCACATCTGTATAAGACTTCTGGCGACTCTGAGCCGTTTTCAAACGCTCTTGAATCAACTTGACTTTCTCCATCGCCTGATAGACCAAATCTGGCCCTAACAACTCTGCTTCACCAACTTCGAACCAACCAATTGGTGACCTACACCTTCGCCCATACAGAGCTTCAAATGGTGCCATCCCAATACTAGCATGATAACTGTTATTATAAGAAAACTCAATGAGAGGCAAGTGGTCATCCCAATTACCTTTGAAATCCAAGACGCATGCTCTCAACATATCCTCCAGAGTCTGAATAGTACGCTCTGCCTGGCCATCTGTCTGTGGATGAAAAGCTGTGCTGAGGTTCACCTTGGTACCCAATCATTTCTGAAAGGATTTCCAGAAGTTCGCCGTGAACTGAGCACCACGATCTGAAATAATGGACACTGGGGTCCCATACAATCTGACAATTTCATTAACATACAGCTTGGCATAATCTTCTGCTGAATCTGTGGTCTTGACTAGTAAAAAGTGCGCCGACTTAGTAAGCCTGTCAACGATCACCCAAATAGAGTCATGTCTCCTACCTGAACGAGGTAGACCTGATACAAAGTCCATATTGATCATTTCCCATTTTCAGACAGGAATATCAATATTCTGAGCCAAGCCCCCAGGCCTCTGGTGTTCGGCTTTCACTTGCTGACAATTCAGACACTTAGCTACAAAATCTGCTACATTCTTCTTCATATCATTCCACCAATAAATCTCCTTAAGATCATGGTACATCTTAGTGGAACCTGGGTGAATGGAATACCTGGAATTGTGAGCTTCTGATATGATTCGCTCTCTGAGCCCATCTACATCTGGAACACACAATCTACCACGGTACCTCAAGGTACCATCATCTCCCCCTTGTTCGAAAGCCGTCGTCTTATGCTTGTGAATCCCCTTTTTCAGCTGCAACAAGTAGGGATCATTAAACTGTTTCTCCTTGACTTCCACGACTAAAGAGGAAAGAGACCTATTCTGAACAACCACACCACCATCCTCGGAGTCCAAAAGTCGAACTCCAAGATTGGCCAAACGGTGAACTTCTTTTGTCATAACTCTCTTATCTACGTCCATGTGGGCTAAACTTCCCATGGAACGCCTACTAAGAGCATCAGCTATACCATTCGCTTTTCCCTGATGATAGAGGATATCCACATCATAATCCTTAAGCAATTCGAGCTATCTCCTCTGCCTAAGATTCAGCTCCCTTTGCTTGAAGATATACTGCAGGATTTTATGATCTGTGAAAATATAAACATGCACTCCATACAAATAATGACACCATATCTTGAGTGCAAAAACTACAGCTGCCAACTCTAGGTCATGAGTCGGATAATTCTTTTCGTGAAACTTGAGCTGACGAGATGCATAAGCTACAACCTTACCATGCTGCATTAAGACACATCCGAGACCAACTCCCGAAGCATCACAATAAACCACGAATCCTTCGGTTCCTTCTGGTAGTGTCAAAACTGGAGCAGAAGTCAATCTCTTCTTCAACTCTTCAAAGCTTCGCTCACAAGCATCTGCCCATTGAAACTTAACCTTCTTCTGAGTCAACTTAGTCAACGGAGCAGAGATAGAAGAAAATCCTTCCACGAAGCATCGATAATAACCTGCCAGACCCAAGAAACTTCTTATATCAGAAACTGAGGTGGGTCTGGGCCAACTCCTTACGGCATCAATCTTCTGAGAATCAACTTGAACACCTTTATCTGAGATCACATGGCCTAAGAATGCCACTGACTTAAGCCAAAACTCACACTTTGAGAATTTTGCAAAAGGTTCGCGATCCTTAAGAGTCTGCAACACTATTATGAGATTTTCTGCATGATCAGCCTCATTACGGGAATACACCAAGATATCATCAATGAAGATAATGATGAATAAGTCAAGATAAGGCTTGAAGACCCTGTTCATAAGATCCATGAAAGCAGCTGGCACATTTGTCAACCCAAATGACAGAACAAGAAATTCAAAATGGCCATAACGGGTTCTGAAAGCGGTCTTCGGAATATCAACTTCCTTAACCTTTAACTGATGATAGACTGATCTCAGGTCAATCTTGGAATAACATTGGGCGCCCTGCAGTTGGTCAAATAAGTCATCTATTCTAGGAAGAGGGTACCTGTTCTTAATGGTGACCTTGTTCAATAACGGTAGTCTATACACATACGTAAGGAACCATCCTTCTTTCGGACAAATAAGACTGGCGCACCCCAAGGCGAAACACTGGGCCTAATAAACCTCTTATCAAGAAGGTCTTTCAACTGGGCTTTTAACTCTTTTAACTCTACTGGAGCCATTCTGTATGGCGGAATAGATATCGGTTGAGTATCGGGGAGTAGATCAATTCCAAATTCAATATCCTTGTCAGGAGGGACTCCTGGAAGATCTTCGGGAAAGACCTCTGGAAATTCGTTTACAACTGGGACGGACTGGAGAGTTGGAGCCTGAGCATTTGAATCATTTACTCGAACTAGGTGGTAGATATAACCTTTGGAAATCATTTTTCTGGCTTTTAGGTAAGAAATAAATCTACCCCTAGGTACTACTGAATTACCCTCCCATTCTATGACTGGCTCATTAGGAAACTCGAATCTTACAACTTTAGTTCTACAACATACTGTAGCATAACATGAAGCTAACCAGTCCATACCCATGATCACATCAAAGTCTACCATTTCTAATTCCACTAAATCAGCTATGGTTCTGCAGTGATAGACTAAAACTGGGCAACCCCTGTAAATACGTCTAGCTATGACTGATTCGCCAACTGGGGTGGACACCTCAAAGGGTTCATACAATTTTCAGGTTCAATACCAAATTTATTAGCAACAAAAGGGGTTACATAAGATAAGGTAGATCCTGGGTCAATAAAGGCATATACTTCAAAAGTGAAAACTGTGAGTGTACCTGTGACAACATTTGCTCTAGCCTCTGTATCCTGACGACCTGCCAATGCATACAAACGGTTCTGACCACCGCATGTATTGCCAAACCTTGCCGTTCCACGCCCATGTTGGGCCTGATTATGACGAGGAGCTGCTGAATTTATGGACTGCGTCACATTACCTCCAGTACCCTGTCTGGCTGATGGACAGTCTTTCTGAAAATGGCCTTTCTGACCACATCTAAAGCAGGCATCAGTACCCACACGACACTCACCTGAGTGTCTTCTGTTACACTTACTGCATATCGGATGAGTATAAGTAGACTAACCCACACTAGCCTGAGAGTAAGAACTTGATGGCCTAAAATTCTGCTTCTTATCATTACGGAACTTGGGAAGTGGGGCACTTGCTGTGGACGGAGCAGGTCCTGCTGACCTGTTCTTAAAGAATTTCCTGTTACCGTTTCCGCTGAACTGTCTGGTAGACTAGACCCTCTTGTTGAACTCCTTGTCTTTCTCTTTCTGCAAGGCTTCCTCCTCCTTTAGCCTTGTCTCATTGCCCTGTACGAAAGCAACCATCTTGGAGATGGTCATTCCCCCATTCTGTGCAACAATGTTGGCCCCATCATACAAATGGGAATCAAGTCCTCCAACAAACCTCCGCACTCTTGCCCTCATATACGGTACCATATGTGGAGCATGCTTGGCCAGACTGACAAATTCCAAATAATAGTCCTAAACTGACCTGCCATTCTGCTTAAGCTTCAGAAATTGCTCAGCCTTAGCCTCTCTGACTTCTATTGGCATGAAGTGGTCCAGGAATGCACTTGTGAATTCATCCCATGTAGCGTCAGGTGCATCCTCACCTCGGGATAATTCCCAAGATTCATACCACGTGTTAGCAATGCCCTGTAGCTGATGAGCTCCAAAAGTAGCCGCTTCGGTTTCGGCAACCGTCATAATCCTGAAGATCTTTTGGAGAGCATCATTGTAGTCCTGAGGGTCCTCATCTTTCTTTGTCCCCGTAAAGACTGGGGGTTTCATCCTGAGAAAGTCCTTAGTCTTAGAAGACTCCCCATTACCTCCTAAACTCGACCCAGATTCCTGACATTGGGCCTGAGCTGCTACCAGTTGTGTGAGCATATTGATAGCATTCCTAACATCTCCATATGAATCACTAGGAGGTGTAACTGTACGAGCGGTTGGGGCTGCTGTCTGAGTCGGAACGGTCTCTTCGCGAGTTGCTTCCGCAGTAGCCCCTTGGCTGGTGGCTGTATCCTCTGGTGTATTTCCTTTTCACAGGCATTTTCTGAAAATACGTACACGCATGAGTTAGAAAGGCATCCTAAAAGTACCGCTCTAACTGCACGATCTAGAATATCAAAAAAATGAGACAATCCTGAATGTCTTGGTGGTCAACTGTTTATATGTATGGGGCCCTCACACATATAAAAGTGACCCCACTGGACACGGTTTCATAGACTCCCTAAAGACACTTGAACCTAGGCTCTGATACCAAGCTTTGTCACGTCCCGAACCATGGCCTGGGCGTAACACGGCACTCGGTGCCTGACTGCATGTGACCGAGCGAACCACATGGCTTGCTGAACCATCATGAGGCATACATGAGCGGAAATATAACGTGAAGTGCATGATGAGCTTTTATAAAACATAGTAAGTCATAATATTAAACATAAATACTTGATTAAGTCATGAATGCGGAAAATATCATAAGTGAGCCAAACCGGCTAACCAACTCTGGAAGTCTAACATGACACTTGTCTTGCCTATGAAACCTCTAACATGAGTCTAAAAACACGTAACATACTTGTTGGGACAAGGCCCCCAACATACCTTTAGATGCAAAACTAGATAAAGAAAGATAATGCCTAAACCCCGAATGAGATGGGGCTCACCAATAAGCTGGTACGTGCAGATCCTAATGAGCAGAGGCGTCGTCCTGTAAATCTGTACCTGCATCGTGAAATGCAGGCCCCCGGGCAATAAAAGGGGACGTCAGCACATTGAATGTACTGGTATCTAAAGCAACTGAAAGAAATAACATGGGACATGAAATAACATAATAAGAACTGAAACTGAAAACCTGAACATGAACATGAGCGTGAGCATTAGCATGGGTACGTATATATATATAAGTAAAACATGTTAAGTAGGGAGAGCATTTCATAAACCGACATGTGATATCACCACGTGGGTACGTGGAGTCTGGTACCTCGCCGGACCAGCAGAGTCCTCATACCTTGCCAGTGTATAAGGTGGTAACGTGCCTGATGGATCCATTCAGTGAAAAATTAAGGTATCGTCCTAATTGGGCGGAGCGATCCTTGTCCTATGGTGGCTACATAGTTTCAGGCTATCTGAGCCTTCTCGGTAATTCGTGCAACTCCCAAAAACATGAACATAATTTAATTGGCTAAGAAGCCCATGATTTTCGTGAATAAACTTGTACTTGTCTTGTAATCATGATTTCACGAAATAACTTGTAAACATGGTTTCATAAAATAACTTGTAAACATGGTTTCATGAGATAACTTGTATTTAGTATGTATGTATCTTGTATCATAGCATGAAAGTAATTATATAATATAGTTGCATGAAAACTTGTAGACATTGTAGGATATTCATGAAATAATCATTCTTAGTCAAAACATGCATGCAAGAACCCATGGAATACAAGATATGGGTTTTCATAGATTACGGACAGATTCTCAAGAATCATAATTTTATGGATTATGAGGCGTGGGGAAGAACAATGATGTTCCCACACGTAGATAGTAACTCTACATACCTGGTAATGCTCCAAACTTGAATTAAAGATTTGAACTTGAAGAAGATTTCCAAAATCTTGGTTCTTGAACCTTGAGATGGGTTTTCTTGAAAACCCTAGTTTATGAACAATGATTTCTTGCTTAGATTACAAAGATATATTTTAGAATTGACTTGGAATGATTAGAATAGGCTTACCTTAATGTTCTTGATGATGGGAGAGAATAGAAGGTCGTTCTAGGGCTTGGAGGTGTGAAGAATGAAGTGAAAAAGCCTTAAAACGAAGTTTTAAAATTGCTTTCGGACCCATTTTACGCCCCATTTTACGGTCCATAAAAGTTTTACGGACCGTATATCCCACCGTAAATCAATTACAGTGATTTGGGCTTTCTGGACCAATTTTACGGCTGGAACATACGGCCCGTATAATTTTCACGGCCCGTATGTTCCTATATTTATTGTTGTTATCCTTACATAGCCTACTTCTCCTTTTGATATGAAATGTTAGTTAAGTTTATATGCCATTAAGCTTTATGCTTAGCGATAATTTGTTACTATCATAGGTGATGTTCCGAGGAAGACTTAAGGATTGCCAATTGAGGTAGACTATTTTGCAGCTTAGATGAAGATCACATTTGCATGAGCATGTTCATTTTGCTTACTTTTGGAGACTTGTATGTGATCCATGTGACACACTTAGGTATGCATTTTTGAAACTTGTTTACACGGGCCTCTTTCCACTAATAAATTATTGTGAATATCTTATCCAATAAATTTCTTCTGAACGTTGAGGTATGAAAGTTGCTTTTGTTTCGTAAGTGGCATCCTCCCAAAAGGGTGCTATAGCACCAGAGTCTATCACCCAGTTTCTCACATTGGCCTCAATATTTATTTATGAAATGACTGCAATAATTATATCATCCGCTTCAGTCAAATTTATTTTTAACTTAACGGATTGTCATTTCTCGCAAAAATTCTCTTGCATTGAGGTGTATTTTTCATGAAGGTTTTATTATTGGTTGTGGGCTTGTAACCATGTCCATGTACATACCTGAATTTTGACATCATCATTTGGCTAAATTGTGGACATGTTAATGCACCTGCATCACCATGGACATCTGGCAAGATGGCGGGAACGGGAGCAGCCATGACAACATTAATATTGGTATTATCACTAATTTCACCAGAGTCTATCACCTAGTTTCTCACATTGGCCTCAATATTTATTTCTGAAATGACTGCAATAATTATATCATCCGCTTCAGTCAAATTTATTTTTGACTTAACGGGATTGTCATTTCTCACAAAAATTCTCTTGCATTGAGGTGTATTTTTCATGAAGGTTTTATTATTGGCTATGGGCTTGTAACCATGTCCATTTACATACCTGAATTTTGGCATCATCATTTGGCTAAATTGTGGACATATTAACGCATCTGCATCACCATGGACATCTGGCAAGATAGCGGGAACGAGAGCAACCATGACAACACTAATATTGGTATTATCACTAATTTCTGAAGTAACATTATTTACCATAGTTTCTTAGATTGTTGGGAAAACCACAAAATAAAACCAGTACAATAATAATAATAATAATAATAATAATAATAATAATAATAATAATTATTTACTTAGCAAAATAACAGTACTGAAAATATGATATTACTATGATAATATATTTACCAATAAAAAGCACAGTAATAATATTATTATTTTAGTTAGTAAAATAATATAACAACACTTGGAAAAAACAAAATAGTATTATGATAATATTTTAGTAAATACACAGTCTGACTTGAGTCGTGCTAGACACTGTCCTAAAAAACTAGTTCAGCAATGTAAAATGTTTCTCCGGGATTAAAGAAGGCCTTCTCTAATTAAATTAGAGGATACAAGAATTAGCAAAATTATTATAATACCAGCAAGTTATACTGAAAACAAATGATTTATAAAGGAAAAGAATAATATTTAAAGAACTTTATAAAGGACATTAGGAAAGTAAAGTAGAAAAAATTATTAGTTCTTGGCTGTTGAGTGTATTACGGATGCCAAAGAAGAGACTATTTATAGGCATGAGAATTAATTTTAAATTTGACAAGTGTAAAATGAGCTTGACAAGTGTATGGTTACTTGGCAAATTCTTGCTTTGCCACATTGATTCATGAAGCCTCTACATGACCTTTGGTCACTTAGGTGTCGAAATCTTTTCATGCAATTTGCCATACAAAATTTAAATTGCCACTTCTCCAAGTAATAGTATCATTTGTCACAAAATCTTTAAAATACTATTACAAGAATGAGGGAAAATGATTCCATCAAGAAAGTACACATCCTTATCCTTACTCTTTTTTTTTTCTTTATAATATATAAGTTATAGAGAATTATTAATGCTTCTGACTTTGGGTAGTAATGCTCAATTAACTATCTTACTCTTTTTGTTTTCTTGATAATAAGTTATAGAGAATTATTAATGCTTCTGACTTTGGGTAGTAATGCTCAATTAACTATCTTATTATTTGGATAACGTATTGTGATGCACCACGCAGCTAGAGGGTGACGTATTGGTATAGTAAAAGGCATGGTGTGCTATTTGTAAACATTACAACGCACCATATATTTGCATACGAATTATTAATTAACCTCGAGAAAGAGACGTCAAGGTGAATATAAACACTTAGAAAACTAATCAAACACGCTTGGATGTGATGTAGTGATGAATGAAATTAATTAAAAGCAAAAAGAAATCAAAGTTTAAATGATATGCAGAGATAATATGTAGTGATAGGATGTAACAAATACCTACTGCAAGAATTCTTTTTTTGCCTCTCCGTACACTATCGATATAACAAATGTTAGGAAAGCAATCAATTAGAAAATACTAGAAGTATGTATATTGTATCCAAAAACTAGCAAAGGAAGTTAAGGACTCAAAGGTCCATATTCTACACCATGAGAAGCTCTGACATAATCACATTGCCCAGTCTTCGATTTTTTAAAACTATTTCACGTGATACTGATTATTTATACTCACTATGTAAAGGTATGCGTTTCTTTTGAATTTTTTTACTACGCGCCCCATTACTTTAACATTAATTGGGCAAGATTTTCTTGTCTAAAAACATATACCCAAATTTTATATTTTTGAACCCACACAATTTGAATTCACTTTTTTATTTATGAGATAAAAAAGAGAAAGAAATCTCACACAATTAATATCAATTGTACGAGATTAAAATAAAGTTTTTTCTCTTTCTTGTGATGAATATATGCTTCATTTTGGAATGCTCTTTCCCGTTTGACTAACGCAAATCTGGAAAGTATGGGCCATTGAAGTGAGGGTTGCCAGCTAGACCATTAGCTAACTTTACGAGATGCTCTATTATTTGCTTTACCGCTCATATATCACACACACAGTTTCTTATTCGAATTTTTAAAAAGTTATGACCAGTGAACAAGTATTTAGAAGAAAACATAAAAGGAAAACATAAGGAAGAAAAAAAAAAACTTTGGAGGAGACAAAAGAATTAAAATTACAATCTAATTATTTTAAGCTTACTTTGATGACTCGAGTGTAATTTCAAAATCTATAGAAGTTGTCAAGGATGAAAATTTAAAAATTTAAATTAATATTATGAGCGTAACGTTTTACATAATGACCGCTTTGAAAAAAAATAAAAATCGAAAGGTCATTAAAAACACCAATATGACATTGATTTTTTCATACCTCGTAATGCACACGTTTTATAGCGATAAATGCGCCTTTCACGTCTCTTAATTGAAATGACTAGGGAGAGATCGTTGGAAAAATAATTCAAGAGGTCCATAAGTGTTAAAATCAAGATAAGTATATATAATTGGGCCAACTTAATATTTTGGTATTATCGGCACAAAAGAAATAGTTTTCGGATTTTTCATAGAAGATTGGATCATAACTTAATAAATTTAAAAATAAATTCTTTCAACAAAGATGTGAATTACTCCCTCCATTCTAATATAAATAAATTTTTGACACTTTTTTATGATCCAAAATGAATGAATTTTTCAAAGTCTAAAGATGTATTAATTAATTTATTCCAAAATTACCCTTCTTTTTAATGGGGGTTTCAACTGTTTACATTTTCTAGAAGTATGGTATTAAAAGAGGGAGTTATTTTTCAAAGAAAATTTAGGGAAGAAATAATGGGTAATATTGACAAATTACCCTTTGATTAGTGTTTTTAATTAACTTTCTTAATTGGGAATGTACCGCACCTCAAAAATTCACCAAAAAATAAACCTTGATATATATCAGAATAATATATCTTATATATTTGATACCTTCTCCTACAATAAAATTAATAACCCCAACACCATTAGTTATACCATCAATTACTGGTTGATCAAGAAAATAAGTAAATTCATCCAATGTTCTTTTAACACTAATTAAGAATCTTGCATGAAAAGAAGGGGATGTCTTTTTTTTTTTTGTCTGTTTTAGAAAAGAAAAAAAATATCTTCCGAATTATTGTACATTTAATTTAAATTAGAAATTTTTATATCCAATTCTAAGAAACCTTTAACTACACATGCATCTGATTATTATGAATTTTCACCCCTTAGAGCGATAAACCTGTTGGATAAAGAGGTTTAGCTTTGTGCTATAATCACCGATCAGAAATCATTTCTATGCATAGTTAGCAATGTATCTCTCACATTTATATTTTATTATTTTATTTTATTGTTCACTCTTGTAATGTATTATTTACTTTTTTTCACTGGTCGTACCGATCATAAGATGCTGTAGATTGTCTTCTAATATTACTAAAATTTTATATTCTTTTAAATTTTATATAAATTAGTGCTTTTAAATGAGTTTCACCATAATACATTACTCGATGGGCTAGAAGAATTTTCTTCTTCTTCTTCAAAATAGAAGGACTTCAAGGGAAAACAGAAAGGATCTCTTAGATATAATAATGAAACTTTTAGAGGTTGTTTGTCTTGAGGAATTAAGTGAATTATTCTAATATAAAATTTGAAATAAATTTATCATGTGTTTAGTTGAGGGTATTAATTAATACTAAGATAAATTTCATACCACATTAATGATATTATTTATTCTATAGTTTCAGGACTACAATCCTGATTAAAATCACAAGATAATATGATTTTGAATCAAACAACACCATTAAAATATAAAGCCCCTCTTAATTATGTGAAAAATAAAGCTAAGGAAAATACCACACTAAGTACCTATTTGGCCATGAGAATTTTTCACTTTTTTCAGAAAATATTTTCACTTTATTTGGAAATCAGCATTTAGCCATGAAAATTTCAAATACAACTTGAAGTTGTAATTGAAATTTTAAAAAATACCTAAAACCTAATTTTCACTTTTACATTCAAAGAATCAAATATTCTAACCAAACACAACTTTATTTTCTACTCCAATTTTAGAATTCCAAAATTAGTGAAAAATATTTGACTACTAATTTAACAAAAAGGTAAAGAAAAGGATACCCTGAAAGTGGTGCGTTGGTATTATAAGAAAAGGAGAAAGCGACTTGACTGCCGACTTGAGGTTCCAATTGTGTGCTTCTATAAAGAGTCAACAATACATACGAGACACGCCTTTTTATCATATTCCCGCTCCGACATTTTCACAAACAGTTGGCCTACAGTTTCCCGTGAGTTGTTTGTAGGGAACCAATACAAACCCTAGCACAAGACAGTAACTAAGAAGAATTGATTGAGAAAGAAGAATGAAGTACGTTTTGGTAACTGGTGGTGTAGTTAGTGGTCTTGGCAAAGGCGTTACAGCAAGTAGCGTTGGCGTTGTTCTCAAAGCATGTGGCCTTCGTGTTACCTCTATCAAAATTGGTTCGTTTTTTTTTTTTTTGTTTTCACTAAGTTTAGGCATATTGCCCTGTTTTCCTTTTTTGGTGCGCTTCATTATCATCTTACGTGGCGTTATTGTTTTTTGAACTTCATATGTATCTTCTAATTGATAATTTGGCGTAAGAAAGAACTTATGTTTAGTTCAGTAATTTTTCTCTTTAGAAAGAGGTTTGCTATAGAGCATGGTACTTTTATGGATTAGTTTTATCAATTATGATGAATTAATCAAATTTAGAGTTTAATTCGGATAGGAATCCAAAAGAAAAAATTCACATGTGTGCCGGAAAATTCCTGCGTCATTTTCCCTTGTTTGTGGTATATTGAATTTGGTGACACGTGCTTTATAAAAGAGAGAAGTTGGTGACATATGATAATCGTACAAGAGGAACCGAACCAAAGAAGAAGAAGAAGAGGAGGATTAAAATGATATGAAGTAAGAGTAAAGGAAAATGATTCTGCCCATATAGAGGAAAGTCATTTCTCTCCTTTTTCATGGAAAATATTTTTGTTGGATTAAATATTGTCAGAATTCAAGGTATCCCAACACTGGAAACTGTTTTATCGAGGAAATTATTTCCTTGAAAACAGTTTCTGTCATACCATACGCACTTTTGGATGTTGATTGAAGCAAGAAATATGGTGTAGAAATTGGGATATTTGGAAAAGAAATTGAAAGAAGTGTTTCCCTATTTTGTTTTATACATATTATTCCTGGAGAAATGTTTTACACAGTTCAGGGTATTTGAAAATGGGGAACTAATTTCATCAAGGAAAGTATTTTCTCGGAAAACATTCTTCGTCACACAAAATCCACCCTTTATTTCCCCCTTTTTACTTTCCTGCTTAGCTGATTTTATCTTTGGCTATGGTGAAGAATTAGCTCTTGTTATGGAGTTTCTGAACGCTTTTTGTTGTCAGCACTCAATATTCACTGATATGTATGTAGCATAAAAAGTTTACAAAAGATAAAAGTTTCAAGTGTAGTGCATCCTGTGCTTCCAGAAACATATATTAGTCTATTGGAAGGTTGAGTTAACTTCTTGTCTTGTTTATCATTCTCCTTTACCACTGAATCTTCATTTGATGTATGATGCCGTTAAGCGGAACTTTTAAAGAACTAAGAATACCATAGAAGATGAAAGCATGTATCCATTGGATTAAAAATTGCCTTGACCCTGGAATAAAAGAAATGGAAGTATTTAGGCAGGAAAGACCAAGCAGAGACAAATTAAATGAGATTCCCGCCTCCGGAGGGAGTTCCCCGCAGGGCTATTACACGTATACCCCGCTTGAATGCCAGGATGATTATTCATGCGTTTTCTTAGTTCTGTTGTTCTGTTGATGGATCTTGAATTGATTACTGTTGTTTATCTCTGCAATACACTAAGACTTTTTCATCTTTGCAGATCCATATTTGAACACTGATGCTGGCACTATGTCCCCTTTTGAGCATGGGGAGGTTTTTGTGCTTGATGATGGCGGAGAGGTCTTCCTCTGCTTCTCCTCGTTTACTTAGTAAAACTTTTTCAATCGCCTTTATTAAATTAGACTCTGTTGTGATGATCTTCAAACAATTAGTTGGCATACTGAAAATTAATTTTGTAAATATTCCTATTGTATGCTTTACTTTTTTGTTATGTTTTACCTTATATGGCCTGCATCATGCAGGACAGCCAGTACTTGATGGTTAACATTCTCTAATTTGATGAGTCCTCATACAATTGGAACTCATAGGAACCAACTTGTTCCACATATAAGTAAATTGTTTCCAGTACACCAAGGGTTGCTGATATTTTTAAGATATACTTCTCTGGAAGAGGTAAGTATAAGATGCACTAACGATAAACTTCAAATAAGAGAGAGCTAGCTTATAAAGACCCTTCACCTTTAACCATAAGGTTGAGGTTCTAATGACCAACCGAATAAAGTGGGAAAGGGCCACTGGGCTCCTAGCGGTGGGGGTTGAGGGTGGGTGGAGTCTCGGAATGAAAACAGTGTTTCATACTGATACACACTTTTCTTTTATAAAAAGAACCTAAGTTTTGCATATGTACCGTATCCACAAGATAGAGTTCACTAACTTACGCTTGGACTATTCTATGGTTCAAAATCAGGTTTTGATAGATATCTGATGTTACTTATTCTCTTTTAAAATCTTTAGTTTATGTGACAAAACTGTCTCCTACCAGAAAATTGGTACTGTATTTACATAAAATAGATGCTGGGCTTCCTCTGAAGCTTCAAAGATGTGTAACTCTTATTCATTGCGACACTGATGTGCTTCAACAGGTTGATCTAGATTTGGGAAATTATGAACGCTTTTTGGATGTGACATTGACAAGAGACAACAATATTACCACTGGAAAGATATATCAGGTTCTTATAAATAAACATATACATGTAGAATATGTGTCTTACATGGATTTATGCCTATTGCCTGTTCAAGAATGAGATTTGTTTGACAGTTTTTTTTTTCCTTATTGGGTTGGTTACTAGTCTGTTCTGGAGAAGGAGAGGAAAGGTGATTATCTTGGAAAAACTGTTCAGGTGATTTTACTTTTATATGATATCATATATGGTGCATCACTGGAAAGAAACCTATTGCTCAGAGGGATTGCTGCCTCTCTCTCTCTAGGTGGTTCCCCACATTACTGATGCTATTAAGGATTGGATTGAGTTGGTATCCCTGACTCCCGTGGATGGGCAGGAGGGACCTGCGGATGTTTGTGTCATTGAATTGGGGGGCACAGTAGGTAAGTGCTCCTAGAAGGCAGGTGCATTAATCTGCTAAAAGTTCTGGCCCGCTTCCCCATATATTATTGTATTGTAGTATCTCTTCTCAAGTACCTTTTTACATTTTTGTTTTTAGGTGATATTGAATCGATGCCCTTCATTGAGGCTTTACGACAGTTGTATTTCTCAGTTGGTAAGTAGGATTTTGCTTTATGATGAAAAGATTATTAGCGTATTATTCTCTACAAGGAATGCCCGCTTATGATATGTATTTATGTCTTCATTAGCTTCACTTTATTCATCCTAATCTCCTGTAACTTTTTATTTTTGTCATCAGGGCAAGACAACTTTTGCCTCATTCATGTCAGTCTTATACCTGTACTAGGTGTTGTCGGTGAGCAAGTAATGGTCTATAAAACATTTATTTCTGAACCATTTGAATGTTATTTTCATGTTCTTTCTTTCCATGCACCCCTCATTGTGTTCTTCATGTGTCTGCAGAAAACAAAGCCTACGCAACATAGTGTGCGGGAACTGAGAGCATTAGGGTTGACTCCCCATTTTTTAGCATGCAGGTCTGCTCAGGTATGTTATTTTCCCCTATGCTATAAATTCCTGCATTTTATATTTTCTAGAAGATATGAGTAGGTTTATTTACACTGGGACTTTCATTATAGTTGTGCAATAGCCTAGTCTTACAGTAAGCTCATAAGATGTAATGATCTCACTGTAGCTCCTCGGTGCGGGTCCTTTTCTTTCCCCTTCTTTCGGCTTGTTCTCCACAGTTGTCAAATAATGAGACGTTGAACTTCATACTATATAGTAACTAGGTTGTCTCTCTGTACGTAGTAAATTAGTGGTACCTAGAGACACGAAAAGATGTTTCTTATAGACAAGAAAATTTTGGAATACTAGTTTAATCCCTAAATTTTAGGATTTTGGTTTCTCTACCACTCCATTCTGCTGATATTATTGAGATATTTCAATTCTGTTGCAGCCCTTACTAGATAATACAAAACAGAAGCTTTCACAGTTTTGTCACGTTCCTGTAAGTTCAACTTGTGTGAGGCTTTTTGTGATTTTGCATATAAAATTGGAAGTCACTTTTCATTTCTGATCTGCTTCCCTATAGGTTGCTAACATCCTAAATATCCATGATGTTCCAAACATTTGGCATATTCCTCTCTTGCTTCAGGTGGGTTTACCAACTGCTACACTTTGTCCTTTGCATATTTGATATAAATATTGCTCCTAAAGTTACATATTTATCACAGAACCAAAATGCTCATGATGCCATTCTAAAGCAAATGGATTTAGTGAGGTAATAAACTAAACTCCTTTCTGTTTCCCTGTAAGCAGTAATTTAGATTTAGAATGTGATCGTCCTCTTCCCATCTCATATTTCCTTACTGTTCTACTGAAATGGGAAAAATAGCCTTTTAACTTGGATAAACTCTGTATGCAGGTATCTCTCCTTTATGATTTTCTGAAACACTATTTTGGCTATTTAGGCTTAGTTCTAGTGGCTGTTATCTGATATGGTCTACAATGAGCAAGTAGATTTTCATGAAAGACACAAGGTGCTCGATTTATCCTCTGAAATTATTATTTTCTGTGTCAGAGTCGCGAAACCTGTTGATTTACGGGAGTGGACAAGAAGAGCTGAGACCTTTGACAACCTCACCAAATCTGTTAGTAGGATCTAAACAATGTAGGTACTTTTAACAAGTATGTACATTGTAATTGAAAAACTACTTTTTTCTGCAGGTTAGAATTGCGATGGTTGGGAAGTATGTTGGGTTAACAGATTCTTACTTATCTGTAGTGAAGGTAACAATATGCAACTACAAAGAACATGCACCATCTTTCTTTAAGCTGATATATTGTGTTTTAGATGTGTCTTTTTCATTTTATCATGGTAGAAATAGCATTAGTCTGGCTTCCTTTTTTTTTTTTTTTTTTTTTGAAAGCAGCTTTTCCCATGATACTCTGCTAATTGTCCTGCTTTCTAGTTTTGAAATCAGAAGAAACATGCTTATCAGCGATAAACTGTCTATTCTTTATCTTCTCTTGCTTCTTTCCATAATTATGGGCCCTCCTGGATGCATTTATCCTATGTTCATTTATGTTGTGATGTTGACTAGTCTGTTTTGTATTTTTTCTTCATTTTTTTAGGCCCTTCTGCATGCATGTATTGCATGTTCATGTAAGCCATCCATTGACTGGATCGCAGCATCAGATCTTGAAGATGATAGTGCTCAATCGGTACTCAGATTTCTCTCTATTTTTGGTTAGGTGCTGTTATGAGCTTCTGATTGTAATTATCTTATCTTTTTTCTGTCAGACCCCAGAAGCTTATGCAACAGCCTGGAAGACTCTAAGGGTAAATTTTTATCTATGTCTAATAATAATAACGTATGCCATCTATCATTCTTGGTCGCTTCTTTAGTGTCGGTTTGCTCTGACATGAATTACGCGTCTTTTCTAGTTGAAGGGGAAAGTTTATTAATTTTCGATGATGGCCTTTTAATGTCAAATTGGTATTTTTTTTTTTTCTGGTGTACCATTTCTAGAGTGGTGGTTATGGTTTTTCTATGTTATGTCTGCATGATTGCTCGCTTGAGATGTGTTAAATGTGCCGCATTGGTTGAGGAAATGTACTGTTGTCTCCTTAAATTGTCTTGGACAATCTTCACCTATAACTTTCAGCGCCAAGTAAAGCCCAAGGTTTATTTTCTGTACGAGATGTGTGTGAATATGCCACTATGGTAAGGCTTTTAGCATTCTAGCTAACCATCTATCCCCCAAATATGTTTCCTTGCTATGATTATCAATATCACAGAAATGTTTGGGCGAGTCTTATGCTGCTACGTACCCTTTCTGATGCTCTCATCACAGAGGCTCACCTATTTCTGTATAACTCATTTTTTGATAAAGTACTCTATAACTCATTTTATAAGCTATTGAGATGAAACCATCTTGACAGGGTGCAGCGTGTGTCTTGGTTCCTGGTGGCTTTGGTGATCGTGGGGTCAGTGGGATGATATTGGCTGCAAAGTATGCTAGGGAGAACAATGTACCATATCTAGGGATCTGTTTAGGGATGCAGATTTCTGTAATTGAGTTTGCCAGATCTGTAAGTTGATTTGGTAGACTGTCAAATTGGAATATCTTGTGTTAACTATCCCGTTTTTGTGGCTTCATCTCTTTTCACTTTTGCAGGTTTTGCATTTGGAGAAGGCAGACAGTGAAGAGTTTGACCCCCAAACACCAGACCTTGTTGTAATTTTCATGCCTGAGGTAGTTTGCTCTTTGCAATATTTCAAAGATATGAATACGTATTTGTCTCATTTATATATTTATCTATTATGCTTTTCTTATATCACGGTTTGTTTAAAAAAATTGCAGGGGTCAAAAACACATATGGGAAGCACCATGAGGCTTGGATCTAGGAGAACATTGTTTCAGAATTCTGATTGTATCACGTCAAAGCTGTATGGAATCTATGCATCATTGTTAACACACTTCTACTTTATCAAAAGTCATTTATTCATCATAACAGTGCCTTGACCAGATGCTTGCTCAATTAGATCTCTATGGACTTATAGGATTTGAAGTCTATATGCCAATTCCTGTGCAGCATCTCTGTCTCAGGAGCATAAGATATGATTTTATTATGTCAGGTTGCGCCATCATGATAGTTCACCCATCTGCTCTCATTGAGATACTGACATGTCCTCTTTCACCTTCTCTAAAAGTAGTTTAGACTTTAGATACATGATTTAAAATGGGATTTCTTTTGGATCTCTTCTGGCTTATTGTTGTTTTTGCTCTCTACTTATGGGTTGGATGTCCTTTCGATGCTTTTCTAATAAATTACTACCTGTCAAAGAAAAGAAAATGATTCTTCTTAATATCCATTGTGTATTTCCTGATGGGCACTTAACATCTTTTCTCTAGGTATAACAATTCTAAGTATTTGGATGAACGGCATCGCCATAGATATGAGGTTAGCCATAAGCCTTACACTTGTTACATGGTGATGCTTGCCGCATTAATTATGCTGTCACCCCGCTGAATAAAATGGGGGTGTATAATGTATATTGCAGGTCAATCCTGAAGTTGTAGGCACTCTAGAAGAAGCTGGCCTGAGATTTGTGGGAAGGGATGAAAGTGGAAAGCGAATGGAGGTTTGATTTTGGACTATAGGCTTTAAATTGCTATTGACTTGGTGAAACCTATTCTTTACAATCCTTTTGTTTTAGACTGTTACAAGCTTTATGTTCAAGTGATTACTGGTTCACAGTGTTTTAAGTTCATTGCTTTTCTTCTTCTTGTTTTTGCTTGGACTTTTCTCCCTTTTTCTCATCCTGTTATTCTTTATGCAGATATTGGAGCTGCCAGGTCACCCATTTTATGTTGGTGTGCAATTTCATCCTGAATACAAGTCAAGGCCAGGGAGGCCTTCAGCTCCTTTTCTAGGTTGGAATTAGTTGGCTAACATTTGTTTTAAATATAAACTATGCATGTGGTGTTGCTCTTTAGTGCTTCTGGAGTTGTCTTCTGCAAATGGATTGTGTTAGTGCAGCACAGTCAATATGAAGTTGTTAAGATGGCAAAGTCATCATCTTAGCAGTTGGCCATGTTTTAGAAGAAATTCCTTAGAACTGTCATTGTACTGTAGGTCTTATCATGGCGGCAACAGGACAGTTAGAAGCTTACGTCAAGAGTCAGCAGAATGGAGGCATATAAGCAAAACATCAGCACTAACTAGTCGGATAACTTTTTGCTCACAAGGTACATAAAGTTTCAGAGCATATTCTTATTTAAATGAAACAAATGTTTTGCACTGGATACTGATGAAAAAGAGGATAATGAACCTAGTGGTCTAGTTGGTTACCTTCAAAAAGAATAGGGCATTCTTTTGCATGTCCCTTGTGGCCAAGCCAGGGAGGCTCTTAGGCAAGTCAATAAGGTTGTATGGTTGAGTGAGTAAATAGCGATAAATCTTCTTTCATTAAATAAAATAGTTTATTTGCGTTCTGATTCATTCTAACTTTCTTCTTCTATGTATAGTCTTTTTTTTTCTTGTTTATGACGATTTCACTTTGTTATTCAACTCAGTTTAGCTGAATTAGCTTTTTCTTTGTCATATCTGATTGGTCCTACGTCAGAAAACAAGTTCTTTTGTGTCTTATCCTTTGAACTTAAAAATCTCGAGACAAGTGTCGCAAGGTTCGAAACTCGGTGGATAATGGGCTCTCACCCCCACCTTTTCCACTTAAACACCTTGTTTTTTTATGGGGGAGAGTTTGATATTGTGACATGCGCCTAGCCATGTGGATTTCTTTTGTGTCTCGTTTGAGTTATGAAAGAAGTTTGTGGCCTTCTAATATTTTTTGGTTTTAGGCCACCAAGTTCGTCGAGCCGCCCCTGGACTCCAAGCAATGGTTTCCTGCTTGATTACTTTCAATTGCTTATTTAGTTGAACATTTTGTTTGCTCAGTATTGTTTCCTCAAGAGATGTATAAAGTTGACTTGAACTTTCTGGATTTTAAAGTTTGGTGTATTAATATGTAGAGTTCAAGTATGTTAGTCTTGTGCGCTTAAGGTGATTTTAACGCACTGGAGCATATTTCAGAAAAAAAGAGGAAGAAAGAATAGGAAACAAAATCAAAGAAAATCATTACCCACTGTAACACTTCTGCTCCACTTTTTCGAGTGTTCTTTTCTCATTTTGATGGGCTGCCAAAACCAGCTGCGACCGCATAGCCGTCAATACTTGTGCCAAGGGGTCTAAAGTTGCTTTCCTTGTTTGAGAGTATGCATCTCTGTTTGTATCTTTGCAATTTTCCTGGTTCCTACTCAAAATCACCGTTCCAACAGTTCTGTGTCGCGGGGGCGGGTTCCTAAAGCTGATTATATTTTTCATGAACATCTGTTTGTTCTTACATGTTACAAGATTTCCTGGTCTCCTTTCAAAATCACCATTGCGGACAGAGTAGATAAATTTGAATAAACCAACTTTCTGATACTCTAATAAAAGATGAAACTTGTGTTGTTTTAGAGGAGTTGACAACAATTGCTTCAGTTTCTTTTCAACAAGTTAATTTTTTTTTTTTTTTTTTTTTTCATCTTTCAACAAGTTAATCTACTAAGTGATTTTGATTGCAGGAAATTTGATTTTTTGGTGTGATCCTCCCAGTCTCTTAAGCTTGTCGTGAGATAAATGTGGACGTTCTGCACATGTTCTGGTTATGGACCCAAAAGTCCCCTCAAGTACGAAGCTGCGTGCTATGGTTGTCAATCATTTGGAAGTGATTTAGCTGATGTCTTCTTGATACTCGCCAACTTTGTTGACTGATAATCCTGAAGATACAGTTTTGAGTGCTGTGCTTCTCTCTATTGCATTCAGGATAGCACCTCGTTTTTTTTTTTTTTTTTTTTTAAATTTATTTTTTTACGTTAAAGATTTTTTTTTGAGAATGGCAGTGTTCCATACATTTACTGCTCAGTGAGACAATGGAAAACCCAAGATGTTATGAAATGTGACATTCTGTATTGTTACTACTAATTTTTATGGTCCAAGAGTGTCACTGAAGGCAGTAGACAGATGCATATTTGATTATAAAAGCCCTTGAAGGATCGCTTCCAACAGAGTCTGATTATATCCCCAGCGTAGATCTCACTTCAGTTGCATTATCCCCAATGAAAGGTTGCCAGAGCATGGATCCTATATTTTGAACTTCCGAAAAGAAACTCCCTCCATCCACTTTTACTTGTTCATTATATTAAAAATAGTTGTCAGCTTTTACTTGTCTAGTTTGAAAAAGAGAGAGAGAGAGTTCCTAATTTATCCTTATAAATAACTATAATCATTTCCCAAGTAATTTATAATAATTAAAGGGTGATATTGTAAACTTATCATTTATTAGTTGCTTCTTAAGGCTAAGCGCGAAACTGAACAAGTAAAAATGGATGGAGGAAGTACAAGGTTAACTTACGAACTTTAAAGTTGAATTAGAACCAGAAAAATACTCCAATAAATATCAGCTGAATGAAGAACTGAAAATGTGGGTGGGAATTGGTTGGTGTCATAGTTGTACAATGTTCATTCGAGCTCCAGCTTTGAGTTGCCAAAATGATTGCCTCCCACCCATTAACCACAACTTTACCCTCATTGACTGTCGTCAATGTTTATATTACTAGTGCCAGTGTAACGCAGAATCATTCTGGAGAAGAAAATTTTGATACATTTATTTTGCAGTTTGGAATGGAACGCCTCATCTATCTACAAAAATGCCGCAAGGCCTCCTATACAGAAAAAATAATACTAGTGCAGGATTGGATACAAGAAATAGTGAATTCGTAGATTGTCATTAGTGGAAAGCGTCTGCAGCTCTCCATCAACTTGCACCTTTAATTAGCGAGCGTCTGATGGTGTTGTAAAAATGACATTTGTTTTTGCAGCTTTATTTGCTCATAGAACTTTGCAATAAACTCCTCAGCCTTCATATCAATTGCTTCATCGCCGCCACCAGCACTGATCTCATCCTCAGACACCTCGCAGCTTACGTACTCTTCCTCCTCTTCATCATAATCATCATCCGCACCCTTCAAGAAACTTCTCCTTGGAACATCGTCATTGTTATGATGGTACGTTTCATCGTCATAATCATTATCGTTATCAAAATCAAAGTCAAAGTCGACTTGAGGTTTGATGCAGGGAATATTTGGCATCTTGAAACGCAAGGAAGCAGGGCGATGCATTTTAACGTGAATGATAGGGGTGTCATCAAAGGAAAACTCACGCTCTCCATAATGTAGTGCCCTGTAGTGATCATTGGTATGACGGAGGCTTTTAATATATTTAGGAAGCAAACGGAGATCCACAAGGTGCCTGTTCTTGAAAATGCCACCTTTTCTTGCCCATAACAAGGCTAAGCGTAGAACGTTCCAAGCTCTACGAGCAACCACTGATCTCTTGCTCTGCATTCTCGACTTTTCTTGCATGGTTGCAGTTCTGTTTTAAGAGTAGAAAATAGCTGGCAACGATAGTTTGAGATGAGAGTGGCAAAATATAGAGAAAGTGTGTGCACTTTTTGGAAAATCTTTTTGGCTTTTTGTTCTATGTGTTGTTTATGAGTAAAGAGCTTTTGAAATGGTTGTGTCGAGAGAGAGGCAGAAGCTATTAAGCTATATATACTACTAATGCACAGCTAAGAAGTTTGAGAAATGAGAGTGAGCTCAAAAGTTACGCGGTTTGAGGGAAATATGTCAAGCAAGAAATTGAAAAGAAATGAGATGAATTGATAGGGGGCCCCATCCCACACCAATTGACCAAGTCCAACTCCTAAGGCTAAGGCTGGCATAGGGAAGTGTTTGCTGTTCTGTGGGCGGTGCAAACTAGTGGGGCACACGCCTTGTACGCTGCGGAATCAGGGAAAAACGAAAAAAAAAACAAAAAAAAACTTACTACTCCTAGATTAGTTAATTACTACTAACACAGTACTACATGGAACTAATAAATACATAGGAATTTCTTTAATGTAGGAAATTTTTATGACTTAATCATTGTTAATTAGTATGTATGATCTCATATTAATTTATCGATTAAGGTGGTTTATAATTTACTAAATATTCTATGTAACTCACATTCGTGTAATTAGTGCAGACAAAGCAACACGAATACCCGCGACAACCGATCAGTGACATCTACGATCTAAAAGTATTGGGAAAGTGAATAAGTTGTTGCTCCCCTAGCCTTGCCTCTTTCTTTTCCTGCTTTGCTAATCTTCGACCCTCTAAGGCGCGTAAAGCTAGTTGCCACGCGATAAATTACTGTAGTATGGATGTGAATAAGTATTGTCTAAGGAATCAACCTCAGCCCTAAATTGTCTTTCCCACTTTTAATTGACGTACATATCCTTCATTCTGTATTTCTACTTCCATAAATTTATCAACAATTTAATTGCTGCCGCTACTCATCTATTATGAGTACTATATAATTATAAGTATAAATGAGGTAGAAATAGCCATGCATAAAGATTTAGAAAGATTTCTGTTTTTATTCTCTTTATTACTTCTGTTGTTATATTGAATAGAGTGAAAGTGAATCTTCCCCTAGAACTAAAAATAATAATTCAAATCTACTTTTTCCATAGGTCAAGATAAAAAATAACATGTCCTGCATATTTTCATCAGGAAGATATTGTTACGACACGTAAGGACAAAACTACTTTTTCTTTGTCTCTTTAGATGGGGATTCAGGTTCTGTTCAAGAAAATTGTGAAAGGCAATTGTTGCCAGCTACATCTTAATTTGCCAGCTACATCTTAATTTGTCCAAGATTAGGTAATCAATTATGAATACATTTTGCTCCAATCATGTAGCCCCTACTGCCTTCACATTTGTTGGCTGAAATTTTTGGCTCCCAAATTCCGTTGCATTTTTTAAGTAAGCATCAATAGCAGCGAGTTACACATTATTCGTTTATTACTCTTAAAAGAAATACAAGATGACATAGATTTAAAAAAGAAACAAGAAGGGGCTTAAGTTGTATACGCGGCCCCTTTTTATGTTGTTAGATTGCTTTAGAATCAATAATGGTAATTTGATATATCAACTATGTATCGACAACCTAACAGGAGGATAGTTAATTGAAGTTCCTTGAGTAAACATTTTTTATATTGTCAGTATATGATTTAAATTCAAAAGATAAAAGGTCTACAAGGTCATTTGGGCGTTGCAAAATCAATACCAATGATTAACTTAGGGCCCCAATGTTGATAATGACACAGTTTAATTTCGTCAATTGTTTAGGTGAAACTTTGTTTTCACACTAGACTTTTGTTGTTAAAAAGCAAGCAAGTGCGAAGCAACGTTTTCCCCCTCCAAGTACACATTACGTACTTTCATTAGTGTTTTGTTTGAAAACACAACTATTAGTATGTACTTTGGCTTGAAAATTCGACGAAAACAAGCTGATTAATTTGCCAATATTTTCTTTGTGCTAGTTCACTTACAATTTAATTAAATGCTGGCATTGTTGTCTTGTAGTGGCTAGGAATGAATGATTGAACAAAAAGAAGCATTTAAAAAAAATGAATCTGTGGTGGTACTCAAGTGAAGCTTCACAGAAGTACGTAGGAACAGTGTTTTAAAAGGCGAGGGCGTAAGGCGGGCGTAAGCCCCATGGAGTTTTAATTTTTAGTATTTTATAAAATGATATAATTATAATAAATACTTTTAAATAGGTGAAATAACGTAAAAAATTGAAGAAAACTATAAATAAGTGATATATATATATATATATATATATATATATATATATATGCTCCACCCCCACAAAAAAACTAATTAGAACAATCTATTATATGCTACTTACAAGTACCAGTGACTGCTCGTTACTTTTTTGAGATAGTAGAAGACAAGATAAATAATTGGAAAAAAATATATATTAGACATTCTAGCAATAAAAAAAGGTCTTGATTTTTAAATTTAATGTTTCAGTTCCTTTTTAAAACATTTGAGTAATTACATGTTGACTTTTGAGAATTTGGGCATTATATTAAGAACTTATTTAACAAATTTCGTTTTAGTTTGAAGAAGTTTTCTGGGCTTACGCCCCAACATGCCCCAACAAAAAAAACTTGCCCCAAACGCCCGGGCGTATGCCCCGAATTGCTGGGCTTACGCCTTTGGAGACTTTCGCCCCGACCCATCGCCCCGGGGCATTTTTGGTACGCCCCGCCCCAGGGCTCCCCCCGAAAATGCCTTTTAAAACACTGTGTAGGAATACCAATAACAAATAACAACCTAATTAAAAGAAACCACTACTTATAATTCAGCAACAAATTCCCCCTGAAATTAAAGAAGTAAGATGGTATTAATGATTTTGGGTTGTTGGAGTGGAGTCCGGAGCCTAAAGGGTATAAAAATACACGGTATAAACCAAAAGGGGATAGCAAAAAATTTACAGACCAAAACGGGTATAATGTGGAGCAGTCCACGTTATACCCCAATTTTTTTTTCCGTGATTGTTCTGCTCCACGTTATACCCCAATTTTTTTTTTCCATTGTCAGAACAATCACAGAATTTTTTTTAAAAAAATTAAAAGGTATAACGTGGACTGATCCACGTTATACAAAATTATTTGTATAACGTGGATCAGTCCACGTTTTACAATATATATTTGTGAAACGTGGTACTGTCCATGACTCACATTATTGCCCTAAAGTTTCTCAGCTTTCTCCTCCGCCTCTTCCTCCATCTTTTGAAGTTACAGAACCTCTTCATCTCCTTCTCCTTTTCCTTCTCCTCCATTTATTTTCTTTTTAAATCCTACATTACAGTCTAATTTTGGAGCAACTTCTTCATCTTTATCTTTTGTTGCTATTTAAATTAAGGTATTTTTTCTAACTCATATAATATTGTATATTTATAGTAGATGTAGATATCTATTTGTCTTATATATCTTAATTGTTATTTTTTATTTGTGTTATTTTAATACGTATAAGATATATGTTTGTGTTATTTGTGTTATTTTAATTTGAACTTAAGATATGATTGTTAGAAGCATTATTATATAAAAGGTCCGATTAGTTTAGTGGCACTTTGAAGAAATTTGTTGTTATGTTAATGTTATTTTTGTGGATTGTTATATAAAAGATCTGAATAACTAATTGTTTTTCATTGTACTTTTAATGTGATATTTATATAGCCAGAAAAGTGAAACTTAATTGATGCCTCAGTAGCCCAAAAAAAAGATACTTAAAATGTCATGATAATGCTTTATTATATGGGACCTAAGTCTAAGTGGGTGGACAATTATTTTGTCTATACCTTATAGGTATTAATGTGGTCCACTATCAGTGGTTTCTAAATAAGGCGTATGAAAGTTGGCTTTATCTAGCCAGTGCATATTTGTTTTGCTAAAATTGGAATAATATATTTTTTTAATAGTAAGTTACTCCAAATAGCTTGGTCTGAACAAATCAAAACAATGTCACCTCCAGCGCATCTGTGGTTAAAAGCTCTTCCGGAGGAGAAATGGACATTGCATAAGGACAACGGTCATAGGTGGGGGGCTATGACAACGAATGTCTCCAAGTCTTACAACGGTTTATTGAAGAAAACTCGTGGATTGCCCGTTACTGCCATGGTCCGTTATACGTTTAAAAATCTTGTTGATCGGTTTGTTGAGAGAAGCACCCTTGCTGATTTGTTGGCTGCGGATAAAAAGTTTTGGCCGCGCGCTGTTGAAAAGAAGTTTGATGAATACTGGGAGAGGTCCCTAAAGCATACTGACATGCAGCAATACAATGCAACTGAAGGGGTCTTTGAGATTCTGACATTTGCATACGAAGGTAAAGGCGGAAATATCCATAAAGTCTCTGCCGAAGGGAAAAAGTGTTTGTGTGGGAAGTGGAGAAACTACCATATGCCATGTTCACATGCAATTAAATTTTGTGATATCCGCGGAATTCAACCAAAGACATATATTAGCAAGTACTACAGTTGCAGGTTTTACAAGCAAACGTACAGTGGAAAATTTTCACCGTTGGGTGATGAGGCATATTGGCCACCTTCTCCCTTTAGTTTAATTGCAAACACTGAATACGAGCAAACTTCAGGAGCACGGACTACAGCTAGAAGGAGGAATGAAATGGATATATCTCCTGCTCGCATGGCTAGAAAGTGTAGTACGTGCAAGCAAATAGGTCATAACAAGAATCGCTGCCCCGACAGAAATCAGTAGTTGTTGTTGCTTATTGGTTTTTATGTTTTTTCTTAAGTTGTACGATTGTTGTTTCCTTATGTAATCTTCCAAGAATATATAACATGTCTTGTGCCGTTTAATAGTTAGTATGTAATTTAACATTTACTACTCAGTTAATGTGTGACGTTTATTTAACTTATATTTTATTTTTTATTTCTGTTCGCATATATAACACATATTTAATTATTGCATGTGTTACTATATTTATTGAGTTAATCACTGAAATTAACTATATGCTTTAAAAATTAAAAAAATCAATAATTTTTTTTTATTAAAAATACAGCCGAATATGATTTAAATAGAGGCAACGTCTTACAAACTATTTGTAAAACGCTGGGGAAAAAATTAATGAAAGGTATAACGTGGATTGATCCACGTTATACCTTTTAATTGTTTTTTAAATTTTTCCGTGATTGTTTTGACAATGGATTTTTTTTTTGGGGTATAACGTGGACTGATTCACGTTATACCCGTTTTGGTCGGTAAATTTTTGGCTATCCCCTTTTAATTTATACCGTGTATTTTTATACCCTTTAGGCTCCGGACTCCGTTGGAGTGTATGCAGTTGATTGTGGGTTTTGTCAGCTTCTTGGAACTTAGTATGTAATATGTAGTCCCCCACTCGGCCCTGTTTCCTGCCCACTGCGATGTTTGGGGCAATTTATTTCATTCTTTTAGTTTTGCCGTGGCCTTATCTATAACGTTTTCATGCTTTGCGGGACCTTATATTCCACCCACAGTTTCGAACATAGTAACAAGATGTATGGTTGGTTGGAGTCAGGGTTTTTGTTTAAGGTTGTGGACCATAATTATTTTTGCATACTGAATTCTTGATAGATTACTCATTCACGTTAAATGAACTTTTAGCACAAAATAAAGTTTGAGTCAAATTATTGGTTCTGCTGAACCCGTAGTTACTGTTGTGCTTGTTGATGATAGTGTTTAACTGAACACGAAATTAAAGAATGATTTCTTTTAAAGCTTGTGATTTTGTACAAGTCATAGGTATTTGTGTAACTATAAGTCATCTCATTAAGATCAAAATGAGAAATTCAAAATTAAATAATTGTAAAATATAAAAATGTGTATTCTTTTTGGGACAAAAACGATACCATCACATAAATTGAGATGAAGGAAGTGCTTATTTAGAAGTTGGACATACACACTAAACAAGTTTATCTTATATGAGCTTAGATTATTGGTCCCAATTAAGTTCATATAGAGGAGAACTCTTTGTAGTCCATAGACACCAAGTGGACGTATCAAAAGGTGACACGTGGAGATGGTGACATGTCAGATTCGAGTTAGCAAGCAAGAGGTTTAAGGAAAGCATACGACGTTCCGGAGAAGTAATTTGGTAATCGTTACCGGAGACAGAAACTATAAAGGACCCGGACAAGCATGCCAACTCACTAGTGAAACGTCATTCAATGCACAACCATTTCAAGAAATCTCAAATCTTCCTCTAGTCTTAAATGTGCATTAATACCCTTTATTACCACATTGTCAACCCTTAATTACCTTTTATTGCAGCATTAATATTGGTAATTAAGGGGGCATGATTTGTGGATCATGCACCCCATAACTCTAGTATATATAGATGTTCTTATTTCATTGTAAGACATCTAAAACATTATACAGCAGCACGAAATCCAAGAGATATACACGACATACAAATCACACTTGCATTGTTCTTAAGTTTCTTTGCTATTTTAATTCAGATCCAAATAGGACCCAATTAGTAGCCTGACTGGAGCCACCGGTTCAAAGCTATTTCAAGGCTCAGGCTATTCTTAACTTTCTACTTGTCTATATTTCGTTCATATTGGTTTCAATTACAATTTGTCACTTTGGCCCACGCGTCCTTGACCACACACATAAATTCAACTGAATTGATTTCCGGGTGAACAGTTTGGCGGCCATCGTGGGGCTAGGATAATTGTGGTATCATTGTGACCCTGCCAATTAAACTAATTCTCTTTAGATCTTGTTGTTAGATTCAATTGCTGCAAATATGACAAACACTAGTAATGACCAAACTCATCTCACTATTGGAAACAACGATGGAGCAACAGCCTTAGGAAACGATCTAAATTTAGGGGTTATAGAGGAAACAACGCCTGCTAACGAAATCCCCGAAGAAGCAATGCAGATCGTAAGGGAACAACAACGGTCAATGATAGAGGAGAAGGAATTAATGAGGCAAACTATCTCAGCACTTTCTGGCAATCCAAACGCTGGAGTCAGAAGTCCTGTAGGGACACCCCTGACACCAACTGACGAAAACAACACACCCAGTGGAGATCGAATGGAGGGTAGAACCGTTGGGAATGAAGACGCATCCGGGAGCAAGTCTGTCCCGGATGATTCTTTTCGGGCACAAGTCTTTCAATTTATAAATGACATCACCGATAAGCTAAACAAAAGCGCTAAGGAAGAAAAATAGAACGCGAAGGAGCTTTAAGCCCGTATCGATCAAATCCCGGGGACTACACGGGTCCTTGAGGGTTCGGATGCAAAAAACCATGTTCAATTAGCTTATAAACCAAAAGTTGTGCCGGAGTTGATCCCGAAGAGCTTTAAGATGCCGGACATTCCCGAGTATGATGAGATGATAGATCCGTAGGAGCGCATAACGGCCTACACTATGGTTGTCAAAGGAAATGACCTCAAATCGAATAAGATCAAATCGATCCTGATCAAGAAATTCAGCGAGACATTGGCTATAGGGGTTTTAACTTGGTATTCTCTTTTGCCCGAATACTCTATTGATTCATTTGCTACCCTAACAGATATGTTTATTAAAGCACATGCTGGGGCCCGGAAGGTGCAAACGCGAAAGACAAACATCTTTCGGATAACGGAGACCGAGTTACTCTATAACTTTGTCACCCGGTTCAAGAAGGAAAGAATGTTGCTGCCCGTGGTTCCGGATGAATGGGCAGATGAGGTTTTCGCTATGGGTCTTAACCCCTTAAGTTCAAATGCTTCACGAAAACTCAAGGAAAATTTGCTAGAGTTTCAAGCACCAACGTAAAAAGATGCTCACAATCGGTATACGTCGAAGATTCACGTAGAAGATGATCAGCTAGATATGTCGATATCTTTTGTGGCCCGGAATCAAGGTCAATTGAACTTTGATCGGAGGCATTCTAGACATTGATTTGAACTATACTCGCCAGGACTACGGAGTGACAAAAGGTAGGAGTGTTTCCGGAGTGAGTCATTAGAAAACGACTTAGATAAAAAATAGTAATGTCTATGAACATTGGGACTGTCACAATAAGTACCGAAAGCATCTGAAGATGGCTTCAGGACAATAAAAAAAAAGGCACTGTTCCCAAAGGAATTATGTCCGTTAAAGATATCGGAGATAGCCCCAACTGGCTCCAAAATAAAGAAAATGACTGGGGACTGCCAGATAAGCCCCCCAAAAAATAGAAGGAACCAGAATCGAGAATTGACTAGACCCAATAGATGTCAGCACGAGTGCAATTCTCTTGCAATATACTTTAGTTCATTTCTTGTAAACTGTCGTATATGCAAAGTTTTAAACACTTGTGTACGTTCAAAGAATGGAATGAAGAAAAACTTGCACCTTCTAAACATTCTCGTATATGTCTGAATGAAACCAAATCATTCTTAGATTTGCCCAAATGAATAGGAGACGTCCTCTTCATACGCACCGAAACATAAGGGTCCTCTCTTATAAAGACGTCTAGTTAAATGGCTAATAGGCCGGATGAAAATTCTTGGTCATTAACATTCCCGGCTTCGAAGGCTGCGAGGTTATAAAAATTTCGGGTATAACTAATAACCCTAGAGTCACGAACTCTAAAATTAAAAGTTTCGGGTACAACTAAAAAACCAAGAGTTAAAACTCAAAGATTAAAAGTATCGGATGAACACTAAAAATTTGAGATCAAGATTTCTATAGTGGTGGTACTTTTTTAGCACCAACTGGCCGTTGACGTAAGAAAAACCAGTGGTGGAGTCGTCATCTGAATCCCTGAGTCCTGCACTCCTTTTCCCTTCGCCCGGTTTTTGTCCCTATTGATTTTTCCCGGTAAGGTTTTTAATGAGGCAGTCGCAAGGGTGGTTTCACGACTTTCTAGCAAGAAGGCGAAATCTTCTACTCCCCCATCACGTCTCAGCGAGTAATCGAAAAGTGAAGGGACTATCTGTATAGGGCAAAATTCGTAGACACCAAGTCAACGTATCAAAAGGTGATACGTGGAGATGGTGACATGTCAGATTCGAGTCAGCAAGCGAGAGGTTTCGGGAAAGCATACGACGGTCTGGAGAAGTAATTTGGTAACCGCTATCGGAGACAGAAACTATAAAGTGCCCAGACAAGCATGCCAACTCACCGGTTAAACGTCATTCAATGCACAGTCGTTACACGGAATCCCAAGTCTTCCTTGTCTTAAATGTGCATTAATATCCTTTATTACCATTCATTGTCACCCCTTAATTACATTTTATTACAACATTAATATTGGTAACTAAGGGGCATGATTTGTGGGTCATGCACCCCATAGCTCTAGTATAGATAGAGGTTCTTATTTCATTATAAGATATTTAAAACATTATATAGCAACACGAAATCCAAGATAATATACACAACATACATTTCACACTTGGATTGTTCTTAAGTTTCTTTGCTATTTTAATTCAGATCCAACAAGAACCCAATTAGTAGCCTGACCGAAGCCACCAGTTCGAAGTTATTTCAAGGCTCAGGCTATTCTTAACTTTCTACTTTGTCTATATTTCATTCATATTGTTGTCAATTACAAATTTCATTACTTTTTTTTTATCACTTTGATCCACGTGTCCTTGACCATGCTTCCGAGTAAACACTTTTGTTGCAGTTGACAGTATAAATTAAAACTAGCCATCTTATTGTACGCGTAACCTCAAGGTTACATTGCGTTCAATAAAACCTAATATGGACCAATTTTGTATTAGACCCTGGGTGTAGTGGTAGTTTAGTTCTCGAAACTGTCTTTTTTGTGAATCCTTGAAATATCGAATACGTCTGACGTGTTCTCCCATCTTAGAGCCTGTTTGGATTGGCTTACATTAGGTGCTTTTAAGCCAAAATAGTTTTTAGACACTTGATTTATGACAAAACATAAAAAATAAGTCAAAAGCCGTAAGCCAATCCAAACGAGCTTCGCTTCTAAATTCTAGTGGAACGAAATATATGTTGAGAATTTTTATAGTCAGACTCCAACTAGCTTAAACTGGTGCATAGTTTATACTCCCTCTATTTCAATTTATGTGAACTTATTTCATTTTTAATCCGTGCCAAAATGAATGACCTCTTTTCTAATTTGGAAACAAATTCACTTTATAAAATGATTTACAGCCACACAAATATTCAAGACTTATTTTGAATCACAAATTTCAAAAGTTTTCACCCTTTCTTAAATATCGTGTCTAGTCAAATGGGTTCACATAAATTGAAACGGAGGGAATATGTTGTTTGTTTTTGTTGGAACTTGTAATTCAGCGAGCTCATACTACTTTCTACAAGTTGTACTGTACTACTATCATCATAGGCGACGGAGGTGAATTCAACCTATTCTAAATCAATACTCCAATTGGTAAAGTGTATATAATATTAAGCTGCAAACATACATTCGGTTTAGTGATGATAAAAAAAGTACTACTACGCCCCGATTCATGTGATACTAATTTTTATTAGTTAATTTTAAAAAATTAACATATTTTTTATATTTTGTAGTAACTTAATTAACTTTAAAGTATTTAACCCTTAGTGTGATGATTTATTGGCACCCACATATCTATGACTTACTCCCTTTGTTCACTTTTACTTGCCACCATGAACTTTGCACATCCCTTAAGAAATAATAAATGAAATGCATATTTTATAATGATGCCCATATTAATTGGTGTATAATTGTACTGGATTTAGAAAATAATTTGGAATGAGCAATTAATGCTAAGGGTAAAACAGGAAAAAAAACTATTTTCTCTTGATATTCGAAAGTGGACAAGTAAAAGTGAAAATCTATTTTTGAAATAGTGGACAAGTAAACGTGAACGAAGAGAGTATTTTAGATCTCATATTCCAAAAAAAAAAAAACTTTTCTAATATCATGTCCAATCAAATAGTATTACATAAACTAGTATACGTACTTACGCGATGCGCGATCAATTGATATTTACTTTATATGAGACAGGTTATAATAGTTAATGCTTATAAAATACGAACCAATATTTAGCCACTATTTCAAAAGTCATTGCTCGAATATTTAGCCACTCTTTTGATACGGAAAAAAAAATTCTCGATAAATATACCCCTAACTTTGTATATGAATTGATATTAACTTCTTATCATGTATGGAGTATTGTCTAAAGTCTTCACATTTTTCACATTTATGTTTTTGAGATCCTAATACTTTCAGAATTCACATAGTTTAGTTTCTCTTACCAATGTTTTACATTCTAAAGCTAAGTTTTCAAATTTCTAGATGTAGCTTTTGACTTTAAACATTTGTTTTAAAAGGTTAATTCAATGTCTCTTCTCATGCCAAGTATTTGCTAAAGAACTTGAGATTTGCAGTTCTATCCCAAGTTTAGTTCAGGTACCGTACCACTATCTTTCAAGTTTCATTTCGAATTAGTACTTGACGTTAATCTGAAGCCATAGATAATATGGATATCCATTTTATTCATAAGTTAATCCATATTAAATATGGACCGTTAGATATTTTATCCATTTTTACTTAATCAACTTTCAACATGTCCATATCCGACCACATCAGCCTGTCTGCCACTCCTAGCCATAAGATCAATAGATCTAAGATCCCCCAAAAGTGAAAAGATGTTGCTGGTTTATTATTGACATGGTGGCTTATAATCTACAGTGACCAAGGAATCGCCTTCAGAAAATAATTGCAATACATATATAGTATCAACGAACCATCTTGAATAGTGTAAGCTACACATTTCCTCATTTTTAAAATATAAAATCAGTTTGACTTAGCTGGCTATCTTCTCGAACCAAAAAATACTCTAGATATATTTTTTGCACACAATGAAAGAATATTTACATTCTTAAGATCCATTTTCTCTAAGTAAAGTATAGTTTAAGACCGCCTTTGTAGTTTTTATGTCAATACTCTGCACAATCTTTGAAATATTTCATAGGTATAATAATAAAATGTCCTTCAAAAGGCACTAAGATATTCTTGAAATGGAAATGGAAATCTTTTTTATACGAAGAGCACAAAGTATGTATGAGTACTTAAATACTGATGCACAACTATAAGTACTTCTTTATGCAGATGCTATTTATGCATTGTCTTGGACTATCCAATTCTCTGTGCATGAGTGGCTAATACGCCAAGAACCAACCTTTGCATAATCATGAAGGAGAACCGCACAACCTACAAGCAATGAGCTTATTGGAATTCCATAAGCATTTTCTCTGGTAAAAATCAAGATCATAAGACTGGTAAATTAAAAGGATGATATATTTTGAAACAAAGCTGCATGCTAGCCCATCCTGTGTGCCAGATTTCTCAATTCTTCTGAGAGGTGGGAAAAACATGATAAGATAATCATATGCAATTAGCAAGAAAATAAATAAGCATCTATGCATCCCAAACCTACAGTCATATTTTACAGAAGAATTGGACTTAGATATACCTCTCTCGAGTTTAGATGATGTCGATGATTGGGAGCATTGTCGTAAGGCAAAAAAATCCCCTCCATGCTTCTCTTTGCTCTGTTTCTCTTCGGAACTTAGGCTCATCTTCGTTAAAGTATATACATATACTAATATATCATTCATTATATAGTCCGCTGCATTTGAATCTGCTTATGTAAAAAGACACTCAGTAAGTAAATATAAGAAGTAAGCCGACATGCATAAAAAATTGCAAGTAGATACAAATAGTTTTTTTTTTTAAAAAAATAATAAAAAATTGTGTGATAAAAGGAAATACCTTTCTTTATTGTCATAGAAGCTTAAAGATTGATTTTGAAAAATAATAACCTCAATTGACTTTTTATTAAAGTAAACTAATACTCCCTTCATCTCAATTTATGTGATATTTTTCGTTTTTCGAGAGTTAATTTGATTAAACTTTGAAACTAAATTAGCTTAGATTAACTCAATATTTTAAGATTAAAATTTATATATTTGAAAACTACATGAAAAGTACTACAGTACGATAAGTTGCAACTTCTCATATATCAATTTGGTGAAAAAAATATATATTTAATTATTGGTCAAAGTTCATACAATTTAAATCTTTGGGAGTGAAAAGTACTCACATAAAAGGGGGGTTACCGGAGCCGGAGTTCCATTTAGCAATAAAAGAAAAAGAAAAAAGAAGTGAGAGAGGGAGTATATGCTAAAATAAGGCAGCAAATATACTAACCTCAATAGACTTTATAGATTGAAAACAGACACTTATGAGTTTTCACGGCTTCTATTGATATGAAATATATGGTGTTGTGTTCGTGTGTGTAGATATATAGAGACTCAAGTTGGGTTTTTCTCATAAATATGCAAATGACTAAATGGGGTCGGGAAAAAAGGATTGAAAACTTGTAAAATCTACTTAAAAGGGTGGAAAAAAAGTACTTACAGTTCCAACAGTAATTTCCCTGATATGAAGATCAATCTCCGAGTTTTCTGTACTGCATAGCGTTCTTCTAAGCAAGTCCAACTGTACTGAATACAAACAGGACTTTGTAAAATTACGATGTAATATTGACGTTGTTTGAATCTCAGATATCAACTAATTACATTTATTTATACAAAATAATAGTGGAAGAAGGAACCTGATATTAGTTGTAGATTCTTTAAAAACACACACACACACACACACACAACTTTCTGGTTTGGATTTGCGAAACAGAGCAAAAATTGCTTCGCCTTTTCTTGAGAACCTAAAATTGCGGAATCGATCAGTAGAATCTGAAATGAAAACATGAAATCTCGCTTGAAATATGAAATTTTTAACCCATATCTTGTGAAGTAAGAGTAATGGCCGGAAAACGTATTGATTCCGTTCAAGGTGTGGCATCGATATTCAAATACAGAGAAATTTAGACGTGTATAAGATTGATGTTGAGTTTGAATACTTCTCCTTTGTTGATTGTTGATTCATTCTCTAGTTGTCGTACCAATGAAATTGAAGACGTGAAGAGCAACATTTTTTTTCTTCCTGAAAATATGCGGTAGTCCTGGAAACTGTTCTAGTTTACTCATGAAAACTGTTTATTTAATGGCTGACTCTTTTAGTTATTGCAGATTCAGGATATGCATTTAGAAAATTCAAAACTTTTACTCCCTAAAAAAAAGGAGTTCAAACATGGAAAAAGATTGGAATAAATGAGATCGTGGTAAACTATTACGGCTGCAAACAAATAGGAGGAAGTATTAATTTTTTTCCTGAATGAGCGGTTTTAATTGTTTTCTATCTATTGCAGTTTTCTTTTTTATTTGTTGAGTAATAGTAATTTGCTTGTTGAAGTTTTTCTTCAACTGTTGCAGTTTTTTATTTATTTTTATTTTGTATTTTAAATTCTTATTTTACGGTGACGACACTTGTCATTCTTACATGTTTTTGCCTCTCCTATTATTTATAGATAGATTAGTAAAAACGAGCAGTAAAAAGAGCGTCATCATACAACCACTTAGCTTAGAGAGGTCATTTTGGGCATCGCAGATCAAAGCCAATGATTAACTTAGGAACCGAGGATTGATGTGACTAGCATTCAATTTGTTAGGTTTGATTTTGTTGAAACCTTTGCTTTCACCAGACTTTTTGTTCTTAAAACAAGAAGCAAAGTACCGTTACTACTAAATTTATTCTTGTGTTTGAAAGACCCAACAATGTGTTTAATTTTCTTTTGAAAATATATTAGAGAACAAGCTGCTTAGTTTTTCTATCTGATTCATGAACTATATGTTGGCATTCTTGTCTTGTAGCATGATTAATAGGAAGCTTGCGGCGATTGATTGATCAGAAAACGAAAGGTGTTAATTAAAAGTTATTCTAAGGGTCAAATGAAGCTTCCTAGAAGTTCGAGTACCAACATAAAACAAATACTGCTAACAAACACTTACAGTACTTTTTTTAAGGAAAAGAAGAAGATGTTGGTTTTTTATTTTGTTTTATTGAAGGGAAAATACGTATGTGTTATGATATACTTAGAGATATTCTACATTAATTGTGGATATTTTTTTCTTAGTTTAGGAATCATAGAATATTACGTTAGGTTCAATTTGTTTTCTTGTATAACAATCGATGAATTTTCTCTTTTATTTTTTGTCAATGAATTGGTTTATTGATTCTTTTGAATTTCTCGTTTTCTATATTTCTAATATAGTAAAGAGCTAGGACCCCTAATGTTATGCACATTTCGTTGTTCGCGGCCGAGTAAAAATCATCTTTCTAGTGAGAATCTTAGTTGTCGGTGAACAAATAAAAACTATCTTTTCCGGTAAAACAAAGGTTAGACATCCTTTCCATTGTTAGCGAGCAAGTAAAAATCATATTTTCGTTATTGGTTAGGGAGTAAATACATCTTAAACATTCGTGGTTAGCATGCTAATTCATACATCGGTGGTAAATGTTTCAAATAATTTCTGTAAACGTTCGTGCTGAGTATGGCTAAAAGCCTAAAACCATACATTGTTCGGAGTAATTGTGGAATGTGGAAACCTCTTATTTGCTTGTTCTCGAGACAAATCAAGAAGTGAAAGAATATAATCCCCGGGGAGTTAAAGCAACTCCATATAGGCTACCTATTGGTTTTGGTCGAATCAATCTAAATATCCTATGTGTCCTCCGCTATTCGGTTTTAGCATTCTGTCACAGTTTTTTTATTTATTGTGATATCCAGAGTGCTATTCATTAGCTCATATGATGTCTTCAAAAGAGTATAAAACATATATATCGAGATTAATTATCACTTCACAACACACATGACTCTTGGTTTTCACCAAGTCTCAGCTTCCTAGCCGGTTCAATGCTCTAGTAGTCAAACTCAATCTGGTTTCTTCTAACCGCCTTGAGTTTATGTCTTCAAAAGCGTATAAAACATATATATCGAGATTAATTATCACTTCACAACACACATGACTCTTGGTTTTCACCAAGTCTCATCTTCCTAGCCGGTTCAATGCTCTAGTAGTCAAACTCAATCTGGTTTCTTCTAACCGCCTTGAGTTTGAAGGGGATGATAAGATATATATTAGAGATATCCTATGGTAATCCTGAATATTATTCTTAATTTAGGATCTACATTAATTATAAATTATTTTATTTTATTTTATTTCTTATTTTTCTTGTCTATAAATACCGATGAGCTCTCTAATATTTTTATCAATAAATAGAGATATTCATTTGCTAATTTCTCGTGTGTTTTCTATGTTTCGAAAAATACATATGCAATTGCTTGTGGTTTTGTGAGGTTCTTTGAATGTAGCACCCGATTGAGCCGGTTCTTCTAGTTTCCTGCCCGCTGGTCAGAGGCGGATTTTGGATTTTAAGGTTGTGGGTTCCCAAAAAAATAAAATTAACATGCGATAATAATCAGACAAAAAATAAGTATTGAAATTCTTCATATAAATGAAAAGTAGCGAACCACATTATCATTACAATTGTACTCGACGAACTGCCATCTTTTGAAAACAATTAATGATTGCTTCATTAGGTACACTTTCAAATACTTTATTCTCTATATAACAAAGTAAGCAATCATTCAAAAATTCATCACCAATTCTGCTACGCAAGTCATTTTTAATATACTTCATCGAAGAAAAAGCTCTTTCCACCGTTACAGTAGCGACAGGTAATATTAAGCTCAACTTTACAAGCAAATAAACAAGTCTCCAAGTCTTGTGCAAATTTGTTTTAACCAATGTCTCTGAAAGATCTCCATGTCTTTTCAAGTTAGAGAAAGCATTGTTCACTTCTCGTACGTAGTCAATATAGTTGTCAAGCTCAAAACTAAGATCCTCAAGCATGGAAACACCAAACTCATCCCGATAATGTGTAGCAAGTTTCATAATCCTCTCTTTATCATAATTTGCAAAAGAATTATCCGGACTCAAACTAGCTATACCAAGAAGTAGATCGGTATTCACTTCATCAAAACGATTGTTAAGCTCTGCAAGTTGCAAATCAATAATAGCATTAAAAACTTTTACACGCAAATGATGAGAATATTTAACACTTGAGCTCTTATGCTTTGATTTTCCAAGAGCATAATTTTTATCTATTTCGGGGATCACAATATCATGCTTGACACAAAATGAAGAGACGTCTTTTACCAAAGAATCCCATTTAGACTCTCTCACAGATTGCAATTGTCTCTTTGTGAAACCAACAAGGTTCATCGCACTTACGATAGCTTGATCTTTTCTTTGCAAGGCCATATTCAAATCATGTGTTGCCAACACTTTCAACATCAAATGCAATGTATACACAAACTCATAAGATCTTATGTCATCTACTAAACTTTTTGCTAGTGGTCTCTCTTGATAATTTGAACCCTCCTTAGCAAGAACTCCAAGTACATGAATAATTGAAGAGAATAAACTAATAAAGTTACGCACTGTCTTAAAATGAGAGTTCCAACGTGTATCCACTGCCCTTTGAAGCCCAAGTTCTTGATTCAATCGACTTCCTGTATGAACTTCACCAAGCACTAGTAGTTCCTTTAATTTTTCTGCTTGATCGTCTCTAAGCATCTCCCTACGCTTAAAAGAACCCCCAGCAACATTCAAAACATTAGCAAGAATATCAAAAAATTGATCTACCTCATGATGCTTCTTTGTAACAGCTACAATAGTCAATTGCAATTGATGAGCAAAGCAATGTGTGCAATATGCCGAAGGAGAATCTTTCATAGTCAAAGTTTTAAGACCATTGATTTCTCCATGCATGTTACTAGCTCCATCATAACCTTGTCCCAAATTTGAGATGAACTCAAATTATGTTGTAAAAGTAAAGAATATATTGCGTCTTTCAACGATCTTGCAGATGTATCTTTAACATGAACAACACAAAGGAATCGCTCCATTAGTTTACCCTCTTTGTTGACGTACCGTAAAATAAGAGTCATTTGTTCTTTATGAGAGACATCCTTAGACTCATCAACTAATATCCCAAAGTAATCCTCATTCAAGTCTTCAACAATTGCTTTCACTGTTTCTTTTGCACAAGAACTCACAATGTCTTTTTGGATACTTGGACAAATCATGATGTCATTTTGTGGAGCATTTTCTAACACAACTTGTTTCACATCTTCATTCTTATCCGCATACCACTTTAAGAGATCTAAAAAGTTTCCTCTTCTTGAAGAAGTTTTACTCTCATCATGACCTCGAAAAGGCATTCCTTCTTTTAAAAGAAACCTTGCAACATCAATCGAAGCATTCAAGCGAACCCGATATTTTCCTTTAGTTTCCTCATTTTCCTTGTCAAAACAAGTTAGAATAGATTGTGCTTGATTATCTAAATCTAACATCATCTTGAAACACCGATAATGAACACTATTCACTTCACCCACATGTTTATTAAGTCTTTCTAAACCCTTATTCCAACTTCTGAAATCATCCACTGTGAAAGGATCGCCTACTTGTTTTCCATATCCTCCCGTCTCATTTTTAAACAAGTAACAACATAAGCAAAAAGCTGCATCTTTGTCAATGTTGTATTATAACCATCCAGAATATGAAGTGCCAAACCAATCAGAATGACAAGAACGTGGTTTTCCACCAAAATATGTTACTGGAAAAACAAAATGATCATCAGGTTTACATGGACCCTTGTTAATGTAATATCTCCTCACTCTATCACGTAGATTAGGAGAATGAGATGAAATTTGTTTTCTTTTAGTAGGATCAGATTCAAGAGGACCCAAAGCCAACATCTTGTCTTTACCTGATGGTCGAGAAGGATTGGCATCATCGACGTTGTGAATAACTGGACTTTGTCGAGAGCTTAGTGGAGGAGAATCTGAAGTGGTTTGGGGCTTGAAAAAATTTGTGATCATATCTCTCACTTCATAATTTCGACCTATTTAAATACAAAATTTTAATTTAAAACAAATTACATTCTAGGACCAAATATGAGCTTTGCAACCTTATCACAATATGCACAATATTTACTATGATATGTGAAATAGAAAGCAATTGCAATATTGATGACAATGTCACAAACTCACAATCTACACAACAATCACAATCATAGAATGTCACAATCTACACAACAATAGTAAAAGAAGAAAAATACTTTACATAGAAAAGAGAAAATAAGCTTACTATGCAGGAGGAGAATGCAATGGCATGGAGAATAGGAGATGAGAATGAGATTGAGCCTTGACTCTTGAGCTTTGGGATAGAAACAAAATGAGAGATGAGGATTTAGGATTTTTTTGATACTTTGTAGAACAATAGAAGAGAAGCTATTTTTAACCCTAGCTTTTCTTGTTTCTCATTTGTTTGGTTTCAAATTTAATTTGAGATATTGGGATTTGGGTAAAGTAATAATTTATTGGTTGATTCTTTTTAGTTGACTTTATAATGTTTTTTTTTAAAAACAATAAAAGAAGAAAAAGAAGGTGACATGTTATGCTGGGTCTCTGTTTTGGTCGCTGCTGCCTGCTGATTCAGAAAAGAAACGTGACTGCTGCTTTTAGAAGCAAAAGAAAGCAGTTTTTTATTTAAAACAATGAGAGCGCCCAGTGGGACTCGATCCCGCATCAGCTGGGAGAAATCCCCTCTAGCAGTCTGCCCTTTACCGTGTAATCATCCATCATTTTAGTTATGAATTCCCCACTGTAAATAATTATACTCTTCAAAATTTACAATATAAAAATAAAATTTACGAAACCCACACCCGTTAATGTAGATTCGCCCTGCTGCTGGTATATGCCTGTATTATATTGGGGCACTATATATATTTCATTCTTTTAGCTTTAGCCATATATATGGGACTCATCTAAAAGCGCTCTCATGATTGGAGGTCCCACAACCAACAATTGGCAGATACTGAGTTGAGATATTTTTAAAAGGTGAAAGTGCCAGTGTTTGAATTTATCCCAGGTTAATTGGACTAGACAACTTTTTACACCACTTTATGAGTTAAGCCTTGCTTCCTTGATAATATAACATAAATTCCTAACATGGAAAAAATAAAATTTGGACATATACTACAATGTTGTAAATCCATGTTCTGCTTCTGGACCCAAAAGGGTGAAATATTTAGAATCCGCGATTTTTATAGGATAAAAAAAAAAAAAAAGTTGAACCAAACTAACAAAAAAAAAAAAAAAACATAAGTAGGTTTCATGCACTAATTTAGTGCGTGAAAGGACCAAACTGTAAAAATAAGAGTTTGGCCTTTCACGCACGAAATTCGTGCGTGAATGAGCCCGACAAAAGTCGTGCGTGAATTAGTATATTTGTATATTGGTTCAAGTCTACATGGATATGTAACCACATCTTCAATGTGATAACAAGCTACAAATAATATATTTTATGGTATATAGCAAAAAGAACGATAATTTCTATATCTACAAACAATTTAATTTTAAACTTTTTATTTTATCTTTAATGAGATTATTTATAACTACACAAATATGTATGACTTGTTTTAGAGTATAAATTTTAAAAATTCCCCTTTCTTTCTTTTTTAAATTTTATGTCCAGAAAAAATGCATCACATAAAATGAGACAGAGGGAGTTGAAATTATTATATATTTTATTGTTCTCGATTACTATATATGATGATAAGCATTCCACGAAAGACTTTTACGACGACATCGTCCATGTTAATTTTTCTTAACCACAACTTGGATCATTTTAGTTGTTGTGTTCAGTAGCTTCGACGAATTAAAATGCTTATAAAGCTATTAATTTAAGGATCAGGGTTGAAATCTTGGAATTCAGCGGTAACGTATTTATATCTTATCACCATCTCTGTGCATGCTTAAGTTTCTTAATTATTTTTATACATCAATCAACATTCAAAATTAACTTGATTGAATCGCGTGTCATCATTATCTTTAATCTTCATTAATTATGATAAATACAACAATTACAAGTAAATCTCTCGCTTTAACATTAGGTATAATACTTACGTGACGACATAATTAAATATGTATTGAACTTGTATATGTATATATGCCGAGGCGATGTACCAAACAAATATGCCTAGGCGGATACTAGATATCAAATTTATCTGAACCCGATACTTAACATAGAGAGTAATTTTATGTGTAAAAATTAACTAAAATTATAACAAATAGTAATAAATATGAATCCATAATTTTAAATATATAATGAATTCAATATGAAGAACTTTAAAAATTAAACTCATCAAACTTAAATCCTAAATTCGCCTCCACAATATATATTAATATAAGAGTTGGAGGTTGATGTGGTTAGAAAGAAATGCAGGCTCGTGAATTAGGTGGATATTGAAGTTGACTTGGATTTGAAGAAGTAAAGGAAAGGGACCATTTGACACTTACATAGCTTGCTATCACATTGAAGATGTGGTTACATATCCATGTATACTTGAACCAATATACAAAAATATACTAATTCACGGACGATTTTTGTTGGGCTCATTCTCACACGAAAATCATGCGTGAAAGGCTAAACTTTTATTTTTACAGTTTGTTCCTATCACGCACTAAATTAGTGCGTGAAACCTATTTATGTATTTTTGTGTTAGTTTGGTTCAACCTTTTTTTTTTGTCCTAAAAAAGTCGCGATATTTAGTCTTTTGAATATGATCGAGCTAGGATACATAATGCAGATAAATTAGACGATTTTACAACTGAAACCAGTATTAAAGAGTACTCTGATAAATTTCCGCTGAAACAATAGCGTCATGTTTGGTCAAAATTCTTCTCTTTTATTCTCGTCAACGTTTGTTTAACAGTCTGGACATATTTGATGCAGAGTTACTTCGAAAAGAAATGTATTTGAGACCTGCTTTTATCAGTGGAAAAATGAATACCTCTTCTATGTACAAAAATCCCGCAATGCCTCCTATATAGAAAAACAAGTACTACTACTAGCTACTAACACTTGACGTCTGCAACTCTCCGGCAGTCAATTTGTATCTTTAATTAGCGAGTGTCGCATGGTATTGTAAATATGATATTTGTCTTTCAAGTTTTATTTGCTCATAGAACTTTGCAATAAACTGCTCAGCCTTCATATCAATTGCTTCATCGCCGCCACCAGCACCAACACTGATGATCTCATCCTCAGACACCTCGCAGCTTACATACTCATCCTCCTCTTCATCATAATCATCATCCGCACCCTTCAAGAAACTCCTCCTTGGAACATCGTCATTGTTATGATGGTACGTTTCATCGTCATAATCATTATCGTTATCAAAATCAAAGTCAAAGTCCACTTGAGGTTTGATGCATGGAATATTTGGCATTTTGAAACGCAAGGAAGCAGGGCGATGCATTTTAACGTGAATAATAGGAGTTTCATCAAAGGAAAACTCACGCTCCCCATAATGTAGTGCCCCATAGTGATCATTGGTATGACGGAGGCTTTTAATATATTTAGGAAGCAAACGGAGATCGACAAGGCGCCTGCTCTTGAAAATGCCACCTTTTCTAGCCCATAACAAGGCTAAGCGTAGAACGTTCCAAGCTCTACGAGCAACCACTGATCTCTTGCTCTGCATTCTCGACTTTTCTTGCATGGTTGCAGTTCTGTTTTAAGAGTAGAATATAGCTAGCAACGATAGTTTGAGATGACAGTGGCAAATTATAGAGAACTTGTGTGTACTTTTTGGAAAATCTCTTATGCTTTTTGTTCGAGGTGATCTTTATGAGTAAAGAGCTTTTGAAATGGTTGTGTTGAGAGAGAGGCAGAAGCTATAAAGCTATATATACCACTAATGCACAGCTAAGAAGTTTGAGAAATGAGAGTGAACTCAAAGTTACGCGGTTTGAGGGAAACATGTCAAATAAGAAATTTAAAAAAAAAGAGATGAATTGATAGGGGGCCCCACCTCCCCCCCCCCCCCCCCGCCCGCACCCAAACAAACCCCAAATTGACCAAGTCCAACTCCGAAGGCTAAGTGTTAGTTGGGAAGTGTTTGTTGTTCTGTGGGCGGTGCAAACTAGTGGGGCACACGCCTTATACGCTGCGGAATCAAGGAAAAACGAAAGAAAAAAAAAACTTACTACTCCTATATTAGTTAATTGCTACTAACACAGTACTACATGAAACTAATAAATACATAGGAAGTTTCTTTAATGTAAAAAAAATTCTATGACTTAATTATGGTTAATTAGTATATATGTATGATCTCATATTGATCGATTTAAGGTGGTCTATAATTTACTAAAAATTCGATGTAACTCACACGTTCGTGTGCAAAGCAGTACAGACGAAGTAACACGAATATCTTTGAGAGTCACTCTCAACTGGTTGGTGACTTCTACTATCCAGAAGTATTCAGAAAGTGAACAAGATGCTGCTTCCTTGGCCTTTCGTCTTTCTTTTCATGCTTTGCTAATCTTCGACCCTCAAACGTGGGTAAAGTTAGTTGCCTCACGATAAATTGCTGTAGTATGGATGTGAATAAGTATTTTCTAAGGAATCAACCTCGCTCACGAGCCCTAAATTGTCTCTCCTACTTTCAATTGACGTACATATCCTTCATTCTGTATTTCTACTTCCATAAATTTATCAACAATTTAATTGCTGCCGCTACTCATCTATTATGAGTACTACTCCCACTGTCCCAATTTATGTGACACTATTTGCTTCCTGAGATTCATAGCTTGTTTGACCAAGTTTTCAAAATCAGCTTATTTTAAAAAGTATTTTTCTAAAAAACACTTTTGCCGAAAAACAGTTTATGTTTGGATAATTAATTTAAAAGATACTTTTAAGTAGCAATTAGTGTTTGACCAACCTTTTAAAAAGTGTTTCTAAGTGTATTTTTTGAAAAATATTTTTGGGCAAAAGCTATTTTGTTTTAGCTTCTGAAAAACTGTTTCTGCTACTCCCCACAAGCACTTATTTTCTTCCAAAAGTTTGGCCAAACACTTCTTTTTTTTTCTTCAAATAAGCACTTATTGAAAAAATAAGTACTTTTGGGGGGGGGGGGGGGGGGGGGAACAAGCTTGACCAAACGGGCTATCAAACTATATGAACTTTGACCATCATTTTAATATGTATATTTTCATCAAATTGATATGAGAAAAGTTGCAATTTATAGTACTTTTCGTGTAGTTTTCAAATATATAAATTTTAATGTTAAAATATCGAGTTAATCTAATCCAATTTAGCTTCAAATTTTAGTCAAATTGACTCTCAAAAAGCGAAAAGTGCCACATAAATTGGGACGGAGTGAATATATAATCATAGTGTTACTTATTCTACTTATTAAGTATACATGAGGTAGAAATACCCATGCATAAATATAAATATTTAGAAAGATCTCTGTTCTTTTTCTCTTTATTACTTCTGTTGTTATATTGAACAGTGTGAAAGTGAATCTTCCTCTAGAACTAAAAAAAATTCAAATCAACTTTTTACATAGGTCAAGATGAAAAATAACATGTCCTATATATTTTCATCAGGAAGATATTGTTACGACACGTAAGGAAGGACACAACAACTTTTTCTCTGTCTCTTAGATGGGGATTCAGGTTATGTTCAAGAAAATTAAAGTATGAACGCCAATTGTTGCCAGCTACATCTTAATTTGTCTAACGTTAGGTAATCAATTATGAATACATTTTGCTCCAATCATGTATGTAGCCCCATTACTGCTTTCGCATTTGTTGGCTGAAATATTTTTGGCTCCCAAATCTGTTGCATTTTTTGACTTAAGCAGCAATAGCACCAAGTGACACATTATTTGATTATTACTCTTAAAAGAGTTATACAAGATGCGATAGATTTAAAAAAAGAGGAAAAAAAAAAAGGAAGGGGCTTAATTTGTGGCCCTTTTTACGTTGTTAGATAACTTTAGAATCAATTATAGGTAATTTGATATATTAAGTATGTATGACAACTTAACAGGAGGATAGATATTATTTATACCTAGCTAGTTAGTTAAATGAAGTTTCTTTAGTCAACATTTTTATATTGTTAGTATATAATTTAAATTCAAAAGATTAAAGGTCAACAAGGTCATTATGGGTGTTGCAAAATCAAAACCAATGATTAACTTAGGATCCCGATGTTGATAATGACAAACTTTAATTTGGTCATTTGTTATGGTGAAACTTTGTTTTCACACTAGATTTTTGTTCTTAAACAGCAAGCAAGTCGAGGCAACGTTTCCCCCTCCAAGTACACATTACGTACTTTCATTAATGTTTTGTTTGAAAAACACAACTATTAGTATGTACTTAATTTGGCTTGACAATTCGACGAAAACAAGCCGATTAATTTGCCAATATTTTCTTTGTGCTGGTTCACCTACAATTTAATTAAATGCCGGCATTGTTGTTTTGTAGTGGCTAGGAATGAATGATTGAACAAAAAAGAGTATTTAAAAAAACGAATCTGTGGAGGTACTCAAGTCTTCACAGAAGTACGTAGGAATACCAATGACAAATAACAACCTAATTAAAAGAAACCAATACGTATAATTCAGCAACAAATTCCCCCTGAAGTTAAAGAAGTAAGATGGTATTAATGATTTTGGGTTGTTGGAGGGAGTGTATGCAGTTGATTGTGGGTTTTGTCAGCTTCTTGGAACTTAGTATGTAATATGGAGTCCCTCACTTAGCCCTGTTTCCTGCCCACTGCAATGTTTGGAGTCAGATTTTTTGTTTAAGGTTCTGGAACATAATTATTTTTGCATACTATTTCTTGATGGATTACTCATTCGTGTTATATGAACTTTTAGCACAAAATAAAGTTTGAGTCAAAATTATTGGTTCTGCTGAATCCGTAGTTATTGTTGTGCTTGCGGCCCCGATGATAGAGTTCAACTGAGCACGAAATTAAGGAATGATTTCTTTTAAAGCTTGTGATTTTGAACAAGCCATAGACATTTGTGCAACTATAAGTCATCTCATTAAGATCAAAGTGAGAAATTCAAAATTAATTAATTGTAAAATATGAAAATGCATATTCTTTTGGGGACAAAAATGATGCCATCACATAAATTATTTGACCATTTTAATATGACTTGTATTACGCACCATTTTAATGTGCAATTTAAGTGTTGATTTGACAACACACCACACATGACAATTTCAGGAATCTATTTAACATGAATGTTGGACGAGTGAAAAACTCATCAATTTCATAAGTCTAAGTCTTACAAGTCACTGAAAAAAAAATCAAAGTTCATAGAAAAAATGTCTCAAAATGCTTCAACTGTTAGGGTTTCACTATTTTGGGATGGAGATATCGTGGAGGACAATTACTTCGTTCGTTACAATATCAAACCAAAAGCCCATGTTAAATTTCCAACAACTTTAAATTATGAAACACTAGTCAGTTACATGCACAAACTATGCATTAATGGGTTTGCTCACTGCCGGCCAGTGATATCCATAGATGGCACGCATGTATATGGTGCGTACGACATCAAGCTCCTAATTGCAGTAGGAATGGATGCCAATGGGTCAATATTCTCTCTTGCTTTCGTAATTGCTGCTAACGAGAGCAACGACACATGGGGGGATCTTTTTGACCCATTTGAAGACTCATGTTATTAAGGATCGTACGGGCATATGCATGCTGTCTGATCGTCATAAAGGCATATTACACAATATGGATAATTTGTCGGGGTGTCAACCTCCCCTTGTTTACCATCGCTATTACTTAAGGCACTTGAAAGCAAATTTGCAATCAAAGTTTCACAATGGCACTCTAAAAAAATTGATGTGGGAGGCTGCGATGGAGTATCAACAAAGAAAATGGGCTCCAAAAATGGATCTGATCAGGGCAGTTAGTGAACCCGCATACATTTGGTTGATGAAGCTCGAAATTGAAAAATGGACGCTTCAGGCTGATGGAGGCAAAAGATGGGGCATGCTCACAACAAACATCTTAGAGTCTTTCAATGGCTTGCTGAAATATGCTCGGGGACTACCTGTCACCGCAATGGTGAGAATGACTTTCAAGCAGGTTGTGGAGTGATTTGTGGTTAGGACAAGGCAGGCCAGAGCGATATTAGCTGAAGGCGGGACATGGATGCCAAAGCCCTCCAAAAAGATAGAGCATTATAGAAAAAAATGTGAGCTTCACCAAATGACCGAGTATGACCCCATCCAACGTGTGTATGAAGTTAGGATGGGTTATTACAACTGTAAGGGTCGAAACGTGCATACCATTTATGAGGAAACAAGAACATGTACTTGTGGTAAGTGGCAAACGTACCACATGCCGTGTTCTCATGCTGTAAAGTGCTTCGAGAGAATGAAAAAAACGTTAACAAGTTATGTGGCAGGGGAATACAAGGTCCGCAGTTACCTTAGAGCATATTCCGGTCCATTTCATCCACTTGGTAATGAAACTTATTGGCCAAACGAGACGTTTTCGATGGTTGCTATCAAGGATTACATCAGGAAATTGGGCATTAACTCACGTAGTCGTAGACCCATCAAATAGATGTTAGTGAAAGAACTTACTCTCGTAAGTGCTCTACATGTAAGTAATATGGCCATGACAAGCGTTCGTGTGGGCAACAAGGTCGTGGTCGTACAACCATGTCTCGAAGTAATAGAGCCTCTAGAACTTAAAGATTGTATTGTTATTGTAATTTAGTATTGTATTGCTTTGAATTAGTATTGTAATTTAATGGAATGAATTATTTTTGAATTAGTATAAACCTCTCGTATTGGATGAATTATTATTAAATAAAATATTTATATTTGTACATTCAAATATAATATTTAAACATAAAGATAACAAGTTTCCAAACAATACAAAATACACATTACATTAAAAAAATGCGGATTACACAAAAGACATAGCAAAAACAAAAAAGACAAAAGAAAAATAACAACATAATATAAAAAATTAAAGGTAGATCAAAATATTTTTATTTGTACATTCGATTTGACTAAATAATAAAACACTTAAATTAAAACCCTATAAAATATGACACTTAAACTTAAAGATGATAAGTTTCCAAACAAACAAAACTTACGTCGGGGCACTTTACAACCCCTAAAATGACGATCCAAACGTTTAATTATACTTGATGTAATGAGCCGACATTATTGTACGCAAAAAAAAAAAGATATTAAGTTCTATATAAAATATTGATATTTTGAGGTTTTGAAACATGACTAATTTTTGCCCAAAGTATAAAAAAAACGTGATTTTGATAGGTTAAAAAAAAAAAAAAGTAGCCACTTTTGCCAAACTCAAAAAGTTACAGTTTGGTCCTTTCACTGTGCGTGAAACCTACTTATGTAATTTTTTTTTTTTTGTGTTAGTTTGATATTTTTTTTCCATACTAAAAAATCGCGGACTCAGAAGTTTGAGTACCAACATAAAACAAATACCGCTAACAAACACTTACAGAAATACTTTTTTTTGGGAAAAGAAGAAGATGTTGGTTTTTTATTTTGTTTTATTGAAGGGAGAATACGTATGTGTTATGATATATTAGTGTTATGATATATTAGAGATATTCTACATTAATTGTGAATATTTTTTTTCTTAGTTTAGGCATCATAGAATATTACGTTTGGTTCAATTTCTTTTTTCTTGTATAAAAATCGATGAATTTTCTCTTTTATTTTTTGTCAATGAATTGATTTATTCATTCTTTTGAATTTCTCGTTTTCTATATTTCTAATATAGTACAGAGCTAGGGCCCATAATGTTATGCACATTTCGTTGTTCGCGACCGAGTAAAAATCATCTTTCTAGTGAGAATCTTGGTTGTTGGTGAACAAATAAAAACTATCTTATCCGGTAAAAGAAAGGTTAGAAATCCATTCCATTGTTAGTGAGCAAGTAAAAATCATCTTTTCATTACTAGTTAGGGAGTAAATACATCTTAAACATTCGTGGTTAGCATGCTAAACCATTCTTCGGTGGTAAATGTTTCAAATAATTCTCAGAACTCGGTCAGTCTGATTTTCAACTGCATACTTGTACTATCTCTCTCTCTCCTCTCTATCTCTTACCCTTTCTCCCCAACGGTAACTTCCACCCCACCCCCTCTCTCGCCCCCTAACGACATTACCGACCAGGTACCTCTCTCTCCCCCCTCTCTTTAACCGACGAGCACCGACGGCAGGTTTCCAGCCAGATCTCTCCCCTCCCCTCTTCTCTTCTCTTTGCTTTTTTTTTTTTTGCTTTTTTTTTTGTTTCTGCAACCGGAAACCCCTCTCCAGTAGGTTTTCGGTCGGTTCAGCACAGGTATCCAATTTTTCCGGCGTGAACAGTAATCTCGGCGGTGAACAGTAATTTTTTTGCTGTGAACAGGTTCTTTCACCTGGAGTTGGTACCTCCAGTGGCCCATAAAATTTTTGTCCTTTAGCCTTGAATTTTTTTGCCTGCTGCTCTTTGCCTCTTGACTTGCATTTTTCCCTTTATTCCTCTCACTTATAGTGCTATCATTCTTGGCATAGTGGCCCGACTTGCCTATAGTTTCTTGCTAACTTTTGCTTCAGTGTTTATTCCAATTTGTTTTAGATAAATTTTTGAGCAACTTATTTTGCCTTAGTGGCTTCAGTGAGCGATGGTAGACCAGGGTCATGTTTTCGGTCGGGGACGGGGGCTAGGGTTAGGGGTGGTAAGTGGGTTCAGGGAGCGTCTAGATTAAGAGTATGGTCCTGGAACATTGGGACTTTGACAGGGAAGTCCATAGAGCTAGTTAAGATTCTTAAGAAGAGGAGGATTAATATAGCTTGTGTCCAAGGGACCAAATGGGTAGGATCTAAAGCTAAGGATGTGGACGGGTATAAGTTATGGTTCTCGGGTAAGTCGATGTATAGGAATGGGGTAGGCATTTTAGTAGATAGTGAGCTAAGGGACCAGGTGGTAGAGGTTAGGAGAGTCAATGATCGGATGATGGCGATTAAGTTGGTCGTGGAAGGGTTTACATTGAACATTATTAGTGCTTACGCGCCACAGGCAGGCTTGGACGAGGAAGAGAAGAGGCATTTTTGGGAGGATTTGGATGAAGTGGTGGCAGGTATACCGATCACCGAGAAGTTATTCATTGGAGAAGATTTCAATGGACATATTGGGTCATCTTCGGGGGGCTATAACAATGAGCATGGTGGTTTTGGCTTCGGGGACAGAAACGGGGGAGGGGTCACACTCCTGGATTTTGCAAAAGCTTTTGGATTGGTGGTAGCCACTCGAGTTTTCTGAAGAGGGAGCAGCACTTGATAACCTTCCGTAGTTCGACAGCTGCGACGCAGATAGACTTTTTACTCCTTAGGAAGGATGATAAAGGTCTTTGTAAAGATTGGAAGGTCATTCCGAGTGAGAACCTTACGACCCAACATAAACTCTTAGTGATGGATGTGGAGATTAAGAGGAAGAAAAATAAGAGGGTCATGGATGACCGGTAGAGGATCAAGTGGGGGAGTCTGACTTTGTCTAGTTCCCAGGAGATGGGGGAGAAGTTGATGGATATGGGGGCTTGGGAGAGTAGGGGGGACGCGAGCAGTATGTGGCAGAGGACGACCAACTATATTAGGGAAGCAGCTAAAGATGTACTAGGGATCTCGAGAGGTCAACATGGTAGGCACCGAGGGGACTGGTGGTGGAATAGAGAAGTCCAAGGGAAGGTGGAAGCAAAGAAAGTGGCGTATGAGAACTTGGTAGATAGCAAAGACGATGAGGAAAAGCGGACGAATAAGGAAAGGTATAAGATTGCGAGAAAGGAAGCGAAGTTAGCAGTTTCGGCTGCAAAAACGGCAGCTTTTGAACGCCTATATGCAGAACTAGAGGAGAAAGACGGGGATAAGAAGTTGTTCAGGCTAGCCAAGGTAAGGGAGATGAAGGCACGGGGATCTGGATCAAGTAAAATGCGTCAAGGACGAGAATGGAAAAGTATTGGTGGAGGATGCTCTCATTAGACGGAGATGGCAGTCATACTTCCATAAACTCTTGAACGAATAAGGTGACAGAGACATTGTGTTGGGAGATTTGGAGTACTCTGAGAGGCGTCCTGATTTTGGGTATTGTAGGAGTATAAAAGTAGAGGAGGTAAAGGGAGTTGTTCGTATGATGCGTAGAGGAAGAACAACCGGGCCTGACGAGATTCTTGGGGAGTTTTGGAAGAGTGAAGGCAGGGCAGGTTTGGAGTGGCTGACTGGGTTGTTTAATGTCATTTTTAAGACGACGAAGATGCCCGAGAAATGGAGGTAGAGTATGATGGTTCCTTTGTACAAGAACAAGGGCGACATTCAAAGTTGCAACAACTATAGAGGTATCAAGCTACTAAGTCACACTATGAAAGTGTTGGAAAGGGTGGTGGAGATGAGGGTGAGGAGAGGCGTGTCCATTTCATAGAACCATTTTGGATTCATGTCGGGGCGCTCGACTACAGAAGCCATTCATCTTGTGAGGAGACTGGTGGAGCAGTATAGGGAGAGGAAGAGAGACTTACATATGGTTTTCATCGATCTAGAAAAGGCTTACGATAAAGTGTCAAGAGAGTTTTTATGGAGATGCTTGGAGGTTAGAGGTGTACCTGTGGCATACATTAGGGTAATCAAGGACATGTATGAGGGAGCCAAGACCAGGGTTAGAACAGTGGGAGGAGACTCGGAATACTTCCCAGTGGAGATGGGGTTGCATTAGAGATCAACTCTTAGCCCTTTTTTATTTGCCTTAGTGATGGATGGTTTGACGTGGCAAATTTAAGGTGAGGTGCCATGGTGCATGTTATTCGCGGATGACATATTCCTGATTAACGAGACCCGCAACGGAGTGAATGCTAAGCTAGAGGTTTGGAGACAAACTCTGAAGTCTAAAGGGTTCAAGTTGAGTCGGACCAAGATAGAGTACATGGAGTGCAAGTTTAGTGACGAGACATATGAGGCTAGCGTGGAAGTGAGGCTGGGTACCCAGGCCATCCAAAAGAAAGGAAGTTTTAAGTATCTTGGGTCTATTGTACAAAGAGATAGGGATATTGATGATGATGTCACGCATCGTATTGGTGCAGGGTGGATGAAATAGAGGCTCGCTTCAGGAGTGTTGTGTGATAAGAAGGTGCCACCAAAGCTTAAAGGCAAGTTCTACAAAGTGATAGTGAGACCGACTTTGTTGTACGGGGCGGAGTGCTGGGCAGTGCGTCCAGAAGATGAAAGTTGCGGAAATGAGAATGTTGCGATGGATGTGTGGGCACACCAGGCGAGATAGGATTAGGAATTAAGATATCCGAGATAAGGTGGGAGTGGCATCAGTGGAAGACAAGATGCGGGAAGTGCGGTTGAGATGGTTTGGGCATGTGAGGAATAGAGACACAGATGCCCAGTGCGGAGGTGTGAAAGGTTGGCTATGGACGGTTTCAGAAGAGGTAGAGGTAGGCCGAAGAAGTATTGGGGAGAGGTGCTTAGACAGGACATGGCGCAGTTCCAGCTTACCGAGGATATGACCTTAGATAGGAGGCTATGGAGGACTCAAATTAAGGTAGAAGACTAGTAGGTAGTACCATATATCCCGTCGTACTAGTAGTCGCAGTTTTGATCTTCATTTTCTTGTTCTTTGATTCGTGCAACTATATGTTGGTCCTTGTACCACAATTATCATATTTATCTGTGGTAGCTACTGTTTCTGTTTTCTCATGCTGCTTTATCATGGCTTTTTTGCTTTCGTTAGTTTCATTTTCGTATTGCTTTGAACTGTTTCTGCTTATCTGACCTTTTCTCATCATGTTTTCTCTTGAGCCGAGGGTCTTCCGGAAACAACCTCTCTATCTTCTGAGATGGGGGTAAGGTCTGCGTACATTTTGCCCTCCCCAGACCCCACATTGTGGGATTTCACTGGGTATGTTGTTATTGTTCGTGCTGAGCATGGCTAAAAGCCTAAAACCATACATTATTCAGAGTAATTGTGGAAAGTGGAAGACTCTTATTTGCTTGTTCTCGAGACAAATCAAGATGTGAAGGAATAGAATCCCTTAGGTGTCAAAGCAACTCCATATAGGCTAGCCTATTGGTTTGGGTCGAATCAATCTAAAAATCCTATGTGTCCTCCATTATTCGGTTTTAGCATTCTGCCACAGTTTTTTTTTTTGTATTATGATATCCAGAGATTCATTAGCTCATACGATGTCTTCAAAAGCATATAAAACATATATATCGAGATCAATTATCACTTCACAACCCACATGGCTCTTGGTTTTCACCAAGTCTCATCTTCCTGGCCCGTTTAATGCTCTAGTAGTCAAACTCAATCTGGTTTCTTCTAACCGTCTTGAGTTTGAAGGGGATGATAAGATATATTTAGAGATATCATACAGTAATTCTGAATATTATTCTTAATTTAGGATCTACATTAATTATAAATTATTTTATTTCTTATTTTTCTTGTCTATAATAGCGATGAGCTCTCTAATATTTTTATCAATAAATTGAGATATTCATTCTCTAATTTCTCGTGTGTTTTCTCTGTTTCTAAAAATACGTATGCAATTGATTGTGGTTTTGTGAGGTTCTTTGAATGCAGAACCCGATTGAGCTGGTTCTTCTTGTTTCTTGCCCGCTGGTATGTGCCTGTGTTATACGGGGGCACTGTATTTCATTCTTTTAACTTAGCCATATATATTGGACTCATTAAAATGATTGGAGGTCCCACAACCAACAATCGGCAGATACTGAGTAGAGATATTTTTAAAAAGTGAAAGTGCAAGTGTTTGAATTTATCCCATGTTAATTGGACTAGACAACTTTTTACACCACTTTATAAGTTAAGCCTTGCTTCCTTGATAATATAACATAAAATACCTAACATGGAAGAAATAAAATTTGGACATATATTACAATGTTGTAAATCCATGTTCTGCTTCTGGACCCAAAAGGGTGAAACATTAGTCTTTTGAAATTGATCGAGCTAGGATACATAATGCAGAAAAATTGGACGATTTTACAACTGAAACCAGAAATAAAGAGTGCTCTGATAAATTTCCGCTGAAACAAGAGCGTCATGTTTGGTCAAAATTCTTCTCTTTTATTCTCGTCAACGTTTGTTTAACAGTCGGACATATTGATGCAGAGTTACTTCGAAAAGAAATGTATTTGAGACCTGCTTTTATCAGTGGAAAAATGGAATACCTCTTCTATGTACAAAAATCCCGCAATGCCTCCTATATAGAAAAACAAGTACTACTACTAGCTACTAACACTTGACGTCTGCAACTCTCCGGCAGTCAATTTGTATCTTTAATTAGCGAGCGTCTCATGGTATTGTAAATATGATGTTTGTCTTTGAAGCTTTATTTGTTCATAGAACTTTGCAATAAACTGCTCAGCCTTCATATCAATTGCTTCATCGCCGCCATCAGCACTGATCTCATCCTCAGACACCTCGCAGATTACATACTCATCATCATAATCATCAGTTGTAGCCTTCAAAAAACTTTTTCTAGGAACATCCTCATCATTACCATGGTCACGATCACTATAGTTGCCAAAGTCAAAGTCAAAGTCGACTTGAGGTTTGATGCAGGGAATATTTGGCATCTTGAAACGCAAGGAAGCAGGGCGATGCATTTTCACATGAATGATAGGAGTGTCATCAAAGGAAAACTCACGCTCTCCATAATGTAGTGCCCTGTAGTGATCATTGGTATGACGGAGGCTTTTAATATATTTAGGAAGCAAACGGAGATCCACAAGGTGCCTGTTCCTGAAAATGCCACCTTTTCTAGCCCATAACAAGGCTAGGCGGAGAACATTCCAAGCTCTACGAGCAACAATCGATCTCTTCCTCTGCATTTTCGACTTTTCTTGCATGGTTGCAGCTCTGTTTTAAGAGTAGAAAGCAAATGCGATTTTTTGGAAAATTTCTATTTTTCCCCCCTTTCTGGTTGTGTTGGTCTTTATGAGGAAAAAGAGCTTTTGGAGTGGATGTGGCTTGTAGGGGGAGAGCAGAAAGCTATATATATATAAACTGTAATGCACAGCTCACTAAGTTGAGAAATGAGAGAACTCAAAAACTTACGCGGTTTGAGGGAAATTGTAAAGGAAGGTGCAGGTGAAATTGTTAGGGGGACCCACGTCCTAAAACTCCAAGGGCTGGGTTAGCCAAATGTTTGTTTAAGTGTGAACTCTGTGGAAAACACGCCTAGTACGCTGTGGGCTCTGTATACCTGTTAACCGGTTCGAACCGGACCGGACTGGTAACCGGTTAACAAACCGGCCGGTTTCCGATTTAAAAATTGGAATCGGCCATTGGTTCCGATTTACCAGTTAAAAAATCGAAACCGGACCGGTACGGTTTTAACATGTTCAAAATCTTTTTTTATTTTTGTTTTTTGTATAGTATATATATATTATAGTATTTATTAGTATATTGTAGGTATATTTACATATGTTATATAAGTTTATAAGTAAAGTTTATATATTTACTGACTAACAGCAATACAGCATATACGTATGTATATATATATATATATATATATATATATATATATATATATATATATATATATATATATATAGCAGCACATGATCCGCAAAGATGGAATTCAGTAATAGATCTTTTGGAAAGGAATAGTAGTAGCAGACTATATAAAAACATATAGTGATACAGACGCAGAAACAATGTATAAATATTTAGAAACTTTTTTAGGAGAATCAGCCAAAGCATTATGGGAAGCTTATAAAGAAAATTTTCCAATGGAATTTCAACACTTAGTATCCATGGGAGCAAATCCATACAATTTTACTAATAAAATATATACTTTAATTACAGGGGAAGATCCAAATAGTGAATTATTAGTACTACAAAGAAATGCGGTAATAAAATTAGAACAACTAAGCATAAGTAGTTGGTTTTGGAGTAGTAATAGGAGAAGGTAAGATAAAGTTACAACCTCATATATAGCTAAAAAAAGCTTTAGAAATGTCAGATAAGTTAGACAATGTTAAGGAATTACAATTTTTTTTAGGAATAGTCAATTATGCTAGAAATTTTATAAAAGATTTAGGAAAAATAGCAGGACCATTCTATTCAAAAACTGGATCTAATGGCCAAAACACTTTAATACTGAAGAAATTAAATTAGTACAAAAAATAAAAGAAAAAATAAAGAACATTCCCGATTTAAATATGCCTCTAGAAACAGACTATTTAATTATAGAGACAGACGGTAGTTTTGAAGGATGGGGAGCAGTACTAAAAGCAAAACCCAATAAATATAGTAATAAAAGTGAAGAAAAGATATGTGCTTATCAAAGTGGTAAGTACAAAGAAAAGGGAAACATGAGTAGTATAGATGCGAAAATTTTAGCTGTAATATATGAATTAAATAGTTTTAGACTATATATTCTAAATAAACCAGAAATATGAGTACATTTTTCTTGTAGTATATCGATTATATGTTGTATTCTATGTCCTATAGACCATTTTAAATTAGGATTCTGCGCTATTCCGTCTCTCTTATTCCATCTATCTTCTATTTCTCTTCCTAAAGCTCCTGGTAGTTTATTAAATAATTTTTTACCTAATTCTTGATCAAATGCATTTCCACTAATAGTACGGTAGTAAAAATAATCGTTTAAAAATTTATTAATATTTAATAAATTTGTTTAGTTATGAATCTTATTACACTGTTCATCTCTTTCTCTTAATCTCAGTTCTTAATATCCGTCTTCTTTAACCACACCCTGGTTACCACGGCCAACATCGTCCCTTATCATTTGGACATTAAAACGGCATTTCAAACACCTAGGAATTTACAGGTTAATCCATCGAGTATATTAAGAAATTAAGAGAATAACCATATACTAAGAGTAATAGATTCATAATAACAGGTAAGTAATTGTGTTTTTGTACATTGTACTAAGGGATTTTGTCTGGAGAAATATAGTAGTTTGGACCCAATACTCCTCTAACATAGTTTAACGCTTCAGTGAAATCATTAAATCCTTTAAAAAGAGGTTTTCTTATGTCTTTAATAGAGTCTAAAACTTCTATCCAAGTTTGTCACTTTGCCAAAAAGTGAAGATGAGGGATGTTCATCTCTCCAAACAAGACGGAGACTACCAAAGACACTTACGCAAGGAGCAACTTCTACAAAGAAAAGTACACTTGCAAAAAAGAAGAAAAATGAATAAATAGAAAATATAGTAAATGGTATCCTAGTAGAGACAAAAGAGCTAAATGTAAAAATTATTATATAAAAGGATGTACAATGTGTATAGAAAAAGAATTTAAAACAAAAATAAATAAAGAGGCAACTCATAAAAAAATTGAAGACCCGACTATTAATCTAAGAATGATAATAATGATGATGATGATGATGATGATCATCATCATCATCATCATCTGATCATCATCATCATCATCGTCATCATCATCATGATAATGATAATAATAATAATAATGATAATAATAATACTAATAATTTTTAATAAAGCTGTTCAGTTATGAATCTTATTACACTGTTCATCTCTTTCTCTTAATCTCGGTTTTTAATATCCGTCATCTTTAACCACACCCTGGCTACCACGGCCAACATCGTCCCTTATCATTTGGACATTAAAATGGCCTTTCAAACACTTAGGAATTTGAGTTGAGCCGGGTGCTCTTGGGGAAGTTATACTACATATATATATATATATATATATATATATATATATATATATATATGTGTGTGTGTGTGTGTGTGTGTTTAAGTTATATGTATACTTATAACTTATATATTATAACTTAAGTTATTTATAGCTTAATTTTTTTCTAAGTTTATAAATTCGTATTTTATAAATTAAGTATATTTATATTATAAGTATATTCTTATTATATTTTAGTTATTTTTCAAGTATATAACTTTCTAGTTTTTAATTTAAGTAGATGTATATTATAAGTATATTCTTAGTATATTTTAGGTATATTCCTAACTTAATATAAGTAAAAATATGAACACAAGTAAATAGAAGAAAGCTCAATGAGCTATATATTTTATTCATTCTTGGATAACATTTACTTGCAAGTTGTAGTTTTTTTTAACTTGCAAATAATACATGAGTTGCAAAGAAATAGTAGACTAATAAAATCACCAATTGTCAATCATTTGGTTAATTTCCCCCATATCATATTCGGCCATGGAGATATCTTCAAAGTCTTCCATTTGGTCCGCTCCACTTGCTATCAAATCTTCAATCTCTTCCTCTTCGCCTTCCACTGCTTTTAAGTTTTGGTTGTGTCGCTCCGATCTAATTCAATCGCAAATGCACACTAGTACTTGCAAGCTAAATCCGGATAATGAGTGTCTATGGTCTCCAATTTGTTGTCTTCCTTGACTAAATGCACTCTCCGAAGCCACGGTTGATATTTTAACCGTAAGGATATCTCGAGCTATTCTTGAAAGTATCGGATAACTTGCCTTGTATTTCTTCCACCATGCTAAGACGTCCAAATCATCTAGTTCCTTGATATCCATATTTGGCTGCATCAAATAAAAACGATATTCATCAAAGTTGGCATTATGAGAAGGAGTTGGATGTGAATGTAAAACTTTTAAATGTGACAAACCCTTTTTGCTACTTTGAGAAGTAGTAGGGCGTAGAGCAACGGGTGTAGCATTTTCTTTCAAATTAGGATAATGACTAAAAACTTTTTCAAACTCGGCATCAATCGCGAGCTCGGCGTTAGCTAAAGATGGTTCAACTTCCTTTTCAATTTCTAAAAAGGTATAAAAATTTGTCCAACCAATGCTCTAGTATAAGACATTTTTAAACAAGGATTTAAAAGAGAACCCAATATAAATAAAGTTGGGATGAGAAAAAAATACTTCTTAAATTTTGTTGTCATATTAAAAATAGCCGCTTTGTTATATCTCGTATTTTTGTACGTTCGATTATTCGTAAATAAGTTTAAGGACGAGATTATTTTTGGGATATGAGATAAGGACTTTTAATCCCGATTTTAATAATACACGGTTTTCTTATTAATTACAATTGGTGGAGATATTAGTGAAGATTAGGAATTAATTAACCATGATCAGATTATTAAGTGAGGATTAATGATTAATTAAGCTAATTAGACCACTAAGTAGGCCCCACAAAACATGGCTGAATCTGATTGGTGTTTAAGTTGAGTGGGACACATGTCATAAGGGTGGACACGTATCCCATGGAGGGGCTGCCTATAAATATTGTATGTGATGACTAATATTTGCCTTCTTCCACACAAAGAAACCCCAATTGAAGCTAGAGCATGAACAACCATGGCTGCCACTGCTCACGGCCAGCCATGGTTTTTTTTTAAAAAAAAAATTCTCTAGATTAAATCTCCAAGGTGATTTAAACGTTCAAGTAGGCAGCAACATAGGAATATTGAGTTGAGGAAGAGAAGTGGTGCAATTGGTGCAAGTGATCGTAGGATCTGTCCTAACTAATTTGAGGTAAGATTTTTTCTTCTTGTAATGTAATTGGAGTTAATGATGTTGTAATGGAGAGATTAAAGTGTATTAGACGAAATTGGAAGTAAGAAAATTGCAGGATTATTGTTGGCGTTGCAAGTAGGCAGAATTGGAATTGTTCTAATTGGATTAAGTTTGATTAATGTTGTCATTATCATGGTATTGTATTGAAGGCAATTTGTTATGTTGAAGGGCTGGAAATATAGTTATAGATATGTATGGGTGTTGTTGTTCATGATAATATTATACTCGTTCCATGTGTTTGTGATTTTGCGAAGTAAAGGTCGAAGATTGTATTTCGATGTTGTGGTCTCGATGGACTGTTTTGAGCTTGTTATTGAAATGATATTGAAGTAGTTTTCTTATACATGGATGGTAGTTGGTGTTGTTGTCGTGTTGCTGTTGTTGATATGCCTCTTGAAATTGGAAGAAAGAAGTGTATAAAGTAGCGTATACGAAGTGTATATTGGGTTGTTTGATGTATATCCTTGTATATGGATGATTTTAGTTCAAAGGGACTTGAATGAGTTTGTTGTTGTTGTTGCGGGCTACTGGTTACATTGTAGTGATTAAAGAATAGGGGAACGCTGCCCGTTTTCATTTTAGAATTGAATTACCATTTGATATACATCATATACTAGCGTCATCTAAGTTCATATACGCATTCCCTTGTTATAGGATTGTCGTAAGCATTAATGAGTTCATTGTTGGTTCATATTGGCGATTTGAGGTATGTGAAGCTGACCCTTCTTTCTTTTTGGCATGATCTTTATAAACAAATAGACGACGAGCATGTGACCTTAAAGAAACTCCTATTCTTAGAAACACTAGGATGGATAATGTGCTTGATTCCCAGAACTTACTTCATTATGTCTTGATACGTGTCTATGATTTCTGAAGTCTATTTGATATATTCCATAGTGACATTCGAAGGATACTTGATATGACTATTGTCTTGATTATCAAATGATGGTTCATTTTGATTATTCCATTGAGTCTCAGATATAACTTAGTTTGCATATGGTTGCTCACTACTCTGCTCGTGTATGCCTCAATGTATCTTTCACCGAGTCCCAGGCCGGGGTACGTTCTCGTGCACAGTTTCACTGCATTGTTCACCGAGTCCCTCACTAGAGGGCCGGGATACGGTATATATATATATATATATATATATATATATATATATATATATATATGATATGATATGATTATATGATGATATGATGATGTGATTATGGCGCTAAGGATGGTATATGATAGATTTGTTCACTGAGTCCCATAATGGGCCAGGTATGATATATGATATTGATATGCATGATTTACATTTCATAAGACAAGTGTATTGGTATCTCTGATTGTCATACTTGTCTCCTGTAATCTCTATTTCAGTCATGATCCTCTTTATTGTATCTCATGCTTTATATACTCAGTACATATCTCGTACTGACCCCCTTTCTTCGGGGGGTTGCGTTTCATGCCCGCAGGTACAGATACCCGATTTGGAGATCCTCCGGCTTAGGACTTCTGCTCAGCTGTTATGGAGAGCTCCATTGTTCCGGAGCCTAGACTATTTAGATACAGATCTCTTGATATAGACTTATATATATGTTTAGGGGTACGGCGGGGCCCTGTCCCGTCATATTTCACTATTGATACTCTTAGAGGTCTGTAGACATGTGTGGGTTGTACGTAGGTTTTGGTCAGCTATGTCGATGTGGTTCGTTTTGGGTATTTCCGTATATAGTGGAAGCTTTGTCGGCTTGCGTATTATGTTATGTGTTGGTTAGCTGTGACTCCTCAAGAGACAGATTTATGATGATATGTGGCATTATGAATCTTTAGTTGCCTTTATAAGTTTCCCTATAGTTCTTGGTTTCAGTCTGACTATATCTAACAGGTTCGTATACGAGTGTCCAGCTCGGGCACTAGTCATGGCCCATGGGGTTGGGTTGTGACTCGCTTGATAACCGGATTTATTTTTATACTCTTGTAAAACTCTAGCTATTTCTGCTAAGTAGGCTAAAATTCCGGTTACCGTGGGATAGAATTGTTTAGAAAAATCAAGAATTGCATTATAAAAAATTTCTAAGAGTTCAACACATTCCTTAACATCTTCCCAATCTGTAAAATTTAACCAATCATCATTATTAATATTATATTTGTTGTGAACTTGTTGTATGAGAATCCTATACTCATATGCTTGTTGTAGCATAATGTAAGTGTAGTTCCACCTAGTCTCAATTTCTACTTGAATTTTTCTAGGTCTAAGGTTATTTTCCACACAAGAATTCTTAAAATCTTTAAGTCTTCCCCTATTAGCATTACAAAAAAGAAACGCAATCGCATCTCTAACTTTTTGAATAGAATCTTCAAAACACACAAGACCATATTTAACAATTAAGTTTAAAATGTGACAACTACATCTCACATGAAAAATATTTTTTAGCGGAGGGTTTAATTCCCTTTTTAAAAGACCAACCGCCTTTGTATTATTAGAAGCATTATCTAAAGCAATATAAAGTGTTTTTCTATAAATGTTAAAAAATCTCATAATAGTAGACATTGAATCCGCTAAAATTTTTCCATCGTGACGACCTTTCCCTTCATCATATAAAAAAGCTATAATTCTTTTTTGCATAACCCAATTATCATCAATTCAATGATATGTAATAGCAAAAAAATTTAACTTGTTAAGACTAAGACCCAAATCAGCGATAAGAGAAACATTACAATTTAAATAATTAAATACATGACGCAAATAAAATCTATATTTTTTATACAAATCTATAACATCCGCTCTACAAGTACTTCTAGGAATACCCTCAAATAACGGATTATAACAACGTTGAATGTAAGTAACAAACCCCAAACCTGAAGGAAAGGAAAATGGTAAACAATAATAAGCTACCATTTTAGCTATTTCTACACGCTCTTTTTTCTTGTCATACTTAAAAATTTTACCGGTTCGTGGGTCTATCGTCATTTGAATACCCCCCACATTTGAACTCGTTTGCTCTCCCCAAACATCCATATGTTTCTTTCTCATATGACTATTTAATGTACCCGTTCCATCATCCTTACTAGTTCCTTGCCTAAAACCAAATATTTGTCTACATATGTTACATTTAGTTGTTTGTCTTTCCTTATCCTTATTCATAAAATTCCAAATTTTAGCGGTTGGCTTACGAGTTCTAGGAGGTTTGTCTTGTGTATGTGATTGTGTAAGACATGTATCTCCTATGGGATTTTCGGGGGCTTGTGTTTCATCATCATCATCATCATCAATTTCATTAAAAGTGTCGGTATAATGTTATTGCATTGCCTCATGATCTAAAAGTGGATTATTTCCACCAACATCAATACCTAAATTAGGTATTTTTTCCACAAATGTTTCCTCATTAAACCCACCCCTAACAATACCACTACTACCGACACCACGTCTAAATCTCTTCGCCATTATTAAATAGAATTACTTTAAATCACACTCAAATAAATCACAAGAAAATAAATTGCAACAAATTAAATTGCTAGAATTAAATTGCGAAAAATAAAGATAGAGTTGGAACGAAAGTACCAAATTGCCGGACTAATTTCCAACAAAGTGAAGGCGGCTAGAATTGCAAATCCACCAAAGCTACTTCGGATTGTTGCAAAATCACCAACTCCACAAACAATATTATAATTGCAAAATTAATAATTGAAACTATAATAAGACTTTATAATATTTAATTGAGAGAAATTTAAAGTGGCTAATTGTTGCAAAGTAACTATAATTGAGAGATTGAGAGAAAGAGAAGAGTGAATTGGTGTGGATTAAAATGAAAATGGAGAAGGGTTTATATAGGGGTGGGGGATGGGTTAAAGTGTTAAAAAAAAGTTTGGGGGTTTGGGGGGGCCAAAATGGGGGTTTGGAACCGTTTGGCAACGACCATTTTTGCAAATGGACCATTGGCCAACGGTCCAACCCACAACCCAACGGCTACATTTAAAAAAAAAAAAATCGACCGGTTTAACCGGTTCCGATTCCAAAAAAATCGAAACCGGACCTGTATTTATTAAACGGTTAACTGGAACCGGTTAAGCGGTTTCACCGGTTCCGATTTTACCGATCCGGTTACCGATTTTAACCGGTTAACGGGCTTAGCGGACATATGTTTGGCTCGCAAATTCTTTGCATTTCTTAAAATAGTAGCTAGTTATATTACTTGGTTTATTACTCTTTAGAGTTCCTACTTCCTGTACTAACGAGCCGTTTGGACATGATTTGAAACCATGAGATGAAACCATGATTTGAAATCATATTTGGACATGCAATTTCGATTTTTTTAACTTGTATTTTTTCTTATAGACATAAAAACCCCACAAGTTGTGAAAACAATCAAAATATTCTCAATTCTTATACAATCTTACCAAATGAACAAGTCATAATTCATAACAAAACTTATACGCTACTAGAAGGCCTTTCTATAAAATACAACATCAATTGATCAAACTTTAGTTTGGGTTTCAAACTAAAGTTTATATTACTTGGTTTATTATTCTTTAGAGTTCCTACTTCCTGTACTAACGAGCCGTTTGGACATGCGATTTGAAACCATGAGATGAAATCAGCGTTTGGACATGCATTTCATCTCATCGTTTCAAACCATAGTTTGAAAAATCCCAAATCATCCAAAAAGGCATGATTCGGGGTTTCAAACCACGGTTTCAAAAATTTTAAATATAAAATTTGACCCATAAATTCATATTTTGTAAAAAGACCCATAAGTTGGTAGATATTTTTAACAATTACTCCCACCAACCATTTACCAACTTTTATTTATGTCTACCATGTGGGAGGATTATATTAAAGAGTAGTTACATTACTATTCATGTTAAATTTTCTTTTTTATTGAACTAAAGTTTAATCAATTGATGTTATATTTTTTAGAAAGGCGTTCTAGCATCATATTAATTTTGTTATGAACTATGACTTGCTCATTTGGTAAGATTGTATAAGAATTGAGAATATTTTGATAGTTTCACAATTTGTGGGGTTTTTATGTCTATAAGAAAAAATATAACTTAAGAAATCCAAATTGCATATCCAAACATAGTTTCATCTCATGGTTTCAAACCATGTCCAAACGGCTCCTAAATTACTACAAAATCAATTGTAGGCAATTCTGAATGGAGTATTAAATATAAATTGACCAGTGTTTTAAAAAGTGAGGCATGAGATTACTTAACGGGAGCGAAGCGTAAGCCTATGAATCTTTAAATGTTTGATTATAAGTTACTCCCTCCATTTACTTTTACTTGCCCGCTATACTAAAAATAAATTTTCACTTTTACTTATTCACTTTAGCATATCAAGGAAAGACAAACTATTTTTTCTTGTTTTACCCTTAACATTAACTACTCATTTTCAAATCATTCTCCAAGTTCAATGAGACTATACATTAATTAATATGAATATTATAGTAAAATACATACTTCATTTATTAATTCTTAAAGGGCGTGCAAAATCAAAAATGGACAAGTAAAAGTGAATGGATTAAGTAATAAAATAACATATATTTTTAGAAATGTTATCAAACTACACATTTACTAATCCATAAACTTTATCATTATTATAATTTAAAATATTACACCTTCATAAATAAATACTTATTCAAATAAGAGAAATAGAAAAGACAGGAAGACCAATAGTAAGTGAATATACAAATATCTGCTATCTTTCTAGAAGATGTTCAAATGATATTCACATTCACGAATCACAATGCTCTCAATTAGTACATATACAATACTATGACTCGATATTTGAATTGAGTTACTCACCATCTTCATGTTACTTAGATGCATAGAACTTTTAGATCATTTCGTTAATGAATTTTGAGGATCTACAATGTTAATTAGATAACTCAACATATGATTTTCAGTAGAACTGTTGGGCGAGCACCGACGGCTGAGTGTTGGACATATTAATGGGCACAATCAGGCACTTGTACATAAGCTTCACAGAGCAAAGCCTCATACATGAGTCTTAGAACGTTTTGAAACATTGATAGTGACAACCAAAGAAGAATAACAAATAATCTCAGCCAAACAGTTGCTAGTAGATATTTACTATAGTGGATACAATTTAATTTCAAAAAATAAAAGGCAAATAGGCAATGGAAGGAAATGTCATTTCAGACATTGCATTCAAAATCAATGACTAACACAGGCCCTAATTGATGGTGATATTGACAGCTTAAAAACATTTGTTTGGGTTTGGGTTCGGGTTCAGGGCAAGCGCTTTGTTCTTTATGCAAGCGCTGCATTTTTTTCCATCCCACTCCAAGTGCACATTACTATTTTCTTTCGCTGTTTGTTAAAACAAACCACTTAATTTGCTAAGATTTTCTTTATGGTACTTCAATTAACTACAATTTAATTATATGCTAGGATTGTTGTTTTGTAATAGAATGTTTAATGTGTCGATTGATTGAAAAAGGAAAGTCGTGTTTCAAAAACGAATATGTGGGGCCAAATGAATACGAACACCAATCTGTGGGGCCAAATAAATACGAACACTAATACTTATTATAATTTGAGACACTCAAAAAATAATTTTTCCCTAAAATTAAAGAAGAAGAAGGTGGGTATTGATTTGGTTTGTTGGAGGGAGGGTATGCAATTGATTATGAGTTTTGTCAGATTCTTAATGTAGAAGCTGCTTCTTTTGGATTCCTGCTCACTGCTCTGTCTGTGTTATATTGTGGCAATATATTTATTCTTTAACTCTGTCGTGGACTCACCTAAAATGTTTTCATTCCTAGAGGGACATTATATCCGCATATATAGTTTAGAAATGATAATACCTATATATAAAGTGTCATATAAAGCATTCAATTTGTATTAATTTGTTGAATTGTCGTTTTGATGATTAACAAGCATGATATTTGTATTGGGTTGGTTGTGAAGGATCTAGTCTCGTTAGGTGATTCTTTATAATGTCTGGCACTTAATTTTAGCAGATCTACGGTTCACTTTCACGCGTAACATTAGTTTATATGATATTATATGACCTAGTAGCAACCTAAGTAATAGAGAATCTCGAAAGACCTATATTGTCAATGACAAGTCTAAGTTTATAAGTAGCGTAATAATAGAAGTTTATTTTAAAGAAAGATGTGAGTTTTCTATGTACTTCCTTTATTCTATATGTTAAGATCAACTTTAATTCTCTTCATGTTTGTCTCTCCAGCCTTCGCTACTAATTGTGCGGCCAAAATATTGTTTGAGATAATTTCCTTGCATATTTACGCACCTCTATACATTGAGAGCGCTGCGAGAGTAAAAGCAAGTAGATAATTTCTATTGAGCAAGAGAGATCAAATTGAAGAACCAAGTCTTACTATTGATGCTCCTTTAAGTTCTATTGTTTGTCTGGAATATAATCTTGTAGTTGGTGTTTTTGAGTTGTATCCTAATTTGCTTATTCTAGAAACAATTTTGTTAGATATATCTGTCACACCCCTAATGAGGAGTATGACGGGCTCCGACCCGTAGGTCGAAAACCACCTGACTTAATAGTTACTTTGAACATCACATACCATAACTCAGAAAACACCTGCACACAGAAAAGGCCCAACATAGAAATATCCGATAATTCAATACATATGTACATATGCGGACCGACAAGATCGCCACAACATAACATATATCATAAAGCCGGCAAGGCTATCAGAAAAATATCAAGAAACCAAAACAAGGCCGACAAGGCCATACATAATATTTACATATCCCACTATGTCCATGAGCCTCTAAGAGTATACATATGAACATATATTATACTAACAGAAAAGTACCAAAAGATAGCAAATCCGGAGTAGTAGCACTTGCTAACACCGCTGAAGCTGGAAAATCCTACTGCGGTTGCTCCTTGATAACTCTGTCAGAGCCTGCAGCACGAAATGCAGCGTCCCGTGCAATGGGACGTCAGTACGGATAAAAGTACTGAGTATGTAAGGCAGGAGAATAACAACATAATTAAGATATAATGTAACAGTAATAAGGGCAAAAGAAAACTGAACATATGGAAGTAGCACAAGACACATTGCATGATAAAATCATTTGTATGCATATATATATATATATATATATATATATATATATATATATATATATATATATATATATATATATATATATACACGTAACAGATAGTATCCATGCATGGCCGTAAGACTCGGTGTTATATGTGTAAAATCATGTCTGGCATTAAGGCTCGGTGTTATCATCATTAGCCCGCGTCCGGGGTAACATCATAACATGCCCACTGCAGTGGTGTGCGCATCTACGCGCCATTCCCGGCCGACTATAGCGCGGCACGGTATAGTAAAATAGTGCAATACATTTATATATATGTATATACCATGCATGAGAAGTCAATGATCTCACCTTGGACTTTCGGAGCGACATAAGGTCGGTAACTTCTGAATAGCTTATGGAATTCGTATGGAGCCCAAAGAAGTAATCGATGATGATAAGTAAAATAATATTTTAAGAATCAATAAAATAACAAGACATTAAGATTTGAAATACAAAGCATGGGAATGGAGTGGATTTGTTATGGAACGCTTGTGTTTATATTCTAGTTGGTTTCGTGCTAAAGAAAGAGGGAAACGAACACCTTACATACCTTATCCGTCAAGCCACCACTTAAAGAATTTCTTACACCGATGCTTTCCCTTCACCCGAACCTATATATCGAGAAATACATCTTTAATCATACTTTCATCATATTTCCATCAACTTATAAGCACTAATTATTGAAGACTAATTTGGGTTACGAAAATTTGGGCAGCATCTCCCCTATATCATCGACTTCCTCCAAATACCAAAACAATACCAACAACATCAACAACAACATCCTCAATATTCTACAAGATAAATATGTATATTTTCATCCAAAACTCTCTTCAAACCTCAATCCATAAGCCAACAACATCAACACAACAAACTATAACTTTTATTCTCGTAAATATTCCTAAATCAACGTTAATAAAGAGAGAGATTCAATGATTCATACCTTATCTTTACTAGAGTAGCAAGATCTTCAATATTTACTTTGTTTCCAAGTCAACTCCAACACAGAATGAAATTATAACTAAGACTACACGCTGTCCGGACCTTGATTAATACGCCGTAACTTGAAATTAACTCAAAATCCTTACCTTTTATGTGATATAAGAGCTCTCTTGGTTGCTGAATTTTCTGGAAATTTTTAGAAGATTATGATGGAGAAAAATGGGGTTTTAAACCTTTTTATAGTGGCTAAAAGTCAGCAGCACTGTAGCAGTGATGTTTCTGCTCTGTCAACCTAAATTGCAATGTCCATAATTCTCTACTCCGATGTCCTATCGACGAGTGGGTTGTTGCGTTGGAAACTAGACTCAACGAACTTCATTTTAGAATTTTGAAATACCTTAAAACTCCTAATATACATGAAGATATACCCCTCCAAAGTTGACCCAAAATTCTATCCTTGATTCTGCCAACTTTTTTTTTTTTTTTTCAAATTTTTGACGAACTTATTTTCTTTGATTTGCTTGGTCCTAAAGTCTTTCATAGCTCATTATATGAACTTAAACCCTCGTAACCATGAGATAGGTGCATACAATCTCCCATATCCTAGGAAGTGCTCCACGTCTACACTTAAACAGCTAATGTCTAATAGATTTCACGTACAAAACTACGAGGTGTAACACTATCATTCAAAGAAACGTTGTATCTTTGAGCTAGAGTTAACTTGAAGGTGTTTGTACAATCACGATGATTGTAGGTAGAAGAGTGACTAGGTTTAGTTTCTTAGGTTACAAAATTTGTAATTTGTAACTGTTCATTATGTTTTGTGAAGTTTTCAGAGAAATCGCAGAGATGGATCGTGATTTTTACTCCCTTGAATAAGAAAATGTTCCATGTAAATATCCTTTGTTGTTTCTTTTCATACTTTATTTACAAAGGGAGTAGGTTGAACCAGTAAAAACATGGTCCTTTGTACTTAAATTCAACAATTGAGGGATTTATTCTCAAAAAATGTTTCATCTTTCAGAAAGTTGTTAGGCCTAAATCTGTACTCACTGTGTGGTTGCATTTTAGGGGAGGTTACTACCAATTGATAGCTTGATCAGTTGGGGCATATTTATGAATTCCAGATATGCTTTACGCGAAGAATATGATGAAATAAGGGACCATTGAGGTGTGGACAATGATTATGCTATGGATGCAGAAGCATAGTTCATACCAAATGTTTGCTAGGAACATCATCTGAAATGGACTATTAAACAAGCTAAAGGTGAGTCATAGAATGTTAATATCTTCAGGATAGTAATATGCTGAAGTTGTCCATAAATATGAGAATCTTTGAGAAAGTATACAGAGGAAGTGAAGTAATCACAAGGGAGTAGTATATATGAAATGTACGAACGAAGAAATTGCACGGTTTTGCCCTTCAATAGGCTGGTCTTTAATTTTTGTCCTTCAAAATCGAATTTATACCCAGCAGGCATAAGTAGTTGTTGGAGTCAAGGAGTTTAGTGCAGCAAATATTTTTTAAAACTGTAGAAGTTTAATAGATTGTTGCTATAGGCTTTTGTTTTTTCTTATTAAAGATAGCTGGCTTAGTGAACTAGCTAGGCTATGGTTTTGTACAGATTCACTGGCGATTAACATATGAAAGTTAGTTATCAAAAGAAATTCAAGTGGTGTTTGGGCACATATTTAATTTGTCAAAAATAGAAGTTTTGTGAGCGTGGAAAAAAATTACACTTGGTTGTTGTTGTTGGAAAAAAAATTCACTTAAAAACTTATGAATTTCACTTTTTCAAAGTTAAAACTTGCCTTCAAAAGATCCGTCCAATGTATAACCAAGCGTAGTTTTCAAAATTAATTTCAGAAAAAATTTATGTCCAAACGAGCCTTAAGTATTTTGGTTTTACTTCACCGTGTTCGTAAAGTCAATTGATTTTATAGTCTTTTATAAATTTGTGCGTTTTAGTTCTTTGTACAAGAAATTTTCATTTTTATGCATAAGGAATCTGAAAATAACACACAAAAGATCTAAAAGATTATTTTATTTTATTCAAAATTGTAAGTGGCGACAGGAGATCTTTTCCTCTATTCTATTCAAGTGTAAGGTGGAAGTGAAGATCAAGAAACTAGTCATATCCAAGAGAGGAAGCTTCAAGTATCTTGAGTTCATAATTCAAGGAGACAGGGATATTGACGATGATGTCGCACCTCGTATTGGAACGGAGTGGGTGAAATGGAGGCTCGCCTCCGGGGTACTGTGCGATAAGAATGTGTCACCTAGGCTTAAAGGTAAGTTTTACAGAGTGATTGTTATACCAACTTTTTTGTATGAGGAGAAATGCTGAAGAGTAAAAAATACTCACGTTTAGAAGGTGAAGGTAGCGGAAATGAAGATGCTCAGATGGATGTGTGGGCATTCCCAGAGAGATATGATTAGGAATGAAGTTATGGGGGGAAATATGGGAGTGACATCAATGCCGGACAAGATACGTGAAATGAGACTGAGATAGTTCGTCCATGTAAAGAAGAGGTGTGAGGATGCGCCATTAAGGAGGTGCGAGAGATTAGTGGTAGTAGGAGTTAGGAGAGGTAGGGCGAAGAAGAATTAGGGAAGGTGATTAGACAAGACATGACACAACTTCAGCTGATTGAGGACATGACCTTATATAGAAAGGTATGGAGGTTGAGGATTAGGGTAAAAGGTTAGTAGGTGATGGAGTATTGCCGCACTCTCTGTTTGTGGGGAGAGGTGGGCGGGGGGGCTGGCCTCCTCGCCTCCCCTTTTCTTTTAGTAGTAGTATTCAATTATCGCCTAGTCTCTTATTCTTCTATGTGTATTACCATTTATTGCTGCATTTGTTTTGCCTCTTGTTATTAGCAATATCATTTACTCTACGATGTGCATTACCCACTGTTGAACATTTGTGTTTTATCTTGATATTTTGCTGTTATACTTTTTGTACCCGCTTCAAATTACTTTTCTGTTCCTTTCATTTTCTTTTATCTTTTTTCTTCTCTTTTCCTTTCTTTGAGCCGAGTGTCTTTCGGAAACAACTTCTCTACCTCACAAAAGCAGTAATAAGGTAAGCGTACATTTTACCCAAGTTATGTGTACATCCTACCCAACTGACTTGTGAAATTACACTGAATATGTTATTATTGTTCTATTCAAGTGTAACGCTAATTACTAACTTGGTCGTGTCGTATTCAATTAAAATGTTCCATTTTTCATTTCAAACTAAAATATTCTAGAGAGTTGGGCCGTTTAATTATAAGTGACTTTTAAGTTTTAAAATTGAAGAGAGGTGATTCAAGTTTTAATTATTGAGTAGAGGTGACTAAATTTGATTAGTGATTAAGGGGCTTTGAGCTTGCCCAATAGTTTCATTTTTGACACTTTGGCCCTCTATTTTATTTTTCATACTTTGCCCTCAAGTTTTATTTTTAACACTTTGACCCTAAACTTTACTTTTAATACTTTGCCCCAAAGTTTTATTTTTAACACTTTGACCCAACCACTATAAACCCTAAAATACAAAAATCGGGGAAAAAAATCCTCTTCAGCGCCGTTTCCTCCATTTTTGTTCTTCCCATATGTTCTTCGTGCTGCTTTCTTCTTCTTCTTCTTCTTCTTCTTCTTCTTCTTCTTCTTGGTCCGCCCCTGCTTTCTTCTTCTTCTTCTTCTTCTTCTTCTTCTTCCGCCATTGCTCAAGAAAAAAAATCACCCGATTTTACAATTTTTTGATTGAATGTCATTGGTGTAGCACTGGAATTACTTCATAAGTGTTTTCGAGTCCATTGGTAAGTTAAACAATACTGTTTCTTTCAATTGTTCATCTGGGCATAGTTGCCTTATTTGCTGATTTTCCCAGATTCGTAGTTACAGCAGTATAGTTGTTGCAACAAGTTCTAAAGTTGTTGTGTAAGAGCTTCTGAACTTTTTGCATCAGCTGTTGTAGTCGTAGTGTTTCTGCAAGAGTTGTTGATAAATTATGAAGTTGTTGCAACAATTACAAAAAATGTGAATAAATAATTTACAGCAGTTGTTGTACTTTATGCAATAACTGTGAAATCTATTGGAGAGCTCCTACTCTTTCCAACAACTGAGTTACTTATTGCAACAAGTATGATACTTGCTGCATCAATTACAGTAGTTGTTGGACATATTTTACAGTTGTTGGATGAAACAGAGACTGAAGCTGTCTCCAACAAATAAGTGAGTTGTTGCAACTAGTAACCTACTTGTTGCAACAAGTATGTTATTTGTTTCAATAAATCACTTAGTTGTTGCATTTTGTTGTGAAAGAGAGAAAAACTGAAGTTGTCTCCAACAAGTAATCAAGTAGTTGGAACAGGTTACATACTTGTTGCAACAAGTATGCTAGTTGTTCTAACAATTCATATAATTGTTCCATTTTGTTATGAAACAGAGACTGAAGCTGTCTCCAACAAATAAGTGAGTTTTTGCAACTAGTAACCTACTTGTTGCAACAAGTATGTTATTTGTTTCAATAAGTCACTTAGTTGTTGCATTTTGTTATGAAAGAGACAAAAACTGAAGTTGTCTCCAACAAGTAATCAAGTAGTTGGAACAGGTTACATACTTGTTGCAACAAGTATGCTAGTTGTTCTAACAATTCATATAATTGTTCCATTTTGTTATGAAACAGAGACAGAGACTGAAGCTGTCTCCAACAAATAAGTGAGTTGTTGCAACTAGTAAGCTACTTGTTGCAACAAGTCAGTTATTTGTTCCAACAAGTCACTTAGTTGTTGCATTTTGTTATCAAACAGACAAACTGAAGCTGTCTCCAACAAGTTACCAAGTAGTTGGAACAAGTTACATACTTGTTGCAACAAGTACGTTAGTTGTTCCAACAAGTCATATAGTTGTTCCATTTTGATATGAGACAGAGAAAAAACTGAAGCTATCTCCAACAAATAAGCGAGTTGTTGCAACTAGTAACCTCCTTGTTGCAACAAGTCGGTTATTTGTTCCAAAAAGTCATTTAAAGTTGTGATTAAGTTAACTAATTTGGGTTCAAAATTACAGGAAAAAATCACTCAACACTAACTTAATCATAAATTTAAGTGGCCTTTAGGCTTGGGGTGGTCAAAGCTGTCGCCTAGAGTAATTTCAACACTTGACATTCAAGCATTGTAATTACTAGTTGTGACAACTTTGAACATCCAAGCTCAAAGGCCGCTCAAAGTTGTGATTAAGTTAACTAATTTGGGTCCAAAATTACAAGAAAAAATCACTCAACTATGAACTTAATCATAAATTTAAGTGGCCTTTGGGCTTGGGGTGGTCAAAGTTGTCACCTAGTGTAATTTCAACACTTGACATTCAAGCATTGTAATTACTAGTTGTGACAACTTTGAACATCCAAGGTCAAAGGCCGCTCAAAGTTGTGATAAGTTAACTAATTTGGGTCCAAAATTACAAGAAAAAACCACTCAACTATGAACTTAATCATAAATTTAAGTGGCCTTTGACTTGCGCTGGTCATGACAGATTTTCTTTAAACAAAATATCTTCAGGCACCATTAATGGGGGACTCAATAATAATAATAGGTGTTGATTGTCATGGTGAATGGATCAAGGTGAACAATCGATATATTTGGCGATGGAAGGGTAGTCACATGTTAGAGACGATAGCGATGACTGTCCCAAGAGATGTTGAGTTTGATGATTTTATGAACTTAATCATTAACTATTGTGAATTAACTTGTGAACCGAAAGACCTTGTCATCACTTACATGCATAGCTCTTTTGAAAACCAGAGGGTCTTTCCTTTTAAGATAACCGATCAGAGTCATTTGGGTACTTATTTGAAAGATGTAGATAGGCCCATTTTAAGGGTATACGTGGTTGGAAGCCCGGTCGAGAACCATAATTTAGCTCAAGACCAACAAGATGTATTAAATGATAAATTGGAAGGGGTGGATATGGATATTCCAGATAATAGAAGTGCAAAGCCCCATAGAAGTGGGGGTGAGCCGATCCCTATACCCGAACTTGCGAGTAATACACCGTGTGCTGGACAATCGTCACAGTCCAGCCATGTTCAAAATGATGAAACACGTTTTGATAAAGGAATGCCATTCAATTCGCGAAGTGTGTATTTCTTTAGATGTGAACATCTGAAGTGCAAGTGGTGGCCAAGGGATGTGAAGATTTTAAGTTCTAGCAAACACGGAAGAAGGTGGACAAAGATGGCTATGCGGAAAAACAAATTCTCCTTATGCAAAACAGTTGGCCACAAAAAAACAACATGTCCAAGCCGAAATGCTCCATAGTTGTAGATTATATTGTGTTGTAATAATAGTTATCTGTTGGATCTTTATGACATTTTAATGTTATTATTTCTTAACATGGTAAGTTATATTCTTGGTGATTATGAACTTGGTTTATATGATATGTTGTTCGTGTTCAAATCACTAATGTAAATATTCTTGCTAATAAATTGTTGTACAGTTTCCAACAAGTAATGAATTTGTTGCAACAGCTCTGTAACTTGTTGGGTTTTATCGAACAAGTAATAGGACTTGTTGTAGCAACTAGTAAGTCGTTGAACATATTACAAAAAATCGGAGTTTTTAAGCAGATGCAGCTAAGTTATATGTTGGGTTTTTTCTAACAAGTGGAGTGACTCAAGTTTTAATTAGGGGTAAGGCATCATTACCCCCCTCACCTAGTAGCATTTTTCTACAACACACCTTACCTATTTTTGTTCCTATCACCCCCCTAAACTATTTAAAACCGTAATATTTTACCCCCTTAAGGTTGACGTGGCTCTCTTTGAGAGAGTGAGAAACATAAAAAACGGGAAAACTTTTTTTTTTTCTTAAAAATCTGTATTTTCTTAAAATATGAATATAAATCTAGTTTTCCACATTTTAAAAAAATAACTAATTTTTTCAAAATTTTATAAAAAATCAGTTTTCTTTCAAATTTTGACAAGAAAAACACTTTTTCCGGATTTTATTTGAAAAATAAAAGTGTCCTAAGAAAATGAAATCATGAAAATCAAGATTTTTTAAGACATTTTAAAAAAAATAATCAAGCTTTCCATATTTTTAACAAATCCATTTTTCCATATTTTAAAAAAAAAAATCATGTTTTCAGTTTTGTTTTTTTTAAAAAAAAAAAAACATATGGGTTTTAAAAAAAATCAAATTTTCAAAAAAAAAAATTAAAAAGGGTTTTAACTTTTTTTTAAAAGAAAATTCATTTTTTTAATTCGCGTTTTTAGTTTTTTTTTTTTAAAAAAAAAAAACGGGTTTTAAAAATAAATTTTTTAGAAGAAAAATCAGATTTTTATTTTGTTATTCTTAAAAATTGACACGTGAGCTGAAATTTTTATTTAGTGATAAACAATAGAAATCAAACAAGTAGAGTGACTTGTTACAGAAAATGAGTAACTTGTTGTGTTTTATCCAACAAGAGTAAGGACTTGTTCAACAACTCACTCAGTTTGCTGCAACAAATACTAAACTTGCTCCAACAGATACTACTTGATTCACCCACATTTAGTGATCAATAAAGGGATTCACCCACATTTAGTGATATTTAGTGATAAACAATGGAAATCAATCCTATTTATTGATCAATATATATACGTAAGCAATTTCATGGTGTTTTGGGTCAGGATAGATGATCAACTAAGTCCAATACGCACTAAATGGAGTGATCATTGAAGTGAATTGATGGGATTCACCCACACTTAGTGATAAACAATGGAAATCAATCCTATTTATTGATCAATATATATACTTAAGCAATTTCATGGTGTTTTGGGTCAGGATCGATGATTAACTAAGTCCAATACGCACTAAATGGAGTGGTCATTGAAGTGAATTGATGGGATTCACCCACATTTAGTAATAAACAATGGAAATCAATCCTATTTATTGATCAATATATATACTTAAGCAATTTCATGGTGTTTTGGGTCAGGATAGATGATCAACTAACTCTAATACGCACTAAATGGAGTGATCATTGAAGTGAATTGATGGGATTCACCCACATTTAGTGATAAACTGTCACACCCTGACCTTACTAGGGTGTGATGGGCACCCGACCCCACATTCGGAGCCGAGCGAACCCGCTGACTCTTATTACCCACTTAATCTCTTTAGACTCTTACATCAATAAGAAATGAAAAACATAGTAAGCTTTCAGAATCTTTCTTTTCCCTCGTACTCAAATCAAATGGAATCTGTAATCACATGGACTTTATAACATAACATAAGATGACACATCGGCTGGTGGAGCCGTTTACAATACCGACACTCTATACCCACGACTCTGTCTACAAAGTCTCTAACTTCGAACAAGACATCATAGCACAGTACTCTGACCCGGCAACACTCCAGAGCAAATGGAGCTTGCCAACTCCGCTGGAACATCTTCTATCATAGCTTCTACTCATCTGGGTGTACCTGCGCGGCATGAAACGCAGCCCCCGAAGAAAGAGGGTCAGTACGAGCAATGTACTGAGTATGTAAGGCATGAATAGTAACATAGCAAGAGATGTAATTATGAACAACAACAGAATAGAGATATAGAGCATATCATGAGATAAAAGAGTAACCTGTACATCTGAGTGCCTCTTAGGGCGGATGCCATGCATGCTTAGCTTTCCTTTGAAAACATTTCTTTTTCATATACATAGAAAATAGAACATGTCATATCATAACGCCGAATACGTCGGCTCCCCCACATATGTCCCGCTTCCGGGATGATATTACGTCAACTGACCAGGTGGCAATGCGTCTATAGCGCAACATATGGCCCTTTCCCCATGTCCCCCATATGCATATACATATATCATATAAGCAGCATGCATGAGAGCCCAAAGAAAGTCATATATCCATTGGAGTGACGTAGGGTCGGTAACCTCCGATTACATTATGGAATAACCATGGCCGATTTGTCTCACCTCGAAGGAACAATTATTATAAGATGAGACGAGCAACGAATAACAGCATACATAAACCGACACCTGAAGACTCAGAAACAAGTTTTGGGTCAATCCGACTTAGTATGAGAAAGTTATGAGCATTTGAAGTACAGGACCTTTTTACGAACGTTTCGGAAGCTAGTTTTGGAAAAAACAAAGCAATAACCATATCAAGTACCTTTAAACATGAGATCATTCTTACCATAGTCATCTTAGAGATATCCTCATCCTCGACATCATCAATGTCATTGTAAATCATATCCATCGTTTTTGTCATAAAAGCTTACAATACCATAGACCTTTGTTTTGGAAAAATACGAACATTTTTGGAAAACATTGACGGGTTGTCGAAAAAGAATCATGCCTTGAAATCATAAACATCTATCTTTTGAAAACAAGGAGAATATGGAAACGATTATGAAATCATAACATCGGGATCATGCCTTTGAAAGAAAGGGACGAGTCTTAACATACCTGTTCCACGTCCTATTAGCTACGCTTAATTGTCCAAGCTCGTTATCGCTAGTCTACATTCAAGAAGATTGACGCAATCATTAGATTCATCACCATATACTTGTCTTAATCCTTCAAATGAATTCATTTATAATCTGCCGAAATTTTGGCAGCATCTCCCCTGTAAATACACCATCCCCGAGAATCTAACTCGACCCAAATCATCAATCAACAATCCGAGAATTCAACTCGGCCAAACTATCAACAACAATACCATCAATCATACCAACAACATCAACAATCAATTCAAGACGCATTCTAACATTAACAACCTTTTTCATACAATTTAACGACAATTCATTTATATTCAATTCAATTCACATAACATTCAAAACGACTCAATCAACATACTACTTCACCCAAAACCTTCCAATTCCAACAAGGACAATAACAACCTATTTCCTTCTTTCAAATTCAATCACAACAACCCAACTTACAATCTTCCAACACATGTCTCATTTCCAAATTCATGAATTATATTTACAACCCATACATTATCAAATTTATTCTTACAACTATAAGAAACCACACTAACGTCACATTAACTTCTTCAATCATGCACAAACAATTTCAAATTCATTTCAAGCCACCAAACCTTCATTTTACATCATGGAATTCACAACACAACAATCAAATTACTAAATAAAATTAATTCATCACTTCTACACAACACAATACATACACGGCCAACACCATCACATACACGGCCACAACACAACTTCCATATTTTTATGAATTTCATCCATTTCTTCACTCTACAACATATACAAACCATCCACAACATATAAAAGAGGATCAAACCTTACCTTTTCCACTTAGTTCTTCAACTTGGCTAGAGTTGTGCCTTTGCAAGAATGAATGGTTTTCTTGTTCCAACAACCACTCCATGTTAATTAGGGCCTTCAACTTGCTTGGAATACTAGAAGAAAAATATTTTTCTTGATCAACTTCCATGGCTTCAAATTTGGCCATGGTGGCCGAATGCTTCTCCATTTTCTTTCTTCTTGAAGTTTCATGAACTTGTGAGGGGATATTGTGTCTTATTATTTCCTCCACCACTCATCTATATTTATAATTAAGTCCCTTAAATAAGAATATGGACACATGGCCTCTTCTCCCTTTTTCTTGAAGTTTCTTTAAATTAAAATAAAGATGACTAATGTCTTGCCTTATAAGCTTTGATCTATAATTATTGACCAAGCCTTGGGTGGGACCCACTCCCCCCCCCCCCCCACGGCCACAAGTGGCCCTTCAAGAATTTTCAAGACTTCTTGTGAAATTCCCATTTTTCCCCTAGCCTTCCGCAATATTACCATGAGCCATTTTGTGAATTTTCCTATTTACCCTTGACCTTTCTCAATATTTCCATACTACTAATGTTCATAAATAATATTCATAACCAACTTGTACATTAAAATAATTTTGGAAGATGGTCATTCCCTTAACTTACCACGACTTCCTTTAAATATCCGAATGTACAAAATACGGGCTATAACAATGGAAATCAATCCTATTTATTGATCAATATATATACTTAAGCAATTTTTAGTAATTTGTTGCAACTTCTTTCCACAACTGTATGATATGTTGCAACAGATTAGTAACTTGTTTCAGTAGATTATTTACTTATTGGAACGGATTAGTAACTTGTTGGAACAGATTAGTAATTTGTTGCAACTTCTTTCAACGACTGTATGATCTGTTGCAACATATTAGTAACTTGTTTCAGCAGATTATTTACTTGTTGGAACTGATTAGTAACTTGTTGGAACAGATTAGTAATTTGTTGCAACTTGTTTCCACAAATGTATGATCTGTTGCAACAGATTAGTAACTTATTTCCGCAGATTATTTACTTGTTGGAACGGATTAGTAACTTGTTGAAACAGATTAGTAATTTGTTGCAACTTCTTTCAACGACTGTATGATCTGTTGCAACAGATTAGTAACTTGTTTCAGTAGATTAGTTACTTGTTGGAACGGATTAGTAACTTGTTGAAACAGATTAGTAATTTGTTGCAACTTCTTTCACAAATGTATTATCTAATGCAACAGATTAGTAACTTGTTTAAAGAGATTAGTTACTTGTTTGGAACGGATTAGTAACTTCTTCAACAACTGTATGACCTGTTGCAATCATTTAGGCAACTTTTCTAAACAAATTAGTAGATTAGTAATTTTTTGCAATTTTTTTAACAACTGTACTATCTGTTGCATTTGTTGCAACAACATTCATAAATAATAACAAGGACAAAAAAAAATTGTTCAAGTAGTAATTTGTTAAACAGCCAGCTCAGGGCTCCAAAACTTTATCTATCACACCCACTGCCCACCGCCACTGCATCCTCGCCACTGAGTTGTCGCACAATAGAGTCTCAGGCTTCATCATGTTAGTGCCGGTAAGCAAATGCTCAATAAAAGCAAGTGAATACGATCCGCATGCCATTGCAGTTTCATAGCGGGGGAGATTCTCCTTCAGCACAAATTTCCAATCTTCGTTGAGCAGCTTTTTAGGCAAGTGTTCAAACATGCCACTCTGCTTCAGTAGTTTCGGCCATAATTCAATGACTGGCTGGATGAAGAACTCATCCTCTTGGATTTTTGGGACGTTGCAGTCATAAACATTTATCACCCCCTCCTCAATTATGAATTCGAGGGTGACAAACTGTCTGACATTTATGTTCATGATAGTAAGCATCCTTTTGGCACCAACCCACTCACGACCACCTTTGGCTGGTGCAGTACCTCTACAGTAAGCGATAACATCATCATCCCATATAAAATCATCAAGCATTTGATTGAATGGAATATCTTCCGACTGTGTGTTTTCATCCGACAACTCTGTGTATCGCTTGAGCATGATATTGTAGAAGTTGAGATCTAAGATTATATCTGTGGAAGAATAGTTCTCAGTGAAAGTGCTTTGCCTCACACGCGTTAAGAGCATAATTTCATCAACATACTGCATTAAAAGTATAAGGAATATAAGTCACCTAAACAACTAAGTGAGTTGTTGCAACAAGTGTGCACTTGTTGCAACAAGTATTGGTCTTGTTGCAACAACTCTCCTACTTGTTGGAGTTGTTATACCCCGTTTTAACCGGATTGATTTAGGAATACAACATATTGGTGATTCCTATTTGTTTTATTTAAGGAGTCGCCACCTAATTAATTTAACGGTGAATTAGGACACCTAAATGTTAACTAAGGTAAAGTTAAAACTAAACTTCCGTTAATAATCTGCTTAACCAGTGTGATTCTAGGTAAGGGCTCTATATTATCCTAAAGGGAAGGGGTTAGGCATCCTTTAGAATCCGTTAACTTACGGTTATCCGACCAAACTTAGGTTAATTAATTCAGATTAAATATAATGCTTAAATCTTAAGAAAAATAGGTTATAAATGTTGTTGAAGTTTTTAAAGGAAAACATAATGATGCTATTTAAACTCACTTGAAGAAATACATAGTAGTCCACTTAAAAAAAATAAAACTTATAAATGTTGTTAAGCTTAAAAATAATAATTTTTATTGTAAAAATGAGACTTGCAAAATATAATGATTTGTATATAAATAGAAGCTTTTAAGAGAAAACCTAGCCAATATCTAGACTTGTTTTAAATAGACGTGATTGATTCAAACTTGAAGAGTTATTTATAAAAATAATACTTGAGTGCATATTAATGACGTTTTGAAATGTTTAGATAATAAGAATAAAATATGATTCCCTTCATTTAAAATATATATAATCATTCTATTTTGCAAATCGATTTTTTAAATAAAGTAAATATTAGACATTGTAAATGATTTTAACATGAAAAGAAAGGAGTGATACTTATGAAATTAATGTTAATATCTCTCTTAAATTTACTACCCATTATACTAAAGCTAAACCCACTAATTTACTAAAATTCATCTAAGTTAAGGAAATAAAACAAGATGAGATATTAGTCATACAAAGCAAATAAAAATGCACAACAATAATAATAAGGAAAAGAGAAAAGAAAAATTAAATGGATCTGGCCCATTCAAGGCCCAACATGCTGCGAACTATTCATGCTATTGGGCTTTGGCCCAATAAATTTTATGTTGTTGCTGCGGATTGGCTGCTGCTGTATGGGCTTTAACCCAATAATAATTTCTATATGCTGTTGCGGATGGACTGATGGAGAACGACTCGAGAGGATTTTGTTGGGCTTTTAGCCCAACACCGAATGTGGAAGAAGAACGAGTCACTCGGACTCGTATATGACGGTCATGCATGAAAAAAAATAAAAGGAAAAGGATTAGTATTCAATCAACGAATAAGGTCAAGCATACAAAATATAAACTCGAAATAGATCAGTAGGTTGTGTATATATTATGTATATCTGAAAAAAAATGAAATAGAGATAAGGAGGAAAGAAAAAGGACTTAAACCAATTCAAACAACACACAGAATGAGACTAGCAATCTCTCGACTATATGACCAATTCAATAGGCCAATGTTTACAACAACTACTATCATGAACAGTGAAGTAAATGTCAACTACAAAATAAAACATATATATGTCAAGATGGCCATATAGAACAAAACATCAGGCTTAAAGATTAAGGTAACAAAAAGGGAAAACACACACTCAAGAAATATACATTCCAGGAGAACACTTGTCAAACAGACGACACATTAAAATGCAAGATAGGTTATTTACATTTGTCACACCCCATTTTAACCGGGTTGAAATTGGGAGTCTGACGTATTGGTGATTCCTGTTTGTTCGTTTTAAGGAGTCGCCACCTAATTAGTTTAACGGTGAATTAGGACACCTAGAGATTAACTAAGGCAAAGTTAAAACTAAACCTCAATTAATAGTCTGCTTAACCAGTGTGATTCTAGGTAAGGGCTCTATATTATCCTAAAGGGAAGGGGTTAGGCATCCTTTAGAATCCGTTAACTTACGGTTATCCGACTAACTTAGGTTAATTAATTAAGTTTTAAATATAGTGTTTGAATTTTAAGAAATAACTTGTAAAATATAGTAGTGCCATTTGAACTAACTTGTAGGAAGATATAATAACTTGCATAACGGGAATGTTTCTTTTTAAAATGAGACTTATAAATACTGTTGAAACTTTGAATGAAAATAGTAATGTTATCTGAAAATAAGACTTACGAAGTATAATGTTTTGCGTAAAGAGGGGTTTCAAATGCTATTTATAATATGACTTGTAAAAGGTTTCAAATAATGACACTACTCAAAACGAGACTAACAATTTGTATAAAAGGATATTCTAAAATGCTATAAAGTTATGAGTGTTACTAATGGTTTAAATGGAAGTGGAATAATGCTATTCAAAATTAGTTTTACGAAATATGATAATTTGCATATAAAATAAAAGAAGATGCGGGGCAATGTTTTAATATATATTTGAAACAAACCAAACGATGAGGTATGAATTGACTTTGCATTTTAGAAAGATAAATGAAATACAAAACCGCTAATGAATTTACTTTATCCCTTTTATTGTTCCTTATTAAATACTTAGCCAAATATGTGTGGTTAATTCGACTTGAAGAATTTAAAATATACTGAAATTTATATTGGCACATTAATGACGTTTTGAAATGTTTAGGATAAAAATATGATTCCCTTTTTACTTAAAATATATAGTCGTGCCATTTTGTAGTTCAATTATTCCAGTGAAAAATAAACATTATAAGTATTATAAATAATTTTAACGTAAAATAAAACAAGAATGAAACCTATTAATTATTGGTTTACTACCCGTTATTAAGTAACTTCACTAAAGTTCATCTAAATTAACAGGTGTTAGTCACGCAACACAAATTAAATGCATAAAAAAAAGTAGATATAGTTTAAACGGGCTCAGCCCATTTAGGACTGCTACAATCGAGAATGGATTCAGCCCATTTTTGGGGCTGTTTGCGATCTGCAGCTGTTATTGGGCCTCAATCCAATTTCTTCTTCTTTTGCAGGTGGGTTGACTCGAGAGCTGAGTTAGGCTTTTAGCCCAACAGCGAATGCAGGAATGACGAGTCTCTTGGACTCGTACACGATGGTCATGCATAAGAATGAAAGGAAAAGAATTAGTATCTAACCAATGGATAAGCCAAACATAAAAATGTACATCGAAAAAAAAGGATCAGTAAGTTGTGTATATTCCGGGTATATGTGAGATATGTCCCATGTTTCAATCAATAACAGACTCGAGGCGTTGAACTAATTACCAGTTTAATCACTTGCAAAGACAAACGAACAGGATACAAAAGTATTTCGGATTATCAATATGCAAGCAATACGAACCAAATCAAGATATTTTTTACAAAAATATAGTTCTCTCAGACATAACAAACATAACAGATATTGCAACAAGCACTCAAAAGAGACAACACACAGCAGACGAACAAACAGATTTGCACATTGGATTCACACTTATCGGAGGCATGAACTAACTACTTATAAACAGAGGGAAATATCAGGGAAGAAGGGGAAAGTGTACATGATAAGAATAAAAACAACTAGAGTCTCAAGTATTAAGCAGGAGGTCTAAATTAGATATACCACTAGATTGATGGTGATTCTGCATATGAATTAGGACACAAGGACCAGTTTAGAATGACATGTGCAAACTGGACTGGATTAGGCAAAGTCCCCCACATTATTAAAGTTTAAACTGACCATGTTTTTCATAAATTATGAATCAACAATTCCATAGAATCCTGATTCAGTTAACAGAACCCAACACAGCATCCCAGGTTACTTCCATATCAAACAAAATCTACAGACTATACTAAAGCATATTTAATCATACTGATTTCATCTTTCAACAAATCATAGATGACTGAAACCAACTAATATTGAGCATAAACAAGTACCACTGAATCTGCAGGACTATGTTAAACTACCACAGACTTAAGCAATCAAATTTTGATTGAACATACAGACTTAACCTACAACAGACTTAACCTACATCAGGAGTTGTGTAAACATAAGTTTGGATTGAACAATACGCTGACTTTGAAATGTCAAAATCATCTTCGGCAAATGAATGAGCTATTCTAAACAGGCTCAAACAAACCTGATTGTGTCAGATTAGAGACCAAATCGAATCAGCGACCAACATTGACGTATAATCATTCTATCATATTTAAAACAAACAGATTTCGTTCATGTTAGAGTATATTACTCGAATAAAGAGAGTGAGAGAGAGGCAACACTGAACTGTTTTATTCACATGCCAATATACCTAAGTTATACACACAGTGCTATGTATATTAGATGTATATCGAACACATACTTCCCTTTTTGCCTTGATATCCACTGTATATTCTATGTATATTTATCTTTGAACAGATTCTCACTCTCGAGAATTCAGTCTAAAACCCCAAAATTACAATGTTCATCTTTCACAACTCATCTTAGTAATCAAAACACCTTGTTCTAACAGCATCTAAATATCAACAAACAAACGACGATAGGGACAAACTACACATTTAACTAACTAAAGCAAATGCTAAAGACCAAAAACAAGAGATGTATTAAGGTTTACCTTTTTGTCGTGCAGCGAACGGGATTCTAAATCTTCAATCTACCTCCGAACACTTATCAAATTCAGCTCGCATATGTGCGGATTCGAACTGATATCGAGGGTAAACGAAATAAAATTGATTTAATATTTTGACTTGGTAGAAATGACCCCTAAAGGACTGATGTTTAGGGAATCCTAGGAGACTTATGTTTTCTTAGGACGATATTTTTTGCGACTCGAGAAACTCGGATCTTAGGGAGTTTTTCTCCATCCGAAACCCCTCCTCTGTTTCGATGAATCAACCCCATTTTATAGGGTTTTGGGTTCAAGACCAAAATGACGAAAGGAACAGAGGGAGAAGTAACGTGGCGACAAGCGGGTGTGGGGGTGTCAGACGCGTGGGGTGTCGGTGGTATAATGGAAGTAACGTGGGGGTATGGGGGGCGTGATGGTGTCAGTGATGAAGTTGAGTGGAACAGATGGATGGCAGAGGTATGGGCGAAGTCAGAGGAAAAGGAGAGAGTGTGAGATCTGTGTGCGGCGGCTAAGGTTTAAGGAAAAGGGGAAAAAGAGGAGAAGAGGAGTGCGGTGGAAGAGGGGTGGGGAGATGGGAGGAAAGCGAGGGGAAAGGTGGAAGAGCGGCGGTGGGGTGAGGCGATGAGAAAAAGGCGGAAAACGAAGAAGAAAATGAAGGGGAACCCTTTTTAGGGTTTCCCTTATTTTCTTGAAAATGGGTCGGACCCATTCCATAAATGGACTGGGTCAATTTTTAGACCGGGTATTAAAGAATGAGCTAGCAAATTAAAATACGGACTGGTCTAAAAATTAAGGTAAAAATATAGGCTGGTTAAGAACTATTTATGAATCGATTGGACTTTGATTTGGGATCTGATACGTCACAAATACGGACTGAGTGCAAAAAATAGTTTGGCTTCTGAATTTGAATAAGAGACCTATTCAAATAACTTGTGTTAAAATATTGCTCGATATGAAATATGCAAACATTAATGCTCAGATAAAAAATGGCGTTGTAATAGCCGTGCAATAATATTTCAAAAATCCACAGTAAAATAAATACTATTATTTAATTATGCAAAGATAAATGCGATGCGTGTGCGTAAGCTGGTAAAATACTGAAATGATAAAAATTGTGAACTATAATAATAATAATAATAATAATAATAATAATAATAATAATAATAATAATAATAATAATAATAAAAATACGGTAAATAATAATAATTGATAGAATGATACAATGGCGGTATTGATAAGAGGCTAATAATTATAGTAAACATAATATATATTTTTTTTATTTTTTCCAAAAATATTAGAAACTTAAAAATAGGTATTTTGGCAGAGAGACGGGACAAAATTGGGTGTCAACAACTTGTCCCTCTTTGCCCGGTAATGATGAAAAGAGTTGTCGGGCAAAGACGTTGACTTAGTAGCCTATTTTGTCCCGGCTAAAGGAAACTTGAGAGGATTATGACCGGACTCCGGTCTCTGAGTTGCCTACATATCTCGGGCTATACGAGAATCAGGTCGAGTGTAGTTCTGGGACAATTACGACACTTGAACCCCAATTGGCGCAAAACTTGCAAAATATTGTCCCAGTGCTGAATTATGATAACACTGGGTATTGTGATAGAAACTTTAGAATTCTGAAAATTGAATTGCTGGAACGCAAGAGAATACTTGCAATTAGAGACGAGTGTTCGAGGTAGATCTTTGACCCGTGTCGGGAAGTTTGACTATCCTTCCCGACAAATTGCCCCAGTTCGCTGCCGAAGAAATAGTTCCACGATTTGATGTGTGATGCAAACTTTGATATTGCCAAAAGCCATGAGCTAAAAACAAATGTTAGCAATAAAGAAATATATGTAAATAAGGCAGGGTTGGAGAAGTTACACTTGCAACCCCTGCTTCGAAAGTTGAATCCACATTCGGAGGTGGATGCCGGAACTGAAATATAAGATTCCCGCATTCGGAGGTGGGTGCCTGAACTTGAATATAAAATACCCGCATTCGGAGGTGGGTGCCTGAACTGAAATATAAGATACCCGCATTCGGAGGTGGGTGCCTGAACTGAAATATAAGATACCCGTATTCGGAGGTGGGTGCCTGAACTTGAAATATAAGATACCCGCATTCGGAGGTGGGTGCCTGAACTTGAATATAAAATACCCGCATTCGGAGGTGGGTGCCTGAACTTGAAATATAAGATACCCGCATTCGGAGGTGGGTGCCTGAACTGAAATATAAGATACCCGCATTCGGAGGTGGGTGCCTGAACTTGAAATATAAGATACCCGCATTCGGAGGTGGGCGCCTGAACTGAAATATAAGATACCCGCATTCGGAGGTGGGTGCCTGAACTTGAAATATAAGATACCCGCATTCGGAGGTGGGTGCCTGAACTGAACATTGAAATACCCGCATTCTAAGGTGGGTGCCTAAATTGAAAATTGACATACCCGCATTCTAAGGTGGGTGCCTAATTTGAACATTGAAATACCCGCATTCTAAGGTGGGTGCCTGAATTGAACATTGAAATACCCGCATTCTAAGGTGGGTGCCTAAATTGAAAATTGACATACCCGCATTCTAAGGTGGGTGCCTAATTTGAACATTGAAATACCCGCATTCTAAGGTGGGTGCCTGAATTGAACATTGAAATACCCGCATTCTAAGGTGGGTGCCTGGATTGAAATTGACATACCCGCATTCTAAGGTGGGTGCCTAAATTAAATTTTGAAATACCCGCATTCTAAGGTGGGTGCCTAATTTGAACATTGAAATACCCGCATTCTAAGGTGGGTGCCTAAATTATGTCCACTTCCCATGGTGCAAAAAATGTAAATCCACATCCACTTTCAGGGTGCAGAAAAATAAATCCAAGTTCACTTTCACAGTTCAAAATATAAATCTACGTCCGCATTTCACGGTACAAAAATATAAATCCACGTCGACTTTGACGTCCGTATTATACGGTACAACAGTAAATTTACATCTACTTTCACGTCTGCATTATACGGCGCAAAAATAAATTCACTTTTACTTTCAAAAACATAAATCTGTATCCACTTTCTACAATTATATGTATATTTTTTTTGTAATATAATTCTATTTCCACTTCCATGCTCGCATCCACAATGTAAATGTAAATCCACGTCCACTTTAGAAATAGTATTGTAAAAAGATATCCACATCTTAATCCATGTCCCGTTGTGACGGAAGTTAAATATATAATTAACCCCCACAATTTGATATACGATGCAATATTTCGATCTTGTTATCTTATTAGCACACTTCATTCTAAAAGAATTTGATAATGATTTGAACATGTATGAAGTGATGACGAAATTGAGGAATTCTAACCAATAACAGGTGATCAAAGTCAGTGTCCATGATTATATGTATTTGATCCATCGATGAATGTCACGAGCTAAAACAACTGTTAGTGATAAGAATCAATAGCTGGATCTAAAAGAATTATACTTACAGCCCTTGGTTGAGAAGATGAACTTGTGTCCACTGTTGCAATTGAAATTTCGTGATGAGTGGAACGACGCCCACCGTTCGGCATAAGCTACCTTTGCATCCACGCTGAAGAGTATTTGCATTTTGAAGAAAGTTAACTTTTTTATCACGCCCATAATTTAATACATGCACCGTGTTCATGTTAATTGGACCTGTCTCAACAAAGAAAAATTGTGAGTTTAAAAGAAAATTGGTTGACTTGTGCATATCGGGGAACTTGGCCCTTGAATTGACTTTTGTCTCGGTCGCGTCCACGTTCTTCGATGTCTCACCACATATCTTGCTTTGCCGGGGAGTTTCAGTTATAAAAAAATGTATTTTGAAAATAAAAGTAATGAGATTTGGATGACTTTGAAAGGAAATACTTAGTGGCTCTAATATGTAACATGATTAAGAAGACTCGATTTTTGAATTTACTCACATTTTAGAAATATGGATGGACTTTTGTTTAACACCACTTTTATGCTACTTCTAAAAATTTGTCCCAGTTTCAGTCTTAGAGATGCTTGATTCTGGACAATTGAAAAATAAGAACTTATAATGAAAGTTTTCGAAAGTGATTTGACCGACTTCGAAATTTGTCCCAGTTTCAAGTCCTGGAAACGCTTGGTTCTAAACGATCGAAAAGTGAGAAAGTTGTAATGAAAAAATTTTGAAAGTGATTTGACCGATTCCAAAAATTTGTCCCAGTTTCAAGATACTAAAACACATGAATTTAAACGGTGGGAAGACCAAGTCTTGTATAAAAATCCTTATGTATTTTATAGGAACCAAAATGTTTGGACAAACTGAAGATAAAAATTTTAAGATAGAAGGGCCGAACCCGCCTCGGGTTGCCTACGTATCCCAAAGGAATCAGGCCAGACGTAGTTCGTGGTAAAAATAAAGACTTTTGAATTTTTGTTTTTTTTTTTTAATAAAGGGGGGGCCGAACCCGATATGGGTTGCCTACGTATCCGAAAGGAAATCAGGCCACACGTAGTTCCACCCATACAACAAAACACTGAAATATTTTGAAAAAGTGGCCGAACCCGATGTGGGCTGCCTACGTATCCAACAGGAAGTCAGGCCAAACGTAGTTCGTTACAAACAAAATGACAGAATCTTAATTTAAAAAAGGCCGTAACAAACATAGAGGCAACATGACAAAAGGAACTAAATGTTCTAGTTGATGCCTCCGGCCTACTACAAAAGGAAATTTAAACTGAAAATACTGAAACTCCCGACGAACCGGGGCTAAGATAGAAGTTCAATTTTGCAACTCAGGTCCTGGCTCAGCAGCCTATAAAGTCAATATTTCAGCAAAGTCTTTGATTATCGCAGCATGATCATCTTCATCTTCCACGAACAGGTTCTTGACTCCCTCCACGATATCATCATAGGCAACTTCAACAATCAGATCTGAAGGTTTTGAGAAAGTTTGATCAATGGTAGGAATAGGTTTTGGCAATGCAATCTCCTTCCTTTTATTCTTTCGTGCTTTCTTCACTTCTTCCTCAGTTGGCTCATATCCCAAACCGAATGTAAACTGTTGCGTAGGGAGAACGACTGGCTCAACCCGCCCATTTAGTGTTTTCCCTAGCCCAAATCCAGGTTGGTACCCATTTCTCACCATTTCTTTTGCAACCATAATTGCGGCGCATGATCTTTTGAACTCTTGAGTTTGACATACTTCACCCTCCTTAGTGACATTCACAACCTCCCAAGCGTGGTAAGCTGCTCCGTCGAACCCTCCTTCTGCCTCGATGAATGGGGTGGATTGCTCTAGATAGAAAGACGTGTCCCCTTCTCCATGTATACATATTTGTTGCTGATCCCACTCGAATTTGACAGTTTGGTGTAAAGTAGATGGTACAGCCCCAGCCAGGTGGATCCACGGTCTACCTAACAGCATGTTGTATGTCGTGGAAATATCAAGTACTTGAAAATCCATAATGAATTCAACAGGGCCAATCAATACTTTCAACTCTATTTCCCCAATAGGGCGCCTTTGAGCCCCATCAAATGCTCGAATATTCATATCGCTGGTCTTGAGCTCACTAACATTATATCCGATCTTCTTCAGACTTGCTAATGGACAGATGTTGAGTCCAGAACCCCCATCAACTAATACCTTAGCCACAAACATGTTACGACACTTGACAGTTATATGGAGTGCTTTGTTATGCATGCATCCTTCCGGCGGCAATTCTTCATTATCGAAGCTGATTCGATGACTGTCAAGCACGCGCTCAATCATCCCAGCTAACGCCTCACTAGTTGTTTCGCTTGGAACATATGCTTCATTCAAAATCCTCAACAGTGCATTTCTGTGCATATCTGAACTCAAAAGCAAAGAGAGAATAGGAATTTGAGCATTGGTCTTTTTCAACTGATCCACAACTGAGTACTCACTAGCTTTAATTTTCCTCAGAAATTCTTCTGCTTCGAATTCAGTCACGACCCTTTTGGGAGGTACGTTGGTTTCCTTAAGTTGCCCCAATCTAACTAGTTCTTCTGGAGAATAGCACCTCCCAGACCTTGTCATTCCTGACGTCTTAACCTTGTCAGTGATCGTATCCTTTCCTCGACACTCCATCACAGTTTGTTGATAATTCCATGGTACGGCTTTTGTATCGAGCACTGGTAACTGATTTGGTGCTTGAACTACTTCCACAGGCGTTGATGAAGCTCCTAATATCTCGACAGGCACACAACCCCTTATCACTACAGCCGGAGAAGCAACGGCTACAAAATCATGATCCTCCACACGATCCACAGGCACTATAAATTCGGCTGGGTCGTCAACATTTTCATCTATTCCAATCATATTTATCGTGGCCCCATCATGGGTCGGGAGTGGATTGTTAACCACATTTGGTGTTGGTGGTTTGACCGTGATCTGTTTTGCTTCAATAAGATCCTCAACCTTATGCTTCAATGCGTAACAACGATCAGTGGAATGGCCTTTTACCCCCGAATGATATGCACATGTTTTAGTGGGATCAAAGCTTCTGGGTAATGGATCTGGAATTCTACCTTCCACAGGATATACTAAGCCTGAAGCTTGCAGTCTTTCAAAAACAACGCTCAGTGTCTCTCCTAATGGTGTGAAATGGCGAAACGGTTTATTTGGGCGAGGTGCGGATGCATTGTTTGGATGATGAGTTTGTGATGGTGGAGTTGGATATGTTGGTGGTCGTGGAGCTCGATATGCTGGTTGTGTGTTATAAACGGGGTAAGATATTTGTGGTGATTGAGGTTGGTAAAATGACAAAGTTTGGTCGTATGGATATAGAGAATATTGGAAATACTGTGAGTGAGGAGCGTTAGGATGGTATCGTGGTGGTTGTTGATGGCGGTACGAGGTGTTTCCCAAAGCCATTACCGAGGCTGCTTCCTTTTCTTTTTTCTTTCCGTTTCCGAGAGTACCTGTTTGTATAGCCCTACTAGTAGACTGCAAAGCCGCAAGACTTGTTATTCTCCCTGTCTTAATGCCATCTTCGATCATGTCCCCAGCTTTGATCACTTCTGCAAAAGTTTTTCCACTCATTGTCACCAAACGTTCATAGTATTCCGGTTCTAGTGCTTGAATGAAGAAAGTAACCATTTCTGTCTCCTCCATGGGTGGGTGTACCCTAGATGCTTCTTCCCTCCACCGTATAGCATATTCTCGAAATGATTCGGTGAACTTCTTCTTCAACTTTGTAATTGAGATTCTGTCAGGAGCGATCTCAACATGAAACTTGTAGTGATCCACAAAAGCATTTGCCAAATCATCCCAAGTACGCCATTTGGTTGTATCTTGCTTAGAATACCACTCCAAGGCTTTTCCACTCAAACTTTGATTGAATAGTTTGACTCTTATCCCTTCATTCTTCCCCACACCAATCAACTTTTCACAATAGACCTTCAAATGGAAGAAAGGGTTCCCCGACCCATCAAACTTCTCAAATTTTGGAATCTTGTAACCTGGTGGCAATTCTACCTCAGGAAATGCACATAATTCTTCATATCTCACGCTTTGGTTACTACCAAGTCCACGCAAACTTCTCATGGCATCCTCCAAACTTTTGAGCTTTCTATTTATCATTTCATCATTAATTGACCGTGCCTCATTTTCAACTTCGACATAATGATCAACATCTGTGCGACATTGTCCCTGGATTTGTGTCATGGGTGGAGCCGTGGTGTATGTATATATGGGTGGAACTTGATGCGTATTGGTAACATCATGTGTCGGCGGTATGAACTGAGCTTTTGAAGAGGTGGCTGTAAATAAAAGGGGAGCATTTTGAGTGAGGTGTTCGGAGCGAACTGGCTGAGAAGTGGTAAAATAATTTGCTTGGTTAAATTTGTCCAAATTTGGGAATGGAGGTGGCATAGGCAAAGTCTGACGAACCCCATGAGATGGAGTCATATGTGGTGGCGTTTGAGAAAATGACCGGTTGTGAAGTACCATATGACTTAATTCAGCAACTCGTCGCTCCAGACGAGCAATTATCTCTAAATGTGTTTCTGGTTCATTAGAGGACGTGGGATCACACGTGATTGGTAAACTAAGAGATGGCTCAGATGAAGTGGTTGCATTGATCAAACTTTGCTCCATTTTAGAACGAGTCCTTTTAGTTAACCAGGCGATTAGTGATGAGTCAGAATCTGATTTCTTGGCTTTAGACCGTGTGAAATATGGATGCTCCGCCAGTTCCCTTTTAGCACAAGTCAACCTTTTATTTTGAAAATAAATTTTAAAAAGAAAAAAGATAAAACAAGAAAAAGAAAAAAAGAAAATGAGTCAGTATACGGTAAGGACATATTATTGCATATAAACACATTATTGCGCATAATACATCGCGTTTTATAATGCAAGGGACCTCTTTATGCCAGAGGTAGGCCTAACGAATATTTGAAGGACAAACATGTCTTTTATGTATCATTCCACAACTCCTCCTAAAAGTAATTTGCAAGAATAAAAATTATTACATGCCAATAATACATCTCAAAATCAACCTAAGATATCTAATACTTCAACTTCACTAATTTCCTTTGGTTGTCTTCAACCTCCGGCATTAATTAATGCTCCACGGCAACCTGCAACAAAATGTCAGTTTCCTTGAAATATTTATCTATAGAGTATTAGGTCCACATATTCCACATATTTGTCCTTCAAATAATGCACATAGATAGTGAGTAGTGTCACTTAGAGTCATAGACTCATTTGGACATTTGGTAAGGTTGACTAATGAACTTAATACACCAAGGGTATTAAGCTTCCTAGGTTTAAAATGATGCATGTCCTTACAAGGTTTTGGTTTCGCTCTACCCTAGGTAGACTAAGAATGGTTTTCCTATGACACAAGGCTCCCACAAACGGACAACTTGGAAGTGGAAAGTCCGTGGCCGTCGACTGCACCGCCGATCGACTAAATCCACAAGACCAATCCAACTAAAGGGGTAATTTAGTAGTGCACGGGCGCAAACTGCGAAGCCGCTTTAAGTGTGTGAATATGTGTGAGTTTTCCAGGAGTGGAAGAAATATGAGCGGAATGCCAATTTAAGGAAAGCAATAACATACATATTACATAGAAAATTTACATAAGGCATAAAATAAAAACAACCAAAAGCATATAAGGAAAAAGCAATAATAAAGGCAAAAAAGAAAACAAACAAAATATCCAACAAATTAACTATTAACCTAAGTTGTTATGGTTAAGAACCTAAAGTCCCCAGTGGAGTCGCCAAGCTGTCACACCCCATTTTAACCGGGTTGAAATTGGGAGTCTGACGTATTGGTGATTCCTGTTTGTTCGTTTTAAGGAGTCGCCACCTAATTAGTTTAACGGTGAATTAGGACACCTAGAGATTAACTAAGGCAAAGTTAAAACTAAACCTCAATTAATAGTCTGCTTAACCAGTGTGATTCTAGGTAAGGGCTCTATATTATCCTAAAGGGAAGGGGTTAGGCATCCTTTAGAATCCGTTAACTTACGGTTATCCGACTAACTTAGGTTAATTAATTAAGTTTTAAATATAGTGTTTGAATTTTAAGAAATAACTTGTAAAATATAGTAGTGCCATTTGAACTAACTTGTAGGAAGATATAATAACTTGCATAACGGGAATGTTTCTTTTTAAAATGAGACTTATAAATACTGTTGAAACTTTGAATGAAAATAGTAATGTTATCTGAAAATAAGACTTACGAAGTATAATGTTTTGCGTAAAGAGGGGTTTCAAATGCTATTTATAATATGACTTGTAAAAGGTTTCAAATAATGACACTACTCAAAACGAGACTAACAATTTGTATAAAAGGATATTCTAAAATGCTATAAAGTTATGAGTGTTACTAATGGTTTAAATGGAAGTGGAATAATGCTATTCAAAATTAGTTTTACGAAATATGATAATTTGCATATAAAATAAAAGAAGATGCGGGGCAATGTTTTAATATATATTTGAAACAAACCAAACGATGAGGTATGAATTGACTTTGCATTTTAGAAAGATAAATGAAATACAAAACCGCTAATGAATTTACTTTATCCCTTTTATTGTTCCTTATTAAATACTTAGCCAAATATGTGTGGTTAATTCGACTTGAAGAATTTAAAATATACTGAAATTTATATTGGCACATTAATGACGTTTTGAAATGTTTAGGATAAAAATATGATTCCCTTTTTACTTAAAATATATAGTCGTGCCATTTTGTAGTTCAATTATTCCAGTGAAAAATAAACATTATAAGTATTATAAATAATTTTAACGTAAAATAAAACAAGAATGAAACCTATTAATTATTGGTTTACTACCCGTTATTAAGTAACTTCACTAAAGTTCATCTAAATTAACAGGTGTTAGTCACGCAACACAAATTAAATGCATAAAAAAAAGTAGATATAGTTTAAACGGGCTCAGCCCATTTAGGACTGCTACAATCGAGAATGGATTCAGCCCATTTTTGGGGCTGTTTGCGATCTGCAGCTGTTATTGGGCCTCAATCCAATTTCTTCTTCTTTTGCAGGTGGGTTGACTCGAGAGCTGAGTTAGGCTTTTAGCCCAACAGCGAATGCAGGAATGACGAGTCTCTTGGACTCGTACACGATGGTCATGCATAAGAATGAAAGGAAAAGAATTAGTATCTAACCAATGGATAAGCCAAACATAAAAATGTACATCGAAAAAAAAGGATCAGTAAGTTGTGTATATTCCGGGTATATGTGAGATATGTCCCATGTTTCAATCAATAACAGACTCGAGGCGTTGAACTAATTACCAGTTTAATCACTTGCAAAGACAAACGAACAGGATACAAAAGTATTTCGGATTATCAATATGCAAGCAATACGAACCAAATCAAGATATTTTTTACAAAAATATAGTTCTCTCAGACATAACAAACATAACAGATATTGCAACAAGCACTCAAAAGAGACAACACACAGCAGACGAACAAACAGATTTGCACATTGGATTCACACTTATCGGAGGCATGAACTAACTACTTATAAACAGAGGGAAATATCAGGGAAGAAGGGGAAAGTGTACATGATAAGAATAAAAACAACTAGAGTCTCAAGTATTAAGCAGGAGGTCTAAATTAGATATACCACTAGATTGATGGTGATTCTGCATATGAATTAGGACACAAGGACCAGTTTAGAATGACATGTGCAAACTGGACTGGATTAGGCAAAGTCCCCCACATTATTAAAGTTTAAACTGACCATGTTTTTCATAAATTATGAATCAACAATTCCATAGAATCCTGATTCAGTTAACAGAACCCAACACAGCATCCCAGGTTACTTCCATATCAAACAAAATCTACAGACTATACTAAAGCATATTTAATCATACTGATTTCATCTTTCAACAAATCATAGATGACTGAAACCAACTAATATTGAGCATAAACAAGTACCACTGAATCTGCAGGACTATGTTAAACTACCACAGACTTAAGCAATCAAATTTTGATTGAACATACAGACTTAACCTACAACAGACTTAACCTACATCAGGAGTTGTGTAAACATAAGTTTGGATTGAACAATACGCTGACTTTGAAATGTCAAAATCATCTTCGGCAAATGAATGAGCTATTCTAAACAGGCTCAAACAAACCTGATTGTGTCAGATTAGAGACCAAATCGAATCAGCGACCAACATTGACGTATAATCATTCTATCATATTTAAAACAAACAGATTTCGTTCATGTTAGAGTATATTACTCGAATAAAGAGAGTGAGAGAGAGGCAACACTGAACTGTTTTATTCACATGCCAATATACCTAAGTTATACACACAGTGCTATGTATATTAGATGTATATCGAACACATACTTCCCTTTTTGCCTTGATATCCACTGTATATTCTATGTATATTTATCTTTGAACAGATTCTAACTCTCGAGAATTCAGTCTAAAACCCCAAAATTACAATGTTCATCTTTCACAACTCATCTTAGTAATCAAAACACCTTGTTCTAACAGCATCTAAATATCAACAAACAAACGACGATAAGGACAAACTACACATTTAACTAACTAAAGCAAATGCTAAAGACCAAAAACAAGAGATGTATTAAGGTTTACCTTTTTGTCGTGCAGCGAACGGGATTCTAAATCTTCAATCTACCTCCGAACACTTATCAAATTCAGCTCGCATATGTGCGGATTCGAACTGATATCGAGGGTAAACGAAATAAAATTGATTTAATATTTTGACTTGGTAGAAATGACCCCTAAAGGACTGATGTTTAGGGAATCCTAGGAGACTTATGTTTTCTTAGGACGATATTTTTTGCGACTCGAGAAACTCGGATCTTAGGGAGTTTTTCTCCATCCAAAACCCCTCCTCTGTTTCGATGAATCAACCCCATTTTATAGGGTTTTGGGTTCAAGACCAAAATGACGAAAGGAACAGAGGGAGAAGTAACGTGGCGACAAGCGGGTGTGGGGGTGTCAGACGCGTGGGGTGTCGGTGGTATAATGGAAGTAACGTGGGGGTATGGGGGGCGTGATGGTGTCAGTGATGAAGTTGAGTGGAACAGATGGATGGCAGAGGTATGGGCGAAGTCAGAGGAAAAGGAGAGAGTGTGAGATCTGTGTGCGGCGGCTAAGGTTTAAGGAAAAGGGGAAAAAGAGGAGAAGAGGAGTGCGGTGGAAGAGGGGTGGGGCGATGGGAGGAAAGCGAGGGGAAAGGTGGAAGAGCGGCGGTGGGGTGAGGCGATGAGAAAAAGGCGGAAAACGAAGAAGAAAATGAAGGGGAACCCTTTTTAGGGTTTCCCTTATTTTCTTGAAAATGGGTCGGACCCATTCCATAAATGGACTGGGTCAATTTTTAGACCGGGTATTAAAGAATGAGCTAGCAAATTAAAATACGGACTGGTCTAAAAATTAAGGTAAAAATATAGGCTGGTTAAGAACTATTTATGAATCGATTGGACTTTGATTTGGGATCTGATACGTCACAAATACGGACTGAGTGCAAAAAATAGTTTGGCTTCTGAATTTGAATAAGAGACCTATTCAAATAACTTGTGTTAAAATATTGCTCGACATGAAATATGCAAACATTAATGCTCAGATAAAAAATGGCGTTGTAATAGCCGTGCAATAATATTTCAAAAATCCACAGTAAAATAAATACTATTATTTAATTATGCAAAGATAAATGCGATGCGTGTGCGTAAGCTGGTAAAATACTGAAATGATAAAAATTGTGAACTATAATAATAATAATAATAATAATAATAATAATAATAATAATAATAATAATAATAATAATAATAATAATAATAATAATAATAATAATAAAAATACGGTAAATAATAATAATTGATAGAATGATACAATGGCGGTATTGATAAGAGGCTAATAATTATAGTAAACATAATATATTTTTTTTTTATTTTTTCCAAAAATATTAGAAACTTAAAAATAGGTATTTTGGCAGAGAGACGGGACAAAATTGGGTGTCAACAACATTGTCCCATTATCAAACAACAGCCCACATAATCCCAACAGGTAATTCAATGGAATATGACAATATCACAATTTTCGGTTTAAACAAGTAGTACATAGAGAGATATACTCAACTGATCCCTATAATACTCTTAAGTGATATTAGTGGATAAAGATAGGATTATACATAACAGAAGAGGATCATTTCAACATACAATTATTATTTTCAGCAAGTCTCAAAATCTTCAAAGGGTTCAATCAGGATACCATACATATTATAGCCTCCCAGAATGAGAAAATTGGATACTGCCCAGTCATGGGGATTTAAAATAAAAAAAACAGTGATGCCAATACCCTTACTGAATAACTAAGGGCATCTGGTAATATACTATATATGATGACACAGAATGCTAGAACAACAGCAAAATTCAACTGGTTGACATTTTAAGACATCATTCCAAGGTATACAAAAGGCACAAAAAAAAGGATATGACATTCAGCGAATATCCGCCTGGTATACATACTAAATTCATATTCAATTTGGCACACGACAGATATCTGGGAACTGCAGAATATACTAAGAAAAAGGGGGTCGCGGTATAATACAAGTGAGGCAAACAGAATCAGCAGATTTCGAATAAGGTTGATATAGTGCAAGTAGACATGTATAAGACCAGTTCTTAACTTTTAAGCTTAATCCTAAGGGAAAGAGAGAAGGTATGAAAATGTCTTAGCCATATTTGCTTAAGGAGGAAATAAATTTCAGAATTCACACATTAACAGGGAAATCATCATACTTCAATCGCCTAACAGAACTTCAAACATTCGCTAACTAATCTCGACAAAGCGCAGAATAGTTTTGAAAGGGGCAGAATGAACTTTGAATACCTTTACCCATTTAAAAGAATGTATTCTGAGATATTTAGGCACTAAGGCCAATAGCAAATTAACAACACAGGTCACAGAGTCATTAAAAAGAGCATTCAAAAGCCTTGATCAGTTTAATAACTCAAGTCACATGTCTTTGACCTTCATGGGCACAGCCAGACAGACTTACACCAGCTGGTATGCAATTCATCATGGGTTTAACAAAACTTAATTTTCTAAATACCATTTTGGGATAATAACTCCATTAAATAGCAATCGGACATACACGCGACTTTGTACTACCAAATACCAAACAGCTACATACAAATCACATACGGAACAGGTAAACCAATCAAACAAGATACATAAACATTTTAGTAATTCTGACTAAACAAGATACCCAGACCAGCACAAACTAACACTTACATAAGTAAACAAATTCCTAATGGACAGATTCAGACTTATGTATGCATATTACCAAAGGGCCAAGGTATTTTCTTATTCCTAAATGAAAATATGTTCAAGCCATTATCAAATTCTTCGTTCATTTAAGACTTCCGACAAAATATTCAATCTCACAGCTACGTTATTTATCAAAGGGAAGGATAAGAGAACTGAAAACAGGAATGTATATTTCATTTATACAAAGGCTTGAACATTCAATGTACTCACATGAACTACATATGAACACAAACATGCTAATAAGACTAAAATTATCTGAATTGAGTTAAAGCATGAATAAACAGATTCTGCTAGCTAACAGCCCGGAAACTAAACCACATTAAACATGACTATTTAAGCATGTTAACTACTAAAACAAAACTAAACTAATTAAAATGGGAATATGCATAATGCTACTAAGTTAAGCTAAACAGAACATAAGCCAATTGAGACAACAATCTTGAATGAATACATAAACACCTACTGAGCTATCAGACCGAAATTAATTGACTAAATAAAAGTTGCTTACATACTTAAGCAAACTAAACCAAATTATCATACTTAATCATACAAACAGATCGACACAGAAAACCTGCAAACCGACTTGTATGTAAACAAAATTAGCTTATTTAAACTAAAATATTCTAATCCTAGAATAACAACCAAAATAACACAGGGCAACAGCGAGTGCGAAAAATAAATTAAAAAATAGAGAATTACCTTCTTCGAGTGCAGCGAAGTGGGTGTGAATCTTCGATCTACACTCAAACACTTCAAAACTCAATTCCCAGAAATAAAGAGATTGATAAAAATTGAAATTTTGCTTAGGGGATTTTTTAGCGACAAAACGAAGGCTTTCAGTTTCTATGGAGTTTTTCAGGCTAAAAGACTCAAATTCTCAAGGAGTTTTTGTGTGACTGAGAACTTAGTTCTTGGGGGTTTTCCCATCCAAAAAAATCCTTCCTAAACCATTCAAAACGCTCTTCTTTTATAGGGCTTTGTTTTTTTGCGTTGTGTTGAATGAAAAGAGAGACGCGTGGGGAACAAGGGTAGTGGAAACGTGGGAGTTGGCAGTGCGTGGGGTGGGCGACACGGTGAAGTGGGGCGGCAGTGACAGAGGAGTGGCAGAGGGGTGCGGGATAAGATGGGCGAAAAGGGGAACGATGAGGGAGTGGGGGTAACGTGGTGAAGTGGAGTGACAGAAGGTAACGTGGGGTGGGCGACAAGGTGAAGTGGGGCGGCAGAGGTGTAGTGGAGGCGGCAGAAGGGAATGGGGGTGTCAGAGAGCAGGTGGAGGAGAGAAGAGATGAAGGAAGAGAGCAAGGGGGGGGGGGGGGGGGGTGTGCGGCGGAGGAGAAGAGTGAAATGAAGGGAAACCGTTTTAGGGTTTCCCTTATTTTGAACGAAAATGGGCTGGACCCGGTCCATTTGTGGACTGGGTCGATTTTTGGACCGGGTATTAAAAGAATGGCTCGTGAATTAGAGCACGGACTGGTCTAAAAAATTGGGATCAAAATATGGGCTAGTCCAAAAAATATTTATGAGTTGATTGGACTTTGATTTGGGATCCGATAAATCAAAAATACGGACTGAGTGCAAGAAATAGTTTGACTTCTAAATTTGAATAGAAGACCCATTTTAATTAACGATATACTGAGTGTGACATAATATTACCTAATACAAAAAATGCGTAATTATTAGGACTCGGGTAATAAAATTATATGACGCTATAATCGCCGTGCAATAATATTTTGACAAGAAATAAACGCTGTCATTTAAATGTGCGAAATAAATGCGATGTGTATGCAGAAGTTGGTAAAAATGCCAAAATGGTGAAAATTGTGAATTATAATAATAATAATAATAATAATAATAATAATAATAATAATAATAATAATAATAATAATAGTAATAACAATAATAATAGTAATAATAATAATAATGATAATAATAATAATAATAATAATAATAATAATTGATAAATGATGATGAGGATAGCTAGTAACTGTAATGGAATAATGAAATGCCAGTATTGATAAGAGGCTAATAATTATAGTAAAATATAATATATATTTTTATTTTCCCAAAAATATTAGAAACGCAAATAGGTATTTCGTAGGAGAGGCGGGACAAAATTGGGTGTTAACAGGAGTTTGCTTACAGCAGTTGGGGAAATAGACCCAACTGCTGTAAGCAAACTCCAACAACTAGGAGAGTTGTTGCAACAAGACCAATACTTGTTGCAACAAGTGTTCCACTCGTTGCAATAAATATATAAATTGTTGCAACTAATACAACCAAAATAAGACTTGTTTCAACAAAAATAATTGTTATTTTCAAACTTACACTAGCCAGCCACCAATCTTCCATGCTTGTCATTATCCTGAAGTCATCGGCCTTAAATTCATGCAATGAATACATCGTACCCTTACTCTTCTTGGCACTGACGAATTTTTCAAGCTTTTTCGTTTTTTGAGCATCTGTATGCTTATACACATTTACCTTTTTAAGATCAGCTGTAGACACGTAATTTTGACCCTCCTCGTGTGTTTAAATATTTCTTTTAATTTAAATTTTTGACGTGTCGATTGTATTCTATTTTTATTTAGTAGGCTTATTTGCGGAAAAAAAAATATTTGCTATTTTTAGAATATAAGTTATGTTTTAATTTGCAACAAAAGAAAGAAAATTTCCCAAAAAATATGTTTTCTTAGTTTCTAAAGTTCTCACAACTTTTGAGTTCTATAAAATAGTTTTAAGCAACTGTAATAGTGTTATTTAGTTGGGAGAATTATTTTTTTGTCATTTTGATTTCGTTTCAATATTTTGGGTGATATTTTATTTCATTACATTAGTTAGTATATTTTATTTTAGTTTAAGTTTTCTTTTAGATAATTCAAGAAATATCTCATTACTTTGTCTTTTTCCCTAACCAACTCACACATGATACCACTCTCATTTTGACATCTCACCTAGAATAATTGTCCACTCTTTCACAAAAATATACCACCTCACCACAAAATGATAAATTTATAACAAACTTTATCACAAAAATGGGGAGGAACACGTGATAGGAGATATTATTGTTGCAGGTGGGGCCACGCAATTAAAAGAAAAAAGGAAAAAAGAGAAAGAAAGAGGAGAATAGAAACACGTGAACTGAAGGGGGTCATTTGGTTTCTTGGGGTGGGCACAGATATAAAAAGGTAAAAGGAAATAGGTAGGGGACACAAAACAAAGATATAGAATGGTAGATGGAGTAGAGAGAAAGAGAGAAAAAAAAACGGACAGAGAGCAAAATATATATATATATCATCTTCTTCATTTTTGAGCCAACATATAACCACACCACCACCGCATCACCTCCCCCCGTAAGCCACCACCCCACTTGACATTCCACCCGCCCACTTCTTTACCACCATTAAACCAGTCCACCATCAGTAAAGACCATATCACCGTCGATGTAACTTTGAGTTGGTAAGGTCCAGCGAGGTTTCGGTACTCCGTTCGAACTTCGGTCAGCAGTTTTAGTTTAAGTTTGCTGTTGGGTTTCATTGTTGGAACAGAAGTCGTATTTATTCGTTGTTAAACGAGACTTTGAAATTGCAATAGTGAAGGTCCATTCTTAACTTTCCTTTAATTTGAGTTTTCTTGGATATTTGTTTGATGCTTAAAATGTTGAATTTCCTGTACGTAAGGTCCATTTCTTACGTATGAATTTAATTTCTGCTTTGTTCGTGTTTGTGATATTAATGTTTGCTTAGTCCATATCGTGCTTTGGTGACATTGTAAATATATTTATGCCTCTCTCATTGTGAGAGAGTTCATACCTTTAATTTGATACAATCTAATTGCGTATTTAATGAATGCATGTGCTTTTCTTTTGGTTTTCATTTTTATTTGGATATTAACTGAAAGGAAATTCAATGGTATGCATGACTGTCCAAACGAACTGGTTATGGAGAATTCAATGTTATTATTAAAAGAAAAGTGGTGTTAACAGTGCTCTTTTCCTCTTCATTTTGTTTAATGGGATGGCTAAATATGCTTAGACCCGATCATTTAATTAGTTAAACTAGATCAGATGCGAATTATTTCAAATATCGTTATCACGTATAAAAGAAAAGAGCGGAAAAATCAATTGTAAGGGGAGCAAGATAGGTTGCGAAGTTACTCAAAACCCGTCGTCAAAAAGTGAAAAATGACTAAAAATGATAATAATAAGTCTCGGATTTTAGAGACAAATAATTACCTTTAACGCTAGATGAGCTTTAGGCACGTTTCAAGACGTTTGCCTCGATTAAGAATGCGGTTTCGCATCTTATTTCGAGACGTTTTTTTTTATAACTCAAGGATGTGGTTACGCACCTTGGCCGAACTCGTTTTTAATAATTAATTTTGTTTCAAATAAGAATGCAGTTATGCATCTTACTTTGAGACGCTTAAAAGATTCGGAATGCGGTTACGCATCCGGTTTAAGACCAATAAATGTTCAACAATAAAAGTACGAGCAAATCAAGGCTCAGATACATAACATATCCAAAATTAATTTAAGCTAAGTATAAGTCAATAAAGCGACCGTGCTAGAACCACGGGACTCGGGGAATGCCTAACACCTTCTCCCCGGTCAATAGAATTCCTTACCCGGTCTTCTGTTTTCGCGGACCATAATAAAAGAGTCATTTCCTTTTGATTAGGGATTCATTAGGTGACTTGGAACACCAAAACTCAATTCCAAGTGGCGACTCTGAGTAAATAAATAATCCCTTTTCAAAATCGTCACTTCAAATGGAAAAACCCTTTAAAAATAAAAACCTACGTGTTTATAGCGTTGGAGGCGCAAAAAGGGGTGTGACAAATAACATCAGCTGCCTTGTGGGGTGTAGAAGATTTCCTTGACCTAACATCGGCAATTGCCTTGGAAATTGTTTTTCCTTTCTTGCGAATGCGAATAGGAGTATAGGGTGAGGTCAGCTTCTTGGATGGATTGACACCCCTCTGGGATAACAAACTCTGTAAAGCAGAATTTGTGTCTTTTTGTACCTTCACCAACTCCTCAACATTATTTATCAAATCATCCATTTGCTGCTTGCAATAGGTGCATTCACAAGCACATTTCAATGTGTCGGCACCAACAAAGGAAAATCTACCACCAAATCTGCCACAACTAACATCTCCATCAATTGGAGTCTGTCCACCGACATCACCACCAATTGGAGTTTGTCCACCAACAACACCACCAATTAGAGTTTGTCTACCAAAATCAACATCATCATCTATTATTTTTTCACTGGCAATTTCTGCCGCAACGTCATCAATAGCAGGTTGACCACCAGTGTTACACCTCGGAAAAATCTTCCGTTGGTACGCAAGTGAATGAACTAGTGATGAGTACGAGCGTACGATGTTTCCGCGAATAAGAAATAACATTTGACGACCCTAAGTAAGATTCTGAAGGCAATCGCAATAAGAGAGAGGTTATGCTCCATAATGAACAATTACAGGTTTTGGAAATGTGAAAAGTTGCAAGTTTGCATTCTGGCCAGTTGGTCGTAAAGTGAAATACGGACCGTAAAGTGGTATACAGTCTGGATGGCTTCACGGGGAGCCAATGGACCTCCCCCGGTATAGCAAGAGTTTGTTGATGCTTTTCTCCGACATTACATGCCTCCAGAAGTTCGGCGAGCTAGAACCGATAAGTTCTTAAATTTGAGGCAAGGTAGCATGAGTGCTCTAGAGTACAGTCTCCGCTTCAATCCCTTGGCTAGGTATGCTTCGGCCATGGTAGCGGATATGGGCGACCGAGTGCACCGATTTGTAAAAGGCCTAGGGCCACACTTGATGGATAGATGTTTGACTGCGTCCCTTCAGGACGGTATGGATATTGCACGCATTCAGGCCTATGCTCAGAACTTAGAAGAAAGCCTGCAACAACAAATAAGGGAACGTGAGCAAGATAGAGGCCATAGCAAGAGGGCCAGATCTTCGGGTCCGATGAGTGAGATTAGAGCTGGGCACAGGCAGCAGTCTTCCGGGCATTCAGGCTACTCTATGACCAGTGCACCTCCACGGTTTTCAGGCCAGAGATTTGATAGATCTGCTCGTGCGGGGCCGAGTCTGAGTTCTTCAGGGTCCCAATTTAGAGGTGATTAGGGTCAGGCAAGACCGCCCGTGCCACGATGTTCCCAGTGTGGGAAGTTGCATTGGGGTCAATGCCGATCGGGTTCAGATGGTTGCTATTCATGTGGTCGGCCAGGCCATATCATGCGTGATTGCCCCTCGGTTCATGGTAGGGGTAGGACCCAGCCCTCAGGGTCAGTAGCCGGATCTTCATCTTCTATGCGCCCTATGGGGCCAGGTTCATATGCGCCAGTTGGCCATGGTAGAGGCAGAGGGAGATCTCCCACTTCTAGCGGTCCTCAACACCGTATTTATGCTTTGGCTGGACGCCAAGATCTTGAGTCTTCTCCTGACGTGGTCACAGGTATATTATCGGTATTCTCTCATGATGTATATGCTTTGATTGATCCGGGCTCCACATTGTCCTATGTTACTCCATATATTGCGGGTCGATTTAAAGTCGATCTGGAGTCGATCAAACCTTTTGAGGTGTCTACACCCGTGGGTGAATCGGTAATAGCTAGCCGAGTATATAGAGATTGTGTAGTTGTGATATGTGACCGCCGTACTATAGTTGACTTGCATGAACTAAAGATGGTGGATTTTGATGTCATTATGGGCATGGATTGGTTAGCTTCTTGTTATGCCAATGTTGATTGTAGAATGAAGATGGGTCGTTTCCAATTCCCGAGAGAACCAGTTTTAGAATGGAAAGGGAATACGGCTTCACCAAAAGGTAGGTTTATTTCCTATCTAAAGGCAAGGAAGATGGTCACAAAGGGATGTATTTATCACCTAGTGCGAGTTCAAGATATAGAAGCTGAATCGCCAACCCTTCAGTCAGTTCCCGTAGTAAATGAATTTATGGATGTGTTCCCGGAAGAGCTCTCAGGCCTTCCTCCCGAGCGGGAGATTGACTTTGCTATTGATGTGTTGCCAGACACTAAGCCTATATCTATTCCTCCTTATAGAATGACACCTGCAGAATTGAAAGAGTTGAAGGAGCAATTGAAAGATTTGCTTGATAAAGGATTTATTAGGCCTAGTTCATCCCTGTGGGGAACGCCCGTATTGTTCGTTCGAAAGAAAGACGGCTCCTTAAGAATGTGCATTGATTATCGGCAATTGAATAAGGGGACGATTAAGAATAAATATCCTCTTCCGAGGATTGATGATTTATTTGATCAATTGCAAGGCGCCAAATGGTTTTCAAAGATTGATTTGAGGTCCGGGTATCATCAAGTGAGAGTTAGGGATAAAGATATCCCTAAGACAGCCTTCGGAACCAGATATGGTCATTTCGAGTTCCGGGTGATGTCATTTGGGATAACTAATGCACCGGCAGTAGTTATGGACTTGATGAACAATGTGTTTAGGCCCTTCCTGGATTTATTCGTGATCGTATTTATTGATGATATCTTGGTGTATTCTAGATCCGAGGCAGAACATGCGGATCATTTGCGTACTGTCCTTGGAGTTCTTCGAACTCGAGAGCTGTTTGCAAAGTTTTCCAAATGCGAGTTTTGGTTGAACTCAGTTGCATTTCTGGGGCATATTGTTGCAGCCGATGGTATTCGAGTGGATAGTCAAAAGATTGAGGCCGTGAAGACTTAGCCAAGGCCCACAACTCCTACAGAGGTTCGTAGCTTTCTGGGCTTAGCAGGTTATTACAGGAGGTTTGTTGAAGGATTTTCTTCTATTTCTGCACCGCTCACAAAGTTGACCCAGAAATCAGCTAAGTTTCAATGAACAGATGCTTGCGAACGTAGTTTCCAAGAGTTGAAGGATAGATTGGCTTCTGCCCCAGTCTTGACACTCCTAGAGGGATTGGAAGGATATGTTGTTTATTGTGATGCTTCAGGTGTTGGGCTAGGTTGTGTATTGATGCAACATGGTAAAGTGGTTGCGTATGCTTTAAGGCAATTGCGGAAACATGAGAAGAGTTATCCGACCCATGATCTAGAATTGGCCGCAGTGGTTCATGCGTTAAAGATATGGAGACATTATTTATATGGTGTCCATGTGGATATCTACACAGATCATAAGAGTCTCCAGTACATCTTCAAGCAGAAAGAGTTGAATTTGCGGCAACGACGATGGTTGGAACTGCTAAAGGATTATGATGTCGATATTTTGTATCACCCTGAAAAGGCAAATGTTGTAGCTGATGCTCTTAGCCGCAGATCGATGGGAAGTTTATGTGATGTACGACCAGAGAAGAGGGGAATGGCCCGTGAGCTCCAGCAGTTAGCTAGCCTAGGAGTTCGAGTGGTGGACTCAGGTAGCAGGGGAGCTACTATTCAGAATTCAGCAGTCTCGTCATTAGTAGCAGAAGTGAAAGAGCGGCAATACGAAGATTCCATGCTAATGTTGTACAGAGATACACTCCCCCAGAAAGAGGAGTCATCATTTGATATTTCAGGAGACGGAGTTCTCCGCTATCGAGGCAGGTTATGTGTTCCCGATGTGGCAGGCTTACGCCACCAAATAATGAGGGAAGCCCATTGTTCCCGCTACTCTATCCACCCCGAAGCGACGAAAATGTATCATGACCTTAAGTCTATATATTGGTGGAATGGAATGAAGAAAGATATAGCGGAATTCGTAGCTCAATGTCCAAATTGCCAGCAAGTGAAAATCGAGCACCAAAAGCCGGGTGGATTGTTGCAAGCTATAGAAATCCCAACTTGGAAATGGAAAGTGATTAACATGGACTTCATTTCAGGCTTACCCCGTTCTCGACGTAAGTATGATTCCATATGGGTGATTGTGGATAGAATCACAAAGTCAGCTCATTTCTTACCCGTCAGAACGACGTATGTGGCAGAAGATTATGCAAAGTTATATGTTAAGGAGATAGTGAGACTCCATGGTGTTCCAGTATCTATTATCTCCGATAGAGGGACTTAGTTTACAGCTAATTTCTGGACGTCGTTCCAAGAGGGTTTAGGGACCCAAGTGAGCCTTAGCACGGCATTTCATCCACAGACCGATGGACAAGCTGAATGTACTATTCAGACTCTTGAAGATATGTTACGAGCATGTATGATAGATTTTGGAGGTAGTTGGGATGATCATTTGCCACTCATTGAATTTGCTTACAATAACAGTTATCATTCTAGTGTTCAAATGGCACCGTATGAAGCTTTATATGGGCGAAAGTGTAGATCCCCAATCGGGTGGTTCGAAACAGGAGAGGCTAAATTGATAGGACCAGACTTGGTCCAGCACGCCATAGAGAAAGTCAAGCTCATACAAGATCGGTTATTGGCAGCTCAAAGTCGCCAAAAGTCCTATGCGGATAATCGTCGAAGAGACTTAGAGTTCCAAGTGAAATATTGGGTGTTCTTGAAAGTGTCGCCAATGAAGGGCGTTATGAGATTTGGCAAGAAGGGGAAGCTTAAGCCCCGATACATTGGGCCATATGAGATTGTGCGACAAATAGGCAAAGTGGCCTATGAGCTAGATTTACCTCAGGAGTTAGAGTTCGTTCATCCAGTGTTCCATGTCTCGATGCTTCGAAAATGCGTTGGAGATCCTACGAGGATCGTCCCAGTAAATGATGTTCAAGTGACAAAAAAGTTGACTTATGAAGAAATACCCATTTCCATATTAGATAGGCAAGTACGGAGGCTTAGAAATAAAGAAGTGGCCTCAGTTAAAGTTTTATGGAGAAGCAGTAAACGAGAAGAAATGACATGGGAAGCAGAAGAAAGTATGCAATCCAAATACCCTCATTTATTTCAGCCCTTGGAAGAAGTCCAGGATGAGACGTCAAGATTTTAAGGTATGTACGTTTTCCTTTTTATGCTTTTTGGGTCGTGCGTGGCCAAACTTGTATGCTATTGTGTTGTGGCCCTGTGAGGCATCAATATTATGGGTAGTGCCATATTATAGAGGAAACTCTGGCGAAATTTTCATAGAATCCCCGGAGACTTTAACATTCGAGGACGAATGTTCTTAAGGGGGGAAGAATGTTACACCTCGGAAAAATCTTCCGTTGGTACGCAAGTGAATGAACTAGTGATGAGTACGAGCGTACGATGTTTCTGCGAGTAAGAAATAACATTTGACGACCCTAAGTAAGATTCCGAAGGCAATCGCAATAAGAGAGAGGTTATGCTCCGTAATGAACAATTATAGGTTTTGGAAATGTGAAAAGTTACAAGTTTGCATTCTGGCCAGTTGGTCGTAAAGTGAAATACGGACCGTAAAGTGGTATACGGTCCGTAAACTGCCATGTCGTATTGTGGCTTCCAAAACTTCAAACTTTCTGCCAAATGATCAAATGGTTAAATACGACCTGGAATACAGACCGTAAAGTGGTTTACGGCCCGTAAACCATGATCGTAAATCACCATGTCCCAGCCTGAGTTTCTGGTTCTGTTATGATTAAATACGACCACGAAGGACGGTCCGTAAACTGGAATACGGACCGTAAACGTAAACCAAGTTTACGACCACTGTGCACTTCAAATCAGATTTTTAGGTCATTAAATAAAGGGACCAAGGCTTATTTCATTTCACTTCTACATCACACCCCTTCTCTCTAGAACATCTCTCTACATATATTCCATAAGAATTCAAGGATATTTGGTGATCAACAACATAAATCAAGGGAATCAAGTGCAAGAAAACCATCAAGATCATCCAAGGTCAAGAAATCCAAATGGAGATAAACTAGGGTTTTGCTCAAAGTGGAGTATTATCAACTAAAGCTTGTTCCTACAACATTTAAGGTAAGATTCATGATATTTCTATGTTGTTCAAGGTAGTTAAGAGTTGAAATACTTGGATTGTAGAAGAGTATAGAAAAATGAGTCATGAATATGGAATAGTGTCATTTTGAGAAATAGTATGAATTGAGCTATGGGTCTTGATGTATTGTGATGTAGATACGATATAAATGATGTTGAGAACATGAGATGAACAATGTATGTAAATGGACGTCATGTGTGTTATGGACATGGTTATGGATGAATTGAATGTAAGTCTAGAAATATGGATAATGTGAATGAGTAATGGCTATTGTTATGGCATCGTGAATTTATTATTGATGTTTGGGAGTTGAGATACGTTATGGAGGAAAGGCTATCCGATTTTCTCTAGTTTTAGTCATAGATGCTAGCTATCGATTCTAATGATAGTATGACTTTAATGAAGGTAGAAACGCGATCGTTGAAGGGGAACGTACAAGCGATAAATAGTCGAACGGAAAGGTATGTAAGGCTAACCCTTCTTTCATAAGGCATGGTTCTTTGGCCAAACATCTAAATCCTCTATACGAGTATGTTGTCTTTCAAATGATTTGATCTTCCGAGCTTGTAAGCTCATGATTTTTGATACGCTACGATTGTACTAAGTCCCTCGCATGACGAGTAGGCCTATTAAGGTAGATGAAATGAATGATGATGATAGTGATAACGGTATTGATGATGGCTATAATGATAATAACGATGACGATTATGATAATGGGGTTAAAAGTAAAGATGCTTATGAGCTATTGTGTATACGTATGACTAGTATGGAACACCGAGCTTATATGGCCGGGTAGTATACGTATAGATATATGTATGTGTATTTACGTAATGCGCGCACACCACTGCAGTTGGGTATGGACAACACTGAGCCTTGGTAGGGCCAGGTACGTGTAACACTGAGCCTTGGTTAGCCAGGTATGTATGATCACCGAGCCTATATATGATCGGGTATGTGAAACACCGATCCTACGTGGTCGGGTATGTTATATAAGGATATGTATGAAACACCGATCCTACGTGGTCGGGTATGCTATGTAAATGCTATGTGTATGACATGATTATGTATATGATATGATTACGAATATGATATGACCATGTATATGAATGTGAATAAGGTCATGTATACGAATACGAGCACAAATATGGTATGGGTATTATGGTGGAGTATGGATAGTGATGTATGTACACAAATACGTATTAGCAAGGGAAAGTTCCTATGAAAGGCAGGTAAGTGCATATGACGATGATATTGCCATTTCCCATCCTATGTTATTTCTTATGTTGCTATCTATGCTTCTATATTGATATTGACTATGTTTTACATACTCAGTACATTCTTCGTACTAACGTCCTTTTGTTTGTGGACGCTGCGTCATGCCCGCAGGTGCACAGGGAGACAGGCTCGATCCATAGCTACATTCTCAGAGACTACACAGCAAAGCTCCATTTCCTTGGGTACTTATTCTTTTGTGTACATAATTATGGGCATAGCGCGGTCCTGTCCTGCTTATGTGATATGTTATACTCTTCTTAGAGGCTCGTAGACATGTGTATGTGGTTAGATGTGCTCGGCCTTGTCGGCCTATATTTTGTACACCATTTTGTTGGCCTCGTCGGCCCATGTACATTGATGTGGCATACATGCCTATGATGATATAAAGGGGTTGTTGTCCGAAAGGTCTAGTATGATCGATGGATAGAAATGTATGTTTTACTATGTGGCTCACCTAAGTGTTATGTGAAGATATGTCAAGGGGTGCCCGGGTGGGATAGCACCGGGTGCTCGTCGCGGCCCCCTAATCGGGTCGTGACAACCAGCAATAACACCACCACCACCAACATCTACCACAACTGATTCCCTTTTGATGGCTGTCACTCCAGCCAATTCTAATTTCATCCCCTCAATCATTTTATCAGGAACAGATTGTAATGGCACAAAGGATGCAAGGAATGGCATCTCCAACTCCCGTACTGTCGGGACAAGCCACGGGTGCACAACCTCCAACAAAAAAGTAGATATATTAAAATGGTCCTAACTCATGAAATGCAACAGATAACTAGGTTGTTGCAATAGGTGTCATACTTGTTGGACGTTGTCCAACAGATTAGTAACTTGTTGCAACAGGTGTCATACTTGTTGGACATTGTCCAACATATCAGTAACTTGTTGCAACAGGTGTCATACTTGTTGGACATTGTCCAACAGATTAGTAACTTGTTGCAACAGGTGTCATACTTGTTGGACATTATCCAATAGATGACCAAGTTTATTCTATATATATGTCTTAAGGCTTACCTCTTCCAAAGGAGGGTTAAAAAGATCAACACTCAATCTTGTGTTGCTCTTTGCAGTCAGCCATCTAAGCATTCTTGGAAAAAACACTTCTGAAGGGTAGTCCTTAACTTGTTGTCAGAGGTGAGGAATGGTTTCAAATGCCCAAGCCTAGAAAACAAGATACCATCAAAATCAGAATGATGATATAAATACAAAAAGTACAAGAAATTGACATTGAAAATGCTTTACCATGAAAGCCCAAGGGAAGCCATATAAATTGACTGTCTTCACTGTTGGCTTAAGCTCTTTCGATAAATAGTCAACAGTCAATTTGAAGCTTTCCCGGCCCCATCCATGGTTGTTGAATGCCTCATTGTCCTCCGCAAGTTTAAGCAAACCAAGTGGTATGTTCAGACTTGTATCTTTTGCCATAAGAACAAAGTGCACAAACCAAACTAAACACAAGGACTGCTTATGCTTTTTTGACATGGTTTTAGACTGCAAATCTACAAGCAGCTTATCTCTTTTGTAGCTTTTTCCACCTAACTCCACCAAACCAATTTCACTCTTATCTTTTCCACCCTTTCCTACTTTCTTGGCTTCTTTGGCTGTCTTGCTAGTCCGGGCTGGCTTATTCAATACAACAGTAGGAAGCTCACAAGGATGACATCTAAGGCCAGTAACTATGGCAAACTCTTTCAAGCCAAAGCGCACTGGCATGCCACAGTAATTAATCAAAAGCTCATCCTTTGCATCCGAAAGAATTCTACGCTTCATAAGCCCATATACCATTTTCATTTGAAACCATGCACCCGTCTCTTCAGGCAGATCCAAATACACCCCAAAACAGCTTTTCCTAAAGAAATCCTCCAACCCCTGCTTTTTAAGAATTAGCCTAAACATATCAAAGTTCTTGCCCATGCCTGATTTGACCATAAGATCAACGGTCAAATCATTATTTTCATTCAATGGCATCCTCACGGTATACTTGTCAATACTGAAAACCTTGACGACCTCAGCAATGGAAGGTCTGTTATGATCTATGTCCAATCTACTAGAAGATTCTACAATTAAATTGGCATTCACACTATTTCTCTTCTTTGTTCTTAATTCAGCTATGAACGTCGACAATTGAACTGTATTTTTGGAAGCACTTCCCTTTTCATCATCTTCATCCAATCCATCTACTCCATCAGCAGTTTCTTCAGCTTCTAATTCTTCTTCACTTTGTTCATTTGTATCTACTGCTTCTTGGCTCCGTACTTCCTCTCTTTCTGAGGATTGATTGTCAGTTTGGCTGTCTCTGTCCTCTATATTTGCTGATTCAACAATAGATTTTGCTAAATCAGCAAGATTCTCTAATGATAATTGCACTCTAGCTTTTTTATTATCTCTATGACCCTCAGTTGATTTCTCAATTTTTCTTTTGGCTGGAGACATTTTATCTACACACAGGAGAAAAAAAAAACTTCAACTGATTAGTGCATCATTCAAAGTAAACAGATAATAAGAAGTGCAGCATTTGATCAAACAAAATACAACAAGTAACAGAATTCCCCAACAACTGAAGAATTTGCTGCAACAAATGATGTAACTGTTACAACAAGTGAATAGGTTGTTGCAACAGATTCTTCAGTTGTTGAATAAGTGATTAAGGTGTTGTATATCTTCTACAAACACAACCAATTAACTGAAGCAATGTCCAACAGATTTATAGTTGTTGCAACAACTATAAATCTATTGGACATCTTCTACAAACAGAACCAAAAGATTGAAGCTAAGTCCAACAGATTTGTAGTTGTTGCAACATATGGTATACTTGTTGCAACAACTATAAATTTGTTGGACATCTTCTACAAACAGAACCAAAAGACTGAAGCTAAGTCTAACAGATTTGTAGTTGTTGCAACATATGGTATACTTGTTGCGACAAGTGTATAACTTGTTGCAATAACTATAAATCTGTTGGACATCTTCTACAAACAGAACCAAAAGACTGAAGTTAAGTCCAACAGATTTGTAGTTGTTGCAACATATTGTATACTTGTTGAAACAAGTGTATAACTTGTTGCAACAAATAAAAATCCGTTGGATATCTTCTACAAAACAGAACCAAAAAACTGAAGCTATGTCCAACACATTTGTAGTTGTTGCCACATATTGTATACATGTTGGCACAAATGTATAACTTGTTGCAACAATTAAAAATTTGTTGGACATAGCTTCTATAAACAGAACCAGATAAATACTAGGACAAGAACAAAAAAACCATCTATTGGATATCCACTCCTAAACCCTGAACCATACCAGGACAACAACAGAAAAAAACCATTTATTTCACTACAAACACACAACAACAACAACAACAACAACAACAACAACAACAACAACAACAAAAACAGTAATAACAACAATAACAACAACAAGATGGATTTTATCCAAGCTTTTCCTAAACACTTAACCAAACCAAAACAACAAGCATCTACTTCCAAGACAACAGCCAAATCGTCTACTACAGACACACAATCATACAAGTTAAACAAAATACACCAAATGTATGTGCAATAATTGTTTATCCTTTCTTTTCCTAAACCATACCATAACAGGACAACACCAACACCAACATCAACATCAACACCAACACCAACAACAGTATTTCACTACAAATACACTAAATAGAGGTTTTTAAAGCAAGCAACCTCAGCAACTGTCTGCAACTGTCAAACAAGTGTTGAAGTTGCTGCAGCAACTTACTCATCTGTTCGAAAAAGTCAACAAGATTGCAAGCCATTTTTTCGAAATCTTAAGGAGAACAAGAACAAAAACATCACAAAAAACCATAATTTGAGAACAATGTACGCTATTTACAAACGCAAAAACCCCCAACAAGTCAAACAAATACCCTAAATAAGGGTTTCTCGAACAAGGAACAACAAAATAAACAACATTTAAGACAAACCCATGTTCTTCTTCTTCTTCTTCTTTTTCTACAACCAAAATCATCAATTTCTACCAAATAACTTTTGGAACAAGTGAAACAAAAACTTTACCTTGATATTGAAGAAGCAGCAGCAGCGGCACCTATAGGCGAGGGTGAAGAAGAAGATGACGAGAAAAGATGAGAGATGAGAGACGTCCAAGTGAAGGAGATTAACTGTTTGCTTGGGAGTTTTGATTTTGAAATATGGAAGAAGTGCGAGGGAGTTGTGGGGAGGAACGGTTTGGGAAGTTTTGAATTTTGGATGGGTGTTTTAGTATAATGGGTGGGTGTTTTGGATTTTTTTGTAGTTTGTAAAAGATTAAAAAATTTTAAAAATTACATTTTAGACCCTAATTTTTTTAATCCCAAATTTAATTAAATTTTGATGTGGGTGGACCTACACGTCACCTTTAGTAATTTGAATGACTTTTTAGACGCCTAGAGTTAATTGTTCATACAGAGTGCGCGTATTAGGTTATCCCCCAGTAGAAATTGTTCCCACTTCCCCCCCACACACACTGGTCACTTCACTTTCCCCCCCACTCAACTTGTTTCATTTCAGATTTTCTTCATTATCCCTGTCACACTCTCTTCGGCGGCGCGTCGAACTCACGCATTCTCCCTCGTAGTTTTCCGGTAAGTCACAACAGATACTCACACCAAACATGATTTTTATTTTTATTTTCTCATTTCTAGGGTTTTGCGCATATGTTCTGTTTGTGTCTACTTTTTTTTTGTCATCTGTTCATTGCTAAAGTTCATTTTTTTTTTTTGTCATAGATCTGTGCTGGATTGTAGTAATTTTTTGTTTGCTTAATGTGCTTTTCGTTTGTGGTTTTATTCATGTTATTATTTGGGGTTTAGAGATGGATCGATGATTTTAAGTTAGTGGGTGCCAACATAATACCATTGTGACAATATGTGCAGACTTAGTAAAAGTATTTATAAAGTTTTTGTTTTTCTGGTGAGGTTGTTTGTTGGGGAAAAAGAAGGATTTTGTTTAGTAGTACAAGTTTCTAATGTTTTTTTGAGCAAGCTTTGTAAATTGTATATTTATTGCTCTGCTCGTGTAAGCATTTTTGTATCCAAGAAAGTTTTAATGTGTTATAGTGTGGTGAAATGGAATACACCTGGTGGTGAATATGACGTTTTTGGTTTTGAATGTTTTTACATTGTTGGATATGAATATGGTCCATTGCAGGGTGGTTTATCAAAAGATTAGAGAACTGAAATCTTTTTTTTTTTTTTTTTTTATTGTAGTGTCTGGAGTTTAACCTTTTCTCTGTAAAGCTAATTGCATCTTCTTGATGCTTTTCTATATAACAACTTACTTCATCAAAAAAAAAAAAAAACACTTAATGTTGTTTTCGTTGATGGATGACTGTGGAATACTCAGATTCAATCATATAAACAACTTCGTCATTCGTTTGACACTGGCTTGGTGTTCTGCAATAAAACTATTGACTTACCAAAAAATTATATGTCATTTCTCTATTAGAAAGAATTTGAACTCTTGAAGTTTGTGTTTCCGTATGATTTGCATTAGTCTGTTTTATGTGGAGTAGGTCTGCAAAAATTCGTTCTTGCCCTGCTACTTTTTTTTGGTTGTTTTGTCCGTAACTACCAGAGATGAGTCTTTTTAGTAGTTACCATTTATTGAAAGAGAATAACTACTTTATTTTTCTATAGAAATCGAAGCATGCTTCACTATATTAACTTATACAGTTCTTGATTTTAGGTTTTCTTGCAATGGATGCCACAACACCGAATTCTCAGCGCAGACCGTTTTCAATTAAACTGTGGCCTCCAAGTGAGAACACAAGAAAAATGCTGGTGGAAAGAATGACGAATAATCTTTCTAGTCCAACCATTTTCACCCGCAAGTACCGCAGTCTATCCAAGGAAGATGCTGCCAAAAATGCTGAACAAATTGAAGATGCAGCTTTTACCATTGCTAATCAACATTATGAGAAGACGCCAGATGGTGATGGGAGTTCGGCTGTGCAACTTTATGCCAAGGAATGCAGCAAGCTTATCCTGGAAATTCTAAAAACGATCCCCAGATCAGAGGACAAGGAGATTTCAATTTCTGAGGTGGTTCCTCCTACTGTTCAGGTGACCTTTTTCGATATCTCCAAAGGTAAAAGGGATTTTATTGGAGCGGAAGAGGCTGAAGAACTTTTAAAGCCGTTAAAAGAGCCTGGAAACTCTTACAGCAAAATTTGTTTAGGCAATAGAAGCTTTGGTGTAGATGCAGCACGTATTGCTGGTCCTATCTTGGCATCCTTGAAGGATCAATTGAAGGAAGTTGATTTGTCAGATTTTATTGCTGGAAGAATTGAGGCAGAAGCACTTGATGTCATGAATATATTCTCAGAAGCTCTGGAAGGTTCTAACTTGAAGTCTCTGAATCTCTCTGAGAATGCTCTGGGTGAGAAGGGAGTTAGAGCATTTGGAAAGCTCCTTCAATCTCAAACCAACTTGGAAGAACTTCTTTTGATGAATGATGGGATCTCACTGGAAGCTGCAAGGGCTGTTAGCGAGCTAGTTTCTTCCACCGAGAAGCTTAAGGTTCTTCATTTTCATAATAATATGACAGGTGATGAAGGGGCTGTTGCGATTGCGGAAATTGTGAAGCGCTCCCCTTTATTGGAAGATTTCAGGTGCTCTTCTACCAGAGTAGGCTGTCAAGGAGGGAGTGCCTTGTGTGAAGCACTTGGGATGTGCTCCCATTTGAAGAAGCTTGATTTGCGGGACAATATGTTTGGTCCAGAAGCTGGTCTTGTGTTGAGTAAGGCACTCAACAAACATGAAAATCTTGCAGAAGTTTACCTGAGCTACCTTAATTTAGAGGATGAAGGAGCAATTGCAATAGCTAATGCTCTTAAAGATTCGGCCCCTTCACTTGGTGTCTTGGAGATGGCAGGTAATGATATAACTGCTGAAGCTGCTCCAGCAATAGCTTCTTGTATAGCTGCAAAGCAGCTTCTTTCCAAGCTAAGCTTGGCTGAGAATGAACTGAAGGATGAAGGTGCAATTCAGATTGCTAAGGCTCTGCAAGGTCGCAACCATCTAATTCAAGTTGATATGAGCATCAATGCACTAAGGAGGGCTGGGGCTAAAGTACTGGCTCAAGCTGTGCTGCAAAAAGATGGGTTTAAATTACTAAATGTCGATGGAAATTTCATTTCAGAAGAAGGCATTGATGAGTTGAAAGACATGTTTAAGAAATCTCCTGAAATGCTTGCATCCTTGGAAGATAATGACCCGGAAGGAGAAGACAACGATGAGGAGGAAGAGAAGGAATCTGGAGATAAGGGCAAAGACGATGAGGATGAACTAGAATCAAAACTCAAAAACCTTGTTGTCAAGCAAGACGAGAGTCCTGACGCTTCAGATAGCAATAATTAGAATCCAGTACTTGTTGACTTCTGCATGCTGCAGTTTTGGTTTTGTCGTTTTCTTTATGCCAAGCTGGCCGTATTGTGTTCCTCCAGCAGGTGCTCTAACATATAGTTCCATCAGTCATTTAAATTTGGTGGAATGAACTGTTGTCCTTATTGGTCAAGTTAGGTCTAGCTAAATTATGTAGGCTTCCGGAGAGAACAATTATTTATGTTGAACTCTTTTGTGTTGTTTAGACTTGATAATCTTGCCCTTCTTATCCCTGTGATGCATTTGACTTGTTTTATTTTGTTGGGGAACGAAGTACGTGTGCCAGTTTTCGTCCCTTATTTATGAGTATGGTTTATTTAAATGACTGGCAAATCACCGGAAAAATAAGATAAGCAAGCTCGCTATTGCTGAACTCACTTTTGCCTGTGACATTTTTCAAATGCTACTTTTATTTGAAAATTGTTAGTACTATTTGAGAATGCTTATTTTCATTATTCATTTCTTATTGTGATTCTTACCTTTTGTGGATTAGGAATTAATTGAGTTGGAAGCACTTTTGTGGATTTCCGCTATGTACCTCGTCTCGCCGTGAATTATCTTGGTAGAAAGTTAGGTGAATCCACTCTCTCACTCAAGTTCTGCAAGCGTGATTCAAGGCCCCGAATTTTGCCCTAGGACCAATCAAAAGCTCATATTACGAACTTATTATGATTATGCTCCTTTTATTCAGTTGGTAGCAGTGCAATGCCACCATTCTGTGTCGGTTAAACACTCAACAGCAAGTACAGGGATTCGTTGCCCTTCGAAATAGTAAACGAGCTCATAACATCAAATTGAAAATATACTTTACATGGCTGCCAAGTTGCTGAAACTTGATCCAGCATTAACTCCAAATAAGAATAATTGGGAATTGTAGCAAAAAGGTTATGGTACACCAGTTGACATCTCCAATTTTCCCACTACTGCACAATCAACTAGTAGCAAATAAAAACCTAAAAACTATGAGATGCTAATATACATGTAAGACACTGAGCCGAACAGACGACTAAACCCATAGTTATTAGCTCTGAAATGCCTGTAGCCAAAGCTGTTTTCTTTCAAAGTGGTTCCCTACGTCCACTACCACTAATGGTTTAACTGGCCAAAATAATTCCTAGGTTCTAAAGGGGCAACCTTAGGATACTAAGCTTGATCTCTTTCTCTTATGGGCCTTCCACGATAATCCGTCCAAACAACTGCCAGTCAAGTCATGATAATCGTTTCTCATGGAACTTGCACTCTCGGATTTGAACCTTTGGGGAGTTATTCCAAAGGTATCTTCACTTGTTGCCTCGCTCACCACAGACACAGTTTCAGGCTTCAAGTCCTGTCCATTCCTCTCCGCTTCAGCAATGCCACTACGCAATTCACCATTTGAGACTGACTGATGGTCCCTGTTCCTACCTTTACCTGATTGCTTAAAGAAATCATCTCCATTCTCCACAGCCTTCATCCACTGTACGTCACTTAAAGTATCGGCATAAACCACTTCTTTTCTACGTCGCTTTCCAGTGAGATTAGCGCTCTCGTATAAAAACCCTTTTCCCTTTTCCTTAGAGTCAGGTGTAGCATAAGCCCAGTCTGGTACCTCGTGATCTTCCATGAGACGAGATCGGTAACACTCTTTTTGCCTTCTCTCGTGATCCATTTTCTCAAACAGCCAAAATTCCTCATCTGAGCGGGCTGCAAGACGATTAATCTCTCTTTCGCTTGGCACATCCGTTCCAAGGGTGCTTGTACCTTTACGCATGATTTCTTCCAACATCTCCCTTCTTTCTTGAGCTGCATAAAGAACAATGAAAGTCAAGTTGGAATTGATTATGAAGAGGGTCAAGAAGCAAGACCATGGATAGAAACGTCAGTCAGCATTCAAAATACTAACACGTTGAAACGTTCAACCTTTAAGGCAAATAAAGAACTGGTGCATAACTATTTGTTTCTTTCCCGTAAGAAAAGTACAGAAGGCTTGGGCCTGGAGGTGTGGAGGATTCTCTAAAACTAAATTAGTGTACACGACAAACCTGTAGAAGTTGTATTGAACAAGCCAGCCTGGATGACCTTAGCATCAATGCCCATCTTCTGTTTTGCACGCTCCAATATGACCTCTTCAATTGAGCCAACACTAACCAACACAAAAACCCTAACTTCTTTTTTTTGCCCAATCCGATGTGCCCGGTCTTCTGCTTGCTGGTCCATTTGAGGATTCCAGTCACTGTCAAAAATTATCACAGTATCTGCTGTTTGCAAATTCAGACCGAGTCCTCCCGCACGAGTACTCAAAAGAAACATAAAGTAAGGAGAGTCAGGAGCATTAAATTGCTTTAGCAAAGTCCCTCGTTCCTCTGTTTTGGTCGAGCCATCAAGTCTAAGATACTTGAAGTCATGAACCTGCAGATAGACTTCAAGAATGTCCATGAGGCGGGTCATTTGTGAGAAGAGAAGGACCCTGTGCCCAGCTCTGCGAAGTTTGGGTAGTAAACGATCAAGAAGCTCAAATTTTCCAGATGCTCTGACTATCTCCTCCTTTCGATATATATTGTACTCGCTCACAAATAGGTATGGATGATTACAACATTTCCTTAGCTGCATGGTGAGATTTTGCAGACTCTTAGACCTCCCAGTTCCTGCGAAGTCACATTGTCAGCAATTTTATTCTATTTGGCTAATATCAGTCCCTGATTGCTGATTTTGCAAAAAACCTTATCGGGGGGACCCAAAATAAAAGGCACAAGAGTTATATAAGGCATCGGTGAGGATGTAGATTTCAGAGCAGTGCATCTATAGAGGCCCAAAAGAGAGATAGAAGAGGGGGAGGGGGAGAGTACTATACAGTTTTAAAGCACAGTTGTTTATCCCCTCCCCTCTCCCCATGTATAAAGAGGAACAAATTAAAGGCAATAATTTCTGGAGGGCAGCTACTACTCACCAGAATCCAATCCAACCCTCCCAACATCCGTGACCTGCTGGTAGTATACTTTCTGCCATGCAGACATATCACATTTTAGAACAACTTGTGTTTTCCCAGGAAGAAATTTCTCCACTTCATCTTTCTTCCTCCTCAATATAAACGGCCTTATCACCTAATAGTCAAAAGCATTAGATGAGGCAAGTAGAAAAGTGCATTTGTAAAGGTGCAACAAACACTAAATAGGCATGACAGAAGTGTATAATAGCGAGTAATTAACCAAGACCTACATGGTGCAACCGGCGAATAACCAATAATTCCTCTTCATCAGTTAGAGAGACATCACACTTATCCGCAAAGGGGGCATTAAACCACTCCTCAAAATTCTCCACTGAATTAAAGATGGTTGGAAGAAGAAAATTGAGAAGAGACCACAACTCCTGTAAGCTGTTTTGGATTGGGGTACCTGTCAATAGGAGTCTCCGTCGAATCCGATAGCTGCAAATATTATTTATATTAGAGAATGCTTCCAGCATCCAATTTTTTATCCTTGAAAAATTGAACTGCCAAGAATAATGATTTCCAGATTTTGGCATATTCCAAACAAATTACTCATTTAATTATGTGTCAGTGTGTCAGATTATGCATTCATCAGCTAAGATGAGTGCTAAAAATAAGCTGAGAGGAGTAAATCTAAAACTCACAAAGAAAAAGATTATCATTAGCTATTATCCCTGCCCTTTTTGGTTAACAATCTTATACAGTAGCAACTTGACAAACAAAAAACTACATCTCACATACCCTGACACGAGAGTCCGTGCAAGAGCACATTCATGATTTTTCAATCGGTGCCCTTCGTCAATTATCAGATAGTTCCAATGAATTTTCTTCAGAAATGCTTTGTCTCTCATAATAAGATCATAATGTGTGATCAGCACACTGAACCTCCCCTCTCCTGTCAACTCCTCCCGCAGTGCCTTTCTTTCCTCCAGACGACCATCATAAAGAATAGCAACAATGCTGCAACAAGGAAAAAAGGTCCCATGAAATGTGATGCACAGTGCACCTATTAACAGACAAAATCCATGTGTGTGTTTCTGTGTTCCCTGCATGAGAGAGACAGAGACAGAGACTGGAACATACCTGGGAGCCCATGTTGAGAATTCAGTAATCCAATTAGGTAGTACAGCTTTTGGTGCCACAATCAAGTGGGGACCACTTACACCTTTGTTTTCCAAGAGGTAAGCAACTAAAGCAATTGTCTGGATGGTTTTCCCGAGTCCCATTTCATCCGCTAAAATTCCATTTAAATTATTATTAAACAACGACAACATCCATTGAAGCCCCTCCAGCTGGTATGATCTCAATTCTCCACCCTGAAGCATAGCCGGTTGCTCCGTGACCTACAAATACGAATACTACATTAGATTTGCTGCATCAATAACACAAAACAAGGGATGGAACTACTAATAAGATTTCAGTAGTAGGAAAGGGAAAACAGCTAGTATATTGCAATTGCCACGGGGTTAGTTGGTGGAGATCATATAAGATATAGATCCTTGTACATCAGCATTAAGCCATTCAGCTGAGACTAGAAACAAATAATCGACATGCGAACATTTTATTTTGGGACTGGAAAATAGAAATCAAAATTTAATGAACAGTGGTATGAAATTAGTACAGATTCTTAGCTTCTTAAAATTAAAGAAAAATATATTATAAAACCTGAATTGTGGTGCAGGGATGGAGGAAAAATAGGATGATGCCACTAACAAAAAGAGGTAAGGCATTCTTCGCTTTTGTTGGCTCAGTTCCACAACGTAAAGTGGCAGTGCGGGGATGGAGGAAAAACAGGATGATGCCACTAACAAAAAGATCTATGCTTTTGTTGGCTCAGCTCCACAACATGGAAGTGGTGAAACGTAAAAATAATCTCACAACAACATATCAGAATAGTCATTCAGATAATTTTGGCATCCTGCTAAGGTCTAATCTTTCCATCAATCAAAGGAAGTGAGATCAGAAACTTAAGGGGTGAATCAGTTTAACGATGTATTCTCATCACACGATAGAGCTGCAGAATCTAATTACATCCACTTAAATAACATTTGTAATTACATTAAAAATGGATTATCTTTTGTAATAACCAAACACAAATCTTGAGTAACAAAACACTGATGAGATCATCTGACATAATCAACACCAAGTCCCAAAATATGGAAAATCTGCTGTGAAATGAGAAGATACTCGGTCGCAATCAATAGGAAACTCAAGCACATTGACCAAAGACCTAGAAGAAAGGATGAGAATCTAAATCTAGAAAACCTCTGGAAGGTGCAACTTTTGCTACTAAACATCCATTTTATATCTGAAACTTAGGCACAACTCTTCAATAATACTCCCTGGAAAATTAAAAGAAAAAGATAACACAGAAGAGGCATGCCTCTTTACCTTCTCCTGGATTGAATGTACAGCTGAATTGTACTTCCTCTGACCTTCAAGTAAGTCACTAGTCTTCACATCATGAGTGGATCCATCATCAAATACATCCTCTTCTTCCTCAGGAAGCGATTGCCCAGGAGTACCAGTCTTAGAAGCGGTCATTTCAGCATCCGAGCCTTCCAAAGATTCAATGCTATAATGATCAGCATCTTTTTGCTGTTGAACAGCAGCTCCCAGACGACCCAGGAGCTCATTTGTTTTCTCTAGAAGCATTTTTAACCTTCCGTTCTTGCTTTCTTCCACCATCTTCATGTAAGCTTCTTGATCATCAGCTTTCAGTGCTTGTAACCTCAGTTTCTCAGTACGAGTAGCCCGTTGCCTTTTCCTTCCATGCCAAGCCTATGAAATAGAGATTGACTTCATTTCAGCCAAGTAAGATGAAATCCAGCGCATGTCTAAGAGTATAACAGGTGAAGACTGCATCAACTCTCTAGGTCACACTCATGGTATTTGTCAATTATGCACGGGGAGTTGAAACATGAACGGACAGTAGAATAAAAAAGAGAAACTAAATAATGCATGCCTGAATGAAATCATTTCTCTGTTTCCGCCGCTTCTGAACAGCCTGTACTTGTAATTGGAGTTCACGTGCTGCATTGAGTACATCCGCAAAGAACCTTCTTTTCGTAGTTTCCACGCGGTTTCTTTCCTCTTCTTCTAATCTTGACAACCTCTGCAAAATTTTGTTGTTATTACCAACAGTCTTCTGACATCAAATTCTGTAAATATGCATTTGAAAGCTTCCTATCAAGGAGTCACAAGAATGAAAGGCAGTGGACTGATTCTTAAAATCCTAAACTGCCAGCATAGCTCTCTTCTCAGCTTTACCAATAGATAGCAGACAATGACTAAAGACTGTTTGTACTTAACCATATCAAGATCAAACCTCCATCTCTGAAATTTGGAGGAAAAAGAAAGCATCTAGCCGGTTGTGCGTAAAAACATTAACTTGACGACTGTAGATATCATATATATGGCACAATTGACAAAGGCTCCGAGGCGGAGCCATCTATCACTTTACCTGGGCATCACGCTTCTTCCTTAACGGATCATCAGATTCGACAGCAAAGGCATCTCCTATACCATATAAAGGGCGTCGCAATCGTGTCATCCCCCAGTCAAACAATTGCTTGTCAGGATGAGCACAACGCAGGCGAAGCCAGTATTCAGAACTTACTTCAGACCGAACTTTGTGTTGTAAATCTGCTAACTGCAAAGGAGAAATAACGATGAGAAAACAATCCGTTGCTAAACACCTACACCACTTCTACAGCCAAATGTTAGAAGCTCAAATAGGTGGTGGTTAGACTGTCCACACACGCAGATGATGCAGAAAACAGAGAAATGCTCCCAGGGTATTTGATCCTCTCGGACCAGCTACTGATTATTTGATCCTCTTGGACCAGCATCATCGCCTTGGTAAGCTATTGCCTCACCAACTTGCTAATCAGACACGAGCCCTTCTTTCAAGCACTACCCGAAAGGCTTGCTTTCTTTGAAAAAAGCTTTTTTTTAATCAAGATTCCTTTCTTACCCCATGTTGTTGGATGGATCTAAGAAAGATATGAAAGATCTCATCGGTAGACATCAAAGCTTTCAGGAAATTCATTAAATCCCCCCCCCCCCCCCCCCCCCAACCCACAAATTTGTGTATAATATCCCCATAATTATCAAAATTTCTGTATTTTCATATTGTGCTCACAAGTCATATAGAGTATAACAGTTGGATCTGTACCATGCTACATAAGATAAGGGTTTCATATACTGCAGCAAATCTTAATGCTATTTTTCACCGCGGACATATTTCCAGTAAATCATAGTTAGAAACACACATTTATGCTTTTAAAATTCAACAAAGAAAAGTCAGAAATAGTCCTGTTTATTTCACTGGCAAGTATTCCCTTGAAGCGGCAAGGATATCCTGAAATTGATTTGCAAGATGACAAGGTGTGGTTGAATACAATTAGACGAAAATGTAAATCACAAAAGCAAAACCCTTATACATCTTTGCAATTGACAGATCATGAATAGCAGTCATATGTCTTATTAGACAACACCACTTCACATGTACATTTACCTTTAATTCATAAAGTTCAAGCAAGCACTTTGATTGCAAGTCCTCGCCTCTGCTGGTTGGCAAATCTGATAATAGATGAAAGAGTAAGTTATTTCCACATGTAAGAAGTGCTGGCATAAAGGGCATACAACATTACTGAATATAAATATATCATAACATGTTGAGTGATTACCCTTCATATTAGTAGTCGCATTATCGCGATATAAGTTCTTGTGCTTTGATTTCTGCTACTATCTGTTATTTCCTGTACTTTGATTATCTTATTTTATCTGTGATAGCTACTACTCTTTGCAAACTGCTTCATCATGGCTTAGTCGCTTTCGTTATTTTCATTTCCATATCGCTTTGAATTTCTTGGCTTTATCTGATCTCTTTTTATGCTTTCTATTAAGCCGAGGGTCTTTCGGAAACAGCCGTCCTACCTTGGTAGGAGTAAGGTCTGCGTACACTCTACCCTCCCTAGACCCCACGTTGTGGGATTTCACTGGGTTGTTGTTATTGATGTTGAGTGATTACCCTCTATAGTAAGCAAGAAATCCTAAATTCAATTTTTGTGCTACTAACACTTGGGGGGTTACTTATAACTAGAAATAAACAGTAGAGAAGTGCAATTGGGTAAATTTCAGCAAACACCTATACTCACAACAACCAAAACCTACATTAAGTCTAGTAAATGCATAACCTGCGTCAAAAGACTATGCTCAAACTCACGTTGCTATTGATGTTGAGTGATTACCCTCTATAGTAAGCAAGAAATCCTAAATTCAATTTTTGTGCTACTAACACTTGGGGGGTTACTTATAACTAGAAATAAACAGTAGAGAAGTGCAATTGGGTAAATTTCAGCAAACACCTATACTCACAACAACCAAAACCTACATTAAGTCTAGTAAATGCATACATAACCTGCGTCAAAAGACTATGCTCAAACTCATATACTCCATAGTTTTATATAAAAATTAACAACGAAGATAATGAGGGTTTTAGTATCAAGAGCTGTATGGTTGGCATGTTCAAACAGAGTATCGGTAAAAGCTAATGACGTGGTCATATATATATAGAATTTAGCTAACCTGCTACATGAAGGTAGTAGGTTAGAATTGTGCCCACTTTTGATTTTCCTTATATACCATTAATAGTAATTTAAGAATATATTAGTGTGAGGGGCTTGTGGTTTTTCCATCAGAAAAATAAACCCCTTTCCTATTCCTCCTTTCTCAATCTATCGTTTGTAATTTCTTTGATCTCTTCTATCCAAGAAGCTTTCAATTTAGCAATGCAGCTTAAAGATAGAAAATAAGCCTCGATCTTCCATATGAATTAGCAAGTAATCTCTATGTTTAGATAATTTCATGAAAGAGCGAATATAAATAATGAAATGGAGTATCTTTAACAAGAAATGATTAACTGAAGTCGCAGTATTTTCGACTAGATCGAAGTAATGTGTTCTGTACATATTTTTTTGAATCAAAAACTGTTCACCCTAACTTTTTGATTTATGATTAAACCTAATCTTTCCATTTCTGCAATTGATTTGGAGTCCTTGGAGATTATTTTAAAAAAACAAAAAGGTTAAGGGGCTTAATCCTCACAGAAAACGTGATGTGGAGTTAGGCACCTTTTTCCAATTTATTCTTCACAAATAACTTTTTGATTATGATAAACGGGTCTCCTTATCTTTCCATAATTAACTTCCAAATTTCAAAAGCTATCTTCATTCATGGTGTTTGAGAGTTAAGATGAAAAATCAAAAGATTTGAAATGTGTTGAAGTCATGAACGTGATTCTTGGAGCAGTAGTATGGGACTTGCTATGAACGAAAGAAATGGGGAGAGATTTCTGATGGTGGGTTTAAGTGAAAAAAAGGTCCAACAAAATAAAAAGGTAGCAAATATTGATAAGGGTAATTTGGGAAAATCAAAAGTGGGTACAATGCTAACCTACTACCTTCATGTAGTAGGTTAACAAATCCCCCCCCCCCCCCCCCCCCCCAAAACTCTCTCTCTCTATATATATATATATATGTTAAGGTCCTATTCTGGATCGAGTCACTGGACGACTAACTGGAAAGTCAGGCCCAACACGCAGGTCTAAGCCCTTGTTCTTGTTCCTTGACTTGCCTATGATTGCTGAATTTTGCAATTCATTCAGGGAATTGCAGACCTGGGAACTTGTTTGAGAAAGTTCCAACTCCTTGTAACTTGATAAAATCCAATCTATTTTATTAATAACGTCAACTCTCTTAAATAGAGGGTTACAGTAGCAAGAGTCCTAACCAACTTAGAATAGCAAAAGTCCTATAAAACTGAAATAACAAGAATCCTAATCCACGCAGGGAAGTTTTATTTGACTAACAAAATAATTCAGAAAACATTAATCATTATCTGTCCTATTAATTCTCTCGTCTGGAATATTGTTTCCCCACAAACGCATCAATAACAATATCCTTTTTCTCATAATCTAAGTATCTAACTAGATTGCCTCTGATGAATACTATGACAAAATCAAATCTATAGAATAATATATCTACTTTTTTTTTATAAGGATAGAATAATATATCTAATAAATGGAGTATACGTACTAAGCATTTGAATAAAGCTAATATTATATTACTACCAAGAGGATTCAGCACCTCAAGTTCTATAATCTCAAAACAGAAGGCAAAAACATTTCTAAAAGATATGAACGCAACACAAAAAACTAATGACGCTATGTAAAAATATCCGCATCTTTCTCAAAACAGCCTTGAGTATACACAGAACCATATCAAAGGAATCTAGGGGAGCCATCAGTCTAAGCTACAATTACCTTCAAGTTCAGTTAGGCGACGCTGGATATGGCTTCGGAAACGATCTTCCTTTAATTTTGTCAAACGAGAACCTGATGCACAACTTGACCGTTGCCTCAACAACGATTCCTCAAAATCTGCCATCAGGTCTCCATAACTTGCCATTGCTGCACCATTCTGCACAAAAAGAAAAAAATATTGGTAGCATTAAAAGCTAATTTAAAAAAGTGAAAACAATCTCTTTCTTGATGCAACTCAATCATGCTCCAGATCCCAAATCAAATAAATGAACAATATATAGCTTGAATACTGAGATATGCTTCATCAAAAGCTTCAATTGTGCAAAATTTAAAAACTCATCCTCCAGGAAAAAAAGGTTCCTCTTAAACAGCATACCTGGTTCATCATGCTTACACATATAAAAATCACATATCAATCAACACAACTGCATAATTTAGTACTTCACAACTCAATTTGTTAACTTTTACCCAAATGACCTGTATTGAGACCTTTACCAAAACAACAACAAAAGCAAAAATCTTGGAGAAAAAAAATTTAACTTTAATAAGAAAAGAAAAAAGGTAATTGAAAAGCAAATAATATATCAAGCCCTAGTATTGTTTTAACTTCTCTAAAACCTTGAGAATGCCTATATGCATCTGCATCTAAACGTATAGAGCACTGTGCAACTACATGTATATAGTCTAAAAGTATAGTTCACATGTACAAATGTGTGTATGTTGCGTGTATAATATATGTATGTATGGACAGGGGAAGATTATGTAGAAGGGTGAGGGTGCCACGGCACCCGGACACCTCGATTGAAACTCTGTGTAAAAGTATACATGTATAAGATATTGTGTAAATACTAACAGTGGCACCCGGAGTAACAAGAGGGGCACGGTGCCAATCGTAAGAGTCAAGTTTTACTAATTTGGGACGCGAGTTCGATTCGCTTCTGGTGTGCTTTTGAACTTTTAAAGTGTATGCACTTAGGAAAAAAAATTACTCTTTGTGGCCATTATACCTTCGACACCTGGATTTATGTGGACCCCTGTCTCACAGTCCTCCCTTCTCCTTACTCTCTCTAGCTTATTTATTTTGGGAAAGTAACTTCTTTTGGGACCCACCACGTTAGAACACTCTCACCTCCTCTAATCTTTTTCCTTTCTTTCAAATTTTCCCATTCTCCTATTTTCTATTGTGGATCCTATTATCTGTAAATTATTTTTCCAGAAAAAAACATCTCTCTCTAGTCTCTATCTATCCATGTACACAGAAATTTTACTTCCTTTTTTTTTTTTTTTTTTGGATTCTCCATAACACCTAAGAATATATAAATTTCTCTTGGTAGAAATAAATTGACAACAACTGAATATATAAAGCATTAGCCTAGTACTAAAGTTGATATAAATTGAAAAGTTAAGATTCAAGAGCTGGAAATTAATTATGTTAAGATAGAGTTGCGTAGAAGCTGATTTAAATCCTTTATTAGCAGTTACGATAGTATTAAAAACGTACAAGTCCTATTCGAATACATAGCACTTTATAAAAGGAAAATAAGAGAATTATAATACTAGAGGGTCTTTTGGGCATCACGTTGTGGAGCAAATGGTGACGACGAATGTTCAAATCAATCTATAATTTTGCAGATATCAAAAGCTAGTATTAGAAGGGAAACAAAAAAGCATTAAGGTTGTTTTGCTTAGTAAGAAGACTTTGGAAGGAAAAAGTGAAAAAGTGAGAAGAAAAAAGTGGAAATACCTCACGATCAGACTACAATTCTTTTTCTTTTATATATCTCTACCTAATTGTATGTGCATTGTATCTCTTTTGTATATTAATAATTAATAATGTTGAAAAAAGAACAATAAGAAAAAAAAAATGAGGTCTATGCCACTATATACACGGATAATATATTTTCATTTTGACATCAAGCGTTATTCATTGGAAGTTACTTCTTAACGCGATGTTTAAGTCCTATTTTTAACCAATTAAATATTACTAGATATTAACCCTTCATGTGAACCATCTGACCTTGTGGTGTTACACTTGAAAACTTCTATAAGCAAACAAATCAGGTGCCTCCTGAACTAATAAATAATTGTTTAGTTTGTTACATAGAATGTGAACTATTTATGAGTATAAGTAATTAAGCCATCATTGAGTGTTTCACAAAAAAAGGAAAACTCGTGATTGCGGTTATAAATGAATGATATGTATATTTGTGACATTAGTAATATTGTCAGAAGTACTTTGTTTTGCGCCATGTTGTCCATATAAATGGAAAAGACAAAGACTCCGAACAGAAGCTCAAAGTTGATCAAACCGACCAAACATTTACCATATTTGGACCGCGTAAATAACAACTTGTCTATGTTCAAAGCAGTGTGGCACTCGGAACCTTAAAATCTTGGATCCGCCTCAATGTATGGATATGAAAAGTAAATAATGTATCAAGCCCTAGTATTGCTTTTCTTCTCTGAAACTGAGAAGAACATACTCTATGCCCATGTATCTACATCTAGCATCTAAAAGCATGGGCTGATCTAGGGTACTGGGAGGGGGTCATCCGAACCACCTTCGTCGAAACATTACACTACATATACAAGGTCAAAATTACTTTTTAGGTTTATATAGTAGATGTGAATCCCCTTAACTCCTTTGTATATTTACTTCTTCATATTTTTTTGATCGCCTTAGTGAAAATCTTGGCTCAAAATTACTTTTTAGGTATATAAAATAGACGTGAATTCCCTTGACTTGTTGGTACATTTACTTCTTTATATTTTTTGAATCCCTTAGTAAAAACCATGGCTCCGCCACTGTGTACAAAGTATAGTGAACTTACACTATTCTTCCACAAGTAGAGCGTAGATGTACAAATGTGTGTCTGTATATAATAAATATATTACTATATGTATATAGATATGGATATGGAAAGTAAATAATGTATCAACCCCTAGTATTTTTATTTTTTGATAACCATGGCGTCCAAACCAGCTTGCGCGCAGCTCGACTAATCCCAAGGTATACCTACGACCTCCCATTCCCACCAGCAACAGGTACCAGGCTAAGGCTAAGAACAGATGCTGGAAATTGCCCTAGTATTGCTTTTCTTCTCTAAAACTGAGAAGACCATACTCTGTTACTCATGTATCTACATCTAGCATCTAAAAGTATAGACAACATTCTTCATCAATCACCATAATTCGAACGATTAATACAAAAAAAATAAAAAGGGAAAGAAACTCACGGTCATAGACAGGTTGTCCACGTCAGCATCAACATCGTGGCTGGTATGGTAGATTGAAGAGACGGCATCGAAGACATCAGGAGGTAACGGAAGGTTACGTGAGAGGAAATTGAGAGCGCAGATCAACGTTTTCGTCTTCTCTAACTGACATTCATCAACAGCGGCGGCGGGCGGAGAACTACCAACTCCTCCACCGCCGTCTACGGTAGCGTTCTCTATCTGAGCCACCATAAGTCCCTCACCGGTGCTGTGAGCGCGCGAAAGAGGACTCTTTTTGTATTTCTTTTTCCAGGATTTTGAAATTCTTTTTTGTTAATTAAAACTACTATTAAAACGATAAACTGCTTTATGTTTTCTCGCCTTGTTATCTCTCTCTCTCTCTTTTTCCTCTCAAACCCTTTCTATTCCACTCGCTTTCGGCTTCTCATTTTGTAAAATCTATATCAGATATGTGAATTTACCTTAAACTCCCTGCCTATTTCTCTAATGGCGCTGACCTCCTTTTATTACGTAATGACTACATTAACCCCCCACCCTACTTTACAATTTATACTCTACTCATATCTTTTTTTCTTGTTAATACTTCTTTTATTGATGGTTTATTTAACCTAAAAATTCTTGTAATCATCAATCACATATATTTGATTTAAATAATATGTACTTACAAGACATTTAATAAAATTGAACCTAAAACATACATGAGATAATGTTAATGTTAGCGCGGAAATGATAAAAACACAGTAATTAACGTGGTTCGGATCAATGTGATCAGCCCATCGAGAACAGCCGGCATTTTTATTAATATCAAGGGAGAAAGTAAGTTACAAAATTGAATCCTCTTAGGTTCTATGTTTTATCCTATGTTCTTTTCTACTTAATAAATCTTAACTAGCATGTATTTATACTACTGTGTCTAATCTTTTCCTAGAAAGGATCGAAATCTTAATAACACTCAAAAATCAACAAAGAAAAAAAATTCCTTTTATTTTTTTCCGCTTTTGAGTAGAAATTGGCTTGAATATCTTCTCGACTTCACATTTAACTTTTTGGGTGGATTTGACCTTCACATTTAACTTACAATTATCCTCCATAATGTAGATCTCTATTTTCACATTTTTCGTAACCTTGTTTACTTTTAAAACGGCATAGTATCATGTTCTAATTTCTATATTTTTAAAATTCAAATACTAATTCTTGTAATCATCAATTGCCAAAATCCGACTTAGATAATATATCCTAACGAGGCATTCGATAAAATTAAAACGGTACCTAGAACATATATGAAATAATGTTAACTTTTTGGGGGGGATTTGACCTTCACATTTAATTTACAATTGCCCATCATAAATGCAGATCTCTGCTTTTTCTATACTTTTAGAATCTATACTTCTAAATTCTAATCATCAATTGCCTACATCCGACTTAAATAATATACTCTTGCAAAGAATTCCATAAAATTGAAACGGTACCTAGAACATGCGTGAAATAATGTTAACTTTTAAAAAAAAAAAAAAAAAAAAATTGACATCACATTAATTTACAATTGCAGCACTCCATAATGCAAATTTCTGCTTTGCATTTTTTCATAACCCTATTATTTTTAAAATGACATATAATCTAGTACCATGTTCTTATTTCTATACTTTTAGAATCCAAATATTATAACATAAAACATTTATCAATTTTAACTGGTCAGAAAATAATGCTCGTGAAAAAGCTCTTTCATAATGAGTGAGTGACTTTGTCTAGTACGCAATTCTTTTGTTTTAAAAAAATATTTTATTCAAATTTTTACTTACAATAAATTCTTGTTTCTATTGCAATGACATTAAAAAATAAGAACAAATAATGGATATTTCTTTATAATGGTCCTAAGTTAAAAGTTGATGCAAATGAGAAAAAACTCTCTATTTTAATCTTCTTCTTTTTTTTTGGAATGATAATGTATCTTCTTCTCTCCCCTCCTTTTGTTGTCAACCACTACAGCGGAATGTTACAATTAATTTATATAATCGACTTCAATTAGTTTAAAATTAAAGTATAACATTGTTGATCTATTAAGTATTAATTCATAGGTTTTTTGGACTCTAAATGAGGAAATAGATAAGTAAAACAACATTAAATCTTAAAGTTCATGCCTACTAGCCTACTATTTTCCCATTTTTATTAAGATGATGCAGTAAATGTCTTATATAAAATCTACTAGTCTCTACGAACGCGCTTTGCACGTTATTTCCTGAAAATCATTACCAAGCAAAATTAAATTATAAGAATATCTTTCAATTTTAAGAATATTTAGTTATTTATTTTAAATAAATTTAAGTTGATTACAAAAGTAAATAATAATATATATGTTTTTTTATAAAAAAAAAAAAAAAATCAAGCTGGAGAAGCCCTCCGTCGTCGTAAATTTTCCTGACTTCATGGTAGTTTTCACGATGAAATATTTATACAAAGATACAGTTTCAACTATTTTGATTTTCTTTCAAACATAAAAATTATATCTTCTAACTTACAAGATAATCAATTAATTTTATGATAGTTATTCTTGTTTTTTCCCATATTCCTCATATTTGATTTAAGTATGTGTGTCTTGATTCTCATAAAGACACCCTAATCGATGGTGATTCAACTTTGAATTTGTCACTTTTGTATTTTTTTCTTACATAAAAGTCATACAACTTAAGTTTATCATACAAAAACACTTTTCTATTTTTTGTTACGTAAAAGTCTTCCAACTTAAAGTGTCATGTCATATTTTAAGCACACACTATAAAAGTTCAAGTGAGATTACTCTTTTGTTAGCTTGGCCCAAGTTGGATGATTTTTATGTAACAAAAAATAGAAAAATCATTTTGGGGTGATAATCTTTATGTTAGATAAATTCTATATAAGAAATAATAGAAAAATGACTTTTATGTGCTTCAAAAATTATAATTTTTTTATTATACTCATTATCTTAAAATAAACACGTTACTTAACTTTAATGAACTCTTATTCTACCTTTTAAGACCAAACATATGAGGTAATTAAAGATACCTAAACCTATTAAAATATGAACTAATAATAACCTAATCACTGTCTATAAAAATCACTTTCGTGTGATATAGAAAAATGACTTTTATGTGCTTCATTTTTTTTTTAATTATAGTCATTATCTTAAAATAAACATGTTACTTAACTTTAATGAACTCTTATTCTACCTTTTTTAAAGATACCTAAACCTATTAAAAATATGAACTAATAATAACCTAATCACTGTCTATGTTAAATTTTTTAGTTTTAAACGGATAAAGCAACATTTAACGAAATTACTCATAGGCAAAACTACCACTGGTTGGATATTTCCAAAATATTTGAACTTCGTAGGTAAAGACTCTTTAATTAATTAGATTCAGAATCGGAATACAGAAGCAGTATTTGTTTTAAATTCTATTTTTAATTATTAATTTTTTTATATTTACCAAAATAACCAATAGAAATATGGTAGAATTAACTGAGATGAGTAAAAAAGCCGTTCAATATTTGAAACATATTTTGGTCAACCAACATTGTTTACTCATGTTTGGATGGCATAAATCAACACTTCGAAGATGTTTTTGTCCATAGCAAAATGACTATCAATACAATTAATCTAATTCATAATGAAATAAAAAATACTTATAATCACACAATTGAATGACAAATCAAAGATGCACACCCACAATGGGTGCGTTAGCATTTCTACATAAGAAAAAAAAAAAAGGAGAAAAAAAAAAAAGACAAATCAAAGGAGTACATTAGTGGACGATACTTAAAGGGAAAGAAAAATGGAGATTTACAATTAGCTTGATAGACAAACAACTCCCAGGTAGAATTAACTTTGTTTGGTCGGTATCCAAGCAACGTGAATAAGAGGAATACATGAATCCTCATGGGAATCAATTTGACTTGCTAACTAAAAGCAATAAAAAATTGAATTTTAAAAATTACCAAAATTCTCAATGAACGAAATTCTAGTTGAATCCAACTCTACTATTAGACAAAGTCTAAGACATTATAATTTTATCCATCGTTCAATTATTTTTTAAGACATAATTTAGCTTTGAAAGGGTATAAAAATCGTTTAATATTTAAAGAATATTTTGGTCAACCAACATTTATATTTATGCTTTTATAATATATATATATATATATATATATATATATATATATATATATATATATATATATATATATATACACACACAAAATAAACAAACCTATTACTTTATTGCTATAAATATTTTGTCTGTGAATCTTCAATCTAGTTAGAAATCTACAAGTAGAAAATTTAGAGAGAAATTAATACTAGATTTCGAAAACTTAAATAGAGCAAAATGGACAAAATGGTCGTTCAGTTAGAATGCGAAGGGATTACAATACTGAAATAAAATGTGGGTTAAAAATCTCATGCTTGGTAGATATTTAAATTTTGGAATTTACTATATTGAGATTATTTATACCACAATTATGTCATGATTTTTATACCACATTGTATGTTGTTGTTGTATTGTATGTGATTAATAGTCCAAGGGTACTAATCTCGGAATTAAACAACAAATTGACCCATTTGCCATTCTCCAAAACTTTTCTCCCTAAGTCTTCTAAAAAAGCCAAGGTTAAAATTAAAAATTAATATTTATTCAAGTTTATCTAATTTAAACCAAATACATGTTTTATATTAAACACTATTAACCCGATAGACTATATATCCATATATCCTTGTGCCGAGAGTATCCCGAAAACAAACTCTTCCTCCCAAGATAGAAATAAGGTTTGCGTACACTCTACCCTCCCTAGACCCCACTATGTGAAATTCCACTAGATATGTTATTATAATCCAGTAAACCAAACATCTACCAATAAAAGTATATCCCTTATTTAATCCTCATATCATTATCCTCACCTTATGCTCACAATATAACTTGTTCACAAATTAAACGATACCACAAGAGTTCTTATAACCGACCCCGCCCCGGATTTTTTTTGGTTTGGAGGGGGAAGGGGGGGGGGGGTGTTAAGACGATAATGTGTTATTATACCACCAAAATATTATTTATGACACTTGCTAATTTCCATTTTTATAAATTACAAGAATTATAGAATGGAAGCTCCCAGCTACTCGTGACGTTTACAAAAAGAGGTTGTCAATCAGTTCAACTGAACCTGAATATCAACTGACACAAGGCCTACCGAACCCCAGAGCTCAAACTTCTAATCATGTTAAAGCCTACTGAACCCCAGAGCTCAAACTTCTAATCATGTTCCACCTACCATTTGTTAGTTTTATGTCAAAAAGAGGGTACAGAACTATGGTCCGAACAAGTAACAGAACTTGAGGACCGGACAACTTGATGTTCGCAAACAGGCTTTGAGGTTGGAAGTTTGGGTGGGCTGCCATTGTCAGAAACTAATAGCAGCATCGGCAGAATAGTACAGTCAGGTGAATTCTCCTTGACGCATTCAAAACCAACTCAGAGTGAATTCACCTTGAATTCCCCAAACCAGGAGGAGCCACCACCAACTGCAATAACCCATGATTTCCTCGCTTTGAATATCTTCAATATCTCAGCTCAGAAGAGGTCATACAGAAGACTCATCCTGTATCCTGGCTTCTTGAGATGGTTGGTAACCTCCAAGATACTAAATCTTCTGCAAAACACTGTTGACTGGCTCTTGTAAGTATTGCAGAGAAATGAAGATGGCTTCCTGTTTTGAGGGAAAGGTTGGAAGTACAATTAGTCAACACCTCACTGGTGGCAAAAGAGTTGCTCTGACGTAGAAACTTGAGACACGCACGCACACACATACTAAAAAGCCTGAAGAAGTACCTCTGTTCGAATTGTCCTGCTTCCTTGATGTGGACATGTATTCAAATATATATCAAATATCTCCTTCGCTTTTTTCCCCTAAACAGTAGAAGAGCAAGTTAGTAGCAGCTCATCTGCTTCTACCCCCCCCCCCCCCCCCCCCTCTACACGCTTATAGTTCTATTAGCACTCTAGCAGTTAAATGTCCTGGAATATCAGATTGATTAAATATGACCTCTTTTAACTCTATATACGTGCTCCAAGTTGATCCGAGAGTAAGTGTGACCTAGGAGATGGTCACAGAAACTACTACTTGCCACAGGAAAAAATACTTCTATGTTGATGAAGTTATTAGGATATCATTTGAAAAAATCTAAAACAAAGCGACACCTATATGCTTTGTTTCATGATAAAGATTCAAGCACTTGGAGACTTAGCATATCCACATTAAAGAAGTTTGCATAAATAGTACCTTTAAGTTATTGTCTTCTTCTATACACTCTTCCAACCCCGCAAGTCCACCAAAAGCAATTAGCAGGTGCCTATGGAATAAGGTAAAACGAGTCAAAATCCAACTACATTAACAGATGAAACACAAATATAATCCCAATGTTCACATCAAGTGATAAGCCAGTTACATGAAAAGCATTAAGGGAAGGAAGCAAGAAAGCATGGAGCACTTCCGCATTTCTATTTAATGTGTTTGATATGAAATAGAGCAATATGAACTAATAAGGAAATCAACATTTGACATAAAGATAGAGCAATATGAACTGTTAAATAAATGAATATTGCACATAACTCAATCTTAAAAGCTAGCCCATGAGGTGAGGATTGCCCAATGCACATAAACAGACAACAACCACCCTCAAGCAATACTGGATGCTCTTACGGCTGTACATCTGGAGTGTGTACCACGTAACATAAGATCCCAACATACATTGGGTAAACCGAGAATAGGAATGAATCTGGGTAAACTGAGAATAGGAATGAATCTGACTACGATACCATGTTAAAAATATAGACCTTGAACCTATCTCAACCCAAAAGCTAGCTCATGAGGTGAGGGGAGACAACAGCCTGTGACCTTCCCAGAGTGTTAAGACCTCTAACATGAACAACTAGCCAGGATTGAAGAAAAGAGTCCTGGTTGCAGAGCTCACTAGGTTTTAAGTTATGAATTGGTAGCCCAAAAAAAAAAAAAAAGGAAACATTACATAGAGAAATAGGATAATTGTTAATAGAAAAGATTTTGGTTATGACTTGATTTAAGAAACTCAAAGGGCGGACCTATTTCTATTTGAGTGACAAAAGAACCCAAAACCTACTGTAGTAGATGTCCTATAGTGAAAATTCAGCATAACACAAATGGCATTTAAGAAGGTCTCTGCTATCACGTCCCAAAAGTGGAGAAGTTATCTGTTCTCGCTTTTTTTCTCCTGTAAGTCGTTGCGGTAAAATGGTTTTCCATTCCACGTGGTTAAAATGCATTTAAAATAGCATTATTCGATAAAAGATGAGATGGAACTGCTTTCCAAGGAACATATTCTGATTATCCATTGCAGAACAACTACAGGTGACTACTTACACACAAAAGTTTCACCACCAACTATTGAAGCATACCTGAATGATGGGAGAGTCAGATCCGAGGACTTCATTACAACACCGTGCTCTGAGGTACCAATCAAGTGATCATACCCTTCCTAATCAAACAAGAGACGTTACACAGTTATTATTTATGCATTGCTTCTCAAAAAGTGGTTTAACACAAAACCACAAATACCTTGTATGGGCAATTCTTGAATACAGAACTGATATTTGGAGCATATCGTACTTTATAACCCCAATACATCCCTGCATCTTCCCTAGGTGTGGAAGAAGAGACGACCTGATGCTGTATGTCTGAGAATTGAAATGCAGAATTGTGAACTTAAACAGCTAACAGCCATGTTAAGTAAATAAAACAGTTCTGGTGGCAATATTCTAGGTTTGAGACAGTTTTCGGGAAATATTACTATTTGCATTCTTGGTTGGTTTACTAAAGCATCATGTAAGCGAGTTCAATAAATATGAGAAATCGAGATTTTTGTAACATTACAGCACATTATGTTGGGGTTAGCTACAGACTATATTGAAGTCCACAAACATCGAGAAGGCGCCCTTTCAAACACCACATATCCGTGTTGGGAAAAAAGATAAAGACAATGTCCAAATTAGAGAGTGAGGAGCAAATGTGTGTAGAAAAAATACCAACAATGCAAAAACAGATTTCATTCAATCAAATGACTTCATCAATACCTCCTAGGTAGTCACAACGGGGTTAGGAGTTGAAATTAAGGTGACAATTAAATAAAGCATAATTACTGTTGAAAGGAAAGCAAGATATACAGCTATAAAACTCGTATGATTCAGATACGAACCTGCATTGAAGTTTCTCTCTGTTCCCATGGATACTGTCACCCTTATTCCTGGCTCAATGACTTGATCAATTGCAACAGGCTGCACAGTACTAGCAATAAAAACTGATGGCCAACAAAAACTAAACTTATAATTTTGATAAGGATAAACAAACTTAGGCCCCGTTTGTCCATAGATACCAAAAAAAATTCACTTTTTTTTGGAATTTTGGAGTTGGAGTTGGAGCTGTGTTCGGCCATAGTTTTTGAAATTGTAGTTTTTGGTGAAATGTAGTTGTAAAAAAGTGAAATTTTTTTGAAAAACAAGTTTTTTGAGTTTTTGGTATTCCGGAATACAACTTCAAGTTGTATTCGGAATTTTCATGGCCAAACGCTGATTCCGGAAAAAAGTGAATAATTTTTATGGCCAAACGGCACCTTAGACTTATAATAAAACATACCAACAATATTTCAATTTCTTGTTCATCTTTTTTTTTTTTTTTAACAAGATCAAGTCTTGTTTATCAAGGCTACCGACATCAGCAAAATGCTTTTAATTGGCACACAGTATTTTACTTGAGGAGGAAACAAAATTTCAACATGTTATTAATGACAAATAGAACATTTTCTTTTCAAGTGACCACACCATCTTGTCAGTGAGTATGCAAATAGGAGAGGCAGCGACACCCATTGAAAAACAAAGGGCAAAGGAAACAGCAATGAAGCACTGCATGCCCCAATAATTCAGTCATACAGTGTTGCAACCTCATGATTGAACATCTAGTCAAGTATTCCTCAAAGGGTGATAAAGAATCTATACTAAGCTTCACATTCCTTAAAGAACGAGAGAGAATCTAGATGCGCAAACCATATAGGCGGTCCATGATCCTACTCTTTCTAGCAAACTTTATATTTTGAAAAGCAAAGAGCTTGGAGATGGTAGCGTTCTACCTTTTGAAAGCAAATATTGATCAATAAATGGAAAAAGAATAACAACACCTAATTTCATCACAGCTTCTATCTGGTTCTTTCTCATAACCTATATCTTAATACCGTGTTACCAAAATCTTCAAACTTCATTCCAGCTCAAGTTGTTCTCCTTCATATCTAAGCCTATCTTACCAATATTTCATTAGGGAGCATTCTAAAGTCCCCGAGAAACCAATCGCATTCCGCGAAAAAATCTACATACTACGTGGTACAAGGGATTCACAGCATCTCGTAGAAAGAGTATGTAATGCAGAATTTGAAGAGGAGTATTTGACTTTCATTATTTTTATTTTATATTTTTAATTGGAGTCATTACCAGTTACAGATCATATCTATCACAGCCAATCTCGAGAAATGAACAGAAAAATATGAGAGTGGCTCCATTTATATTACTGTTACAAAGTCTGCAAAAGAGAAGATTCTTCTTTCATTTGCATACATATGCTTCTTAATATGCAATGTGAATCAGGATAACTACAGAAGTAACTATATGAGTCATGATAACAACAGCTACGCTACAAGGAAAAAAGTAGCAACCACATGAGTGTTATACAAAATAAGACAGTATGTTGAAATTGGAAAATAAAATACCTTGCTAAGCCCAACGTCAACAAGTGTTCTCCCAGACGTTAAATTTCGATGCTTTAGTGTGACACCTACAAACAGAAAAAGATGTCTCAAGGCGTCACCTATCCATCAAGAATGTCAAGCTGATATTTAGATCACCACACAACATGATCAACAAAAGGGACATAACAAGATAACAAAAGTATTGAGCAATTTTGTCAAAAGAGGCTACAAGAACAAGAAGGATAATTTAATACACAGATATGAAAATCAAACATTTAAACATCTAATGTGAGATTGTAATGTCAAACAGGCCCTTAGTTTTTAATTTAGCCATCTGGAAAACTTTTGTGTAAATTTAACAGATAGGTGCAATTTTTTTAAAAAAAAAATCAGGTAAATAGGTGCAAAGTTATAGCATCAGTAAAATGAATTTTTCAACAGAACTTACCTGAAATTCAGCGATCAAGTGTAAGCCATCATATGCAGCAAACTTTGCACCATATTCCATTTATCATATATATTTGAAAACAAACCAGAAACATGTTTGGTTTGTTAGATTTTGATTTGTTCTTTTTGTATTTCAAATCTTATACTTAGGTAACTATATAAAACAACTAGTACAACTTTAATCCCAAACCAGATAAATATTTTCACATTAACTAAAGACAATATATAGGTGCAAAGTTATAGCATCAGAGAAGTATATTTTTCAACAGGACCTACCTGAAGTTCAGAGATCAAGTGTAAGCCATCATATGCAACAAACTTTGCGCCATCACACTATTATATAATGATATTGTATATTTGAAAACAAACCAAAAACATGCTTGGTTTTGTTAGATTGTGATAATAGTCTTCTAGAATTTTTGTATTTCAAATCTTATATTAAGGTAACTATACAAAACAGCTACTACAACCTCAATCCCAAACCAGATAACTATTTTTTGGCCAAAATACGTTAACTAAAGACAATCTATAGGTGCAAAGTTGTAGCATCAGTGAAGTAAGTTTCAACAGGACCTACCTGAAGTTCAGAGATCAAGTGTAAGCCATCATATGCAACAAACTTTGCACCATCACACCATTTATCATATATAACAAATATAGATATTTTCGAAATATAAACCAAAGCCATAGAGGATGCTAAAGTGGCAAGAATCCAAATCCCCCAATAATTCCATCAAATGTCATTGCAATAGACAGAGACAAGTACATGCACACAGCCATGCAAGCATCATTATTTGCGTATAGGCCAAAGAAAAGGCCATCACCTTCATGTATAATCATTTGAATATTCACCTTCCTGTATGATCACGCTCTAGCAAAGAGCAACTAAATCAAAAAAAAAAAACGAAAAAAGATTAAACTACTTATTATATCAGTACCATCTGAATCGGACCGTTGCTGATCCAATGGTCAAAATTATGTGTGCCAGACCTCCCCCAATGGAGGATGCTCGGAAATGGAAATCAAGATACTGATATTCTGGGCTTCTATAAGGAGAGCAACATGAACATAAAAGATTTATTTGCTCAGAAATCAAGATTCCGAATTTGTAGCAGGTCAAAGAAAGTTGAGGATGAGCTTAAGCTTTATATTGAAACACATTCATTGTAGGAGTGTTTAGTAAGAAATGAAAGCAAATAACAAGCGATTGAGAGCAAAGTCCTTTTAGTTCTTTTTCTGAGTGAGTTAAAGTGTGCTTGACATGCAAATGATAGAGGTATTCTGTAGTATGCTACCTTCTCGATAGGGTGCCCATTCATGCTTCCGCAAATGATGCGGGGCATCAAGTGGTGGCAACGAACCCTGAAGACAATAGTATATTTGAGATCAGAAATCACAACATTGATCCAATTTAAGCATGTTTGGTTTGGACAACTTCACTGAACTGAATTAGTAAACCTCATCAAAACAGTATAGTCTTTTTATCAGTAAAATAGTATCGTTAATCACAACTGCTGTTGGTTTACTGTACTAAAATAAATCAACTAACCAAGCACAAGGATAATTCTGAAATAAATAAATTCGACTACACAATAGCAACCTTTTTTTAAGAAAGGTAAATATGTTATATATGCAGCACTAAGAAAGTGCAGAATTTGTACAGGTGAGCAACACACCAGAAAAAATGGAACTAGTTTTCATATCCAAGCTAATCAAAGTGTTAACAATTAACATTTCATCATAATTTCGAGTGGTGATCCTCACCACATATCTTAAATTGTTGTGCATGGGGAAAAGACTCTTCCGAAGATATTGAGGTGTCTCCATATACTTCAAAATCCTTAGAAGAAATGCTGCGCCACTTTCATCGTCATGTGACCCGTCCTCCATCGTCGGATCTGAACTGTCCACTGAACTACTTAAGTTGTCAAATACAACAACCTGTTCAACAAAAAACCTTCCAACTCATTTCAGCACTCAAAATCACAATTCATTTCTCTCTTTTGAAAACACTTAATCCTGTTAGAGAGTTTGTATTGTATGCATGTGGTCAAACATATAAGTAATGATGGAAACATGAGCACCTCATCTATCCGAAAAATGGTGGAAGCACGAGCAATCTGGCCAGCCAACTGTCCAAATAAGATAAAGATAATAAGTAACAATAAGATGAGTAAAACAATAAAAAAGACCTGGATGATAAACACTCGTAACTTGCAAACAAAATTCGCACTCTATGCGTTAATCAGTTCCAACTTTTTGTTTCATCTCAAAGACATCGTTTCTTCTAACTCCATATGTGTGAGCATGGTATTACCAGTCCCAAACCCAGAGAAAGGAGGTGGGGTGCAGCACTAAAACTATGAAATTAGCTGATAAGCAATGTGTAGGGACGCGATCATCTAGGCACACACAATAACCTAGAAATAAAACAGGTCAATGGAGCGGAATAGCTACAAATTAAGGACCCGTTTGGCCATAAAAAAATATTCACTTTTCCCGGAATAACTTTTCACTTTATTCCTACTCACTTTTCACTTGTGAAGTTGTATTTAAGTACATTCAAACATGCACATAATTCCAAGTAAAAAGTATAACCAAATACAAGTCCATCTTCAAATCTATAAATTACAAATAAAGTGAAAAATATTAGGAATCTATGGGGAAAAGCCTAGTAAGATAAATAGGCATAAATGAAACAGGTCCAAATGAAGTGGAATGGATAAGGATGATTCATCTAAGGGACGACAACTCATAGTTATTAAAGATTGTGTAATGTGAAAGAGAGTGTAATGAAGTTACCCTAGTAGCGAGTTCGAGTGACTGAGTGTTGTCAATGATAGAGCCAGGTAGTGCTATCGAAACTGTGGGTTTTTCCTCCTCTTTCCATTTCTTCTTCTTCTTCTTCTGCGAATCCCCGTTCAGATCATTTTGCTCTTCTTTGATGTTGTCTATATTGAGGGGTTCCTGTTCGGCTCTCTTCTTCTTCTTTCCCATTTCTGCACTCAAGATTTGGGGAGGGTTTAGGGTTTTAGCCCAATGACTGCTATTTATGTCGCACTATATGCTTTCACTATCTTATTTTCCGACCCTTATTAATTAATTAATCAGGGGCGGAGTTAGCCTTCACGTGAGTTCGGCCGAACCACTATTAAATTTTTTGGTCAAATATGTATAAATTATTAATTTAGAATTCAGTAATTTTAAGGAATTAAAAATTCAAACTCACAAACTTCAAATCCTGGCTTCGCCTCTATTTATTATAGCATGTTTGGTCTGTAATACAAGACAAGAGCATATCTAGTAGAGTCTCGTGGATTGATACGATGAACTCTCTACTTATCTGCGAGAGGCTATAGGACATTTAGGAAACTTCGCATTCTTTCATTCTTTTGTGCTACCTTATTCGAATTGGTATCTGGAACAATCGAATTGGTATCTGATTCTTATCTCTTCTCTCACAGATGGTGAGGACTCGAGCCATGATAGCTAGAGATCAGGTGTTGGAGCCTTCAGCTGCGGCTGGCACCAGGGGACGAGCGACAGTTAGAGCCCTCAGCCTTTCACTACCCAATTGCAGGTCGTACAACATCCAGAGGTTGACCCTTATGAAGAGATGGAAAGGAAAGCCAGGGCGAGAGCAGACGAGAATGTAGCAAAAGAGCTTCGTAGTCTGAGAGAAGCAGTTAGAAACATCCAAACCAACAAAGGATGTGAAGGATTGGAGTACGAGGATCTGTGTATTCATCCTGACATCGAGTTGCCCGCTGGATATAAAGTACCAAAATTTGATATGTTCGATGGAAAAGGAAATCCTCGGGCTCACTTGAGGTCATATTGCGATAAGCTTGTTGGAGTGGGGAAAGATCAAGCTATCAGGATGAAGCTATTTATAAGAAGTTTGACGGGAGAAGCGCTAGACTGGTACACATGCTAAGACCCGCAGAAATAGCATAGTTGGGGAGAAATGGCACAAGAATTCATGGACAGGTTTAGGTTTAACACTGAAACTGTCCCAGATAGATTCTACTTGATGAAGCTGGAAAGGAAGTCGACAGAAACTTTCCGGGAGTACGCTATGCGCTGGAGAGCGGAAGTCGCAAAAGTCCAGCCCCCAATGGCGGAGAGTGAGATGACGACGCTCTTTGTACAGTCTTTAAAAGATGCAACATACTATGAAAGACTGTTAAGCGTCATCGGACAGAAGTTTTCTGAAGTCATTAGAATGGGAGATTTGAAGGGGAGCGGCGTAACTGGTAAAGTTGCTGCCGTGTGACCAGGAGGTCACGGGTTCGAGCCGTGGAAACAGCCTCTTGCAGAAATACAAGGTAAGGCTGCGTACAATAGACCCTTGTGGTCCGGCCCTTCCCCGGACCCCGCGCATAGCGGGAGCTTAATGCACCGGGCTGCCCTTTTTATTAGAATGGGAGATTTCATAGAAGAAGGAATAAAGACAGGAAGAGTCACGAATCTTGCAGCCTTGCAAGCAACAAGTAAGGCAATTCAATCAGATGCAGCCAAGAAGAAGAGGGACGGAGTGTCCGCAGTCATGACCATCCAGGAGCGAAGATCGAACCAAATGTTAACCTACCAATACCCTTCATCCCAGCCTTCATGCTACAGCCAATACACCCAAGCCCCTCAGCCTTATCACCAACCTCCACCCACTCTCCTTCCTGTTTACCATACTCAACCAGCATATCACTCACCTCGAGCGCCCGCCCATCAAAGCCCATCACAATACCAGCCAACTTACTCACCTCAACCCCAATACCAATCACCAAACCGTCCACAAAATGCACCCAAACCTCGCCTAAACTTTGAAAGAAAGCCAACCAAAACCTACACACCGTTAGCCGAACCCTTAGCCCAACTGTATGAAAGGTTGAGAACCACAGGGATACTCCAACCAATTCAGGGAAGAGTTCCTAATCCCCTTCCCGGGTGGTATGACGGGACTAAACATTGTGCGTATCACTTCGGAGTTGCCGGACATGATACGAAAAATTGCCTTACTCTCAAAGACAAAATCGAGGCGCTATTCAAAGAAGGGGTCATCCAGCTCAAAGGAGCTCCTCCAAACATAAACAGCAATCCGCTGCCCAATCATGGTGATGCCAATGTGAACATGATTACCGTTGATGAAGATTGTAATTTGGAAGGGACTATGGTGCCGGCCAAAAAAGAGAAAAAGGTTGATTCATCAGCCTGTTCCGGAGTGAATCTGGATGGCATCGTGGAACCGATTCAGTTACCCGGGCAGAAGGATACTTTCGGTCTCGGATACGAGCCCACTCCTGAAGAAATTTCGCTGGCTAATCTCAAAAGGAGAAGTGATATTCCCTTGCCAAAGCCTGTTCCTCTACTGAATCAGTCATTTCTCAAGGCATCCGCCATCCAAGCATTAGAGGAAGCAGCTGAAGACAACTTCGTGGAAGGACTCAAGAATTTATTCATCGCCGATGAGGGAGCTGAATGCAACGTGGTTCTGGATGAATGCTCTGAAACCCCAACTATCTGAGATGCTGAGCCTGGAGATATTTTGAACAACTGGACTTGTACCCTGCCCCCGGTTCTCCGGGAGTCTTGGTAGACAATTTGTATTTGATGAAACCACACGATTCAAAATTGAGGCCTGAATCGTGTTTATGCTTTTGTTGTTTTTGCCTCCAACTTTTGAAAGCTTAAATGCTAAAACCAAACTATGCTTATGTAATGAAAACTACGTTCCCTCGGCGGGACACGTAAGAAACCTATATCGGGTTTGGTCTTTTAAATTTCCAAGAATTTCCATTCTTACTTGTAACATGAACTACGCCTGACCTGATTCCCGCGGTGGGATACGTAGGCGGCCTACACGGACCTCGGTCACATTATTAGAAAACCTTAAATTTTATTTTTGTTTTGAACTACGCTTGACCTGATTCCCTTAATGGGATACGTAGGCAGCCTATAAGGCTCGGTCTCGTCATTTGTAAAAGCTCAGCATCCTCCTGTGCCAGAAACTGGGACAATTTTTAAGGGCATCATCGCAAGCAACATCGAGAGACATGAAGGAGTATATGGTCAACAAAGTCATCAGGCAAAGGAAGACCTTGGAGAAAGGACGTTCGCTTTGTTTCACAATGTGTCACAGTCCCAAATTTCAGTAGAAATTATTTATCACTATATACATATTTTTATGCATATTTCCTTTTTAAAATAATTTTTCGAATCAAATGGTTTTGCTAAATAGCCAAGGCTTAGAAATAGGCTGAGGTTACAAGTACAGACAAAGTTGGAAGCATGAAGTGTCAAGAGCCGGATCTTCAAAGTCAACGCGAATCAACCCCCCCCCCCCCCCCAAACTTACAAATTTTCTTTGGATGCAGATTTTCCAAATTGCGGAAGCTGAAATATGTAATGTCTACAGCCTTGCAAGGATTGCGCGTCGAACGGTTTGAACTTTCTTATGACAATTATGCCTCTCGAGAATCAATAATTTTCGAGATTTGCAATAAATTAACGCTTGAGTCTTGCAAACGATTTTTTCAAACGTATCGATGCATAAATATTTCCTATTGCTTTCAAATGCCTCATTATTGCTCGCAAACGCACCGCACATGCATTGCATTATTGCTTTCAAATGCCCTGCGAACGCTCACAAATGCACCGCACATACATTGCATTATTACTTTCAAATGCCCTGTAAATGCTCGCAAACGCACCGCACATGCATTACTTTCTAATGCCCTGCAAACGCACTGCGAATGCTCACAAACGCACCGCACATGCATTGCATTATTACTTTCAAATGCCTTGCGAACGCTCGCAAACGCACCGCACATGCATTGCATTATTACTTTCAAATGCCCTGCGAATGCTCGCAAACGCACCGCACATGCATTGCATTATTACTTTCAAGTTCCTTGCGAATGCTCGCAAACGCACCGCACATGCATTGCATTATTACTTTCAAGTGCCTTGCGAATGCTCGCAAACGCACCGCACATGCATTGTATTATTACTTTCAAGTTCCTTGCGAATGCTCGCAAACGCACCGCACATGCATTGCATTATTACTTTCAAGTGCCTTGCGAATGCTCGCAAACGCACCGCACATGCATTGCATTATTACTTTCAAGTGCCTTGCGAATGCTCGCAAACGCACCACACATGCATTGCATTATTACTTTCAAGTGCCTTGCGAATGCTCGCAAACGCACCGCACATGAATTGCATTATTACTTTCAAGTTCCTTGCGAATGCTCGCAAACGCACCGCACATGCATTGGAATGCACCGCACATACATTGCATTCAAATGCCCTGCAAAGGCACTGCATCAATGCTCGCAAACGCACCGCACCTGCATTGCATTATTACTTTCAGATGCCCTGCAAGGGCACTACATCAATGCTCGCAAACGCACTGCACATCCATTGCATTATTACTTTCAAATGCCCTGCAAGCGCACCGCATTATGCCGGCTTAGAAAGCCTCATTTCTCATAAATCATTCGGCTTAAATAGTCCATATTCATATCCGGTTTAAGGCCTCATTAATCATCGCCAAAGGCACCATCCTCATGAATCATCGACCTAGAACCTCATTTGCATTAGCCTCAGCAAAGGCTATCATTTATTTAAATCATTGCAGCTTTTTATGGGCTTATTTTACATCGCTTTACTCCCGATATTTATTTTTACTGATTAATTTATCTATTTTAAGTTTCGCAGGAGCTTTAGCGCAACGTGGAACTATTTCTTCGGCAACGAACTGGGGCAATTTGTTGGGAAGGATGATCAGACTTCCCGACAAAGGTTAAGGATCTACCTCGAACACTCGTCTCCAACCCCAGATATTCCGCTTGCATTCCGCATCTTCATATTTCAGAACTTTCAAGTTCGATCAGAACACCCAGTGTCATCATAATTCGACACTGGGACAATATTTTGCAAAGATTCGTGCCAATCGGGATTTGTTATTCATAGGTGTCGTAGTTATCCCAGAACTACACATGACCTGATTCTCGTGCGGCCCGAGATATGTAGGCAACTCGGAGACCGGAGTTCGGCCATAATCCTCTCAAATTCTCTTTACCCTTAGTCCTCCAAAATCCTTTAGCCGGGACAAAATAGGTTACTGAGTCAACGTCTTTGCCCGAAAATTCTTTCATCATTACCGGTCAAAGAGGGACAAGTTGTTGACACCCAATTTTGTCCCACCTTTCCTCCAAAATATCTATATACGCTTCTAATATTTTGGCAACTTAAGAAATAATTATTTATACTTTACTACAATTATTAGCTTTTATTAATACCAGCGTTCCATTATCCTGTTGTAGTCACTACTATTATTTTCTTTTATTACCGTTACTACTACCACTATTATCATTATCATTATTATTATTATTATTATTATTATTATTATTGTTATTATTACCAGTTTTATTATAATTCGCATTATAATTATTTCAGCATTTTTCACCATCCTATGCACACGCATCGCATTTATTTTCGCACAATTAAATAATAGCGTTTATTTACTGTTGACTTTCAAAATATTATTGCACGGCTATTACGACGTCATATAATTTTATTTTATTTTTAGCACTGATAATTACATATTTTTATATTAGATAATATTTTAGCACACGTTAGTATATAGTTATTTAAAATAGATCTTTTGTGCAAATTTAGAAGCCCATATTTTTAATTCATTAACTCGCTACCCGACTACCTAGCCCAAAAACCACCAGCCCATTACCTGCCTAAATCGACCCAGCCCTTGTTTTTTTTAATCCGCCCAGCCCAATACCCGTCATCTGACCCGACCCGAATCCTTAAACACAAAATGAACTGCTAGGTTTTCTTTTCTTCAGCACCGCACCCCCCCCCCCCCCCCCCTTTTCTCCTCTGCTCCCTTCCCTCTCTCTTCCTTGCCATTTTTAGCAAACCTTTCCCTTACCTTTAGCCATTGAACAGTCTGTCTAGCCTATTTTCGCACAAAACTCGTCCTTCCTTCTGCTCACCTGCGTTGTCCTGCCGCTGAAAGGGAAAGGGCTTTTCCCATTCTTGCTTCGAGACACATGTTAATCTTTAAAGACCAGAGTGGTCGAGCCATTTTCTTAAAGTTTAAGCACCATATTTAGCCTTAATTAATTAACCTAAGTTTGACCGGATAACTGTAGTAACGGATTCTAAAGGATGCCTAACCCCTTCCCTTTAGGATAATCTAGAACCCTTGCCTAGAATCACGCTGATTAAGGAGACCATTAATAGAGGTTTAGTTTGACTTTGCCTTAGTTAATGTTTAGGTGTCCTAATTCACCAATAAACTAATTAGGTGGCGACTCCTTAAAATAAATAAAAAATAGGAATCACCAATATGTTGTACCTACTTTAACCCGTTTAAATGGGGTATAACAATAACTACAATACACACCTAATTCACTTCCATATAATACTTCCTCAACATCATTAGTATCATTCACAGGAAGATTATACTCCTAGCATACTAAGAATCATGACTGAAGTTAACTTACTACTCAAAGTATCATTATTTCCATATTTGAGCTTCATATTCTACTTTCTTCCCTTATCCAAGTTATTCAACCACTCAAATACTCTTAATAACATGAAATGAATGTAGAACTCACCTTTGATCATGTAAAGATGATCCTTGGATGTATGTAATTCACTTGAAAGAAACCCCAACTTCAATACTAATGGAATTCTTGACTTCTATCAACCCTAGTGAGCCTCTTTTGCACTTGATTCTCTTGATTCTTTGTAATGAATCCTTGATTTCCCTTATGTTTGTGTTAATATGGTGGAGATAATATTCTGGAGCTTTCAAGACTTGTGGAGAAAGTGGGAAATGAAAATTATGAACAAGGGTCATCCATTTACAATTGGAACTAGAAAGTTCCGGCGAAGCAGTTCGACGAGCGGGTCGACGACTCGTCGATGTGTTGACGGTCCGTCGACCTGCGCCTGCAGATCTGAGGTTGCAGAAATATGTTGACGGTGCGTAATGATGGTCCGTCGACGGCCCGTCGACGTTGACTGATTTCTGCAGATCTCCCAGAATCAGTTCAGATTGCGTCGATTCGATTCGTTCAACTTCTAATCCTGTAAGTTACCAGGAATACCTGCTGGTACATTTGTACACGGGGTAAGATACTTTCTACCTTCAAAACTCGGGCACGAGTCTCCATTCTTAAGGCATACCCAACTAGGAACTATAAGTTCTACTATGACGAAAATAAGAGGCGTAACACTTGGCTAGAGTTAGTCAAGTAGAGGTGCTTGCAATCGGAGTATTACAAGTGTGGAGGGACTACATGAGTTACTTCTTAGGTTGCATAAGCGTTATTGTAAGAGTGAGGGATTATGGGAGTTAGTTCCTAACTTACGATAGAGTTGTAACCTGAAGTTGGTAGTGTAGTGGAGTTGAAATCCTACATGGGGTAAGTCGTGATTTTTAATCCCTTGAGCAAGGAGTTTTCCACCTAAAAATCTTGTGTTGATTCTCGTACTGCACTGCATAAGGGAACTGGTACACAACCAGGTCCCTCCATACTGTTTGGTGAACGCACAACCTCTATCAAATACCATTCCGACTTAGAGCTTTTTGGGAGTATTCAAGGCTGTTCTTCATAGAAAATCATTGTGGTAAGTTCTTTCACCTTCCTTTCCATTCCATGTTACATTAATCACCATTGGAATCCATTAAACATGCTAGTTTCCTAAAGAAATGGTGGATTGAAAGAGGGTTTTGTTGGCTCTTCATTCTAGGCTATTAAATCTCGAATTAATGGTTGGGTTAGCTCCTTTAAGCATGGGACTAATGATTAGAGTCTACTATTTCACGATCTTTTCATTATTAGTGTGTAATTTATGAAATTGGAATCCGAATTTAAGTGATTTGTTATTTCTTCTAGATTATAATTGATGGGAATTGATCACCTAGAACATTAATTTCATGTTGAGACCTATAGATTCCTAATTTCATCTGTTTAGTTCATAAACCTCATTCCATAGGTTAGGATTTGGGTCTTGGATAGAAGTAAGGGTTGAATGATGTTTCTTCTTGATTCTAATTTCATAATTCGGATATGATTAGACTTCCATTATCACGAGGCACAAAGGAAGGGCAAGACTAAGGTTTGACTGGTGGAGATTTGTTGTTCGGCTTTCCAGTTAGGTTACGGTTTACCTTATGGTGAGACTTCGATTAGCGAAGCGTATGTTTAGATGATATTATCGGAAAATGCATGTAAACCTTCGAGCATAAAGTTGGGTTGAATATTGCCTTAGGTTGGGCCTTGTTGAATAATTTGGGGGCTAGCCACCCCGTTGCGTTATCGACTTATCTTGTTAGCCTGTTTGGTCGAGCTTATTGTTTTCGCAAAAGTGTTTTTTTTTTTAATAAGCTTTTATTTTAAAAGAGTAAGGCGTTTGATCAAGTTTTGGGGAAAAAGAGAAGTGTTTTTTGGGAGTAACCAAAGCTAAAAAGGTTAGCTTCCGTCCAAAAAACACTTTTTTGGAACACTATTGAGAAAATTACAATTACAATTACTTTTTGAAAACTTGACCAAATACTAATTTCTCTTCAAAAATATTTTTTAATTAATTGATCAAACACAAACTTTTTTTGCCAAAATATTTTTTTTTTGAAAAACACTTTTAGAAAAAGCAATTTTCAAAATAAGTTGATATTAGAAGCTTGACAAAACTGGCTATAAGTGGATTGTTTTTTTCCTTTTCTGAAAGGACTTAACACTTTTTTTTGGAAATGGTTCCTTTACGATTTGTTTTTTAAGAAAAAAAGATCGTGTAACATTATGCATTATTTGAAAAAAAATTATGTGAAAAAAAAAGACATAAGATTAAAAATAGATTTGTAAAGGGCATTGAAAAACTTTTCTATGGTACTAATTACACCATATAAAGTTGGGGGAAAGTCCAAATTTATAAATGTACTATTTAAAATTCTCAAGTTTATCTTACGTTACACTTTTTATTTATTTATACTCTTATTTTTAGTAAATTATCTCATATTTGCCCTTGCTATAAATGGAGTTGAAACGAAAAAAATAATGAACTACAATGCACTTTCACCTAACAAATTTTTTGGAAAAAAAGGATCAAAATTTGCCTGTCAATTTCTTACTGTAATTTAAATTATTCTTACATTGAAACTCCATTAAGTGTCAAGTACAAATTTAAGATTCTTTTTCTTAAAGGTGGGTCATATTAAATCAAAATTTTAACATGAAGCATTGCTCAATTTCAAATAGAACATAGCAAATTTGATATATTTCCTAGTAATATTTTATTAGAATACTGAACACCACTTGATATAAAAGTGAAATATTTTAGTGAGAGAGAGAAACATAAAGGACATGTGCAAGTGTGCTCAAGAAAAATCAAAAACAGACTTATACTAGGTTTAAATTGACATGATTTGGCATTGAATAGGAAAAAATCGAACCAAATCTATATATTATCACGATCCATTTTTGCTTGTTACAATTGGCACATAACGAACCACTCTCCCCCTTTTGGCAAGCTATTTTTCATTATTAAACCAATATGAATGCCAAATCAAAGCATTAACATTGCAAATAATAATATCTCAATAATTCATAAACAGCGGAAACTAAAGCAATAATAGTAACAACGGAAACTAAAGCAATAATAGTACAAGTCTGAAAGTCAATTCAAATATCTCACATATGTAGTTAAGGAGTTCTTATAGACTATGAATACATGGACAATGGATGCATCCCAAAAACATGAATAAACGAAAGAGAGCAGAGACATAATCACAATCCAAGCGGTCGGCTCACATCGGTTGATATTGCCCAAACAAAATCAATGGTGCCCCACAGTACCCACTAGTAGAAGGATCTGAACTGAGCAGTAAATAGATTTGGTGAGCATAAAGTCCAATAAAATCATAAATTTGTACCTCCGTCTTACCCCGTGGAACTAATCTTCAAAATAATGCATGAAAGAAAAATACAGCATAATAATAATAATAATTATAAACAATCATAACAAGTATAATAGTACCTCGAGCATAGTTCGTAATAACAAACCGCATAAACATGTATATCACATTATAGTCGCGAGAGAGTATAACATAGAGTAATAGCTCAAAATAGCATATATGTTCTAGTATGCACTCGCCCTACAATATACTAGGTAATTACAAAGCGATTATGCAAGTTTTAATTCATGCTTTTGGAAAAACAAGCAATCCCAAGGTAAAAGTGTCACTCACCTTGAAACTGACAACCTTTCTTAATTCGGAATGTGAAGATCTCCCCCAGAACAACCTCCAACACTCTCAATCTATGCATAATATCGATTGACGGTGTCAATTACATTAATCGGAGCAATCATTTTCATATATCTAGGTCAAGCCTAGGTCAAAATCAGCGGAAAGTTAACAAAAAGTCTATCCATAGCCAAACTAGTCGAATCCCAAAATAAGTTCTAGAACCAGATTACCCATACGCTTACGATCTCAATTTTATAATCAAGTATCGACTTTGACTTGATTATCAAATTCCTAAATTTCCTATTTAAGAAACTAAGTCAAAATCCTTAAATTGATCTCTTGAGTCTCATTGAACTTATAAAGGTTTGAACCCCATGAATCCTTCCTTGGTTTTGAACTCCATAAAGCTTTCCTTGGATCCCAGTTGTTAATCCTTTAAATTTCAGTGGCATTTGCTTATGTCCAAAGCTTTTTTCGGGTCAACAGAGTGGCTAAATGCAACTTTTAAATAGTAAGCTAATATTTGATATTAAGTCTTAAAAGTAGATATTGACCTATTTCGTCCAAAAGGTTTTAGAAGAATACCAGGTATTCCTATGCATATTTTCACGTATCATAACTTCATATGGCAAATTCAAAATTTAGACGTGGTGAATTCTGCTTCTGCATTAAAAAGTAGGTTCTAAAACGCATATCCAACTTAATGGTACGTGTTAAAAAAAAAAAAAAAAGCACATCCAACTCTATATGTTTGTTTTTCAGACACATAGAATTTGTTTCTGAAACTACTCAAAAGTTGTTAGAATGTGAAAACCGGCATTTGGATCCGCCACTGTGAATCATATTCATCTCATTCTGTCGAACGAAACAAAATAAGCATCATCCAGTTGATTGTTGTTGAAGTTTGAGAATTTACAGAGCTGAGCATTTGTCAATGACAGGAGGGTGGGGGGGTGGGGGGGGGGGGGGCACGTATATTAACAGAGGGTTAGAGATAAAATTCAGGGAACTGATCTTCAAATTTTTTAAAAAGAAAGAGAGATAATCATATATCATTGTAATTATAATATACTAAAGATATGAAAGTCAATCCTATGAGTCAAGTTTACAAGAAAGAATTCTATTGGTGGTGTCAAAATCTAAGAAAATTATGGAAGTATTATCTTTTGTACGCAATGATCTGGCCTCGCTCAACAAAGAGTTTGCTATTTTCTCTGCAGAAATCTCTTCATCTGTTGAGATTCTCTCTTTTGCCTGCACATCATACAATATTGAAAATGGGTAAAGAAGCTATAGCTTGGAAAGAATCCACAGGAACCACCAATATGCTTATACCTGTTGGACTAGTTGGACTGCCTTCTTAACATTAATAACATCCCAGAAGCCATCACTGGAATAACAAATCCACAAAGTTAAAGCATCTTTTAATCAACGGCAAATCACAAGAAAGTAACAGATACTCCACTATGTTTTTTAACACCCAATATTGGGCCGAACTGGATAAATCGGAAAGCAAATATAATTACAGCATATAAGGTAAGTGCAAGATTACTACTTGGATTCCGCTATAGGCCAACCCTCAGGGGTTGGCCTGGTGGTAATTGGCTTGAGCCTTGGGGTTTGCTCCCTTTCAAGGTCTCAAGTTCGAAACCCATTGGGTGCAAACAATTTCTGAGGGCCATCGGACTGGGGTAAAACCCTGAATTACCCGTGGTGCACTTGCGGGAAACTCCTTGCCGAGGGCCTGTGCACCCCCGGGATTAGTCGGGGCTCAAAGAGACCCGGACACCCGGTGCTTAATCAAAAAAATATAGGTACCCAATAAGGGTGCGAGTATCTGATATAGAGTAGGCTATTACTAATCTTTAACATGTCTTGAAGAATCTGGAAGAAATGTACTTATCGATGTCCTATCCGTTAGACGCAAGCATGTAAACTTTTTTTCTTTACGTACGGTAGAGGGTGGATTGGGGATATGAGAAGGAAAATCAGGATTAAGGAGAGAATGAAACAGCTCTGCAGCAATACATGAAATGACTTCAAATAAAGTAGAATTACCTAGCTATCAGTGCAAATCCTTTGCTAGCTTGATGTATGTACACAACTTGACTAATATAAGGTTCCGAACTGAAGCGAACATCTTGCTGTTTAAGAAATTTGTCTCCGAGCATACGAGCAAGGTTTAAACCTATTTAAGAGCAAGCAAATAAGTTGCTGGTTGATCTTTGAAATATACAGCGGGATACAAGCACAATAGAAACAAGAGATTCTACTCACCACATAGTCGTGTTTCCCCTTCTTTTAAAGGCTCCCCTGTTGCTTGGATACGCAGCCTTTCGGAGTGACTAGTTATTCTGTGATCTTCACTCATTTTTGTCTGCTTCCCATCAATACTGCCTCAAACAAAGACAGAACAGATGAGTTTAAGCTAAGTAGTTTACAATACCTATATATCTCTAAGTAATTTCCCCCCACCTTCCGTGGAATGAGTTGACAAGGCATGGCATCATAACAACTTGTAGCTACATATAAAATAGCACTACAGCCTAGTCCCTACAACTATGTACTGTCAATCAATCAACTATTAATCCTAAACTAAATGGATCAGCCATATAAATTCTAGTCATCCATGCGGTCTATTCGAACCCATTTTCTAATACTAAATAATGTGTTTTATAAGGTACATTCACGATGCTCTAAAAGTAAAGGTTCTCTAAATTGCACACTACCTCAAAACTAACAATTTCTTCGATAACAGTGGTGTTCACGCCAATTTATGCACACCTCAACTACTTATACTAATACAGTTTTCAGGTTACCATACCCACCGAAACATAGGCAGATGGGGGAAAAAAATCACCTAGTTTTATATAATTTCCTTGTTGGGATTCAAACTCTGATCTCCCGTGTTCTCCTAAAATTTAACATAAGTATCATAGCACTAAAAATTCTCATGAAAAACAGTGGACTCCATGCCAGATACAGCGATTTAGCTGGTACCAACTGTATAGATTATTTGTTTCAATTGTGTGGTGTTCTTAGAGTAAGTCCACATCAAGGATTAGTGTTGCACCTACTAAACCAATGCGTTCTAACATCCATATAGGGCATGGTGAAACCATTTCCGCGAACTATTCCTATTTAATCCTCTATGCATGTCGTATGCACCTTTTGTCGGATTAGATCATCTAACCTTGTATGATACACCCATCTTCACATCCGCATTTTTACGACAATCATTTAATGAATATTTTGAGCTTTAGACGCTCAATATCTACACTTATATAACATTTTTGGTCTCACAACATGTAGATGAAATTTGCAGAACAAGTGTCGGGTAAATCTGCACACTAAAGATGGAGGCATGGAGCATATGAGCTCACACTCACATTGAATGTTGTATCCAGGATTCAAATATGCGATCTCCAGGTTTTTATTCCTGCGTCTCAACCAGTCAGTCATCCCCCCCAGACTACCCAACCGATATATTTTAGTGTTGGATTAGATATTAATAAAAATTTATACTAACCAATCAAAGAAAATTAGACTATAGATCGATAAATCTGAAGGAATTTTCCAACAGAAGGGATATTTAAACAAAAAGGTTGGTAACAGACCATGCAAAGCAAATAAAGTCATTATTAAATATAAGACAAGAATGAAGAACGTCAAAAGCAATCAAATGCCATATTTAACTGCAGCCATGTATTTAATAGTTAGCAAATGAAATTACTGATGGAAGTGTGAGGACGCACTTTAAAACACAAGCTGAATCTCCCACATTTGCACATTGCGCATAAAAATTTTCATGACCATCAGCCCAAACTAGAAGCACTGTTGCAGTACATCCCTGACACATTAGTTGTAGCAATAAGGAAGATATTAGTAAATTCAACAAACTAATACCTATAACAGCTTTCACTCTTCCAAAGTAAGAGCATGTAACTCTAACAGTGATGTGCAGCATGAACTTAATAATCAAACAATAAAGGCAAGAAACATGAGAACAAGGGAAATCTGCAAACCACAAAATTCTGTTCTCAACTCACAACATTCATACAATTAAACTTGACACACACACACAGAGACACAGGCTTACATACTTGCTACACACTTAGAGATAAAGCTTTAGTCAGCTGAATAAGGCTTATAAGATTTACAAAATAAGTCTAGGTAAAAACCTCATAGTGGTGATCTATACTTGCTTCAGTTTGAGAAAACGCCTCTCTAAGAACATCTGAAGCATCAGACTGTGATAATACCCTCTCCCTTCTATATGAATCTGATAGGATGCTAGCAACCATCTGAGGCATTATTCTGTATAAGGCAAGAAACCACGAAGATAAAATTAGCACACAGCTGCGACGAAGAATTTGCTAACTAGCAAAGACCAAATAACAATGAATTCAGGAAATTTAATTAAAGATTTAATTTTTAAAGTTGATTCCAAAATTTCAATGACTAAAGAAGATGTGCTATCATCCAGAATCTAGAATGCTTCTCAGGAGATTTTCTCCATAAACCAAGAAAATACAGCCTATATCATTGGCGGAAAAAACAACCAATTGCTTTGTGACTGGTAAAATTGAAGAAAACATCATCTATGATCTCTTTGGGTCAAGATTAAGTTTTATTTTTAGTGGTGGAGTTACATGACATAGTGGTTTTTTTTTTTTTTTTTATTTTTTATTTTTTATATAAAGATTACATAACATAGTGATTATTACTTACTTGCTGACAGACGCTGCAGCATCTGCTCCTCCGTGTCCGTCGCATATCCCAAACAATCCAAACTACAATGTCAGATACACAAATCTTTTGGTCATTATATTTTGGCCAGTAAAATAGTATAAAGCTTTCAATTGTAAAACCTTATCCGTCCCCGGAAGAGGCCAATGGTAATAGCAAACATCTTCCATAGGCAGCTTCTTTCCTCCTCGACGTACGGCCATGGCATCTGATGCGACACCAATCCCAAATGGGACCTGATCAGTTTGGGATCTAATTTGTACCTGGAAGAGGGGAAAAAATCAGATGACAATGAGCATCTATATACACGCCTGCAATCACACATTTATTACCATTTATTACCAATTTTCTGTTTTGGTTTGTCCGGGAGACATGTAAACTTTTCTGATATAGCATCCATTTGAACAGTTCAATGACTTAAACCAAGCATTTCGTGATTAATTGACTCCAATACACTAGGTTTTCCTTCCTGAATATTAGCAACTTTTTAAACAGCTCAAACTTTTCTTTCAATTCCTAATCAAACCAGACCATGTTAAATAGCACAGAGGTAACAGGTTTTACAGAGATTTTCTTCTTTATTGTCAATGAAAAAATTGATTGACTCAAATAACACTAGGTTTTCCACCCAAATATTAGCAGCTTTTTGATCATACAGCTCAAACTTTTCGTTCATGATGTCTATCCCTAATCAAACCAAAGCATGCTACATAGTACAGTAGGTAACACATTTTACAGAGATTTTCTTCTATGTTGTCAATGACAAAATTGGAAATTATGATTGCCAGCCCTTTTTTTATAACCGTGGTGTCCGGGCCAGCTCTCGCGCACCTCGACTAATTCCATGGTGCACCTACCACCTCCCACCAACAACAAATACCAGGTAACTCTGTCCACCAAGGCTATGACAGATGGGAAGAAATCATCTAGTGTTTTTGTCTCAGCTGGGATTTGACTCTCAACCCACTTCATTGACCACTAGGCCACACCCTTGGGTACTATGATTGCCAACCTTTTAGCTCAAGGAATGGAAAAAAGGCTCACTTCAAATAGAAACAGCCGGGATAACACTCGCCAAAATAAACGCCATTACAGGATCGCAACAGCTTAAACATGAATAGATATACAAAGAGTGAAGGTTGACATAACTAAGCAACATTTGTATAAAAAAATTGACAAAGGAAAATGGTAGGTGGCTTGAAGGGTCATGGTTGTTCACTAACACTCTAAGTCTATAGAATAGCAATGACATACTAAGCCAAAATATTGTTCATCTTCCTACTACTGCCTCCTCACAAAAGAGCTAAATTGGATTGCAAGGGCAAAAGTCACCAACTTGGGTCCAGATTTAGGTATTGAGCAATTTACTTTTTTGATAATAAAACATGTAAATTTTGAGCTGTGTATAAAGACGTAACAAAACCCTGGCCTGGATATCACTGTTTGTGCGCACCTCGAATAACTTACTGGATATCTGCTACCTCTCACTCTCTCAGCAATACCAGTAAAGGATAACTATGCCAACCAAGAGTTAAGCAAATGCAAAGAATTCAACTAGTGTCGCCTCTGCTGGGATTCAATCCTTGGTTCCAAGGCTGTGACTGACTGACTGCACGCACCTCTTTGACCACTAGGATAAGTAGGAGTAGGACAGACACAGGCAATACAAGTTTAGGCAGCGAGATAGGAGTGAAGCTGAGGTGAGACAGATATTAAGGTAGCTAAATGTAGATTTTAGATATCTGGGCTCAATGTTCCTGAAGAATGGAATGATAGATTAACACACACAGTATTAAAGTAGGATGTTTGAAATGGAGGAGTGTCACAAAAGTATTATGTGATAGAAAGCTACGTACCAAAGAGAAAGGCAAATTCTATAGAATGACTGTACTACCAACAAAGTGGTAAGGGAGTGAATGTTGAGGCTCTAAAGCTCAACATGTCCAAAATGAGTGTTGCAGAGATGCGAATATTTAGATGGATATGCGGTCATACAAGATTAGGTAAGATCGTAAAAGATCACATCCATCATAAGGTGCAAGCAACACATATAAATGAGAAAATGAGAAAATTCTTGAGATGGTTTGGCCACATGTTACGTAGGCGTCTAGATACACATGGGTTCTTACATGTGAAACATGATGATTGAAGGTGTCAACAGAGGAAAAGTTAGACCTAAATTCACATGGAAAGAGATTATTTCAACATATTTAGGGTATTTCTGAATACAGGCAGATCTAGCAAAAGATAGAGAACAATGAAAGTTGAAATCCGTATATGTGGTACCAACTAGAAGACTAGTGCTTACGAGAAGACTCAGTATATTAGAAATATAAGCACCAGAATATATATGTTGGACCAAGCATAATCTTTAAGTACGAAGTATTGATACATTTTGGACCCAAACAGAGCATTTATGATATCATTCATACTGCCGATCCCAGCTAGCTTGGGATTGAGGCATAGCTCTTGTATTAGATCAATTTTTTTAGTAAACCCATGCTAGGTCTCTACCTTGCATTTGTATCATACTAAAAGGCTACTTTAATCCCTTTCGAAATCCAACTTTCTTATTCACCTTGTCGTGACTGGTTTCAACTCATTTAATCAGAAGAGATCAAATTATCCGTGTTCAGTAGAATAAAGAGCAAACTGCAATTTCTGTGATCAATCTGTAGCTCAGTCCTTATTTTAATACATATAGCACTTAGAGCATTCAAGATTCTGTCCACATGAAATGAGCCATTGGTTTCTTCACGTGAAATATGAGTTTTGGAAAAGAACTTAAAGGCTTCATCAACTTCTATCGCACTCCATACCTTTTTTAGTTGCTATTTGGGAACCCCGTACCCTACATCATACAACTTATACCATCATCCCCAGAAAATGAGTTCAACCCAATAAAAAAGCTGCTCGGATTTCCACTAATTTGCAAGGGGTAGATTTGGAGCAAGGAGACAGAGGGATAGAGCACGATAACAGTGGATGGATAGCATCAACGAGGGAAGCCATGGAGAGAGCACAAAAATGAAGTTTCAAGGAGGTTATATATCTGGCATTTTCTTCTCCTTTTTTTTTTTTTTTGATAAGTAATTACCTCGAGCATACAATTCAAATATTGTCATCAGGACACCTTTTTCTTTATGGGGGTGATGGGAAGGATGCTAGAGCACAGTGTATCCATTAGTGCCAATGAGTTTCCCTTCTTGCTGGTGCTCCTTGACTGTAGGTATCCTTTGTTTTCATAGAAACTCCTTGGTCGTCAGTTTTGCAACAAATAAATTTTATTAACTTTTAAAATAGCCAGCCTTGAATACAGTTACACATGGAAGTATTAGAAAGCGAAGATACTCTGTCTCTATTAAAATTGGTGCCTTTATTTAGGGGGAAGGATCAGCAAGGAATTCATTGTCTGTTTATTCATTTATTTTGTGGGAGGGGATGGGTCCATCTCAAACGAAGAACCTTAACATAGTGCCAGCAGTACAAAGTCCATTGACTTACAAATATTCTCGAAGTTGTGCCAAGTGTTATTATGTCTCCATTGGCAAGCTCAACTGGATCACCCCACTGTCTGCTCCCAGAATGAGGATTATGCACAGCATGGGAATTTACTAGTGTGCCATTCAAGCTACCCATGTCAACCAGCTCCCACCTCAATTTCTGAAACAATAAAGGTGAAATGTGTCTTCTATTTAATTTTCTTTTGCAAATTAATAACTGAGAAACAATATAACATGTTAATAATAATATCAGCCAAGATCCATAAGAATCCATAATTTCAAAGGACATACATTTATATTCCAGTTTATCATTGCATGCTTGCCAGAAACCTCTGAATCCTTCACCACGATATCACTAGGTGTCACTCTTCCAAGAGTAAGTGGAAGCCTAGATGTATCTGTTGACTGCATGGAATGCTGAAGACCTTCACAGGGTCCTGAGATAACCTCCAGCATGAGGATGCTTCCTGCACTTCTAAAAGAAAAATATGATGACACTGTTTACACATGCTTCCAATCAAAAGAGTGTGAAAAAACATCAAGCACTTGTCATAGTGGTAGAAGAAATTACTTTGATCTTTAGTATCTTTTGAAACAAAATCTCCGAACTTCTCATTCTGTATTGCCGAATTCGATCTGTACTTTACATCTTCTGGTCTGATGTGTTTCTGTTCTTCTGCTAGCTGATTAAACACAAGTGGACGCTTAAGCGTCTGGCCAATAGAAATATCTTCTGAAGTATCACAAACATCCAGAACAAAACTGTCGCCTGGAAAAAGCAACTGAAGTTATGAACCACAACGAATAAAAAGCCAATCAACAAGGAAGGAAGCGTTATATACTATGTGATAATTGAGGATTTATGGGGGCCAGCCTTTGTTTATGAACAAGTCCCTGTGTCCAGGGAGATCCATAAGCCCCTTGATTCTGGTGACCGCCTGCATCATGAGCATAACCTCTAGAATAGTCATGACTCTGGCTTTCAACTACATGCAAATCATCTGAAATAAGAGGCCTCTCTATATCTTCAGCCTACATAAAAGATAATTACAGCAATTTCAAAAGAATGAACCAAAAGGGGCGCAGGGAAGATAGAGCCAAACTTATTATAAACATGAAGAATGAACAACTAGGAAGACATTTAAGGTAACCCTAGAACACATAGTAGCTCCAGTAGCATCCTTTGAAAGTCATTCATATCAGACAGTGAGTCAAAAGTAACATACACCTGCATAGGAACAAGATAGTCCACAACCTTTCTTCTTACCCAAATCTTTTGTAAGGACTTCACTTAGATACGGAATGCCCAAAAAGATCAAAGCATGAGAAGGTTAGAAAGTTTATCTATATATGTTTATATGTTAACAGCTGTCAGATTCTAGCAAGTCATGACACGGGGACAAGGCTAGTCTAGAATTATAACAAATTCATAGACAGAATAATGGATATTAAAAACAAGAAAAGAACTTGGAAGACATGGGCAAATAAAGTAAGAAAAGTATAACGCGGAAAATGAACGAGTATCATAGACGTGATCAAATACCCTCACTCAAACTTCAAAGTCAATACACAAATTGTTGCAATCTATAGAAGCTCTATTTCATCTTAAGAAGTTCTAATAAATTACATACAGGAGTGGGAGAGTGCAAAAGAATTAATCCCTTATGTTGAGTAATCTACAGTCTCTAGGTGCTATATGATCTACCAAATCATCTAGAATCTAACATTTCCTTTTTTTATTGAAAAAAAGAAGATGAAATCCCTCCATTTAAAATTGAATGGTGTCTGACTTTCTTAGCATCAGATAGAAATCTCCGAATTAATACTACAGCCATTATGCACTATTAGTCCAATATAGCTTTACAACTTTGCAGTTACATATAGATTAAATTCCCTGTGTTGTAGTGCAAAGCACAACAAATAATAATTAATATTACCATAAAAGTAATCTATAATGACCTTTAGCATTCAACCGTGAGATCCAGTTAGAAACAAATAAAGTATCAAGTGTTTTTTCAGTAACGATAATAGAAATATAGTCAAGGACAAAAAAAAAAAAAAAAAATCCCTTCCTTAACACTTAACCTTTTGAATGAAGTGATCACACAATTCAACATAATAGCAGAACAAGCAAGATCCTAGATTCAAGTCTCGCCGTCACCCATCAAAAAGTTTTCCACGTGCCAATAAAATAATCCAACCGCACATAAAGAGACATCTTGAAGATATAATTAAATAAGTCCACCCCCTTCACCAACTTAACCTTCAAATGAGATGTGTAAAGCCTTGTAAGATTCTATGCTTTGAATTTCGGTAATAACGGGTTTAATGACGTAATTAGGGTGCCCCGAGGCGGGATCCACACAGCCTAATAAAGTGTTTGAGGTATACCAATGTGTGCATGTTATGAATTAGAAGTGGTAAAGTGGCCATATGAAGCTAAAATCAAAGTTGAAAATGTTAACGGGAAAAACGCCCAAAGTAACTCATGGCTTTAACTTCAAAATAGCATTATTCCCAATGTATACGAAACTTGGCTATAGTTAATATGAAAATCGTATCCAAAAAGCGAATTACTCTCAATGTATAAGGAAATTGGCTATGTATGTATGTATGTATATATATATATATATATATATATATAAATTGTAGTCCTTCAGTCTAGTTTCCAACCTTCATAGCATTCATCAATCTGAGCTTTGTAAAAAAAGTTATGGCCTTTTTATCAACGAGTGACATGAAGCCTCTAGCGCTCCAGATAGGTCCACGATGCGAGCTTCACGGCAAGGACCCCTGGTGTATAAAATGGCAGTTATGGGCAGTAAAACCATTTTACTTGAAAGGGGTTATGGTTGGGAGCTTCAAAGTAGGGACCTTGAGTTAGCAAGGTTGTTAAGAATGATAATTTGAGTTTAAGTATAGTCAATATACATGGATTCTAACATCACCTTTACATACAAAACATTAGATTTCTTCATCAAATCTTCAAGAACTCAAAAATCACTCAAGTTGTGATTTTCAAGATTTGGGCTGCAAGATGTAATCTCACTTCAAGTTTTGATTATGATGCGTAAATAAGCTTATTGAGTATGTTTATGAGCTAGATTCATGGATTAAATATGGTATTGAATAACTCCAGAAAAGGGTGTTCTTGACATTGAAGAACTTAGGGAGGAAGGAGATGAATAATAACTTGGGGTTAAGAAATTGAGTTAATTATGGACACTAATAACTCAATTGAGTTAATATATGCTTTGCAATGGAATTTTGTACTTGAATCATGGGAGTAATATGGGAAAAGAGATTTGGATAGCTTATAGCCCATGTTGGACCCTAAATGGGTATTGTTGGATTCAAATGAGTAAAGATTGTTGGAAATAGAACATCCTTGTGTAGATGGATTGTTGTTGCACGTCATTAGGTGTGTTGGTGCATTGATTGAATTGATAAAGCTAAACGTTGGAGGTAAGTTAAAGGGACAAGGCATAGAAACACACCTAAACTATGATGAAATTGCCAATTACACACCTAAACTATGTTGGGGTTCTATGAGGCTATGACACCCCTGAACTTATTTTTTTCGTATTATTTACCATCTTCACCAATTAGCTGGTAAAAGAAAATGTTAAAACGCGGCATGTGCAAATACATACTTAACCCTGATGAAGTGCAACAACAATCCATCAATTCAAACATGTTCATAGGTTAGGTGTGTTCCAATGATGGAAGAAGTAGGAAATAGCTAAAAAAAAAATTATTAATTTTAGTAATTCATATGTTTCCTCCAAAAGCATCAACTGTACCTCAAGGTCCTGGACAGATACAACCATGTCAAATATCATAATAGGGCCCACAAAACAGAATATCATGGGAGGTAAGATAAATCGCCTCTTAGAACTTCCTAAGTAACCACTGAAAATGACATAACGATGTAGTTAGCTCTTCAAGAAAACCAAATAAGTTCGACACCCCTGGAACTTTAATTGCTCAGTCATTTTGGGATCACATTGGCATTCAGTTCCTAATAGAGCAAAAGAAACTTTTCCAAGACTCAGAGTTTCTCCTCTGTCCAAGCTTGCTCTCCTAAACCATGTGAAAAACATAGTATCCCTAAATATACAAACCAGGCTGAGCTGTCCAACATTCAATTCAGAAAATGCACTAAACTAGGCAACAATACCAGCTCCGTAAACCAAGAAAGTTTCAAACTTTGCCATCCCCAAATACAACCAAACATCATGATCTACCATTGACATCTCCCATCTCATCATCTCATTAAAACTATAATCAATCAATCAACTACACCTCAATTCAAAACAAAGATGGGTCAGCAACATCAATTCCTCTCTATCAGCCCACAAGAACTATAAACCCTAACAAATTTAATCCAAACCAAGAAAAGTTTCAACCTTTTTTACATTTCACCATATTAGGAGCGAAAAAGTTTTTTTCTTTGGGGTCAGACATAAACAAGAATCAAAACCCTATAACCAAAATTACAGAAAGACCATATATTTGCATCATCCAGCAATTTTGAGGCAAATTAAAAACAATAAGCAAAACCCCAACAACCCAATTGCATAAAAGATCATTTCTTGACTTAATTTACATCAAAAAAAGAGAGTGGGGGGGTCTGACCTTGATGTTGTTCTTGTTGTTGCGAAAGACAGAGTTGGAGGAGATGGGAGATGAGTAAAAGAAACGCCATGGCTTATACTTGCAGGCGATGAGGATAAAAAAGAGGATGAAAAGGAGCATAACAAGAGCTATAATAAGAAGACCCTGTTGTTTCGATAAGAGAATGTTGTTGGTGGTCATGGTGATGGTATGATCAGCAGCACCTGGCATAGCCTTTACCATCGGTGAACCGTGTGATGGTGATTGATGAGAGAGAATTCTAACTCACTCTTCCCTAACTATTTCTTTACAACCAACCCCTTTCTCTCTGTTGGCCTTTCCGACAACCTCGCTTTGAAATGGTCGCATTTATATTTTCTTTGTTTTCTCCACCCCCTTTTGATATAATAATCTTTTCTCTTCTTTTTTGGTACAATACGATGATCATCTCTGACTTACCAGCAATACTAGGATTATATTTAACCACTACTGCTCCATCCGTTCCGGTTTAAATGTCATAGTTTGACCGAACATAAAAATGCATAGAGATTTTTTAATTTTGTGGTACTAGATTAAAGATGTATGTAGTCGTTTCAATCTTGTGATCTTAAACTTGTCATCTAAAATGTTGGAATTAAAAAGCTTACTAAATATAGAAAGATATGTTATTTTTGGGACATACCAAAAAGAAAAGTAAGACACTTAAATTGAGACCGAGGGAATACCTTTTTTTTTGCAAGTTTTGCTCCCAACTTTCAGCTATTTCATTTTTCTACTTAGACTATCAACTAGATATTTTTTAATATGTAGATGGTGATATTTCAGAAAGAAAAAAAAAATGAATAATTGGTCTAATCAGCTTCAACGTATATTTTAATATATAAATGGTAATAATTCCAATAAAAAAAAAATAACTGATAGTTAAGATTTAAAACTCAGCAAAAAGAAGTGATGGTTCAAGTGACCACTAATTTCTATATTTATGAGTTTGTGTTCTAACTATGGAAAAGTATATGCATACACGTATATTATAGCTTGTAGCAGAAGAGAGCGTGGTTTCGGGTTTTGCATTTATATACACACATGGACCTGTCAATTGTCAACGATCTAAATCTGATAATGGACCTTACTTAGCAGATGGGATTTGCCGCAACTATATCTGTTATCTTGCTTTTTATCTTGATCATTATTGAGTGTTTTTGCTAATGACCAATTGATCCTTGTTTACGCAATAAATTTATTTTTACCTAGTTCCAATTTCATTAAATATTCTTTTGACATAATAATGATCTAATAAATAGTAAGTGTACATCTGTTACTAGGCATATACAAGTTGAACGATCCAAAAAAATATTTAGTATTCGGTGTTCGAGAGTCCCAAATAAAAAAAAGGTACCAATCTCGCGATCTAAATAGGCTTCTTCAAATGATGTTTTTATTAATTACAATATGCAACATGTGTTTCAATTTTCAAGTTTAAATCTTCAATGTTTCAATCACACGAGAAAAAACAGCTACGCGTGAATTGCATGAAAGTTATCCGTATAATAGTCGTGACTCCTGACACGTAACTCGCACACTTAATCCACACACATCTCACTGCTCCTCAAACGCTTTTGTTGTTATTGTTGCCTTACCCCTCTCTCTCGTGTAAATTAGTTGTTCATATCTTAGGTTGTTTCCTAAAAGTGTCTTTTTTCCTTATTATATTTACATTTAAGGGTGTGGCAAGTTTTTTTCGAGTTGACGATTATCGACTTAGTTCATTAAAATTGACAATATGACAAGTATTCTCTATTAGTTAAGGAATATTCTAAATAAAAACATATACATGCTTTAAAATTTAAAAGGATCAATCGAACTTCCCACATAAATGCATTCTCTCAAAAAGGAAATGAAAGTTGTACGAATTGTCCTTTTCCAAATGTTTTCTTCACTTGGAATTTACATTGTCTAGCAGAGATATTTTTATCATACATGATAATATCACTCTATATCAATGTTGTGCAAACCGAAAGAAAAAAGATAGTTTACGTGGTGGCTAAAATTAGAAGAGAAATGTGAATTGGTTGCAAATCCCATGAATTATGTCAACTTTCTATATTTTATTTTATTATATATAAGTGCCAAAGGAGGACCAACATAGCATTAATAAATTGTACATAGAACATTTCATGTTGTACCCATCTATTTCTATTATATTATATTCTATTTTATATTATATTATTATATATAAGTGTCAAAGGAGGGCCAACACAACATTAACAGATTGTACATAAAGCATTCCATGTTGTATCCTATTTCACTGATGAAGGACATGTTAGATTGTACTATAAATTTTGCCAATTTCATTAATGATGAATGTACACGTGTTTGTATAAAAAGATTCAATTATGATTCTCGGACACATTTATTTCCTCCGTGCACTTTTATTTATTCACTTTTGACTTTCACGTTCTTTAAGAATTAATAAATGAAGTACTCCCTCCGTCCCATATTACTTGGCTTTAAGAATTAATAAAAGGGGTACTCCCTTCATCCCATATTACTTGGCCACATTACTAAAAATATATGTCTACTTTTCTATTATGTGTTTTTCTTATGTATAATAAACGTCTAAGGTGGATAAACACAACAACAATAAGTTGTACAAAAAGTAACTGAATTCAGAAGTTAAACATTAATTTTATCTCTTGTGTATTTATTTTTTTAAGTCCCCACGGGTCCGCAGTGTCTAAATTGTCCTTTCATTTCCTTCATTTGGCATATACTCCCTCTGGCTCAATTTAAGTGCCTACATTTGACTAGACACAGAGTTTAAAAAATAAAGATAGACTTTCAAATCTTGTGGTTCTAAATTAAAAATGTGAATAATATAATAAAATATCCTTTTAAATCTTGTGATTATAAACTTGACATGTAAGATATTTGAATTGTCAACTTACTAAATATAAAAAGAGGCAGGCATAACCAAAATAAGATAATTTTTTTTTATTTCTTATATATATTATCTATATTATTATTTTAAAAGCATAAATATAAATGTCGGTTGACCAAAATAGTCTTCAAATATTGAACAACTTATATACCCTTGTAGTCTAATTCTACCATATTTCTAATGGCTAATTTAGTAAACAAAAAAAGTATCACAGTTGAAAATAGAGTTTAAAAAAAATACAACTTCTAAATTTTGATTCCTAATCAAATTGATTAATTAGTCTTTAGTATAACATCTTCAAATAAGATCATATCAAACGAGTGGCCTTATTGGCCTGCGAGTATATTTGTGATTGAGGTTGCTTTTGTGTGTTATAATTTTGATTCCAACATAAAAAAATGATTAGTTAATTATCACACCATATTTTAATAATTGTAGGTGTTATCAGATTACCTTATATGTTTGGGCTTAAACGATAAAATAAGAGTAAAGAGTCATTAAATTAATGTAGGGTATTTAATTTAGCCAACGAGTAAAGTATATATATAATAATATTGAAGATTTTATCATTCCTACCATTGGTATATTATATATTTGTGTGCTATAGCTATTACTTACTATATATTGAAAATTCGAGTGTTATTATAAAATTGAGAATGTTAAATTTCTAATAACATATTTTACCACACTATTAAAATTAGAGTCTGATAACATTTTTGCACCTCATAAAACAACTATAATGTAAGTACAAGTAATATTAGCTAACATTTTTTTGTGACAAATTGATGGGGTAGAGACTAGTATTATATATAAACGCCTAAAGTGGACGAACACGGCAACAATAAGTTGTACAAAAAACAACTGAAATTGTACTCTAAGCAGGGACTAATATGTGTATATATTTTACTATCTTACACCTATCTCTCTCCAATAAATACATTCTAATCAAAATTGACTATTTTCAAGAACATTTATTACTAAGGGTAAGATGACAAAGATTTAATTAATTTTATCTTGGTTTTGTAAATGAACAAGTAACTCCGTCCCATATTACTTGGCCACATTATTAAACTGCTTTTTTATCCCGCGTGGACATATGTCATAGTACTGAATATTTATTCTCTCCTCATGTATACACATATGCATTTTAATTTTAATTCTCCGACACATATTTATTTCCTCCGTGCACTTTTACTTATTCACTTTTGACTTTTCACGTTCTTTAAGAATTAATAAATGAAGTACTTCCTTCGTCCTATATTACCTGGCCACATTACTAAAAATATATGTCCAAATTACTTGTTCATTTACAAAACCAAGATAAAATTAATTAAATCTTAATTTTAATTTCTCTGAACAATTATTTTTATCTATAATTGTTAATATAAAAAATTATAATGTAACTAATTTACCCCTTATTAACATATTTTTTAATTAATTTTATAAAAATATTTTATAAGTTTTGCTTTTTAAAAATCCAATATAGAAAACAATGATTCTTATGTTTGGATCTGAACACTTAGTTAATTGAGATGGATATCAACCTGTCGGTATACATATAAAATATTAAAGAATTTAAAATAAAAAATCTATAATCAAAATATTAATTTTCCCTCATATTCGTACTAATTTTCTTTTTCGCATCGATGAACAACTTTCATTGTGTCCGACTCTTTCCATCTCAAAAACTTAATTCCACCATTTTTGAATTATAACTAAAGTGATGGTACATAAAATACATTTTATATATGTTGTTATATATAATAACAAGTATAATGTTTTTAAAAGTTATCTACAAAATACAAACCTTAAAGACTGGCTAATTAAAGTGACGGAGTTTAAGAAATAAAGATAGACTTTTGAATCTTGTGATTCTAAATTAAAAATGCGTATAATATAATAAAATATCTTTGAATCTTATGATTATAAACTTGACATGTAGGATATTTGAATTGTCAACTTACTAAATATAAAAAGATGCGGACATAACCAAAATAAGACAAATTTTAACAACAATTGAGAAATTAAAGGGAAAAATAACAGGAAAAGAAACAAAACATGGAGACTCACTACGGAGAATCACGGTATCTTTGCAAAATATACAAACCATAAAGACTAACTAAAAAATAATGACCAAATTAATCATGTTGGGCCCGTGCATCACACGGGCATAGTTTGCTAGTAATTAAATATATCATGATAACAATTCTCTTGTTTAAATTAAACATTGTTTGTCCACTTTCTTCACAATGTTTATCGGTATTTTAAAAGGCAGGGACATGAGGCGAGACGTTTTACTTAACACGGGGCGAAGCGTAAGTCCCTAGGCATGGGCGTAAGCCATATGGATCTTTAAAATTTTAAATAATAATGCAGTAAAAAAATGTAAAACAGTATAATAACGCAAAAATTATATTAAAAAATACATTAATAGTTTAAAAAATTAAAAACATTATTAAAAAAAACTCATGGAAAACAAAACTTCTAACATGATTTTACAAGTATAAATAATGCAATGGTATAAAAGCTATTATGAGATGCAAATCAACTTTTACATCTTAACTTTCAAACGATAAAATAATCATAATTTTTTAAAATATATATATTTATCATACTATACAACTTACCTCCCGAAAAGAAATCAATAAATTTTATCAATGTTATGATTTAAGCATCACTCCTTCATGAATAAAAACAAAATTACTTTCAAATAGCGAAATAATAAAGTATGACAATTTTGAGACATAGGAAAAAACATGAAGACCCATGACAAGTGAAAATGTAAATTCAACTATGTATTTTTAGAAAAATATTAAGTGATATTCACGCTCACGGTGCTCTCAAATAGTAAATATGCAATACTGCGGCTAATTTGAGTTACTCTCAATTTCTTATTTCTATAGATGAAAAAAAGTCATTAAGCATCATTTATTTAGGAAAGAATTATGAGGGTCAACAATGTTAACTAAAGAATTTGAAACATAATTGCGTAAAAACTATTAGGCAAATCCCAAGACTGCCCTTTAGAACATTGATGCTTATTATAGACGTAACTTCTTAACTTTTAAAGAATTTAATAGGTAGAATGATAGGAATAATTTCAAGAATGATTTCTCGATTTTACTTTATTATATCAAAGTCATCAAGTTACCTTTATGATAAGAGTTTACTTAATTTGTATAAGTATCACGTAAAGTCATCAAATAATTTTTTATTAATAAAAAAAAATGTCTCAGTTGTTCCTCCTATGGGACTTTATGTGCACGTAAGTAAAATTAATAATTTTTAGCTCGACAAACTTAGTGAATTTTGAGATACTCTAATAAAATTAAGTATTCTTTTATTATGAAAAATAATTTAGTAACTTGGTGCAATATAGTGTAAATTGGGTGACCAACCATGAAATTGTTGAAGAAAGATAGATATATTAGTCTCATAAAATTCATTTACACTATTGTTATGTTTTTCAACATTATTTTTCCAAATCCACCCTCGAAATGGAGGGGGGGGGGGTTAGAGAATAGACGAAAAAATAAAACTATCCTAAAAGTGAAAAATACTCTCATTAAGAGCTCGTTTGGATTGGCTTATAAGTTGCTGAAAACAGCTTATAAGCTGTTTTCAGCTTTTTTGAGTGTTTGGTTGGCTAGCTTAAAGCCATTTTGTGCTTAAAATAAGCCCAAAAAAATAATTGAGCCCATTTGGCTTAGCTTATCTAAAGTAAAACTTACACAAATAACTACCTTTTAACAGCTTCTAACAAGTTATAGCTATAAGTTGAAGATTTACAATTCGTAGCTGCTTTTAGCTGTATTTCAGTTGTATCTCGCATTTTTAAAATACAGCGAAATACAGTGTGGCTGTTGAATTAAAAAAAGGCTATATTTATGGCAATAAAAATCTTTTTCAAATTATATGGTAATTTGGATTAATGGTTTCATGATTCACGCAAACCTCATGAGGTTCCATTACAGCCAACATCTCTCTATCAAAATCAGTCCATTCAAAAGTTTTTTGCTGGTTTTGTTGTATTCGGTTGTATTTCGCATTTTTGAAATACACGAAAATACAAAATTTGGCAGAGTAAAAATAGGTTGTGTTTATGGAACATATTCTCTTATTTCATTTTAAATGGTAAATCAAATTAAATCAACCATGTATCACGCAAACGGCTCAAGTTCCATAACAACCCACGTTTCTCTCTCCAAATTACTTCATTCCAAACTTTTAGAAATACTTCCAAATACAGAAAAATATACACTGGAATACAATGAAATATGGTTGATTGTTTAAGAAATATTAAATTGTAGTATGCGTATATACAATGGAATACAATGAAATGTATCAGAAATTGTTTCGTAAATTAGAAATACATTGAAATATAGCGAAATATACTGAAACAGTACACTGAAATATACAGAAATATACTGAAACAGTACATTGAAATATAACGAAATGTATTGAAATATACAGAAATATACTGAAACACCACAACCACAAACCCTACCAAACTACCACAACAACTGGAAAAACCCTCCTCCTTCCTCCGCCGCCTTTCTTCCGATCCACCATCCTGCTCCGCTCCAAAAACCCTACCGAACCACCATAACAAATTGAAAAAAAAACCTCCTCATTGAGGAATCAAGTCTTTGAGGTAAAGTTTGCAAGACTTTTCTACCAGTCATACCAAAGAAAAGGTTGATTTGAAGCAGTAAGATACTTTTCATAACAACTTTTTAAACGTATAACATTGTCTGTTTTTTCCAACAAATTCAACAAACCATTTTGCATTTTTTGAAGCACCGTTACGATCCTGTGTTACTGATTCTTCATCTCCATCAGCTGTTAAATACTTGTCATGATGACTTTGTAAACGTACTGCTTTTGCTTTGTGGAATAACTCAATTGCTGGTCTTTTTGTTAATGGACTCTGTTCAAACAAAGAAAAAATAAAAAGATGATGAAATGATAACTGCTCCCTCTTTTTCAGATCTGAGTGTATTCTCAGATTTGGCGTCGTTCCACCACCATCGTTGCCACCTCATCATCATCAACAACAGGAGCAACGGCAACGACAGCGCATCGACGGCTTTAGCAGCGGCCGGAGTAAAGTCATGGTTGTTATTCGACTAGGAAGCAACAACGATGTTGCTATAGTTTCTACGAGCTTTAACGCTCAGTTGCCTCACGAAGTTTGGTTGAAGGAGAAGAGAGGCCGGAGATAGAGAAAGGGAGGGAGAGAGGCGGCAGTGAGGGGAAGGGGAGAGAGGAGAGAGATTTTTTTTTTTTTAGGGTTTGGAGAAGATGATAAATCTTAAATGTGTAGTGAGAGAGAATAAAGAGGTACATGTATTTCAAAAATTACTGGACCAGTTATGAAATGTAATTTTGGAAAAATAAAGCTACAAAAATTAAATAAAAAATAAGGTAGTTATTATTCATAAATAAGTCTTAAAGATAGCTATGACAAGTAAATTTTCCTTATCTAAAGCAGCTTATAAGCTGTCTGGAAGCCCATCCAAATAGGCTCTAAGTTAAAAATTGATTTATAAATTTATTCATCGAAAGCTGAATAACTAATTTTCCCTTCAATCAAAGTTTGCTTCAAAAGTATTTTTGTACAAAAATATAAATACATATTCTAATAAAAGTAACAAAAAAATATTGAATAAACTAACTAATAGTTCTTCCTTCGAGCACAAGATGTGTGTGGTTTTTTTTTTTCGGTTGGGGGGCGGGGGTGGCGGAGGAACTAGAGGTGGGGAAGAGATGAAGAGAAAAGGCCAAAATTATTTAGATCAACTTTTGAATCACTAAGTGGATTATCGTCGGAGAATAACATATTTCCACACTTTTTTGTTTTATGTTTGATGTCTAACGCTACTATTTTCTTGGGTAATTAGACACTTTGTCTCTTTCTTTATTTTTTAATTATTACTTTAGGAGTCTTCCTTTGTTCATAATTCGGAATGTGAGTATTTTTAGAAGACATTTTCATAATCTCATACCGAGAACATGACCTTAGATAGGAGATTGTGTAGGACTCAGATTAGGTTAGAAGGCTAGATTATTTATCCTTTCATCCTAGCAGTTATAGTTTTGCTTATTCATTTATTGCCATTTGATTTCTGCTTATATTTGTTGGGCCTTGTACTTTGATTATCTTCTTTATCTATGGTAGCTACTGTTCCTTTTTTTCCAGACTGTTCTATCATGATTTTCTCGCTTTTGTTATTTCTCGTTTTCATATTGTTTTTGATATGCTTGTCCTTATCTGACTTTTTGTCTTGTTTTCTTTCTTGAGCCGACGGTCTTTCGGAAACAGCCGCCCTACCTTTCAAGGTGGGGGTAAGGATTCTACTGGGCATGTTATTGTTGTTATTTTCATAATCTCATAAAATAATTTGGACGTGGATACTAAAAAGAGATGAAGGGGAAAGAGTAGATACATACAAACACAAAAATAAATATGTAGAACTGCCTAGACGAGAAGAAACACAAAAATAAATATGTAGCACTGCCTAGACGAGAAGAAATCTTCATATAAGATATGATATTCTAAGAATAAGAGTGATGATGATCGATTATGAAAGACATAGTGGAAATATGAGAACTTTTATTTAAGAAAGGAATATATTTTGTTGGAAATATCTCTGATAGAAACGTGACTTTGGACTTCTAGCCAACAACCGCAGCATTGAGCTTAAGCATCATATGTCGAGACTAAGCAAGAAGAAAAAGATGTAAAATGTATTATCATTAGTCCAATATATTCTCTCGCTTCCTTATACTGTTATTGAGGTTTTTTTAGAATTTCTTGCAAATACACACACACGCTCTTTGCTTCTCTGTAGCATGAATGATTCTGTCAAAGTTGAGGATCTTCTAAATCTTTGATAAGCTACCCTTTCCTCTTGTCGGAGGGTCTTATTAAAAGGGTTGCCATGATGTTTGGTTTGAGCAAATATCAGGTTATTCATGTCTACCTCAGCCTTAATCGGAAAATTCTTGTAATTCCTAGAATGCAATATATTTAGATATTTTTTCAATAGATTTAGCTTTTTCACAACCCTCGACATTAAACAACCTGATATCTGGACCTCCCAATCCTTCTTGCACCACTTTTTGAAAATCTGGGTGACTGCTCCAGAAGTTACAATACTTGAAAACTGATATCTTCCTTGCCTGGTTCTGTAGGAAGGACAGTCAAGCTGGATAGTGATTTCTCACTCCCTCTGGCAAGACGACGTTCTCACATAGGGACATATTGTCAATCCAATCTCCATTCAACCACACCTAATCTATTATCGAGAATATCCTATTGTGCTTTCTTGTTTATCATTTCATATGTAATGACTATCAGAACTAGACAAATAAATATAAAATTTGCTATCATAATCTGTGAAAAATATTTTGTGTAATGACTCCACCCTTAATTGTTATATAGATCAAGCAACTTAATTTTTATATTTATTACTTTAAATCTATCATTGTGCAGTTTTGCAACTAAGTAAATGAGCTTTTTAATGCCATTATATATAATAAATAACAAATGATAATAACATAAAAAATAATTTTACAAGTGCAACTTATACATTAAATGTTGTAAAAAGTAAAATGTTGTCACGTCCCGAACCATGGCCTGGTGGTAACACGACACTCAGTGCCTGCCTGCTTGTGACCGAGCGAACCAACTGGCTGGCTAGATCAACATGTGGTATAACTGTAAGCTGAATATAAACACAGAACATGTTGATCTACTAAAGAGTCTGACTGAAATATCATAAATGCAGAAAGTACTGAAAAATCTGCAAATATAAACGAGTAGTCGACAAGGCTAACACATTAAAGCCTTCTAACATCTGACTGACTGGGCTATAGTCTACGAAGCCTCTAAAGAATACTGAACTGCTAACTGTTAACCGGTTGCTAGGACTGACTGAATGGGCATTATCCCTCTTTTTCAGTTTTTATAGTATTTCAGTTGCTAGGACAAGCAGTTCGTGAATAGGGGTTGTTACGGTTCACTTTTACACGGGTGCATAAAAGCTACTAAGAGGTTGTTGGTGCTCTAAATTGAATTTTAGTATTTTTAGAGTCACCACCTAATTTATCAAGGGAAATTAGGAAAACCGGGTAAAAGAGGTTTTTCAAGCAAGAGAAAAATCCTTTTAGTATTCTGGTGATCCCCCAGTGAAGGTTTTAAGCACCCTAGTATTAAAGATCCGTAGAATACGGATGACCTACGAGCTCTAATGTGTGATATATTGTGATTATTTGCTAAAGGTGTTTACTTATTGCTAAACTTGCCATGCTAATCATAAAATTCAAAACTTCGGCAAAAGGTCCCCTCAAAAGAGGGGTTTTGGTTCCAAAAATCCATATAAGTGTTCAACTCACTTTATTACCGGACTAAGATACACTCAAGATTTCTCCCAAGTAGAGTCACTACTATTTTAGTTCTAATAAAATGAGTTTAGTACTTAAAGGTTTGATAATACATATATAGGAGCATATGGAGTATATCCCCTATTTTTATACATATATATAAATGAAGAATTTTATTTAAGTCCAGTTTTTACACAATTTTGAAGCTCATATGTCAAAATGGCCTAAGTAGATTTCTTCTTGTTTTTTGTCCCTTGAATTTTGAGCTTTAGGCCCGTTAAGATAGAAAACCTTCATTTTTTTGCACGGATTGCCCTTCTTTTGGGGTGGTCTTTAAATTTTACCCCTCATATTTGTGTTCTTTAAGTTTTGCCCTTCGCTTGGATACCTGAGGTTCTGGGTTCGAACCCCCGCTCAGGCATAAAATAAAAAAATAATTTCACAAGGCAGGGCTGGAGGGAGTGTATGCCGGATCCAGCATACAATCCTTAAGGAAAAACTAAAGTTATGCCGGAGGGGGCAGACTTTGCTTTGAGACATATATTTTTATTTTTTTATTTTTCAAGGCAAACTTTTAATTATGCCTTAAGGAAAATTTCCGCCTTATAGGGCATACTTTTAGTTATGCCTTAACTAAAAGTGTGCCCCATAAAATATAACTAAAAGTATGCCCCATAAGGCGGAACTTTTCATTAAGGCAACACTAAAAGTTTGCCATAAGGAAAAATTCTGCCTTATGAGGCATACTTTTGGTTATGCCTTAATTAAAAGTCTGCCCCATAAGGCATAGTTCCTTATGGAAAAGTTTTGCCCCCATAAGGCATAACTAAAACTATGCCTTGAGGAAAAGCTATGCCCCCTCCGACATAACTTTAGTTTTTCCTTAAGGACTTTATGCCGGAGGGGGCATAATTTTAGTTTTTCCTTAAGGACTTTATGCCGGATTCGACATACAATCCTTAAGGAAAAACTAAAGTTATGCCGGAAGGGGCAGACTTTGCTTTGAGACATATATTTTATTTTTTTTACTTTTCAAGGCAAACTTTTATTTATGCCTTAAGGAAAAGTTCCGCCTTATGGGGCATACTTTTAGTTATGCCTTAACTAAACGTGTGCCCCATAAAATATAACTAAAAGTATGACCCATAAGGCGGAACTTTTCATTAAGGCAACACTAAAAGTTTGCCTTAAGGAAAAATTCTGCCTTATGAGGCATACTTTTGGTTATGCCTTAATTAAAAGTCTGCCCCATAAGGCATAGTTCCTTGTGGAAAAGTTTTGCCTCATAAGGCATAACTAAAACTATGTCTTGAAGAAAAGTTATGCCCCCTCCGGCATAACTTTAGTTTTTCCTTAAGGACTTTATGCCGGATCCGGCATACACTCCCTCCAGTCCTGCCTTGCGAAATTATTTTTTTATTTTATGCCTGAGCGGGGGTTCGAACCCAGAACCTCAGATATCCAAGCTAAGGGTAAAACTTAAAGACCACAAATATGAGGGACAAAATTTAAAGACCGCAAATATGAGGGGCAAAATTTAAAGACCACCCCAAAAGAAGGGCAATTCTGCGAATTGCCCGAAAACCTTTGAGTGTTTGTACGGACTTAAAGTCAAAACCAGTTTTATAAAGGGGAAGTCCATTTGAGTATTTTTGAAGAAATACAATTTTTATCTTAAGTTACACAATAACAGTCCCCGTTATGAAAATTATACAAATTCGTTTGAGCCCAATTCATTTAACAGTTTTTAGTGAAGTCAATCCGTTTCAATTTTTTTTTTAAAAAGTCCCAAGTGGGCATAAGGCCCAAAATCTAATTCATCTGGGGCAATTCGCACTTTTGGGTGGTCTTTAAATTTTGCCCCTCATATTTGAAATCTTTAAGTTTTGTCCTTCGGCTAAACTTCATGGGTTCCAGGTTCGAACTCCCACACAGTCAAAATTTTAAAAATAAATCGCAAGGTAGAGTTTAAATTCGCTATGCCCCCACCGGCATACACTTGTGAAGGAATTACCAAAGTTATGCTGGACCCGGCATACTTATGCCTTATGGGCAGACTTGGCATAAGTATGTCGGGTCCAACATAACTTTGGTAATTCCTTCACAAGTTTATGCCGGATCCGGCATAAAAGTTTGCCCATTAAAAGTATGCCCCCAACGGCATAAACTTGTTAAGAAATTACCAAACTTATGCCAGTCCCGGCATACTTATGCCTTATGGGCAGACTTGGCATAAGTATGTCGGGTCCGACATAACTTTGGTAATTCCTTCACAAGTTTATGTCGGGTTCAGCATCAAAGTTTGCCCGTTAAAAGTATGCCCCCACCGGATGAGGGTACCTAGGAAGAATTTCATTGTCCTCCTTCCAATATTATTACAGAACTAAAAGGCTTCATGGTAAAAACTTTGTGCGTGGCCTCTTCCACTCATCGTCATGCAAATGCTGTCAACAATTATCATAGTGTTAATACTCATGAAAAACTAGGTTTAGATATAATGGAACAAAATCACGACAACTACTCTTTTCTAACACTACCCCATAATATATTAACAAGAGCAATTATAATATATCCAATACAGGAAATGTAGCAAAGAAAGTCTTTAGGCCACATTGACACAAAAACCACTTGAATTTTAATAGAGCATTTTGATGTCACAAAATCTGTAAAAAGTTGACATGAGATCTCAAAGTTATGCCAGACCCGGCATAAACTTATGAAGGAATTACTAAATTTATGCCGGACCCGGCATACTTATGCCAAGTCTGCCCATAAGGCATGAGTATGCCGGGTCCGGCATAACTTTGATAATTCCTTCATAAGTTTATGCCGGGTCCGGCATACACGTGACCCAAACCTTGCCTTGCAGTTTTCTTTTTTAATTTATGCTTGAGCGGGGGTTCGAACTCAGAACCTCATGATTTCTACGTGAACGCTCAGTGTTGCAATGCGAAGGGCAAAAATTAAAGACCAGCAAAATGAGGGGCATAATTTAAAGACCACAAATATGAGGGGCAAAATTTAAAGACCACCCCAAAAGAAGGGCAATCCGCGAAAAAAAATGATTCATCTGTTCCCTATATCAATTTTTTCTCAAAAAAGTGCTGGCGGGCCAAAACATAATTCTACTCCCATTTTCCAAAAATTCTTTCAATTTTTTATCATATCGCCAAACCATTTTATCCTTGAGAAGAATTATTAGATACCGATTTATGCACACGTTAGGGATTAAGTGGGTTTAAAAATCATTTGGGCGACTTCCTAGAAATACCAATTACTCTTCTAGGTTCTAACCTCTATGGGGTTCCAATATTTCATACGGTTGTTTACATATACAATACATATACACATGCAAATATATGAATATAAATGAAGGAGAAAGGCAGGAGATATAAGCTGGTGGGCCTATCCTAGTCCACCAGTGTCCATTTTTACATATGGATGGGCCTTCAATAATATATTATTAGCTGGGCAATTTGCAGAATTGCCCTTTTTTTGAGGTGGTATTTAAATTTTACCCCTCATATTTGTTGTCTTTAAATTTTGCCCTTCGGCTAAAACTCATAGGTTCCGGGTTTGAACCTTCGCTCAGTCAAAAATTTTAAAAAAATTTGCAAGCAAAGTTTAAATTTCGCTATGCCCCCTCCGGCAAACTTTTAATCATGTTTTACTAAAAGTCTGCCGGAGGGGGCAGACTTTGCCTTGAAGCATATATATGTATTTTTTTTTTTAACTTTTCAAGGTAAACTTTTAGTAATGCCTTAACTAAAAGTGTGCCTCATAAAACATAACTAAAAGTATGCCCCATAAGACGTAAATTTTCCTTAAGGCATAACTAAAAGTTTGCCTTATAAGGCAAAATTTAAATTTTGCTATGCCCCCTCCGGCAGACTTTTAGTTGTGTTTAACTAGAAGTCTGCCGGAGGGGGCAGACTTTTAGTTGTGTTTAACTAAAAGTCTGCCCCCTCCGGCAGACTTTGCCTTGAAGCATATATATATATATATTTTACTTTTGAAGGTAAACTTTTAGTTATGCCTTAACTAAAAAGTGTGCCCCAAAGACATAACTAAAAGTATGCCCATAAGGCGGAACTTTTCCTTAAGGCATAACTTAAACTTTGCCTTATAAGGCAAAGTCTATGCCTTAAGAAAAGTTCTTGTCTTATGGGGCATAATTTTGTTATGCCTTAACTAAAATTTTGCCCCATAAGGCATAACTAAACTATGTCTTAGGAAAAATTCTGCCTCATGGGGCAGACTTTTAGTTATGTCGGATCCGACATAACTTTAGCTTTTCCTTAAAGATTGTATGCTGGATCCGACATACACTCCCCCAGTCCTGCCTTGCGAAATTATTTTTTTATTTTATGCCTGAGCGGGGGTTTGAACCCAGAACTTCATGTATTCGCGCACCTTTCCAAGCAAAGGGCAAAACTTAAAGACCACAAATATGAGGGGCAAAATTTAAAGACCACAAATTTAAAGGGCAAAATTTAAAGACCACCCCAAAAGAAGGGCAATCCGCGCAAAAAAATGATATTAGCTTCCCTTATTTCCATCAGACTCCATCAATGAGGCCCAACAGATTTGATAGAAAGGATGGCCCAACTGGCCCGAGATGAGATCCCATGCAAACAAAGAAGGAAAAAGGAAAAATGGTTAGAGGTATCTATCCTTAACGATTAAATTAGCAAGAGCTTAAGTAGATACAACACCACATATAAATTGTATGTATGTATACACACACACACATACCAAGTATATGTATTTATACTTCAACCCAGAATGCAAAAGAAAGCAAAAACCCAGAAGAATTTATAAGTTAAAAGCAGCATGCCCAAGGCATAAGTCGATAAGCAAAACAGGTTTGTCCGCAAACCAAAGGAATAGGCCCAACAAGTAAAGCAGACAAAGGACCAGGCCCAAATTTACACTACAGAAATGCACAAACACAAATCTGAATTCCAACGGATAGTATACCACACGTATACCCGATATACAAGTCCATATATACCATAGGTATGCAGCGCTAGTAAATACTTGGTATATTCTGGTATACCCTTTGTATACCCAGGCTATATTTAAGTTGAACAGGCCTTTAAATGCATGGAAGCCCATCCTTTACCCACTTAGTATCTTGTTAGTATTTAGAGGGATATATAGAGATATTTTCTAAAGGGATAAAGGGCTTGATACAAGACTCATGGATATTCAAACAGTAAGCCTAGATTTTGATCAATCCACACACTCAAACATTAACAGAGAGAAGGTGCACTTTCATAATACCTATTTATGAGACTTAGTCCATTTGACAAACAGTTGATTTCTTGTTTTTTCATAATGCAGACATATGCTTACCTCATTTTTTTGGACTGCCATAGTTGGTAGAATGGACTTAATTCTACACTAGTTATAATATCAAGGCCATTTAAAGTTGGTTTGAAACTTACTTTATCCTGTTGGATACTAAATGATCCAGATAACTATATCTGTATATCAGATAGCAAACTTACCATTTTTAAATCACAAATTGTGTGGGGGCACTAGTGACGTTCTGTGAGGTTAAAACAGACAGATCTTGTTACCTTAGTTGATCTTATGCCATTTTTATCAACTAGTATTATGTTAGGGTGGACTTCTATTCAGGGATTCAAACAGACAAACACAATTTGACATGATGATGTACACAGACCAGTTCTTATACATATTTAGTTAAGGGTAAACCTAGACTGAGCTGGTAATAGACTTATACAACAGATTTGTTACACCTCGGACATTTCGTGTTGTTGTGCTGTGAATAAACTAACGCAAGCTCAAGGTGAACATGAAGTCCATATGGCCTTAAGGAGGGTATTTGGTAGCTTAAAGGTGTATACTACAAGATTTTTGAAGTATTACGAATCGGAGAAATTAAGTTCGTTGAAGGAAGTGAAGCATAAGTTGTGTTTGTGAAGGTTTAACGATTATCGAGGTAACAATTGTTTAGTAATGTCTTGAGGAGAAGCTATAGGGCTCCTTAAATGGTTAATGAAGTGTTACACAAGTGCTAAGAAGGTTCCATAAGGATTTGAGATCGAACGAATCAACGAGAATAATTTCGGAAAAGTTGAGTTATACGACCACTTATACAGTTCGTATAACTTTATACGGTCCGTATAAGGATCCGTATAACCTTTCCAGAGAAGGCATGACTTCTATATTATGATTTCCTCTCTATGTTTCCATGACCTTCTTACATCCCGAAAGTTGAAAGTTAAAGGTTCTTAAGGGCTTCTTATGAGAAAGAGAAGAGATGTGTTCTATGATAAGGATAATGATGGTGATTTTACTTGTAGAGATTCCAGAGCTTATGAATTGATGCTATTACGAGTTTAATGATCTTATTTCATAAATTCCTTGATGTTAATTCATTGTTGGCCATCTCACCTCATGATACTAGTTCCTTCAAGGTGAGACCTAGTGACGATGTTTGATCCATAATATAATCGGAAGTTACCGACCTTACGTTACTCCGATAGAGTTATAGCTTTTACTTGAGCTCTCATGCATGCTTTATGTAATGTATATGTATGATTACACCGTGCCTAGTTGGCCGGGCAGACACCACTACGATGGGCGGCTATAATGATAATTACACCGTGCCTAGTTGGCCAAGCAGACACCACTAGTGGGTGGCATGAGATAGTTACCCCGGACGCGAGAGGCCCGGACGCGGGCTAATAATGATCACACCGTACCTATATGGTCGAACAGTTTATGTATGTATATATATATATATGATATGATGTTGTTTAATATAAAAGTTAGCATGCATGACTCCGCCTTAAGAGGCAACCAGTTACAGTTTACTCATCTATCTTATGCTCTCTTATTTCTTTATTATGTTGTTATACATGCCTTACATACTTAGTACATTGTTCGTACTGACGTCCTTTCTTTTATGGACGCTGCGTTCATGCCCGCAGGTAGACAGGAAGACGACACAGACGCTTAGGAGCTTTATCAGCAGATATACACTACTCCGGAGTTGCCGCTTATTGGTATATTCTTTTGTGTACATATTTGGAGTATGGCGGGGTCCTGTCCCGTCCTTATGATTTCAGTACTCCGGCTAGAGGCTCGTAGATACATACGTGTGGATAGTAGATGTTATGTGATCTCTTGGTGTATATGTTCTGTTTGTCATTTTGTAGTCTTGTGGGCTTATGTACATATATGTTTTGAGAGATATTCGAAGATCATTTCATGATAAGCTTGTGTTGAGAATGGTGTATGTTCAGGTTGAGTTTGATGATAAGTCTGAAAGGTGGTGCTTGGTGGGCTAGCTCCGGGTACCCGTCATGGCCCTCTGGTTGGGTCGTGACAAGATTGACATCCATAAAAAGCATATTAACAAGAAAAGCAAATGGGTAAACATGAAGGAGCGAGCAGATCTTCCCAGCCCAGTGTGTAAAAACCAAACCTCAAACATTCACATCTTACTAGCAACATGATTTGATCAAATAAAGGCATCACTAATTTCACTTGGTATTAAACCAGTTTCAGTAGTGAATAGAAAGTATAGATTACACTAAGCCACTGCCCATAAGGCATTTACTAAGTGTCATTAATCAACTAGAAACCACAGTGTCATCTTAACTATACTCATAAGTGTTAACAACAAAGAACTAACTAATCACAGACTAAGTATCTATTGATCATAAAACTCTTTCAATTAGGAGACTGCCTCTTTCAATGGGCACACAAGAAGGATTTAACTAAAACAAACATGAATACCAGAATATTTAACCAATAACCATAAACGATGCCTACTAAACCTATTCATTATTAACAACAACTAACACTCATGGCCATTGCCTATTAACAAGCTCAAACTAACATTATCAGGAAAAACTAAACTAAGCAGCACACAGGGCATATAATAAACTTAAACACAACAACTAACATAGCAGAAAAACAAACTACACACAACTAAAAACTCCAATACCCGCCTGTCACTATGCCAAAAATCTTAAATTGCAATTGTGGACTGGGCCTGGCCAATTAAAAAGAACGGGGGAGGGGGATTTAGATTCTTGTATACATGATATACACATGAATACGTGCATATGCATGTATATATGTGTATACGTGTGTATACCCAGGGGCAGAAATCACAAATTCTTAATAAAATGACCACACACTTCAATTATGACCCAAAAACGTGACTACTTAACCGGGTTAATTAAATTAGGGGCATGATTATTTACACAAAAGTCTTAAATTGCAATTGTGGCCTTAATTGACTTAAACCATGAAATTAGTCATTTCAATTATGACCACATTTAATCTAATCAACCAATTTAAAAGTAATTTTGCACAAATAGCCTTAATTTATTTAAACCATGAAATTGGCTATTTCAATCATGGCCATAATTAACTAACAATTGATTATTTCACTTACAACCACAATTAATCACATAGCAAATTATTTTCAGATAAATTAATTCAAAAATTGCAAAATGCAAATTGGTTATGAAAAGTTAAGAATTGAGGGGTAAAATGATTAATTCACTTAATTAATCAGACTTCTTGAATTAAACGGAGTAAAATGTTTACTAATTGATTTTCTGGAAATTTTAAATAAATAATTGTTTTATATTATCTTCTTGATTAAATTTAGCAAATATTCTATATTAACTATAAAAATATGTAAATTAATTTATAAATGATTCATAATATTACTGAAGTTATTTTGCCAAATGAAATGGCAAAATATTATCTGAACAATTTTATAAAAATCATTTTGACTTGTAAAAAAAAATACACATTTTGCTCCTTTTGACATTCAGGGACTTTGAGCAATTAAAATAAATTATGGGAGGTCAAAAATTAGGTGTCAACAGAGGTGTGTTAGGGAATGAACCCCAAGCTTAAATATATGTTAAAACGCGAAAATCTGAGGTTTTGACCCGAAAACAAGACCCATCTTCATTGGGCCAGCACCGCACGTCCTACGCGGGACCCTCTGTAGAATTTTGGTTAGATAGCATGATTTCCCCACCGGCTGGTGATGCGGGGCCAACGCACACGCCCCCTACGGGCGACGCGTGTCCAACGCGGGTGGCCCATGTCGGCTTATGCGCATTGTTTGGTGAAATGGGCATAACTTCTTGTACAGAGCTCCGTTCGGGCTCCACAATATACCGTTGGAAAGGTATTTCAAAGGGATACAACTTCATGTTTTAAGTTTTCTCAACTTCTCAACGGATTTTCACGAAATGGGATGGAAGGCAGACCTGCTATGAACTTAGCTCATTCTATCGAATCTTAAGCACCTCACTATTCATCTTGATTTCAAGACAACTATTTTCACCCAAACTCATCCCGATAGTACTTCAAATTCCACATTAATACTCATTTAAGACATCCACCCTATTCCAAATTTACGGAGCATTACATTGACGCATGGCCAACGCGCATGGCCTGCTGCTCTGAGTGTTTTTGTGACGGTCACAACCTCTTGCTCTGATCTTTGTTTGTCTTGATCTTTATATGGATGTAAAGGTAGCACTTTTTCAAATTCCCAACTAATCAAGGGGTTATTATTGCTCGAAGTAGGCCCCTCGGCCACTTTTGCAAAAACGTGAAACCTTTTAAGGCTCGTTTGACTCTCTAAATATGAGTCGTACCTTAGTCTGAGGACCCGAGATGTTACAAATGTATAACATTAACTACTTATTTAATTATAAGTTGAGCTAATAGAACTGTCTTGATTTATATAGTTTTCAATTTGCATAACGTTGTTTGATAACTTTCTTTGCTTGAGCTCTCGTTTGTTTTCAATTATTTTCTATTTTTCTCCTATTTATATAAGGCTCGCTTGGTTATTTTCAGAAATAAATAGTAAGAAGGAATCGACTACAATGAATCTTTTGCTCCGGTTGCTAAGGTGGTACTTGTTCGAGCATTTTTAGCAGTTGCATCTGCTCGAAATTGGGAATTGCATCAGATGAATTTTCATAATGGCTTCTTGCACGGAGATCTCCAGGAGGAAGTCTATATGAAATTACCACCGAGATTCTGTGTCACCAGTCTGGGTAAGGTGTATCGTCTCCGAAAATCTCTATATGGATTAAAACAAACTCCACGGTGTTGGTTTGCTAAGGTGTCAAGCATTTTGCTAAAGTATGGGTTCCAAAAGTCATACTCTGATCACTCTCTCTTTACGATGCACCATGATGGTGTACATCTCAACGTTTTAGTTTATGTTGATGACTTGATGATTTTTGGAAACGAGCATAGTGTCATTGAACGGTTCAAAGAGTACATCCGCAAGTATTTCCACATGAAGGATTTGGGCTCCTTGAAGTATTTTTTGGAAGTTGAGGTTGCCGGGGGTCCTACCGGGATTTTCCTGTGTCAACAGAAGTATGTCTTAGACATTATCTATGTGACCGGATTGTTGGGAGCTAAACTCATCAGCACTCCAATGAAACAAAATCATAATTTGGCACTGGCTGGTGGAGCCAATTTGGGAGATCCGAAACCATACCGTCAATTAATCGGAAGACTGATATATCTATATTTTACCCTACCAGAGTTGTTATTGCGTGCATGTTTTGTTTCAATTCATGCAACAATCGAAGAAAGCACACTGAGATGTGACTCTCTGGGTGGTGCATAATTTGAAAAAAACCCGGGACAAGGAATAGTGATGAGGAAGGATTGTGATCTCCGTTTGTACGTTGGTGTGATTCAGACTGGACAGGATGACTGTTGACCTGAAAATCCCTTACGGGGTGGTTTATCTCACTCGTGTCTTTGAAGACCAACAAGCAATATCTCCCGCTCTTCAATGGAGGCAGAATAACGATCGATGGCATTGATGGATTGTGAATTGAAATGGTTGAAAGAAATTTTGCGTAGTTTGGAGTCGAACATAAGAATCTAGTTAACATGTATTGTGACAGTCAAGCAACACTGTATATTGTCCGAAATTCGGTGTTTCACAAAGGGACCAAACATATTAAAGTAAACTGTCACTATGTCTGAGATGAGCTCAAGTCCAGTACTATATCCCCCAACTATGTGCCAACCGTGGGCAGTTGGCTAATGTGTTTACGAAGGCATTAGGAAAGTTGCATTATGAATATTTACTCGAAAAGTTGGGAATTCGGGACCCTCATGCTCCAACTTGAGGAGGGTATTATGATCGGAATTAGACCAGACCGGTGTGTCCGGTCACGTCGGTGCGACAAAACCCTAAACTCTATTCTAAGTGTAATTTTCTAATTAAAGTACAATTGTAAAAGTGGTAATATAGGATTTGTAGTCTTGTTAGAATAGATTTATCTCATTAAAATAGGGTTTAAAGAGGTGACTAACTTGTATATAAGAAGGTCATTATCAGAATACAGAGGCAGAGAAAATTCTCCCAAAACATTCTTGTTTCTTTACTGCTTTCATGCCACATTGATTTTAGCAATCCTGGATGAAACTATACATATACCATGTGATTTAATTTAGAAGCCTGAACTCTAGGCATAAACATTTTAAGTTGAGACATTTATGCATAACTCAGAAGTAGGTCTATGACATTGTTTTCATTGTTGTAACGACCCCTTTGGTCGTTATTGAAATTTTGAACCATTTACCCACGTTTACCTTTCCTTGAGCTTTGTTAGTATGATTTACACCCATAGGGATGGGTGGCACGGTTCACGAGGTAATCGGGCGAGTTCTATGATGACTTATGAGAAATAAAACCTTTAAGTGAAAAATAGTTGACCGATAATTGACTGTTGGGTAAACGAACCTTTTACGGAATTTCGTCGATTCCATGGGGTCTGGAGGGTAGATTATGACTTGGTGGGATGTTCAGTACGGTTCCCAAGGCACTCGGGGGCGTTTTGGGTTATTGGTAGGAAAGTTGGTTTTTGGCCATTAGGTGTTGACCCGGTCAAATAGACATCCGTTGGAAATTTAGAGACCACGAGTGAGCCGGTAGCGTGTTTTTATGTATGTTTACATGTCTGGTTTGCATCTGGAAGGTCTCGGCTGATGTTAGGTTTGGGAAGAAATTGGTGAAAAACCAGCAAGTTGATGGTGCCTGATGTCTCGCCCCAGCGAGACATCGTGCGCTATAGCGGACCCTCTCGGCGAGGCTTGGTCCGCTATCTCGGGATAGAGGGATTCTTTGGGAATCCGCTCCCGCGAACTGTATTCCGCTGGAGCGGATGCGCAATGGCGGAAGTATTTAATGCTAAGTTAAACCCTTCATTTCCCATGCCCAAAATTATTCTCCTAAGTGTCTTTTAGGCGATTTGAACTGCTTCTTAGAGCCTGTTCGGATGGGCTTATGCCTATCAGCTGCAAACAGCTTATAAGCTAAAAAAAATAAGTTTGGGTAGTCTAACTTATTTTTTTTTAGCTTATAAGTTGCTTTAGATAAGCTAAGTCAAATGGGCCCAATTATTTTTTTGAGCTTATTCTAGGCATAAAATGACTTTAAGCTGACCAGCCAAACACTCAAAAAAGCTGAAAACAGCTTATAAGCAACTTATAAGCCAATCCAAACGGGCTCTTAGTGGCTTCTTCTTGGGGTAAGTCTCTCTAACCTTGCTTCCCTTTATTTACCTTCCTTAAGCTTGAATCAATGGTAGAAAATCTATAGAATTAAAAGAAGAAGATGAGTTTTGACCTATACCTTGTTATTTGAATTATAGTCTTCCAATATGAGATTAATTGTTGGATTTGACTAATCTAAGCATGGCATTTCATGAATTAGTAATAGGCTTGAATCTTCCATTCTAGTGAGAAATTGAAATATCGAAAGTTAGGGTTTATAACCAAATTGTGGGTTTTTCCTTGAATGATGAAATTGACTAATGCTTGAGCTAATTTAGCAATTGGAGAGTAGAATTGAGCTTCTAGAACGTTGGATTACCAATTTCATCGTAGAAATACCTGTTTTACCCTTGATTTTGAATCAAACCAATGTATAGCAATATGGGTACCGTTTTTTCTCGTTTCTAACTTATAATTCGATAATGGCTAGACTTTGAGTATTTTGAGGGTCTTCGGAAAGGCAAGGCTTAGATCTGATTGTTCGTGGCTCCAGCTCGGCAGCTCGGTAGATTATGGCTTACCTTTATGTTAGACTCCAGTTAGCAAAACATATGTAGAAGTTAGTTATTAACAGAGAAAGGATGTTGAGCCTTCGGGTATGAAGTTGGGATGGATATTCTTAGGTTGGTATTGTTGATCACTTGTAGGCTTGTCGCCTCGTTTATTGTGATTTGGCTTGTTGCCATGTGTGTTTGTTGGGCTTGTTGCTTAATTGCTATGTTGTGGTTGTGATATGTCCATCTCTCACTTACCTGGTCATTTATTATTGATAAAGGAAGAACTGGATTAGGTACTGAAATTGTGATATGTGCTCATGTAGAGGCACAAATGAGATTGGATTATGATTTACACTTGAGATTCATATCATGCATATCATTATACACATTCTACATGATTCATTGATATGAACTGTGATATGATATTATAATGATAAGAGGGAAAGTGAAACATCCGAGGCTTCATATTATGGTGTTTGCTACATACATATTTCATGTGGCATCTCCTGCATGTATATTAATTGGTGTTACCTATGTGGTCCGAAAGGAAATTGTTCCGGACGTGGAATTGAACAGATTTGGGAATAACCTGGTATTGGTAGTTGATACGGATGTTGTTATGTTTATTCACTCTCATAATTATTGTTGAATTTGACATTCATGCATGCGCTTCATCCTGTATTTCTCATGATACTGTGATGTGGTTCCTATGAAGCAAGTGAAGGAAGAAAGTCATCTCGTGGCTGTGTGCTGAGTGAATTTAGGCAGATTGATATAGTAGCCATCTCTGGGCTGTGTGAGGAATGGCTGGTGTTGTGGAAGTCATCTTTGAGCTGTGTGTAAAGTGACTGGTACATGGGCTTTCTGGGTCCCTCATGGGTCATGACTATCGAGACGTGAAGGTTTTTGTCCATAGCATGTGTGTACGGTATGAGACAGTTGGACAGTGCATTGCATTGCATCACATGCATTCATATTACATCCACTCATATCTCTGATTCTGGTTGTTCCATTTATTGTATTGCATGGTGCGTTTCAGTATTGATTCCTTGGTTGATGATTCATTTAAGATGCTACTTGCTTGTTAATCACTTACCTAGACCCTTGATGGATTCGAGGGCTAGAGGTTTCCGCCTAGGCTATGACTGTAGACTACTGAGATCTAGTGTGGTTCACATTATTGCAAGTGTTACGTGGATGTGCTTAGTGACTTTATTTGACTGCTTATCTTTCCGTTTCTCTCTTTTGTATATGTTATCTAATTGTTGTCGGCCTATGATGCCAACCTGTACTTCTTGCTTGTACTGATGCTACCTTACTGTAGTCTTTTCTGAGTTTAGAGTTTGTACAGATTCCACTGCAGGCCTTCGTGGGTGAGTTCCCGAGGCAGTCAATTAGAGTGTCCAGGATTATTATCTGACCAGTCTATTGCCCGGAGACTCCTCTATCTTCCATCTTTACTTATTTCCATTTAGACAGATATTTGCACTCTTTGGACTTGTATTTCTAGACATTTTACGCGGGTGCTCTTGTATGATTCGAATCAGATTTGGGGGTTGTATTTAGATTCTGCACTTATATCTATCTATGATTTAGACTTCTATTGCTTTTATTTATTATTTTGATAAATAATTAAGGGATGAGTTTGCCTATCAAGTGAGAAAGGATAAGTGCTCGCACGACTAGTGATTTGGGTCGTGACAATTATGCATCCCCTTAGACAGAGTTGTTGCTTCATGTTCTCCGATATGCACAACGCATATGATTTTTTTTACATGTCTATTACTTTTTAATTTTGCATTTCTTTACTGTTGTTCTTTATTTTAGAAGGAGATATTGGATAAACCAAGGCCTAACACATAGACAGCCCCTTAAACTTGTCATTATTTTCTATTTCGACACCTCAACTGAGGCTTGTTCCTATTAGACACTCTAACTTTAGTTAATATGTACCTATTAAACCCCTCATGAGTAACCAATACAAACAATATATTGGTGAACTTCACACACCTTGACATGGCAAAAGTAACGAATGGAAAAAATGCCACTTAACCTTTGAGAGAAATAAATAAATAAACAAAATTGTTCTCACCCCTGCCATAGCCCCAATTTCCAAAGAATTCTCAATGTTCTTGATCTGTCACAATAAATCTTCTTTGTACAGAAAATACATCAAGTAAGCAACCAAAAACAGATAAAATTTGTGGAAGATCCCCTAGATATATATGTTGAGATTAAAGGATAAAAACAAAATGAGTAGCATCTCTATTGATCTTTAGCTTTTACAGAGATGTGCCACAATCTCCCCATGTAAACCAAAAAGCTATAGCAGTAAAACTATGTAAATTCCATTGTAATTCCCTTAGCTTTTAAAGGCATGATTTTATCATTATATACATTCTTAAATAAAAAAAGGACTTTGTTATTATGTAAGAAAATGATTTTAGAAAATTTGTGCTTCAAATCTATGAAAAATGGTTGAAAATGAGTGGACGGTGAGAGAAACGGTGGTGTTAGCGAGACAGTGATGGAGACAAGCGAGTTCGGTGGCAAAGGGCAATGTTGAAATTGAAGTGAAACTGGTGGTAGTCAATTTTCGCTAGAGGGTTTGCCATTATCAGTGTCATTTTCTGGTGAGACCCTGTTTGGTATTTGAAGAAAAATGGAGGTCGGATATTATTTTAGGGCGGAAGGAAGGATGGTCTAGACAGTGGTTGGAGAATGGTGTAACGGTTCACTTCTTACGCTGTGTTAAGGCATAAAAGGCTACTACAAACTTGTTGGTGCTCTTTCAGAATTTGTTTTGTAAAAGAGTTGCCATCTAAGTTTTAGGAAATTAGGAAAACCAGTTGTGAAGGGTTTTGTCACGCCCCAAACCATTGTCTGGGCGTAACACAGCACTCGGCCTTGCTTGCATGTGTCCGAGCGAACCTCATGACTTGCTTGTCAACATGGGCATCAAAACAATACAATCTATATGATGCAATTTAAATGAATCATGAAAATGTAATTTGTGGAATAAAGTCTTGGAATTATCTCATAGCATGAAATATCGTGAAAATATGATTGTCTGCAACATGAAAGCATAACTGACTCTCTGAACTAATATATGTCTATGAAACCTCTAAAACATGTCTGAATACTAACTACCAGGACATGGCCCTGGACTACCATAAACTGAATGCTAATGCAGATTCCATGTTGAACCCTGAGAGGAGTGAGGCTCACCAATAAGCTGATAACTGAAGTGATCCTACTGCGCAGTTGTATGCTCCTGAAAATCGGTATCTGCACCGTGAAGTGCAGGCCCCGGGCAAAAGGGACGTTAGTACATGGTGAATAGTACTTGTATGTAAAACCTGCTGAAATGAAGAACATGGCACAATATAGGTATAGGACATGAACTGAAACTGAATGTAACTTGAACATGAGCATGAAATGTGAGTAAAGTCTGAAAACAGTAAATCAATGGAAATACATGTATGTAAAACTGCTTGTAACGTGGGGAACGCTATAGTTTAACCGACAACATGATCTGGTACTTGCGTCCTACCAGAAGAACACTCACACCTTGCCAGGGATATAAGATTTAAGTAATAATAAGCATGTAAGGATCCAAACTGCATAATGAAGGTGATGTCTCCTTGCTGACAACCCTTATCCTACAGTGGCAACGTAGTTTCAGGCTATCTGAGCCTTCTCGATTAACTAAGCAATTCCCAAAAACATGAACATGATATAGTTGGCTAAGAAGCCCATAATTTTCCTGAAGTAACTTGTAAATAACTTGTAATCATAATTTCACGAAATAACTTGTAACATGATTTCATGAAATATCTTGTACTATGGTTTCTTGAGATAAGTTGTCAAGTCTTGCAAACATTTTCTTGATTCATGAGTAATAACAATAGTTCATAATTATATATATAATTGACTTGAAAACATGCTTGTAACTTGCTAGATAAAATCATAACGTTTCATATAAACATAATGAGAACACATGAGGAAGAATTCATGATTCATGGATTAAGCTAGGGTTCCTAATAACCGTAATGGAAGATTAGGAATACAATAACGAATATAGATACAAAATTCATGTACATAAATACATAAATACGGGCTACCAATATGTTGGGTTTAATGCCCTAGGATTTGAACTTCATGAAGATCAAGAAACGGAGCATGGGGAAGAACGTAGAGATTCCCACATGTGGATGGAAGTTCTACATACCTTAATTGCTCCAAAACTCGAATTAAAGACTTGAGTTTTGGAGAAGATTTCCTAAATCTTGATTCTTGAACCTTGAACCTTGAGATGGTTTTTCTTGATAACCCTAGATTAAGAACGATGATTTCTTGCTTAGATTATTAGAACATATGTTAGAATTGAGTTGGAAAGGTTTACTCAAGTTAGAAAGGGATTAGGGAATTAAATTCAACCTAGAATCATGATAAAACTTACCTTGGAGGGTTCTTGAGGCTTGGGACTTGTTCTCTCTGACTTTAGGGTGATTTTTCGTGACTAAAGGTGCTAGGGAAATAAACCCCAAGCTTAAATATAACATAAAACGTGAAATCCCGACTTTTGACCCGAAACCCGACCTGTTATGCGATGGTTCTGCGATGCACGTGTATCGCGCGACATTATGCAGGTTGATACTCAGATTTGCATTATCGGCCCACCATGCGGGGCCATCGCACGCGCCCCCACGAGCCCAGAAAAGCGACGTGTGTCGGTTCTACGCAGTGTTTGGTAAAATGGTCATAACTTTTGTTATACCCCGTATTTTTATACGCCGAGATTTTTCGCAAAAGAATCGACGCGAGTAAAGACGGAACCCTTCCCGGACACGAAATGGAAACTTGTAATTTTTAATTTTCAATTAGAACATAAATTGTTTATAAATTGTATTTAGTGTAAAAATATTATTATTGGAGGTTGGGAATTAATTAATTGTGATTAGATTATTAGACAATATTTAGTGAGTAATTAAAAATTAATTAGCTTAATTAGGTTTGGTGGGCCCCACCCGATCATTCTTCAAAAAAAAAAATTATGATAAATAAATATAATAATGAAATAAAGCTAAATTAGTGGGTCAACATGGGGAAAAACACGTGTAGGGAAATTGGGAACAATATATGTATAGTTAAATGAAAAGTGGATGAACCTTTCATCTCACACTTTGCAAAGCAAGTTTCAGAGAAAACAATAGTGAAGTCATCAAATGCATGCCACCTTAGAAGGGCACGTGTAGGGCCTAAAAAATGCATATATATATTGGCAACATGACTCATAGTCAACATATTCAACATTTCAAAAAAAAAAAAAAAAAAAAAGAGAGGAGGAAGTGAAGGGAGGTTCGGCCATGGTTGAGGTTTTTGCAAGCTTGGAATCTTGATCCTAATTAATTTTCCAAAGTGTTCTAGCTGAATTAGAAGGACAATTGTGATGTGGAAGTATTCATTAAGGCAACAAGAACAAGTGCTATCTTAAATTGTAGGTGCTAGCCGATTGAAGGATTAAGTGTCAAGGTAAGAATTGATCACTTTTCATATGTTTTATGGTGAGTTGGATGCATTGTGAATATGTATAAATGTGAATTTAATGTATAAGGATTATGCATGTTGGTATTAGAATGTTGTTGTTGAAGTTTAATGTGAGCCGTGTGATAAGCTTATATGAAGCAATGTTTAATCTTATATTACAAGTATTGTGGATGGTTTGAACGTGTGGTAAAATGTGGAAATGAATAAAAATCTTGGAATTTTGTATGTTGGTATTGAAGCCGTGTAGGGGCTGGTTTAGGAGAAATTGGTAAATTGATTTATTTGATGGTTGGTTGATTGTTGTTATGGACGTGTAGTGAGGATGAAGTTTAATGATTCAAGTTGAAATTGAAATGGTTTGTGGGCTGTTGTAGGAGATAATATGATGCTAATATAGTTCTTATAATTGTATAAATGATGTCGTTAGACGTGTGGATTATTGGTGTATTTCGTGAAATTGAAAGAAAGAATGTGTTGTTGTGATTCTTGTAAAACTTGATAGATGTGTGTTGAACACAAGGAATTGTAAATGGTAATGTTATGTTGCTGTTTTGGCCGTGAGTAGGGGGATGTTTTGATCAAGCATGATAGTTAATTTTAAGTCGCATTATAGTTGTGGTTTTCCCGAACTATATGGCGAAAAGATTAGAAAGTTAAAGTTGAAATTGTGTTGATAGGAACATATTGTTGTTCTTGTTGAATTGAAGGAATTGGAAGTATAAGTATGCCCATATATTGTTATTGGTATTTCTGTTTCTACAGGAGCACAATTGGAAATTTGGGATAGGTGAACCTATAGGGGAAGTGCTGCCGAATTTTCGCCAAAATGTTAGATAATAGAAAACTTAAGTGAGAATATATATAGACTGGAATGTAGGTCCTATAAAAGAATGAACTATAGAGTTGCGAACTAGAAAATGTAGTTACTAACGATAACGTCACTTTTATATAAATAGGCGAAAAGAGCGACGAGGCAAAAAGGATTCACGGATAGTCGTCGACAGGTATGTAAAGCCTATCCCTTCTTTCTTTTGGCATGTCCTAGATGTAAGTAAGATATAATATGAGCCTTGGGGAAATTCTACTCTCTAGTTCCAAGCATGATTCATGATTTTTATTCGTTCTTGATGTTAGAACTTTCAGGATAGTCGAGCTATTGCCTCGAGTCTATTACATGATTGACTAAAATATGATGTATAGAAGTTCATATTCTTAAAGAATTCCATAATTAGAGGTGTACTTGGCATTTGTAAGCTATCTTATGTTAATTTGATACATGTATATGATCCCTGAAACGTTCCTTGTTATAGTTCGTAATAACATTTAGAAAAGAACTTAATATGATTGTTATCCCGATACTTGAAAGTTGAGTAGTTTACTTATCTATTGAGTCTCAAAAGATGATTGGTATGTATATGGTTGCTTATTACTCTGCTCGTGCTTACCGTTACATTCTTCACTGAATCCCGGGCCAGGACATGTTTTCGTGCGCAGATCCACTGCATTATTCACCGAGTCCCTCACTAGAGGGCCGGGACACATTATATATATATATGTATGTGATGACATGATGATATGGGGATGGCGGCCAGGATGGCATATGATCATTTTATTCACCGAGTCCCTCACTAGAGGGCCGGGACACGTTATATATGCTTATGTACAGTATGATTATCTAGTTATGTTGTTAAGTCCTATAATGGTATGGGTATGATGTTGACACATATGATTTATGTTCAAAGGTAAGTCTTATGGTTTTCTGGTTGTTGCACTGGGTCCTACACTCTTGTCTCAGTATGATCCTATTTATTATATTTCATGCTTTACATGCTCAGTACATATTCCATACTGACCCCCTTTCTTCGGGGGGCTGCGTTTCATGCTCGCAGGTACAGACGCTCGTTTCGGAGATCCACCAGCCTAGGATATCTATTCAGCTATTTTGGAGTGCTCATTTGTTCCGGAGCCTAGCTTTGTGGTATAGATCCTTTTTGTTGTATATATATGTGTTTGTTCAGGGTACGGCGGGGCCCTGTCCCGTCATATGATACTGTCGGTACTCTTAGAGGTCTGTAGACATATGTCTGTATATAGTTGCTGTTTCGTTGTGCGGACATGACTTATGTTTGGGGCGTACCCATTTGTGGTGGCAGCCTTGTCGGCTTGCGTATATATATGTTGGGGATGTTGTGTGTAGTGGCAGCCTTGTCGGCTTGCGTAGATATATATATTTGTTATGGAAGCTGTGTATAATGGTAGCCTTGTTGGCTTATGTATTACTGGGACGTTCCCCTATATATGACAGCCTTGCCGGCTTATGTGCGATATAAACTGTTGAAAGTTGTAACTCCTCAGGAGACAGGTGGCTTTGATATGCATATATGCGACAGCTTTAAAATAACGTCTTGCCTTTATATGTATATGAGTTCTCGTTATGCTAGCTGTAGACGATTATAGTTAACAGGTGTGTACGAGTGTCCAGCTCGGGCACTAGTCACGGCCTACGGGGTTGGGTCGTGACAACTTTTTGTACAGAGCTCTGTTTGGGATCCACAATATACTGTTGGAAAGCTATTTCAAAGGGCTACAACTTTCATGTTTTAAGTTTTCTCAAATTCCCAACGGAGTTTCACGAAAGTTGACTGGAAGACAGACGTATCGAAAACTTAGCCGATTCTATAGAACTTTAAGTGCCTTACTATTAGCCATATTGAGATGATTATATCTCCTTGCTCTGATCTCTGATTGGCCTGGTCCTTATATCGTTAGAAAGGTATTTCTACGTACTACAACTTTCATTAAGGGTACTTGCCCAAATTCCCAACTAATAAAGGGGTTATGGTCACTGGAAGTCAGACCTTCTACAAACTCACTTGAAAACATCCCCCGTAGAAAGGCTTCTGACTTTGCTTGGTCCAAAGACTATTCTTATGAGTTGATTAGTTCTCAAAACACTTCATACAACCCTCATATTGGTTCCATTATATTATCATCTTATGAGTCAAAGCTTCGCCCGAAGCTACGAGGTGTTACAGGTTTATTCAAATACCGTGAAAAACCTTCGTAATCCAGAGTTCCAGGTAAGGGTTCTGATGATTCCCTGGGGAAGGTGTTAGGCACCCCAGTATTAAGGATCTGTACTATACGGTTGACCTTCGAATTTCAGTGTATGAGTATTATCTTAAACTGCTTATTGTTTGTGTTTCTTTTCCCGTAAAAACTGTCATCATATCATATGTTTTGAGAAAAAATTTGAATATATTACCCTTTATATATAGGGTATCGTCGTTCCGGATTTATAACATATGCGTATAAATAGCTTCCTTTTACGTATAAGGAGTATATATGTTTATAAAATAAACCGTAAAGGAAAGTTTTGGTTTATAAATTAAGTCCATATTATACTCATACACTTGGCTCGGGTTAGTCCGTATTGGTATGTTCAGTCTTATCAAGAACTTTATATTATGAATTGGTTTTTTATACGTTATAAAGGGCATTTTCATGTGTCGAAACGAGTATATCTCACCTGTAAATACTCTTATTTTTGGGTCTGTCCTTAGGCCAAACAGATGCAGCAATTGAAAATCCCTTGTTGTTTTTAATTTTCAGGTGTAGAAACTGATCCTTATTCTGCCTACTTTTATTGACAAAAATCGTGTAAGTTTAAAAGGCTGTTTGTATTTAAGCCGAGTTGGAAAGATACAGTTTTGTAGCGAGAATTGTTTTGAATTTGATAACTTAGTTTTTGGAGTATTATTGTTTCAAAAAATGTAATTACCGTTTGAGCTTAGCAAAAATCAGTGTTGGTTCATTACTTAAAAAAAAGTTTGAAAAGTCTCATTTTATATAAAATGTTTGCATTCAAGTCTAGGATTTTTGAAAATCGCGTACGGGGGACCTAAAGTCGAATAAACGACATATGAACCGTTGTCCTAAGACGTCTAATTCCAATCATAAGGATTTCCCACTATAATATAAGTTTGAATACACATTTTTTTTACAAGTACATCAAGTTAGGAATAAGACAACAAATAAACGTAAGGAAACAAAGCTAAAATAGGGGCGTACCAAGCCCCTAGTTGCCCATTTTCATCCATGGTTGGGCCTTCTGCGCGCCTCGCTATTACCTTCATCTTCTCAGACTCGATTTGAAATAATATCCTCATTTGGGCCTTAGGCCCAATGGGTGGACTTGATTTGGACCCGAATGGCCACGTACGAGGAGGAGGAGGAGGAAAGAAAAAAAATCGGTTAGTTTATAATCGCTGAACTTATCACTAAGGTAAATGACTAAAATTATAAACACACACATATATGTATAAGATAAAGCATACACACATACACACATATATATAAGGTAATCACACTTGATTAATACTTACCTCTTTGCCTATTCAAATGATGCTCAAATTATCCTAAGACTTAGAATGGTATGGGGACTAGGTCTTAATCCCGTATTCCCGATGTCGCACAAGTTCCATTGGGCCTCAAAGGACCCTAGGCATGGCTAACACCGGGGGAGATTAAGACAACCCCGAATTACCACACTTGGCCTTAGATTCATTTGGATCTTATTGAGAGAGGACAGATAGAGCACATAACCAGAAATTCAATTGACATACGAGTAACATGCTAAGAGTTGGTGCAATTTTCAATAAGCAGCCACAGGGAACAATATGCAAGTATATACACTGAGGCAGATATTATAGAGGACCTTAATGTCGCAAAATGGCACTTGACAAATCAAACACAACTTCTTTAAAGGGGCAAAGTCAAGCAGCACAAACAGTTGCAAACCAAGGCAAAAGGAAAGAAAACAGGCAGTTGCCAAGGACAAACAAAACAAACCAAACAACAGTCATCCCATAAGTAGAGTCAGAGTTACAGTAGGAGCAAATAACAATAATTAGTGAGAAGAAAATGTAGGCAGTAGGTACATGTGATCAAAATATAAACATGAGGGGTAAAGATGCACCCTGAGACTCAATGACAAGTTTAATTCAAAAGAAGATAAAATCCTATATCTAGTAAATGATAAGTCAGTCCTAATCAATTAAGCTAAGCACAACTAAACTTTAAGTAGGTGTGTCAAATGTGCATACTAAGATGAGAGAGGCATACTTAAAAAAAAAAACTTATTTCAGAAGAGTGTGAATATCAAACATGATCACAAAATCAAATAAGTTGGACTAGGCAAATGAGCACAATATGATAGTATTTTATAGTATGGCATCTCAGGGATGGCCAAAGGCAAATCAGGTTAGCAACCAACTCAAAGCATGATGCAAGCCAAGTGGAATATGGTTTCACACAATAAGGATGCAGAGGTGAATACACTCAAGTATGAGGAGGCACAGTAGCAGAATTATCATGGATTTAAAGTTAACAATGGCACTACAGCTTGGTTAGGAGCTCAGCAAACTCATGCAGGCAATACAGGGATTAAGTTCTAGTCATAGGATGCATGATCAAATGCAGGTAACAATACTAAGCAAGATGAAATGCCTTTTGGAGGCCATGTGATTACATAGAACAAGCATACAGAGTTTTTCAGCTAGGATAAGAATCAGGAGAGGAGAAAGCACACAAGAAAACAAGTAAAAAAGGAGCAGGAGTATCATGCAAAAGTCAAAAGGAAACAGTAGCGTAGAGTAGCATGGGTATGCAACAACCAGGGTAAAAGAAAATAGGCAAGTTACAACATATGTGAAGGGAAAGGGTTATGCAAAATTCATTCAATGGTACATGATGACATATCTAGAACAGGGGGAGTGGCAAATCATAGTCAGTAGTGCAGAGTTCAGGGAGTAAAACAGGACAAGGATAAGATTTGATGTTCATGATCACTAAAGATGTCCAAAGTGAGATGCAATGCCATAGGATTCCCAAGGAGGAAACTAACTATGCAAGACTAATGAGAATGAACTATCAATACGGAACTCAGGTAGTTAAAAATAACTTCTCAAGATACTGAGGGGTATACAAAACAAGGTTCAGTGCTATGATTATATAATGGTCACATATGAGTTAAGTTGAGCAGCACAGAATTATGTCATGTCACCAAGGCAGTAATTCAAATAGATACAGTTGAATATAAAGTTACTAGATGGGACAACTACAGACAATCATGTGGTGAGTCATGGAGCATGGATATATTATTAACAAGTGGTAAGGCATAATGATGGGCACATAGGGCATGGACAGGCTTTCATAATGCAAACAAATAGGCATTTGAGGTATGGAAGTCACTTCAGACAGTGTGATAGCTCAGAAGGGGGCAAGCCTAAGTGTAGTCAAGTCAGGCATGGGATATAAAACAAGAAAGGGAAGCACTCAAAATCACATACCACCATATGCAGCTAAGGAGGAGGGGCATGTATGCTGACTAGTCTGTACCTAGGTTGAAACATGAGAGAGGCCTGACAAAGTACTATGTAATGACTAAATGCATGTGAAGAGTTATTTCAGATGAGGTATTGCACAAATAAGCAAATAGGCATGAGTAGGCAAGCTAAAATAAAGGAGACAGGATCATACATGGGAGGACGCAACTATGTGAATATTCAGGATCAGGCCATTGTCAACAAAGAGTAGAGATCAAACATGATAAGAAAAAGATTCAGAGGCCATTTAGAGATGATTCCAACCCTATTCTAACATGTAGGAAACAAGTCACGTGTAATTGAGATTACAGAATTAGCAAAGGGACTGTCATGATTCAAAGACATACATTTTGGACACATCAGACAACATTTGGAGCTCACACCAACTACAAACGCACACTTATAAGTCACTCTACACCTTAGGCATGGCATAACAGGAGGGACCAACAATCACAAACAATGATGTGTACATGGTAGAATCAACATGTTCAGTCTTCTCAGATTTCACACATAAGCACAGTCAAGTTCAAAAGGAAATAAAAAGAAATAACTCCAGATCATTTTTTTTTGCACATAGAGCATATACTCAAGTCTAACTCCTTACAATATGCAGACAGCACAGGGATAATTGTTACGCCCCAGAAAATTTCATGTTACTAAGGCTGCAGACGGCTTAATGTGAGCTCAAGGAGGAGCAAATATTACAAGTATAAAGGATGAAATTCTACTGTATTAGCATTAGGATAGCATGAGTATGATATTTGAAATTCGCACAATACGATTGGAATGATACGTTAAAAGATATATAGCCCTCGTAATCGTAAGCTGAGGTGGGGTCCACATGTCGAGATTTTATAAAGGACATATGAAAATTTATATGAACGGTATATATGTATTTAAACACAATTCAAGAAGGACCCTTGAGCCAAATCCAAGTGTAAGCTCTCCAAAAAGACGTTTTTAAGGTACGTTTTCGGGTAATCTGACTTCGGGAGGCCAGAACCCCATCATTATTTGGGAATTTGGGAAAACACCTAAAATAAAAGTTATAGATAATTGAAATACCTTTCCAACCATAGGTCATGGGCCTTCACACGACATAGGGATAAAAAGTTATGGACATTTTAAGGAAAAAAGGTCAAGCTGGGCAGTGGGCTCGGTCCAACCCGACTCAAGGTCGGTGGGAACCGACCCAAGACCCCTATATAAGGGTGAAATTCGTGCAATTTGTTGACATTTAACCCCAAAAAGAGCTGAACCTTTTAGAGAGATAGAAAGGAGAGTTAGAGAGAGAAAGTGGAGAATCGATCAAGTTCGAGGCCCCGAATCCCGAGGCTCGTGAAGGATAAAGTGTAGTACGAGTTATCGTCGTCGTTTTAAGCTAAATATTGATCTTGGGGGATGATATTTTCGTGGTTGATCTGCTGCTAAGGTATGTATAAGATTCCTTTTATGCTATTAAAGTGTTTATTTAGAGTTTTAATGGATTAGAACGGAGGAAATAATGTTAAAAGCTCGTTTCGTATTTTTGGGGAGTTTATGAAGGTGGGGCTGTTTCAGTGGAGTTAAATGGATGGAAATATATGAGTTATGATGTATCTTGATTGTCGATATTATTGTTTGATGTTGTTGCTGATAATTTAGCTGAATTGGAGTTTCGGGTTTGTCCAGTTTATAAAGGAAATGCTGTCGAAATTCCTCTAGAAATAGAGATAAGTTTAAGGGGTTGATTATAAGGATATATATTGGATTGATTGTTGGTAAATTGGTATTGTTGATAGATTAGCATGACCTGAATATGGGATGTGGTTAGCTGGAAAACGGCAAAGGTATGTAAGGCAAACTTTTCTTCCTTTGGCATGATTCTTGCTGTTATTCATTCTATATGTACTCCATATGATTCCATTCTTAGACGAGTAAGGTCTAAATCTTTCTTGTGATGGCTTATTGATATTGTACTCCTATTCTGTTCCAAAGGAAACACCCATAAGGTGCTAAGTTGAGTTATGTATATGGTTTTACTAATGATTTCGAGGAAATGAGTTTTATACTAAAGGAAACATAAAGTTTGATTTTCAAAACCATTCCAAAGGGGGTGCGAGATTTTACTACTTCATTTCGTTTACGATTTATGTCACATTCCGTAGTATCAACCCTTTGTACTGATATGATCAGTTATCCTTTGGGTAGGGCAATAAGATGAAATTGAGTAGAATATAAGTAGTAAGAATTTCATAACAATTCTACCTTTAAACCTGGAAGTATGTCCTCCTAAGTCTAGTGAGATACAAATTTGATAACTTCTTATGAAAGACTAAGGCTAATATCTGGATTGTGATGACTTGATTAGTGACTTATGATATGAATTGAAATTGATATTTGTGTATTGAGTTTGAGTTTATATTAAGCAGAAGCGGCTGCCCGAAGGGGCCATCGTTATTAAGCCGGAAGCGGCTGCTCGAAGGGGCCATCATTATTAAGCCGGAAGCGGCTGCCCGAAGGGGCCATCATTATTATGCCGGAAGCGGCTGTCCGAAGGGACTATTCTGTTAAGATGTCGGAAGCGGCATATGTGTTGGATTGCATTATTTACTTAAAGATTATTTTGAGACTTCGTGTGCACATTTATGTTTCTTCCAGCGAAGGCTGCAGGTATTGAGTTAGGTTGCGATTTCTTCTCTCCTAAGTAAAATTATGATTATGACTTGTTACAACCTTACATACTCAGTACATTGTCCGTACTGACGTACTTTTGCTTGGGGACGCTGCGTTCATGCCCGCAGCCCCAGATTGTTTGGCAGGTTAAGTGTATAGCTAGGATGCTTGGATGTCAGCTGGGATTGGCAAGTTCCACCTCATTCTGGAGCTGTGCTGAGTCATGTATCGATATGTATGATTATGGGTATGTCAGGGCCCTGTCCTGACTCATAATGTTCAGTTTACTTCTTAGAGACTTCTGCAGACAGTGTCCTGTGGTATATTTGTCGAGATGTCGACAAAGTGATGTCAGTTGAGTCATTTGTGGATTTTAAAAGAGTGTATTTTAGATGATTTAGATTAGTTTAAAGTACTTATTTGATTGAAAGTTCTCATAATCGTTATAGAGATAATGATTTCTATTTGGAAAAATTTTATGTTTTTAAAAGTTTTTGAAATGACAGGTTTTAATAGAGAGAATGTCTAAGGGTTCGCTCGACTCTGATGAGAGTCGGGTGCCCGTCATGCCCTACCATTGCTAGGGTGTGACAATAATTATAGACTAACCTAAAATGATCTAAGCATGGTTTTGGAACCCTCCTATACACAACCAATGAAAGATTTTGAATCAAGGTCAAAAGACTACTATAAGATCACTTTTCTTACATCACAAATGGGGTAAAACAAGGAACAAGCATCGTACTTCACAGCTGCAAGGCAGCAGACCCTTAATGCTGACACATAATTCAAGTGAGACCTACTTAGATGTTAAGTAAAGAGGTGATGCTACACTAACAAGCCCTAAGTCAAGGTAAATATACATGGAGGCATGATCAGAGAGAAGCAGGCCAACAATTAAGAGGTTTAAGCAATATGGGATATGACAGAACCAATTATCCACTACTCTTTCATATGAGTGCAAGGAAACTAAATCAATCCAGTCATATCAACACCTTAACCATAAGATGACAACAGAGTAGTTTACAAGCAATATTACAACAAAACTAACTCAGCAAGACCATACCAAGGCCAACTATACATATATATATGACTAGACAACATGTTTTGAAGAAAGGTTTTCCCTTCAAAAATACGCAAATAAACAAAACCAAACACTCAAGCAATTGCATTTCTAATAGCCTAGCAGTCCCAACTCCACATGTACAAGATTAACCTATAAAACTATATAAACATTACTAATAACAACAGAATAAGACTGAACTAATAACTAAACTGCCACTAAAACATAAATTAAAGACAAGAAGCTATAAATAATAAAAGAATTACCTTTTTGGATGCAGCCTATCACCAAGAATGAAATTGAGAGTTCTTCCACCTCCGAAACTTGGCCAACAGCCCAAACAATAAAGAAAACTTTAAACTTAGTGCCAAATAAAGACCCTTAACACTAAAATTTTAACTGAAAATGCTTTTTAAACTCAGAGATTTAAGTATGGAATTCTCAAATCTGAGTTTTAAGCTTATAAACTTTTTTTTTTCAAGCCAAACTCTTCATTTCCTTTTTTTTTTTTTTTTGAAACGAAAATATGGGGTTCTATTTATAACCCCAGGAATAACACTCAATGCCCTCACCACCGATGTGGTACATCAAATTTTTACAAGTTTTAACTTAGTTTTTTACAAACCAAAGGCTCAGATTCGAAGAAACAACAATCAATGGCTAGATTTCGATCTCTATAACTGTAAAAGTAAAGAAATTAAAAGAAATACTTGGATAGTACCTTTAAGGGTCTGTTTGGATGAAGAAGTTGACCGGTTTTGAAGAAAAGGACGAGCCATTTAATGGACTCTTCCTCTCTTCCTATTCATCACCACCACAATGTCACTACGATGACGCCACAAACTGTAATGGGACTGCGCAGAGGGGTAGGGGGGGGGGGGGGTAGGGGAGAAGGACAGGCGTGGAAGAAGAGTAGGGCTGCTAGGGTATTCACCCTAGCCTCCTCTCCATTTTTGAAATATAACCCCTCCCTCCGTTCTTTTGTTATTGTGAGGGAGAATTATGTATTGTTGGGCCGCGTTTAGCTCCTTTGTGGGCTGGACCTGGCCCACTTGTTTTTTTAAAAAATTTAAAATGTTTTGTATATCATGGGCGTATATGAGCGTATATCTAATGAATATATACTCGCGAGGATAGAATAGGAATTTTAGCAAAATGGATCGTTGTTTAAGGCATGCAGTCGTACAAAGAAACAATTAAAACGAGGTCGAATGAGGACGTAATAAAATTAACAAAGCGTTTTAAACTCATTTTGCAGAAACAACCCTCAATTGACCCTTAATTGAAGAGGGTTGCAATTATGGCCAATCTTTGTAATCAATTGCAGAAATACCTTTGCAATTAACCATTTGCAAATATAGCCTTATTTTGATAATTAATTTAACCAATTAAATCTATTTTGAGTTAATGTCCTTAATTAATTTGCCCATGGCTTGGACATTTCAATTAAAGCCATTTACAATTCAACATTTGCAAAATTGACCCCAGCTACATTGAACCATGAATTGGTTAATTATGAGGCGGTCATTTATGCAAGAATAACAATAACTACAAATCATAATTTTAAAACAATTTTTTGCCAAAATGGCACAAACATGCACATATATCATAACTCAAAACTTGAGGGGTAAAATTGTAAATTCTTTTTAATTACTCAAATTCCTCGGATATAAAATAAAAATAAATTTCCTTTTATCTATTTCTTCTAATTTTACCGAATTAAATGAACAATTGTTTAAAATTGTTTTGCTGCTGATAAATTATAAAAATATTGTAAAATGCTGTAAAACTACTGATAAATTTCTAAATAATTAATAGAGCCTTGAAGGTTCCCCTATTAATTTATGAAAGTAAAATAGTGTCATGAATAATTGTTTAAAATTATTCTGAATTTCTGTGAGTGTGCGAAATTATCTTATTTAATGATCCAAGGATCCTGAGTAATCAAAATAAATTACGGGAGGTCAAAAATTAGGTGTCAACAAATGGCCGCCAATATCTCGGTAATCGTTATTGATTTTCATCTCTTTTTACTATGGTGAAAGTTGTGTTATTGACCAGAAAGTGAAGAGAGAAGGAGAGAGAGGCCAGAAGGAGAGAGAAATGTAAAAATATGTATTTTCTTTGACTTTTAACGCTCCAAGAAAAGTTGTGGCACACGCGCTTTGCCACGTAAGTTGTATGTGCTTAATATACACAATTAAATATAGTTCAGGGGTCTAATTGGAACAAGCCTTAGTTGAAGTGTCAAAGTGGAAAATAACGTAAATTTAAGAGTCTGTGTATGTATTTGGCCTAAAACCAATGAATACGTCAACATTCATAACATGTATATTCTGTCTGCCAGTGCCAATTTAATAATCCACCTTGACTGGTCAAACTTGTCACCATTTCTAATTAGTAGACTTATTTGTCATCATAAGTTAAATCTTCCAAGTTTCTTTCTCCTTTTTTTCCAGGTTTCCTTCCACTTGGTTGTAGGTCGCCAAGTTTTGGACTAAAAATATCATTGGGGTTTGATCTTGTTAATAATAAAGGCTTAAGTCATTGATAGACCGTTGAATTTGTCCGTATAATCCATTTAGACCCCCAAATTGAGGCTAGTTTCAGTTGAACACTCTAACATAATTTTATTGTGCCATTTAAACACAAAATTAATATGCAATCAAACACAAAAAGTGCATGCAATTCACGCACCCGAATGACAAAAAAATCGACGACACGTGGATTTTAACTTTTAAAAAAAAAAAGATTTTGCAATTTTTTTTTTTATCTCTCTTCCATCTTCTCAGCTACGGCCGCCGCTATCTCGCCAATACCACCTTCATGCCTAGGGGTGGGCATGGTACGGTATTTGAAACTTCGGTTCGGTAACTTCGGTATTCGGTTTTTTAAAAATACGATACCATTACCATACCAAATTAATTCGGTACGGTTCGGTATTTTTAAGTTTGGTTTCGGTATTTCACGGTACGGTAATTCGGTAACCATAGTTTATTTGACTTCGACTTATGTATATACTCATGTAATAAAGGATTATGACTTCGAGATTTCTCAATTATATTAAACTAACACCATACACAAATACACATATTTAAAAGAAAGTACAAGCAATTTTCTTCGTTAATCAATTGCACAACGGACATTTGAATCACGATAGAGTAGTCAAAGTTTCAAAGTCTAAACAACATTAGCCAAAATTAAGCATAATCTTCGGTCCTAAACAATTTTACACCAAAAATTTCATTCAGCAGCAGAGAGAATAGGCCATTTCCACCATTTCAAGTCTTAATGTATTGGAAAAATAGCAGAGACAAATTAAAGGCTGCTTCTAGGCCTCAGCATATGTGAAAGACTAAAAACATGAAAATATTGGATAAAAAGTTAGCTTTGATGGTACAATTTTCTATTAGATACAAATTGGCATTAAATGAGATGTGATGTAATTTTTTATACGAAAACTAGTCTATATATTTAGCAGTAGTAAATATAATATATATGGATTGTATATATGTAGTATAAACTTCGGTATGATATACGGTATTTCGGTATCTATTTTATAAATACCAAATACCATACCGAATACCAAAGAAAATTTAAATTCATACCAAATACCATAATACTAAAACCGCGGTATTAAAAACTTCGATATCGATATGGTATTCGGTATATACCATACCGTACCCACCCCTATTCATGCCACCAACACCAACACCATTGTAGCTTTCCACCAAATTTTAACCCTAAACAAGTAACAAAACCTTATATGTACCAATATTTATCCAATTTTCGTCACTAAACCATTACATATCTTCACCGGAAAAATCATCAATTAGCAAGGATTTTCGCCAGAAAATATGAAGTTCCACAGCAAAATGATTTCCCCGGCACCTTCCTCTTTTCTTGTTTTCTTCTTCACTCAAATTCATTGTTCAGCCAGTCAAGAATCAAATCAGTTAAAATTAAAAGTTAAGATCTGTGAAATAAATAAGATAGAGGCAGAGAAGTGGTTGATCGAAAAAAAAAAAGTCCGGGCAGAGCACAATCTTTTTCCGGCAACAAACTCTTGTTTGCAGAACACTGTTAACAATCTGAGAAGGAGAAGAAGAAGCTACATTTTTCTCTGCCAAAGAAAGAGAGAAAGTTAACAAGAAAAAGTTATTGCGGCCATCTCAATTTTTCCAGCAACCATTCAAATTGACGACGTCACTCCCGACCTTCAGACCTCCATGAAAGTTACCACCATTGCAACCCCACCTCTACTTTACTCCCCACCTTCTAGGGTTTGTGCTTGGGGAAGACAAGATAAGAGAGAGGAAAATATTGAGTTTTACAAAAATAAAAATAAAAATAAATTGATCTTAGATACATTCACGCGCTTAAGGGCCATGAAACACAATTTTTAAACTCCAAAACAATGTACTGAAGTTTCAGTTTATACAAGTTGAAATTTCATTGAAATATTTGGTGTTTGGACTTTGTCTTTTGAAGTTCTAAATCCAAGAACAATTTCTGGAGTGCATATGTTCCGCGTTACGTGGGACATATATGATTTAATTTTTTTTTATTTTAGTGTTATTGTATAATAGTAAATTTCTCGCATTAAAAATGGCTAAAATTTAATCTAATTAATTCTAACACGTTAGTATAACTTGATCATTTTTTTTGCATGGATTGCCCTTCTTTTGGGGTGGTCTTTAAATTTTTCCCCTCATATTTGTGTTCTTTAAGTTTTGCCCTTCGCTTAGATACCTGAGGTTCTGGGTTCGAACTCCCGCTCAGTCATAAAATAAAAAAATAATTTCGCAAGGCAGGGCTGGGGGGAGTGTATGCCGGATCCGGCATACAATCCTTAAGGAAAAACTAAAGTTATGCCGGAGGAGGCAGACTTTGCTTTGAGACATATATTTTATTTTTTTTACTTTTCAAGGCAAACTTTTAATTATGCCTTAAGGAAAGGTTCCGCCTTATGGGGCATACTTTTAGTTATGGCATAACTAAAAGTATGCCCCATAAGGCGGAACTTTCATTAAGGCAATACTAAAAGTTTGCCTTAAGGAAAAATTCTGCCTTATGAGGCATACTTTTGGTTATGCCTTAATTAAAAGTCTGCCCCATAAGACATAGTTTCTTATGGAAAAGTTTTGCCCCATAAGGCATGACTAAAACTATGCCTTGAGGAAAAGTTATGCCCCCTCCGGCATAACTTTAGTTTTTCCTTAAGGACTTTATGCCGGATCCGGCATACACTCCCTCTAGCCCTGCCTTGCGAAATTATTTTTTTATTTTATGCCTGAGCGAGGGTTCGAACCCAGAACCTCAGGTATCCAAGCTAAGGGCAAAACTTAAAGACCACAAATATGAGGAACAAAATTTAAAGACCGCAAATATGAGAGGCAAAATTTAAAGACCACCCCATAAGAAGTCTCCGAATTGCCCATGAGAAATAGTCATCATTGACATGCCCATAGCCATTTGATTTGGGTTCACCTTAGCTTGAACATACATAAGTCTCTTTGGGCTTCAAAATGAAAAATTTCAACTAAGGAGGAAAATCAATCTAATTTATGGGAAAAATCTTGCTATTCTACTTCGTTTTTTCTCCAAATTGTTTGTGTCTTTTGCTTGCCCTATTTTGTTTTTTGGCAAGAGTCGAATTGTTATTTCTCTTTTATTTTAAGCTTATTCGTTTGTAACTGTGCAGAACAAATTATGTTCTTCTATAGACGTTTTTGCACTATGTAAAACCATACAGATGAAGAGTATGTACTTTTATGTAATTTGAATACAAGCATAGATAAACTTTTTTTTTTTTGGCTGGAAAAGAGGAGATTGCATTAAAATAAAGAGCGGAAACCAAATCGAATTGATGTTGTTCCTAAGAGGTCTTTGCTAGTAAAGAAGGAAACAAAGGTTGGAGATTTGTTCCAAAAAACATCTTCTTCCCCAGCGATTACATTTGAGTGCCATTTTCTCCCATGGTTAGCTAGGTGGTGTGCAACCGAGTTCGCTTCACAGTAAATGTGGTTTACTGGTGGTTGCCCAATTAATAATGGAGTAAATTACACCCTACGTTAATTAGGGTAGCAATGTTATCAAAATTGACCGATTTTTTTAAATCATTCAAAAAATGACCTACTCCCTCCTCCTTACTCTTTCTTTCTCTCTCTCTCTCTCTCTCCATCCACTCCATCCTCCTCCCACCTCTCTCTCTTCTTCGCTTTGCCGCCATCCCAACGGCGCCGGCGCTCGGCACCATCGAAAAAGACAGAGAGAGAGGTCGCCGCCCTTCTCTCTCGCTCTCTCTCCTGCCCTCCCCCTCCTCTCTCTCTACTGTGCTTCCTCTCTCTTTCTCCGACGACGACGATTTTCCGGTGGCTCAGATCTGGCCGCCTTCTCCCTGCGATGGCACAGGTCTGATTAGAAATTACCTTAGATCTAGATCTAGCATCTATAAAAAAACTCATCGAGGTGGTGGTGGAGCGCAGGTGACGACGGTGGGGTTCGCAGAACGTGGTTGAGGTTGGCGATGGAGAAATCGGGAGGGGCAGGGATAGTGAAGGTATAATAGTGTATAATATGTATATGTATATGGGTATATGCATGTAGATGGGTGTATATGGGTATGTGAGTGCATATGGGTGTATCTGGGTAAATGGGTGTTTATGGTGTTGATGGGTGTATCTGGGTATATGGGTGTATATGGGTTATAAAAATGTATATGAGTGTATATGTGTGTTTATGTATATAGGCGTATAAATATGTATACACCTTCAAACAACTATATTCATAATGTACTTGTCTTTTGTATATGAGTGTATAATACCGTATAAAAGTGTTTTTGGGTTAAAGCTTTGCAATGTAAGTTTTGGGTTATTTTTTTGCAAAATATAAGTGAGCAAATTTTATATTTATAAAATTTCCCCAATAATGGAATCTCTGTATTACTGAGATCTCAATATTTTTCAAACTACACAAAACAGATGATGTATTACTGAAGACTTAGAATAAATAAATTAAAATGCCATGCTACGCGTTAGGAATTTGTAAACCAAGCCTGATGAAGGAACCGGACATTATTCATCGATCTCCCAAATTAGAAACAATAGATTATAAAAAACTAAAATAATAATTGAAGCATATTACATAATTCAACAGTCCAAACCAACTACAAATCTTTGTAAGGAAAGAATGGCATTATATACATAGAGTACACTAAAATATGAGTCTCAAAATAGGACATCCCACATTCCTAAATAAAAGAGGAGTTGACAGACTAGTGTGCTAAAATAAAACATCTTTGACAACTCAAAATTAGCAAGCTACCATATATAGGACATTTTTAAAAATATAAGAATGGAAGAATCAGTACTCATTTTAAATTATAACATGGTTGACAGCCCAAATAAGCAAAGCCCTATATTTGTTCATTGGAACTTGATCTGCAAATTGATATGTATCCAAATATGTCTATTTCGTCGTACAAATTCACAAGTCACAAACATAATATTATATTATTCTCACTGTCTGTTACTTCACTAGATATAGTACCATTATTCCTTCATTGATTAAACTATACATAAATTTAAAATATAAAATATTGTCTAGTTGTATTTAGCAAAACAGGAATTTTAAAAGCTCTAGACGCTCTTTTTTAATACAGATTTGCACAACATATTATTCATAATGGGGAACCGCTCATTACGACATTCCTCTTATGAATTTTGTGGAACTTAAGTACTCTCTACGACATTCCTCTCATGAATTACGAAGGAAACTTTTATAGTAAGTGAAACATATAGAATTGTGATCAACTAAATATTGAGACGCCTCCTATTAGTTGTCGATTAGAATTGGACCATAAATGAGAAATTTAAATGCTTTAGGATAGAAATGAGGAAATATATGAGAGTTAATGAGACACAATTTGAAGGATCTTGAAAGTTCGTTTGATCAAGGTTTGAAGTTCTAACAGAACACCCGTTGCTTTTATCTATTGTTAACATAATATTATTCTCGTTGTCTGTTACTTTCACTAGATAGTACCGTTATTCCTTCGTTGATTAATTATACAAAGTTTAAAATATTGTCTACTTGTGTTTAGCAAAACAAAGAACTGAAAAAAGCTCACTTTTTTTTAATCATTCGATATTTGAAATTCTCGATTAACTTAAATTTGTGCTGCATAGATTTTTTTTATTTTTAAGGGGGAGAGCTCCCAACAAACTTCTATAGTAAATGGATTATATAGAATTGTGATCACTTAAATACTAAAAAGTCCCAATATTTATTTTTGATCAGGATTGAACTGTAAAAGAGAAATTTAAAATGCTCTGGGTCGATAAAAATGAGGGAATATCTAAGGAAATTTAAAATGCTCTAGGTCGATGAAAATGAGGGAATATCTAAAATACTAGATTTAATCATATATACAATTTGAAAGATTATGTAGGTTTATTGCTCAAGGTTTGACGTTTAATAGGACTCCTTATAAGCGTTGTTTCTATCTATGTTATTTAAAAATAATCAAGTCATTAATGACGAGAAGAAATAAAGAATTAACTCTTCACGTACGTAATTACAAAAGATTCTCACAGGACTTTCTCCATTCCAAGGACTCAAACACAAAAACTTTAGTTATGAGTGAAATATTGATTAATCCATCCATCCCCCTTCACTATATAATTAGTACATTTAGATTGAAAATGACAAGACTTAGAATAGCTCAATATAGCAATAATCATAATGTGGTGAAGATTCGATCCAAGTGCCATGTATATATTTGTCTGTAAAGTGAAACCTAGGACCTATGATGTCAACTTGCTAAGTATATTCTAAATTACATATTTTTGCTCCCTTCGTTCATGGGCTCGATGCCATCAAACTTTAAATTATTTCCAATCACAGCTTTTTTAAGATAGCCCTAACTCTATAAACAAAAAAAGGGAAAATTACTAATAGTAGAAAGTGAGGGTTAGGCACTAACATGGTGGTCAAAAAGGGTTGCAAGATGCGCATTATTGATTATTTTTAGTTGCTTGTGTAAGTCCATGAACTGAATTCTCTTTTTACAAAAATAAGAAAATAAGTTAATGGGACTTGGCAAAAATATCAACATGGCAAAACATTTAATATTACAAACAAGGACAAGGGCAAATGACGCATACTCAGCAAAATATTCTGCAATTGGATGGCTTTTCAGCAAAATGAAATGAAAGATGGAATGGATTCTGATGCACAAGTTTGTTTGATTTGATTTAATTAATACACTGTCAATCACTCCCCAAAACCTTTTTTTTTTCTTATACTATACATCAATTCAACGAAGCGCATAACAAAAAGTCGAAAAATAATCCTAGCATGTTTGTCGTATGAAAATAGTTTCAAATTTTTTTTATTTTTTTCATATTTGATTGGTCAAGATATTTTGCAACATATTTTCTCTTGGAATATAAATTACTTAAAATATTAGGAAAAAGATATTTCGAGTGGAAGTAGGAAAAACAAGTTCTATAATTGACATTTCACTTTAGATTGTTTCCTCCCAAACCTCCAAATCCACCCCAAACCCCTCCCCTCTCCATGTCTCATTTCATTAGTGTTTGCCTAATTATATATAAATGCTCTTGGCTTACTTAGCAAACACAAGAAATTAAAATAAGTAAGAAAATTGCTTATTCTCTACGAAAGTATTTTCAAGAAAATATTTTTCGTGGAAATTTTTTTCTTCATATATATCAAACACGCTACCTTTTATTTTTCCTTCAAATTTTAAGCCAGTATAATCAGTGAATACATGAGAGAATGTTTATGCAATTAGTATACATTTGTCATATACTAAGTATACACCGGCGATAACTACATGTACGGTTACGGTTATTTCAACAGCCACAGAAAAAAGGGCAAAAAGGTGGAAAACCCAATAAAATGAAAGAAAGAAACAGCAGAATGTGGTGATATGCTTTGCATTATAATTATTCAATATTAAATAAGTTAGTTTTATGCCTTGCTTTATTAGCTCTTAAGTGGGCTGACCTAATATCTTTATGCCTTGTCAGTGAAGAAAACTTTTTGTTGTACTTGCAAGAAAAGGATTGAAAAGTATGCTCGTTTAGAGTCACCAAGGGTTATTAAGTTTATTTATTTATTTATTTTGCTTTCATGGTGTGTAACTTTTGGACCACCATGGCCGTTTAAGCTCTTTCATCCTCATCCAAATAGGAGAGAGACGGGAAAAGCTACTAAAATTAGGTCCTCTAATTAGATATATAACGTAAGTACAAATAAAACTTTACTCACATGCATATAGTGTTTATAAGTAATATCAACTTATTATGGTTAAATAATTTAATTAATGATCGTTGAATATATAATAATTGATCATAGTTAAGTGAGAAGTCTATGTGCAAACATATCTCATACATTTATTTGCTTGGTGTAAATAATGATATAGGTGCAAATACTGCTAGCCAATGGTACGCCTACGTCAATAGTATTTGTATGTTTAAATATAAAAGTGTAGAGTTATGGCATTATAACATTATACAAGTATAATCGTATTAATTAGTGGCAGAATATATGAAGGTTATCGAGCTGTACCGAAGTTTAACAATAGTAAATGGAATTGAAGAACTCATTCTAAGCTTTGAAAATGCAGATAACAATTAAGCTACATAATGGGGAGATATTGTATTCTGTATAAATTTATAATCATGCGAGTATAAATTAGATAATAAAAGAAAGCCTTAAACAAGTATTTACAGTAAAAAAAACTAATCTAGATTAAAACGCTAAACCACACAACTGATCCTAAACAACAGGAGAAGACTTGTAAGGATCTGATTATCTAGACAACAATAAATTATCTGAATGAAGAAGTATCGGTCGATCACTATGTTCTTCATATTCGTCGGGTGTCATTAATTTCTTGATTGATATATAATCCAGTGAAAACTAATTAAATTATGAGACGTGGAGATGATAATTGTATAGCACATACCTAAAAGGTCAGTATTATGTTACTAACATTTTATGACGAATGAATTAAACATTTCCATTTTTAAATGCCACCTAAAGAACAATGGTAGTAATGCTTGTCATAATCATGCAAGCAAACTAAGCCCATTATTTGGTTTCCACTTCATATTATAATTAAGCCTTTTCAGGTAAAACCTTGATGCTACTTTTTTAATTCCAAAATTAAAGACAAAACCGTGACATACGACTTCCAATTCCTTTGAAATATCATCTTCATCTCTTCTATTAAATATTCTAAGTAACTTTGTAATATGGATATATAACATTAATAGTCTTATGTGACATAAGTTATGTCTAATCCTTCACCTTTAAGGTTTCGTAGGAACACCAAATATACGCCTTTTTTGAAAAAAAGAAAGAAAAAAACTTAGAAGGTTAATTCCTAATAAAAATGTAATGAGCTGAAAGGCTCAACCTCGAAATGAGAGGTGAGTCCATGATTTAAACTTAATGAGTTAGACCCATGAGGTTCTTAGTACTGAATTTTATTATACTTTTAACGGTATGGATTCAGATATAATATTTGTTTATGTTTTGAAATATTAATATATATAAATATATTATGTATTGAAAATAATAGGTTCAAATGAATTTGATGCCAAAGTGCTGCATCTGCCCATCTTAAAACTATGAATATCTGGTGTTTCTTACTATTTTGATGAGATTTATCTTAATACAGTTTTCTAGTTTTTGGCAAAACAATTATCAGGATGTACAAAAAGCAATTTCTAGTACGCAAGTTAAATCAATTATAATATTGCTCGATTCTTCTGTTATTTGACCCCGAAAATCTATTTGGTTGCATCATTATGTATTATCTCAAAATTTCCTCCACTCGTTGACCATGACGAAATATTATTTTAATTTGATATTTAGTGAGGCTTATTTAACTAATAATAGTAGCAATAATAATAAGACGAGTCCATCCAATCATTTCTGGCATATAAGCCATGTTTATGAATACATGATGTCATGGACGTACTTGTGGACAACATAAGACGGATAATACATGGAATTACGTAGCAATTTATCCAAACAACATAATAATCTCGATTACATGAAAGTGACGTTGAGAGTGTCTAACGGCATAAAATACACTTTATTATCTTTTGTATAGATTGGAATCCCAATGAAATTCTGTTGCCTCACGCATTACAATATTAATTGCAAGAGGACAAGCACATCAATTTGTAGTTATTCCAACAAATTTCTTCAAATATAAACAAATCAATGATTTAATTATAGTCGCAAAGACGAGACGCTTGTATATCATATTATCATGTGCGGGGCGTTAGGCCAAACGACACGCGTTGTAGGTTCCCTGAATCCGCGACTTAAATAGTACAAAAAAGAAAAATTGAACCAAACTAGTACCAAAAAAAAAAAAAACACATTAATAGGTTTCACGCACGAATTTTGCGCGTGAAAGGACCAAACTGCAAAAATGCAGTTTGGGCATTTCACGCACGAAATTCGTGTGTGAAAGGAGTAACTTGCAAATATATAGTTGCCAACTTTAAAAAATATACCTGGCACCTTTCACGCACGAATTTCGTGCGTGAAGTAGCATACCTTTTTTTTTCTCTTAAATCTTACCTTTCAACTCACATTTTTTTCCCATACTTTGGGCAAAGATTAGTCATGTTTCAAAACCCCAAAATATCAATATTTTATATAAAACTTAATATCTTTTTTGCGTACAATAATGTCGGCTCATTACATCAAGTCCACCTAAACGTTTGGATCGCCGTTTTAGGGGTTCTAAAGTGCCCCGAAGTAAGTTTTGAAACTTGTCTATTTATAGGGTTTTGATTTAAGTGTTTTATTATATTTGAATGTACAAATATAAATATTTGATTTAATAATAATTCATCCAATACGAGAGGTTTATACTAATTAAAAAATAATTCATTCCATCTAATTACAATACTAATTCAAAGTAATACAATAATAAATTACAATAATAATACAATTTTCAAGTTCTAGAGACATTATTACTTTGAGACGTGCTTGTACTACCACGGCCTTGTTGCCCACACGAACGTTTGTCATGGCCATATTGCTTACAGGTAGAGCACTTGCGAGAATAAGTTCTTTCACTAACATCCATTTGATTGGGTCTACGACTCCGTGAGTTAATGCCCAATTTCCTGATGTAATCCTTGTTGGCAACCATCGAAAACGGCTCGTTTGGCCAATAAGCTTCATTACCAAGTGGGTGGAATTGGCCGGAATATGCTCTAAGGTAACTGTGGACCTTGTATTCCCCCGCCACATAACTTGTTACCGTTTTTCTCATTCTCTCGAAGCACTTGATAGCATGAGAACACGGCATGTGATACGTTTGCCACTTACCGCAAGTGCATGTTCTTGTTGCCTCATAAACGGTATGCACGTTTCCACCCTTACCGTTGCGATAACCCGTCCTAACTTCATACACATGTTGAATTGGGTCATACTCGGTCATTTGGTGATGCTCACATTTTTTTCTATAATGCTCCATAATTTTGAAGGGCTTTGGCATCCATGTCCCGTCGTCGGCTAATATCGCTCTAGCCTGCCTTGTCCTAACAACAAATCGCTCCACAACCTGCTTGAAAGTCATTCTCACCATTGCGGTGACAAGTAGTCCTCGAGCAGATTTCAGCAAGCCATTGAAAGATTCGGAGCTGTTTGTTGTGAGCATGCCCCATCTTTTGCCTCCATCAACATGAAGCGTCCATTTTTAAACTTCGAGCTTCATCAACCAAACATATGCGGGTTCACTCACTGCCTTGATCAGATCCATTTTTGCAGCCCATTTTCGTTGTTGATGCTCCATCGCAGCCCCCCACATCAATTTGTTTAGAGTGCCAGTGTGAAACGTTGATTGCAAATTTGCCTTCAAGTGCCTTAAACAATAACGATGGTAAACAAAGGGAGGCTGCCACCCCGGTAAATTAGCCATATTGTGCAATATGCCTTTATGACGATCAGACAACACGCATATTCCGGTACGATCCTTAATAACATGAGTTTTCAAATGGGTCAAAAAGATCCCCCATGTGTCGTTGCTCTCGTTAGCGGCAATTGCGAAAGTAAGAGGAAATATTGACCCATTGGCATCCATTCCTATTGCAATTAGGAGCTTGATGTCGTAGGCACCATATACATGCGTACCATTTATGGATATCACTGGTCGGCAGTGAGCAAAACCATCAATGCATGGTTTGAATGTCCAAAATACGAAGTTGAAGATTTTACCCTCTATAAGCCGCCACTCTACAACAGTACCATTATTAAAATGTTGTAGAGCTGCCATATACCTTGGCAGCGATTGAAAAGAAGTATGCCAATTTCCAAAGACCATCTCAAAAGCGCGTCTACGCCCGAGAAATCCCTTTCTGTTGCTTATAGTTTTACTATATACGGTTTGAACGTTTCGAATACAATCTTTGATGGGGATCCTGCACAAGTTTAAACAAACAACATTTAGTAATCGATCTTTTAATCGATATAAGATATATAATGTACTAGGTAGGATAAGTAATACTTGAGAAATCATGTTTGTATCTAAATTATAATCAACCTGTAGCCCATAAATGACCTCTACATCCTGAAGGGTAATGGTAGCCTCACCGGTGCGGAGATGAAAAGTGTGCGTCTCCGGTCGCCACCTCTCAATCAATGCCGTCACTAGCGACCTATCGTGCTGTACCCGACCAACTTCGACGCACCGATAGATACCGCCCCAACGTAGTATATCTAGGACACGAGGATGTGGGGGGTGAGCAGCTAAGATCTCCCATGCTGAGTCCCCTAACCGGGTACGAACCTGAGACTCAGGCTGCAGGTCGGATGTCCATATATGTTGCGACCTATGCTCGGGCTGAAGATACAGTAACTCTCGGTCGAAAGGCCCCGGATCAAGAGGGTGGTGGTCCATCTGTTTTACGTATTTTAAATAAATCACTAACAAGTAATAATAGTTATGTAATCTTTTATCGAAAATTATATTTAGGGTTTTCAATCCTAAGATACGGGTTATGAATCCTAAACTAAGAGTTTTCAATCCTAAAATATAAAGATTAAAAATTAATAAGTCAAATAATTACCAATTAGTTAGCGTACAATTAGTGTAAATAATAAATAAATAAACAATTAACTAACTAATCAAATAATTGACAAGTTATTATCATATATTTAATAAATAAACAATTAAGAAACTAATCAAAAAATTAATAAATTATTATCATATATTTAACAAATAAACAATTAATTAACTAATGAAACAATTAAGAATTTATTAGCAAATAAACAATTGGCTTAACAAAAACTCAATAAATAATTAGCTAGTCTAACAATTAAAATAGCTAGTATAACAATTAATAAATACTTAAGTCGCTAATCAAACAATTAATAAATACTAAATAAACAATTACTAAATAATTAACTAATTAACAATATTTAGGGTTTTCAATCCTAAGCTATGGGTTATGAATCCTAAACTAAGGGTTTGCAATCCTAAAATATAAAGATTAAAAATTAATAAGTCAAATAATTAACAATTAGTTAGCGAACAATTAGTGTAAATAATAAATAAATAAACAATTAACTAACTAATCAAATAATTGACAAGTTATTATCATATATTTAATAAATAAATAATTAAGAAACTAATCAAAAAATTAATAAATTATTATCATATATTTAACAAATAAACAATTAATTAACTAATGAAACAATTAAGAATTTATTAGCAAATAAAAAATTGGCTTAACAAAAACTCAATAAATAATTAGCTAGTCTAACAATTAAAATAGTTAGTATAACAATTAATAAATACTAAATAAATAATTACTAAATAATTAACTAATTAACAATACATAAACAAATAAAAAAAAATAAAGGGCAGTCCCAAGAGTGCCTGGGCACTGCCCAAAAACGCACAAAAAAATTGCGTAAAACGCCAGATCCACTTAGGGTAATAATATATTTAGCAATGTAATAAAAAGTTTGTAGTGAAATACCTAGATTGAAGGTTTTTTTGAGTTTTCAAAATGACCTCTGCGCCGCTCTATTCCACAATCTAACCTTAGAAACTTGGTCCTATACTTCAATATACCAAGAATATTGAGTTTTGGATTGAAAAACAACAAGAAAATAGCGTTTTTTGGGTAGGGGACCACCGAAATTCGTCTTTAATGGCGGGGTGGGGCGACTGTCGGGTTTTGTGGTGGGGAAGGAGGAGACGGGTTTATGTTGTTCCCATTCACGCACTAAATTCGTGCGTGAAAGGCAAAAATGGTATTTGGTCTTTCACGCACGAATTTTGTGCGAGAAAGGTGCCACGTATATTTTTGAAAGCTGGCAAAATATATTTGCAAGTTACTCCTTTCACGCACGAATTTCGTGCGTGAAAAGCCCAAAGTGCATTTTTGCAGTTTGGTCCTTTCATGCACGAAATTCGTGTGTGAATCCTATTAATGTGCTTTTTTTTTTTGGTACTAGTTTAGTTCAACTTTTCTTTTTTTGTACTACTTAAGTCGCGGATTCTAGGTTCCCTAACGTTTGACCTAAAATCCCAACTACACATCTAACCTTTGCGTTGGTCCTATTACCCCCTGGACAAATTTTTTCAGTATCAAAATGCCCCTTTTTTGCTGATATGGCAGTCCAATATGCCAACCCCCAAATATTAAATGGCGCTTGTCCACACGCGCCTGGCCCACGTGCCACATCTTTAATTTCGCCCCATTTTTGACCCGTAACCCGACCCGTACCCACTTCTTTATTTTCGCCCTATTCAGCCTCAATTCTCATATTCACAAAAACCTAGCACTTATCCCAAATTCGACGATAAACACCATTTTCAGCCCCAATCTTTGTCAACATATTATCACGACTATATTTTCGTTGCTAATCATTGTTCATCTAGTAACGGTTAGTTTCGTTACATTTTTTTGCTTTGAAAAAATGATACTACGATTTTGTGCATATTGTTTGAAATCCGGACTATAAAGAACAAATTTTCAGAGTTCCCCAACTGTAATCAGCATATTTATTATCATATTGTGCATATTGTTTGCTTTTTTTTTTTCAAAAAATGATGTAGTCTAGGGTTTTCAGTTACTGTGTATGTGCTTATCATTTTTTTTTATTCCATTTGACATTAGTTGAATTAGTTGTTATTCTTTGTTTTTTTGTTTTGTATTTAGGTAGTACATGGTTGATTTTGTGTATTTAACCTTAAGATGGTACCATGGAGGTGTGTTACACTTAACTAATGGGGAGCCAATATATGAAGGTGGGGAAGTTACTGATATATTCAATATCGATGTTGATATGTTATCTTTTTTTGAGTTGAGAGACTTTATTAAAGAATTAGGATACACAACTACTTGCACATTCAGTATTAAGCCACCTCATAGTGGCATTTTGGTAGATGTTGATAATGATGAGGTTATTTTAAATATGACTGTGAGTTTGAATGATGGTGATACAGTGGAGGTTTTTGTCAAGCACATGGTTGATGAAGCAGTTGTTGACCCACCTTTATTAGAATATGTTAGTCATGGGGATAGGGAGGAATCTTGTTCCCTTTTTAATAAAGGGGCTGATGACATAGGGGCTGATGAAAGATGTAGTAATGAAAGGGTTGTTGAGGAGCCCTTAGATTGTCCTAATGCACCTTTGTCCTTTACTACTCAAACTTGTGAAAAAACACCACCTCCTACCTCCTATACACCTGCTGCTACTGCTGAAAACACACCACCCCATTCTTCTTTTCCTTCAAATTTTTCTGTTCCAGAAAAAACACCTCCTACCTATCCTACACCTGTTGTTGCTCCTGAAGAAACAACACCTCATTCCTCTTTTCCTTGTGCTGATACTACTGCTGAAAATACAGCAGGCCTCTCCTCTTCTTCACCTGTAGCTTCAGTTGAAAATAATCCACCCCATTGTTCTTTTACTTGTGCTGCTAGTGCTGCTGAAAATACAGCAGGTCCTTCATCTTCTACACCTGCTGTTCATGAAGATCTTGAAGATGTAGGTCCAGTTGGATCTGATTCCTTAGATGAGGGTTCTGATTTCTCAACTGATGATAGTGAACAATCTGTAGATGACATTCAAGGGAAAGGTGAGGATGAATATGCAAGTGATGAGCCTGATGAGGTAAGAGAGTTAAGGGCTGAAAGGAGGATTGAGTTTCAGAGGAGAAAAAGAAGTGAGAGGGCAAAACCTGATAGTGAAGAGGTTCCAGCAGGTGAAGCTGGTGTGGATCTAGGATTTGATGAAACTACAACAGGTAAGGTTAGGCTTGAGGGTAGGTTAGGAGGTGATGAACCTTACATTCATAGTTCTGCTGATGATAGCTTTGAAATATATGAGGATGAGGATTGGGATGATGAAGAGGACATTGAATCTGTTGGGGTAAATCTGCCAAGAAGACAAAGGTTTACAAGAAGGAAGAATGATAAGAACAAAATCATTCATGACCCCACTGCCAAGAAAGTTGTATGGCAGTTGGGTATGGTCTTTAAAGATGTTGATGAGTTTAGGAGAGCAGTAACAAAATATGTTGTTAGGAAAAGGGTTAAGGTAGAAAAGTTGGTGAATGAGCCTACAAGGGTTAGGGTGAGGTGCAAGGATGGTTGTCCATGGATATTGTATGCTGGGCTTGATGGCTTGATTAAACCACAGATGATTTCCAAATTAAAACTTACATTCCAAAGCATACTTGCCTCCAAACTACCAGAAACTACTTGTGTAATGCCAAGTTTATTGTTGAGACCTATAGAAAGAGAATAACTGAGCAGCCAAACATTAAAGTTGTTCAGTTGCAAAAGCTAATTAGGACAAAGTTTAATCTTCATGTTGGTAAGACCACAGTTAGAAGAGGAAGAGCAAAAGTACTGAAAGAAATCATGGGAGATCACATTCAGGACCAATCCTGGTTCCACTTGTGTAGTTAAACTTGCTAAACCAAATGCTGATAGTAGGCCTGTTTTTCAGAGATTTTATATCTGTTTTGATGCTTTGAAAAAAGCATTTCAGCACTGTAGAAAATGTATTTGTTTAGATGGTTGTTTTCTGAAAGGGGTTTGTAGAGGACAATTGTTGGTAGCTGTGTGTAAAGATGGTAATAACCAAATGTTGCCTCTGGCATGGGCTGTGGTGGAGTATGAAAACAAGAGCACTTGGACTTGGTTTATCAGAATTTTGAAGGAAGATTTGGCACTTGGAGATGGGACAGATTTAACATTGATAACAGATATGCAGAAGGTATGTTTCCTTGATTTTTGTTGCAATTTTTTTTCATGATAACTCATGTGTATTCATCTAAACTAACTGTTACTGTTTCAGGGACTATTTGTTGCTATTCAAGATCTTTTACCTGCTGTTGAACACAGAAAGTGTGCTAGGCACATCTTGGCTAACTTCAGCAAAGAATGGAGAGGGCTACAAAGAAGACAACAGTTTTGGAGAATTGCCAAAAGCACCTTTGAGTCTCAACTAAGGAGAAATATTGAGCTGATGAAGTTGCTTGGTCCAACGAAAATGATGGACAAACTGATGTATTACAACATAGATTATTGGTGTAAGGTCTACTTCAACACTAATGTAAAAGTAGATTCTGTAGATAACAATATGGCTGAGTGTTTTAATGCTTGGATCATGGCTGCCAGGTATGAGTAATGCATATTTACCTTGCTGTGTGTTTGTTTTTACAAACTGTCTGTAGATAACAATATGACTGTTTGTTTATTGGCTAACTGGTAGGCACAAAACTATAATAACAATGCTTGAGGAGATTAGGGTGAAAATGATGGCAAGGATTGGAACATTGAGGGAGTTTGTAAACACTTGGAGATGTAACTACTCTCCAATGTGTACGAAGGTGTTATAGGAAAATGCTAAACTTTCAATGCAATGTAACATTGAGTTTAATGGAGTTGATGGTTTTGAAATTAGGGAAGGACTATATCAACACATTGTGGATATTTCTAGAAGGCAGTGCAGCTGTAGGGTGTGGCAGCTAAAAGGCATTCCATGTGAACATGCTTTAGCTGCAATTCAGTTCAAAAGGTATGATCCACTTGGCTACATTGACCATTGCTACAGCAAAGAGACTTACATGAGAACATATGAGCATGTTCTTCAACCAGTCACAAACATGGAAATGTGGCCTGTCTTTAACCACCCTAGTGTGGCTCCACCAGACATAAAAATCATGCCTGGTAAGCCTCAAAAGGCCAGAAAGGAGGAGGCAGGTGAAATTCCAAAGTCTGGGAAGATGCCAAGAACTGGAATGGCCATGACTTGTAGCAACTGCCATAATAGAGGCCACGACAAGAGAGGGTGTCCAAAAAAAGACTCAGCAGCATGGACAGAACCAGCAAAGTTCTAGCAGGGGAAGGGCCAACACATCACAACCACCATCTTCAAGTAAGGTCATGGGGAGACCAAAGAAACCTGTTGAAAAGAGGCCAAGAGGAAGACCTAGGAAAACTGCCCAGGCAGTAGGAAATAGTCCTGCACCAGCTGAAGTTCATGTTTCATGTTCTGCCCCTGCAGCAACTAGTGCACAACCCACTGCTAAAAGAGGAAGGGGAAGTGGCACTAGTGCACCATATAAAAGGCCTAGAGTAATGGGAATGGGTGTTTTCCAGGCAGAAAATGGGTTCAAAGCTGTTAATGTTAGTGCCTTAATAAGCACAAGTGTTGTTTTATGTGTTTTTTCCATTACTAAGTGTTATTTTATGTGTTGTTTCCATTACTAAGTGTTATTTTATGTGTTGTTTCCATTACTAACTCCTTGTTATTATTTGTATGAACAGCCTGGCATGTCAAGCAGCAGGATTGTGTCAACTAGTAAAGCAAAGGTCACCAGATCAGCAGAGGTAACTGGTGACATTGGCTACAAGCCAAGTGGAAATAGTAAGCTGAAATGGAGAGGCAATGAAGCAATCACAACTAGGAAACTACAAGAGATACAAGAGAAAATGACAAAAGGTAGAGGTAAATCAGCAAACCCAAGCCAAGAAAGCACCTGTTCACAGTCCAAGCAGCCATAGAAAATCTAATTATGATGAAAACTGTCCCTCCAGTTCTTAAATGTACACATTTATGGATTGACATTTTAGTATTTTTTCTTGTTAGTTTAATCAAAACAACATTACAGTACATAGCTGTTTAACGTGTTCCAATTCCATTACAGTACATAGCTGTTTAACGTGTTCCAATTCCATTTTGTCTTGTTCGTTTAACGTTTAAACAAAGGTTATTCAAGGCACTAAATCCGACATGGTCAATGACCATTAAATGGCACTAAATTCGACATGGTCAAGGACCATTAAATCGCACTAAATCCGACATGGTCAAGGACCATTAAAAGGCCTATTAATTCGGTTGTAACCCATCTATATAACACAACATACACACACCATATCACACATTCACTACACTAAACTACAACAACAACATCAACGTGCAACCAGCAGCAACCATAACAAACACAACAACATACCAGCAACAAGCACAACAAACACAACAACATATAACATCTACATCATACCAAAAGAAGATGCTAGCTTTCTTTCTGAAAAAATTAACCCGTTCTTACGTGCAAACCGATGATTTTGTAAGTTTTTTTATATTTGTTATTATTATTTGATTTACGTGAAAACCGATGATGTAAACTATCTTTTTTGTTTATTGAAGATACTTCCACATGAACATCATGACATTTTTCCAACGAGAACAACGCATGCCGTGTTAAATTATCAGGATGACACCGTTCACAAGATGACGTTCAAAATTGAAAAAAATGCTCGTTTATGACAAGGGTGGAAGGCATTTATAGATTCAAAAGGTTTGAAAGAGGGAGACACACTAGAGATTTGGGTATGTAAATGTGAGTGTGGAGATGGCATAGGGTTTCATGTATTAAAAAAAGAGATAGAGATCATAAATATTGACTAGTAGATCTTTATTATTCAATTGTCTATGTTTAACATCTCCATGTATGCTACTATTTTGATTAAGACAATGATTAATGTTATGTGGATGTGATTTTGATTTTAATTTCGGATAAACACTTCAAAACACCTTAACATCAAACTTCTTCATTCATACATGATAAAATAGATGTATATGTTACAAAATTTGCCATAACAAAAGGCAAACAAAACATAACATAGCCGAGACACTACCACCACTACCACTATCTATGGCAATTTGGTTTTTCCATTGTTTGAATTGCCACTACGGAATACAAAACTTATGAACACAACAATAATATAAACAACAAAACAAAAAACGAAATTCCTATGGAACCTACCCCCTTTAGTCTTCCTTGTGTCTTCTTGTTTTGGTCCATCAACCTCGACCAAACCCATGTCAACACTAACCGAATTATTATCGTTAGTAGTGATCTCATCCAATTCCAATTATTATCGTTAGTAGTGATCTCATCCAATTCCATCTTCAAACTCCGATATTGCACCAATTCCTTCTCTAAATCTCTAATTTTGTTAACTAATTTTGGGAGGATAAATTTTGATCTTGGATCAACTTCATTTCTGTCCCTCCAACGAAAAAACTTGCATTTTTGAGCCTGAAAAATAGCAAAACAGAGCATAATTTTACAAATTGAATTTTTCAATAAATCAAAAAATAGGAGCAAGACCATACACCATAATAGGGACAAGACCAGTATCTTCTTCCAGGGTTGTTTTTAGACCAAGAAGTTTGCATTTGCAACAAATTCCCGTGTTGACATTGGACCACGGTTCTAAGCATAGGATCACTCTCATCCATACACAATCGACCAAGGTCAATTTTTTCCATAACAAACCCTAAGAAATGAAAAATGACTAAATATGAGCAAGAATAACTCAAGAAATTTAAAACAATAAATTTCACATGAACGAATTTAAAGAGAAATAAATGAGAAATTAACCCTAACTAACGAACCTCTTTCCAACGATTGGAGCGATTAAGGTGTTGATTTTTGGAGTATAGCGATTGGAGTGGTTGAAGTTATGGAGTTGTTTGCTTTTTGGACAAAAAAAATGGAGATGGGTATTAAATGGGGTGAAAAAGAAGATGAAGTAGCCGTTTGGGTGTAAAAATGGAGGGAGTTCAAAATTAATATATGTGGCAGCTTAGTTGGCGCTCCAAAACACGTCAGATGCTATTTTTTAAAGGCTATAACGCGCCACTGAGCGGTGCATTCACGCTCTTGTCCACATCAGCAATAAAGGGGCATTTTGATACTGAAAAAATTTGTCCGGGTGGGTAATATTACCAACGCAAAGGTTAGGTGTGTAGTTGGGATTTTGGTCAAACGTTGGGGGTATTTTGAGTATTTTCTCAATATTTTCTTATATTTATTTTAAACTACGATTAAAGAAATTTGTTAAATTAGTTTAATCTAAATCTCTAAAAAAAATTCTATCTAAAAAAGTATAACTGATCCAAATCTGCACGGTAGGGGCCTCCTAATATGGTCCATATATCCTCATGTAAATTTAATTTCTATGCGAATCAGTTCAAGCTTAAATACTCCATATATTTCTTCTTATGAGCAATAAATGAATGATTAAAATCAGAAACGGTCAAATCCTCACCATATCGTTAGGTGGTTACTTTAAAGAAAAGGAATAAAAATAGACTCGTAAAACTTGGAGAGAGTACGTTCGTACACATAAAAGAATAATCATAACAGTTAGCAGAATTTGTGATCATAAGAGATTGTTGAAATTAACAGTACAAGGAATGACTGTGTTGATGCAATGATGCTAATGAGTTATGCCAGCTGCAATATGCCTTTATTTTTTTCTATTTTCTTAGACATCTATTTTTTTTAAATTAAATTAACACCACCTTAGATTTCCATACATGGAACATTATACTAAAACAACAAAAGGGTATTTGTGGTATGTGAATCTTCATGACTTGTGCAAGTCCTTTTTTTTTTTTTTTTTTTTTTATCTTTCTAGTGAAATGAGCCTCCAAATGGGAGGATCGCTTTTTCTAAAATAATTATTTTAGGGTAGGTTATCGCTGTTGTGATGTCTACTCATTTCACATGGCGAGGAGCTTATTATTAAAAGTTAATAAAATATTAACAGCAACAAAGTTTCTCTTACAGAGAGAAAAAAAGAAAGGGGGGGGGGGGGGGGGGGGGGAAGGAATATTTTCCCCTCATTTTCTTTGGGTACATTTTTTCCCCTCTCAATGGTGGTTACGTAGGTAAACATCTAGCCGACAAACCAAAAAGGTATGGCTTAGTGGAAGATGATTTCATTTAACTTTCTTTCGATGTGTCTTTATGAACTATTAGGTTCAAAACGAGAAAAGAAATGACGAATTCAGAATTTTAAATTAGTAATTACAGAGTATATACATACTTATATATGTTTTAAATTCGTAATTACACACAGTCATATATTTTGCTTCTATCGTTTCATCTTATTTGATACTATTTTCTTATTAGTTTGTTTAACAAGTATGACATATATCTCTATATATATTTCTTGAATGAGAAGTTTTTATTATCACAAATGTTGTGACATGTTTAAACTTATAAAAATTTAAAAGTTTTACACCTATACAAATATTATGCCATGTTTAAGCTACAAATTTTAAAAATCTTCCTTTATTTTTTAAATTTATCAATCAAAATTACATTAAAAAAAAGTGCAATGAATGGAGTACTTTTATAACAGCAAGAGCAAATGCACTTCAAACATAAGTAGTACCAGCCTATCAAGGTGGTGGTGGGTTAGATATGAATATGATTCCTCCTGCCTTAATCAAATATTTCAGGTTCGAGTTGTTAGATTTTTTTTTTTATAGGGAGCGCTTTTCTTTAATGAATCTTATTTAACGTGAATTTAAATTAGTTGGATTCCAAATCGAATATCGAGCACGAGTTAAATTTTTTTTTAACAATATATATGGTGATAATATCTTTTTAGCTATGCATCGTTCTATTCTAAGACTGTTAATGCCAGTGGAACCTTTTATAACATAATAAATCTGTCATGGCAGGAAAACGTTTTTATTTATTTACTTATTTTAATTTTTCCCCAATCGTCCGTACAGTTAGGTAACGAGGTCACTAATTACTTATATTAAACTAAACGTTGCCTGATTACCGACAGCAACAAGGGTAAACACCATTGAGTATGTGTCAACTCAATGTCGATTGAATTGTTCAATTATGATTTACGAGCAAAGAAAGGATCTCTTTATTAGGTAGTTTCGGGGTAAAATTTTATTCAGCCATGCAAAGTGAGTTAAGAAATGCTAAACCTTGTCCTCTAATTAATGTGCAGAATAATTAATTAATTAATAAATAAATATAAAGAAAAATGCCCTAGGACTAGTATTTTCCGACTAATATTTTGCTCTCACATGCCACAAAGAGAATGAAGCCACTCTCTATGCCAGTTCGCTCTCCAAGGAATTTTTAAATATAAAAAATATAGTTGAGGAGGGTACTGTGAACAACCACAGTTTAAGTACGAAAAAAACAAAATATGAATAATTTAATTAAGGATTTATAATATATTTTTTCCTTTCTAATTTCTAATACTATGGAATATTATCGAGATATTCTTATCTTTTAGTCTGTTCCTATATGCTAAGGAAATAAACTGTTATTTCTATAAATCATGATCTTGAACTGTCTTCACCTCATTATATATAAAAGACACTTTAATGGTCCTTTTTGCTGCATAGGTAATAGCTAGAAGCACAAATGAACAAGGATACAGCAAGAACAAAGAAATAAGTATTGAACTGCAGAGGAGAATATTTAGGGCCGTGTGGCTCACTATATACCTATTTGCACAAAAACAGTTAAATTGTAGAGTTTAAGTATATACTGTTGATATAAATAGTAACGGTGTAAAAAATTATTTACAGTAACGATATATAAAACTTAAACTCTAAATTAACGCCGGAAACGAAGAAGAACAAGGAGCTCTTCAACTAACCAGCAAAATGTAGGCGTATTTATTACGATGGCGTGCAACTGAATGGTTGTAATTTCTTAATCTTAATAAGAAAATTTTACTTTAGACTTTGTAGGTAAATTAAATATTTTGATAGGATGTGCTTTAACCTTAATGAGTCTACTATGATCAGCGTTAATCCAAATTAATAGGATCAGGTTCTCAAAAGTTTTAAGAAGAATAACGGACTACATATTAGTCCGTCGTCATATTAAGTAGTATTCGATTAATCTCACTAGTAATGAAAAAGATTTAAGCACATCTCCTGAAAGCCTGAAACAGTTCTCTATGAACTTTTTGATTAATGCATAACGAAAATGATACTGAAGCCTCAAGCAATTATTATATGTTTATATATATAATTTTCAGACTAAAGGTGTTTACTACTAAAAAATCTCTATTTTCCCACCGATTTTCCAGTGAAAAATATAATATTCAGTAGCTATTTCCCATTAAATGTCGGTGGGAAAAACTTAAATAATAGTATTTTTATACTGAAAAAGTAGGAAGTTTCCTAGCGTTTCAGTGGAAACCTATTTCCAGGGGCGGATTTAAGTGGAGGTGACCCAAACACCCTCGGCAAAAAATTACAATATATATATAGGATAGTTTTTTTGTATTTACGTACATATATTAACTATTGAACACCCTGAATATATGCAAAAAGTTCGCTCAAGCGGTCTAGGGTGTTCAAAATTGTCTCTAGAATCCTAGGTTCGATTCCCATCAACAACATTATGTTTTATATTTAGCTTTTGTTGTTTTTCGAACCCCCTAAGTGAAAATCCTGAATCCGCCACTGCCTGTTTTCCACCATGCGTTTTTCTAATGAACTGGTTCGGTGGAAATGAGGCGAAAAATCATATTTTATAGCACAAATTTTCCACCAAAAATAGGTGGAAAAACATCTTTTTTCTAGTAGTGGTTTAACTAGTCTACTACCACTATGCGATTTATGTTCGTTCTGTCACTACCTGCACTAGGGGTGTACAAAGTAAACTGACAAACCGCACCAAACCGATAAACCGAGAAAAAAAACCCGACTAGTGGTTTGGTTTGACTTGGTTTGGTGTTGAGAAAAAAAACCCAATCATAATTGGTTTGGTTTGGTTTGGTTTTAACTAAAAAAAGTCAAACCGAACCAAACCAAACCAACCCGATATTACATGTATTCAATTTTTAAAATATTTTATACATAAAAATATTTATTTGTAATGGAATTTATAAATATTTCTTTTATTTTTTCGTAGTTTTTTAATCTATTATCATATTATTCAAGCTTGAACTTAGAATTTTGAATGTCAATAAGTTTATATCCTATGGATATTTGTAACTCAAATAAAGTTCAAACCAAAACCAACTCAACACTAACGCTAACAAAAGAAATTTAATTTACCACTAGGAATGACAATAATGTTGGATATCTATTCTTTAGTTTTGCATATTTAGTTTAGAGAGTGAAAATACATAACTTAAGTTTTTTTTCTTTGTCATGTAATTAATACTTATTAGTCGTGCTTATTTTAGCATGACTTAGTATTTTTAGATTACGGTCATTTTTTTTATGACTTGTTAATTAGCAATATTTATTTTAACCGATTTTATTAGTTTTTGTTGAATATTTTAATATAATGTCATCACTCTTTTCACATTTTGTGTTATTTTCTTAAGAAACACCTTAATTATATAGTTGTATCTTACTAGGACAGAAATATTTGAAGTAAAAGTTATATGTATTGTATCAAGACTATTCCGAAAAGAAAAAAACCTGAAAAACCCGAGAAAACCCGAGGTTGAAAAACCCAAATTTTATTAGTTTGGTTTTGGTGTATAAATTTAAAAACCCAACACGACTGATTTGATTTGATATTTAAAAAATTCGAACCAACCCGATTAATGTACACCCCTAACCTTCACTATATCACTCGCTATATAAAGCAAGGAAAATATTTCAAATCAAGAAAAGTCCTATAACACGTTTTGACTAGTATGACGTAATGACATTTTTATATTTTGCTTGATTTAAATTGTTTCATGGCTTTCTGCTGTCGTCTGCAACTCTGTTTCATAATTTTATCATTTAATTTCTTGGAAAATTTTAATATGTGCCTTAGATAATTGAAGCTATTTTTTATGAGACAAAAAAATGAACCTAAAGTTTGTGAACCTATTAGTGTAAGCTGTGGGTTCATTTTTTTTGTTTAATAAAAAATAGCCTCACACAACTAATGTCAGTTGTGTAAGACACATGGTAAAACTTTTCTAATTTCTTGGCTTCAATCATGCAAAACTGAAGGGAATATTTTGGCCAATAATGCACAAATGCGTGGAGAAATGAATGATATATATAAATTTCACTTCCAAGAAATTTCAAGTTGCGGGGGCTGTGATGTTCGATAATCTACGGACATGAGACATGGATTTTGACTCTCAATAAGTATGAAAAATTCTATATTTATTTATTATTTTAAAAAATATGAAGTCAAAATTGCTGAAGGGGTTGCTGTCCTTTTCAAAAAATATATGGGAGAATCCTTTTATTTTCTGTCTATTTGTATCTTTCTTTAGGACATATTGGAAAATTACAAATTAATTTTGTTTTTATTTTGAAAGCAAATGATAAAATCGACGTGTCCTTGTTTAGAATAACATATTTATATGCGCGCACTTCGAAACATCCTCACGGATTTTCATTTTTCTTCCTTTTTGGTACTACTATATATGTAACATACTGAGTCGTCGTTTGGTTGGTAGTTAAAATTATCTCGGAATTATAATGTCGGGACTAATTTATCCCACTTCTTGGGTTATTTTATTTCATCTGGGGGATGGGATAAAATAATTCTAGGATAAGTGAGATAAGGTGGGATATCTCACCCTTAGGATAAGGCTTCATTTTGTACTGTGTTTAGTAGGAGGTATAAATTTATCCCAGGATAAATTTATACCTCCTACCAAATACGGTACAAAAAATTAGTGCTGGGATATCCTAGCCTATACCATGCACCAAACGATCCCTAACAGGTAACACAGAATGAGATAACTTTATACCTCCTACCAAATACGGTACAAAAAATTAGTGTTGGGATATCCCAGCCTATACCATGCACCAAACGATCCCTAACAGGTAACACAGAATGGGAATACTACATTGGAATAATTACATTCCTTTGAACTTTTCTATTCTATGTTTTTTTTCCTTGTTTTTGACATCAACGTATATTGTAATCACCCAGGATCACGAAGGAATAAGATTCCTTCACCTTAAAAAAATATATTTTAAATTCAAAGTTTTGGAGGTGAATTTCTTTAATAGAAATTCCTCTTTATTGAATTTTACAAGACACAAATTTAAATTAATCAAAGACTTAAAGCAAATACAAACACAGAATGAAAGGAATAATACTATAGTAGTAAATTGTACAATTCAAGTGGTGCAAAAAAGCACATACCTCCACACCCCTAACATCCCACCCCCTCTCCCCTGTCTGTGGAACTTTTTGAGCACTACAAATACACACCGACCCCTTCACTTATCCTTCATTCAATCCTCTATCTTCTCTCCTTCACTTCTTGCCTCTCCCTCACAAAATCAAAGAACAAAAAGTACTCACAACTCTATATAACTATCTCTTATTCAAGATTCTTGATATTTCTCTCAAATCCCTTTTCTTTCATCACCATGTCAACGATAGTATATCAAGGCACTTTGCAATCATGTTTTGAGTCCCAAATCATTGAAACAACTACCCTTAAGCTCAAAGTCCCTTCTACTATTGAATTTGGCAGAGGACCTTGTATAATTGACAACAACATAGACAATCATCTTAAAGAAAAATGCAATTATCAAGTTACTAACAAGCCCTCCACAACAACTAATCCTGATTTGGGTGGTGGTTGGAGTTTTCTTCAAAATCTCTCCAACAACATTTCTAAAGACTCAAACTTGGAGAAAGAAAGTGGCATTTATGTCCACCCTTTATCCAAGCGATCCTCATATGCATCAAGACTCAGTGAAAAAAGCCTTCAATTATGCACTGAAAGTCTTGGAAGTGAAACTGGAACTGATATCATTGACAGCAACATTTTCTCATTCTCTTCTTCTTCTTCATATTCACCAATTGAAAAATCATCATCAACTAATGATGACCATGGGATGACTCACCAAGCTGAGTCATCATCCACGTGGTCAAGAACGATTAGAAGTAATAATAATAAGAAATCTTGCAGCAAATTTCCACCTCCTTTGACAACAATAAGGGGTTTGAATTCTATGCAAATTAGGCCCCACCGTGAAGATGGTAGGTTAATAATCAAAGCTGTTGAGGCCCCACTTACAAATAATTATCTTCATGCTGAAAGAAGCAATGGTCGACTTAGGCTGTCTTTTTTCAAAGATGAAATCTCTGCTTCCAATTTTGAAGAAAATGAAGACTTAGAGGAAACTGAAAGTGAAATTAGAGATGAAGAAGAAGTAAAAGAAGAAGAAATTGAAGAAAAAGAAGATGACATTAAGGTGGAAGAAGAAGAAGAAGAAAGTGACATGCACAATATGAAATGGGATATAGATGGAAATAAATTTGATGTTGAGGGTGAAATGGGAAAGGAGAAATGTCAAAGGCTAAGCAGGTGCAAGGAAAGTGGACAGGGGAACAAAGTTTTTTGTGATTGGAGGAAGGCCTTATGGGTGGCTACTTCCTAATATTTTTTAAGCTTTATTTTGGATCACTTAATTATAGTTTTTGACATTTCCATATACTCTCATATGGTTTTGTTTCCCTTTGTCCGTTTAGACTACCGGCTTTTTGTGCCCCCACTTTTTGTTTTCTAATTAATTTCTTTCTAATTTTTCTGCCAAAGAGGACCACTCATTAATGGGTCTGACTGTATAAAACTTTTTCTTGGGCTGAATTTTCTTGACTTTGTTATATATAGTAAATTTAAAGATTATTATTATAATTTTCAAATTGGCAAAAAACAAGATAATGGTTCAAGCAAATTATAACCGAAAAATAAAATTCAGTGTAATTCTTCACCTATCCTGTCAGAGGCTCAATGAAATACCTGAACATAAATCTCCGGTCATATAAGTAGTCGACAGCAGTTTGTTTATTTTTTTAAGAAAATATTATTATAGTTTGGAGAGTCAAATAAAACTGTAATTATAATTTATGAAATATTATTTTAAGTATTTTAATTATAATAGCTTAACTTTAGCACTTTATACTCCATAATGTTTTTCTCCAAGGGAGGGAATAATAGAGATGCCCTGTAAGCTTGTGGTTGGCGGTTATTATGGTTATTAAAACATGGCCTTTCAAAAGTTTCACGAACTCCTATAAAGTCATCTTGTCTTCCTTAAAGTAAAAAAGAACAAAATATGAGAGTAACAAATGCTAGGCTGTACAATTGTGAAAGGGCACAAGAATGATGACATTAAATTGCTTAATTTAGAAGTGGCCTTAAAGATTTTGATCATTAGATGCATATGGCCCACTTCACTACTCGTTTTGGTACTTCATATATAGACTGTAAGTTATTGTAGTCATAGTTATGAAATTTTTTGGGATACTCTAATCATGCCCAATCAAGAAATTAAAGAATTATATATGAATATATAGTTAATGTCCGCCCAGTTAAAAGTAGCCTGATTAAGGTTGAAACTAAATCAATATATAACAGCAGAGCAAAGTGTCCATAATGATTTTTTATTTTTATTTTATTTTTCGACACACTAGTATCCGTTTTAAACTTGACTAGTCCAAATTTACGTCAAACCATGTTTGAGATGAGCACCGATGGCTTTTTAGGTTCAGGGGTGGGGGTGGGGTGGTGTGGGGTTGATTTTCAATTATTTTTTAAAAATGTTCTTGTGATTCTATTTGGTTTAATGTGTAAAATATACCTAAAAGAAATTAAAGATAATTAGAGAATCGATTTTTCTTAAACCTATATCTGAGTGTTGGTACATATTAGTGTCACACGCATAGGTAAGAAATGTAAAGTAATGGGTTTGAGATCTAACTCAATTCCAAAAGCTAGGTCATGAGGGGAGGATTGCCCAAGTCCATATAAGGAGATCACCCGTCCCTTTTTCATCCGTTGTGGGACTCTTCAACACCCCACCTCGCACTCAGGGCACATCTAGTGCAAGGACAATTTAATATGGGGCCAACATCGGTACACAATAATTGAGATGGGTCCTGCTCTGATACCACGTATATAAATAAATCTTGGGCCGAACTCAAACCAGCCAGGAGCTGCATGCCCAAATTCCAGAAGGTTAGTCAGTGGTTACAATGTGCTCCTGGGAAACAATCCCATAAGCTGGAAGTCAAAAAAGCAAGAGACTCTATCATTGTCCTCAGCTGAAACAGAATACAAGTCTCTTAGGAAGATAGCTGAAAAGATTACTTGGTTATGCAGATTGTTTGAAGAATTGGCTATCTCTTTTTCTACTTGTTTTCATCTTTTGTGATAGTCAATCAAGCTTACATATAGCCAAGAATTCAGTGTACCATGAAAGGACCAAGCATATAGAAGTGGATTGTCATTTTATTAGAGACAAGCTACAAGAAGGCTTGATGTCCTTGCATCACATTGGGAAACATTCTCAATTGTCTGATAACTTGATGAATAACAGGAATTAAACATTCAACAGTTTTAGGCAAGTTTGGTTGTGCGAAGTCCACCTCCAACTTGGGGGGGGGGGGGGGTGAGATTATGTATGTTGTATGTATCAAACTGTACTAAGTCTGCGTAGCTTAGAGTTAGTTGTGCAGTTTGTTAACTTTGTTTATTGAGAGGCGGTTGAGAAAATAGAGAGAGAGAGAGAAAGAGAGATCGAAAGGAGATTTCATTATTGACAAGAGGAAATGAAAATGTACAACTTTAATTACAAGTGCAGTAAGCACCTATATATAACTAAGTCAACTAACTAACTCACTTATCACTAATTAACTTAATGCCAGTTGTCAATGATCAGAGGATAACTGTACACTTCTCCAACTGCTCAATATCCCCCCTCAAGCTAGGAGTAATGAAGATGTTTTGTCATTCCTAGCTTGGATACAAGGTAAGTATGATGGACATGTGTAAGACCCTCGGTGAGAACATCGACTGGCTGCTTTGCAGTTGGCAAATAATGAGACTGAACAAGGCCAATTCGAGTTTTCTCACGAATGAAATGACAATCAACATCGATGTGCTTGGTGTGCTCATGAAACACGTGGTTAGCAGCAATCTGTATAGCAGACTTGCTCACAATAAATTAGTACAGGCAGTTGCAAACAAAGCCCCAGTTCCTGAAAAAGTCCATCAACCAGATAATTTTATCAATAGTAAAAGCTAAGCTTCGATACTCTGCCTCAGCTAAGTTACGAGACATGGTGTTTTGCTTCTTCGATTTTCAGGATATCAATGAGATACCAAAAAAGATCAAGTACCCAGTAATGAACCTCCTAGTATTGATGCAGGCACCCCAATCAGTATTGCAATAAGCAATGAGTTGGGGTGCTGCCTTAGAAGACATAAGAATCCCTAAACCAGGGCAATGTTTGATATACTTAACCACACGAACTGCAACTTCCATGTTTGAGGCTTTGATGAATGCATAAACTGCTTAAATTCTGAACAACAAATGCAATATCTAGCCTAGTAATGGTCAAATAAAGCAATCTTCTAATTAACTTGTGATAGGTAGAAGGATCAGCTAACAACTGATCATGAGAAGAAGTAGAAGGAAAGTAAGAATCAAATTCAGTACTGGTGAGCTTTTGATTGAGCTCAATAGGATCCCCAATTGGCCTAGAGCCTGATAATTCCAAATCAAAAATTAATTCAAGAGAATATTTGCGCGGATGTATAAGAATTCCATGATCACTCTTGGAAAATTTAATCCCCAAAAAATACCTCAAATCACTCAATTTTTTTTATCTTAAAGTTAGCCTTCAAAAGCTGTTTGGTATGCAAAATTAGCTTATGGTCATTGTATATGATTAGGAGGTCATCAACATATACAAGCACAATGGCCAAACAGTTGCCTTGATACTTAGTGAACAAAGAGTAGTCTGAATGACTTTGCTTGAAACTAGAATCCAAAAAAGCATTATTCAATTTAATATTCCATTGTCGACTAGCCTGCTTAAGCCCATAAAAAGACTTAAGTAATCTGTAGACTTGTCCTTTGGTACCCTGATCAGTGAAATCCTGGGGTAATATCATAGATACTTCTTTATTGAGATCACCCTGAAGAAATGAGTTGAACACATCCATCTGGTGTATGGCCCAACCATGAGCAACAGATAAATAAATCACAACCTGACAGTAACCATTTTGACAACATGGGAGAAAGTTTCTTGATGATCCAAGCCTTCCTTCTGATTGTATCCTTTGGCAACCAATCGAGCTTTGAATCTCTCAACTTCACCATTAGCATTATACTTAATCTTGGAAACCCACTTACACCCAATGGCCTTCTTCCCCATATGTAGTTGAGTGACTTCCCAATTATGATTGTCTTCCAATGCTTGAATTTTCACTTTGCATTGCTTCAACCTATCTTTTATCCTTGACTGTTTCATTATAGCTATTGGGTTCTTGATCCACAGAGAGCTAAGTAACAAAACTCTTGTAAGAGTCTGAAATGTGATCATAAGGCAAAACATCACTAATATAATATATGCAACTACCAACATTTCCCTTCTCAGGTAGAATATAATCTGTATGCCTAATAGGTGGCTTAACAACTCTAGTTGATTTCCTAGTTGCAACCCGAGGATTCAATGGAGGTTGAGAAGTTGATGATATGGGATAGTCAAAAACTTCAGCTGGAGCATGGATTAGATCATCATTATCTGTAGAAGATGAGAAAAAACACATTCTAGAGAGTTAGATGGCACTATGGTATCATCAGTGATAGCATCAACCTCACCACTAGAAGCAACTGGAGCATTGATGGTTGATGTAGAGATGGACTTAGGATAATAAACAGGTGCAGGATCCTGATCCTCCTCAATAGAACAAGACATGAGAAATTGTTGCACATCATAGCCATCAGAAGTAATTGCCTCAGATTGAAATGGATAAACATATTCATGAAAGATCACATCCCTACTAACAAAAATATTTCTGATTTGCCAATCATATAGCTTATAACCTTTCTGATTGATAGCATATCCAAGTAGCATTTCTTTCCTTGCCTTGGGTGCAAATTTATCACCTCTTATCAAATTTTTAGCAAAACATAAACAACCAATGACCTTGAAATGTGTCAGAGATGGCAACTTTCTATGTAATACCTCATATGGAGTCTTATTTTGTAGCACAGACAAAGGGTTTCTATTGATAATATAAACTGCAGCCTCTATACACTCCCCCCAAAATCTGTAAGGATGGTGACCTTGAATTTTAATGGCTCTAGTAGTTTTCAAAATGTGCCTATGTTTTCACTCCACGACTCTATTTTGTGTGGAGTGTGTGGGCAAGAACTTTGATGAATGCTGTCGTGCAATTTAAAAAACTCAGCACATTTAGCATTAAAAAATTCTCCTCCATTGTCAGACCTAAACACTTTAACAATTTTGACAAACTGTGTCTTTATCATTGCAAGAAACTGCTTAAGGATTACAATTACATCAGATTTCAGTATAAGTAAGAATGTCCATGTCCGCCTAGAATAGTAATTTACTAATGTAAGAAAGTATCTCATACCATTGTAAGTAACTACTTTGTAAGGGTCCCAAATATCCATGTGCACCAAATCAAAAATTGCAAGGGCCTTTGGGGACAAACAATACACTGATCAATAGTAGATTTGTTGCACATATGGAATTTTTTTGTTCTTTTAAGTACTACCATTGGAATATGTCCTAACCCCTTATGCCACAAGTCAAGATCAAGGTTTTTATTTGTGACTGACAGTGTAGTGATCTTTCCATCTGTATTCCTTCCATCCTTATTCTGTTTATTTTGCTGATGTGCTTGTGTATTCAACACATACAGTCCATCCTCAAGACTACCAATCCCCTTCACCCTCCCAGAGAAGAGGTCCTGAAATACACAAAATGTAAGAAAGAATGTGACACATTAATTCAATTCTCTTGTCATTTTTTAAACTGACAAAAGGTTAAATTTGAATGGTGGTACACATAAAACATTCCTAATGAGATCACGTTCAGTCAGCTAACAGTCTCCAACATGAGAAACTGAAGCTGAATCACCTGTTGGCAATAGAACTTTCCCTGCGTTTCCTACCAATATCTCATTATGTAAGTGATTCTTGTTACTTAGCTTATGGTTTGTTGCCCCGGAATCCACAATCCATTTTATCAAAGCTAATTTATCTTGTCTGAAAGTACTTGCCATATTTGCACTTCCATAAGTGTTGGTGAAAACATTGCTGCTCAGCACAACTCTCATCTGGGAAATCTGCTCGTGTTTTAAGCCACTCAACATTTACGATACCTGCTCTTGGGATGTAACTGCCATATTTGAACTGTCATGAGTGTTAGTCAAATCAAGCGTGTTCAATATAGCCTTAAGCTGAGAGACTTATGCTAGTGTCAAGCCATTCAACAGCTGTGTGAACTGATCCTGTGTTGGTGTTTATACTCCCATAACTGCATTTGATTTCTTCTTGGATTTGAAATCCGGTGGATAACCAATCAATTGGTAGCAATTGTCGATCACATGATCTGTAGCATGACAATGGTCACATGTCATCAGTTAAAAGCATCTTCCTCTTGTATATCCTTTCATGTGAGAAGTCACAATACATGTTATTATAATTGGCATAAGTCTTCTTTTGAAAGGATTTACTGCTTTGAAAGGATTTTTGACCATTATTGTAACCACTGTTTCTCGAAGTATATAGAGTTGTAGGCTCCAATCCAGCATGAATCAATCCAGCAATGCCTTTTTGGTTTTCATCTTGAAGTATCATGCTACATATTTGATTAATGTTGGGCAAGTTGCTTTTCAACAGAATCTGACTCCTCACTTGTTCATAATTGTCATTTAGCCCCATTAAAAACTGCAAAAATGCGCTGATATTCCAACTGTTCAGTGTACTTTTTAGATTTGGGACAATCACATCCTGGTGGGGATAGAATTGAGTCATACTCATCCCACAAATTCTTAAGTTTTGTGTAATAAATTGACACAATTGATACTCCTTGTGTCAACATGAAGATTCTTCTGTGTAATTGATACAATCGATTAGCATTCACCTTATCAAATCGTTCCTTTAAATCAAGCCATACCCTGCGTGCACTCGATGAGAACTATTCCACTCAAGAGATCCTTACTCACATTGCATGTCAACCATGAAGTAACAATCGCATTACCCCGATCCGAAATTTTCTTTATTTCCCCTTCATAGTTATCCCTAGAAACAGTCTCATCCACAAACCCTAGGTTGTTCCTTCCAAGCAAAGCTAGTTCCATTGCTTTGCACCATAAGGTATAATTCTCCATTCCAATCGATTGAATTCCAACAGATACTGCTCCGGGTATATTTGATGAACTCAAAAATAAGGTGGACGATGATGATCGATACTTGTGGTTACGTTCCTGTTGTTCCATTTCCTAACGATTCCTCCGTAATCGTCATAGATTTAATCACAAAGAGAATTTACACTTGATTTTCAAACAAAAAAAAATAACCAATTTCACGAAGCACAAGGTTTGTGACACAAATTTGAACAATGAAAGACAAAATTTGATCGATTTCTCAAAGAAAACAAGGAATTGCAAATCGAAATCGAACAACAAATGAATAAAAATTGCAAAATTTCAACCGCAAACACAACCAGAATCCTTTTATGAACAAATCCTCTCGATTTTCTGTCACAATTCTCGAGAGAAAAAATCCTAGATCTGTTCAAAATCGCTCTGATACCATGTTAACTTTGTTGAGTGAGAGGCGGTTGAGAAAATAGAGAGAGAGATCAAAAGAAGATTTCATTATTGACAAGAGGAAATGAAAATGTACAACTCTAATTACAAGTGCAGTAACCGCCTATATATAACTTTGGTCGAACGAACACATTTTATTTCCTCAATTCAAATCACCTTACAGCAAGATGTAAATGTAAGCAAACCTAATGTTATCCCTATTCTTCGACCACCTCTATAGATAACCCCCTTCCCTTTATGTACATTGGCTACTTATAAAGCTCTTCTATCCACTCTTTATCTTTACATCTTGTCTTCTTATTCAATATATCAAAAATTCTCACTTTTGTTTCCAGCTGTATGGTCACAATTACTCTCTGAGGTCTTGGTACTCGCTGCTGCCATAGGGCTTCATTTCTGGCTTCCCAAATATGGTAAATTAGTGCAGTCCATACAACCCATAGCAAGCTTCTGCTGATTTTGCCCTGGGCCTTTCTAGCTAGTCTGCTCCACATTCCCTCTAATTCCAAGTTCCTTCCATGTATTTGCAACCATTTCATGATCTCCTCCAAGCAGTACTTGGAGTACACGCACTCGAAAAACAAATGCTTGATAGTTTCATCACAGTTGCCACAGAGGGTGCAGTCCTTCTCTCTACATAGCCCCATGTTATATAACCTATCTCTAGTTAGTATTCTTCCATGCATGACTAGCCAGCTAATGAAGCTATGCTTTGGAGTGTTTGCATTGCCCCATACTGCCCTCCACCAAGGTCTGTGATTGCCTTCAGCCATCCTCCATTGATATCCACTCCTTATGGTATACTTCCCATGTAATTTCAGCCACCAGTTGCCTATATATAACTAAGTCAACTAATTCACTTATCACTAATTAACTTAATGCTAGCTGTCAATGATCAGGGGACAGCTGTACATTTCTTCTCACTACAAGAAAGTATAGAAATGACAACAAAAAATTTAATATTTGGCAACAACTTAGTTTTATTGTTGGTAAAGAATTTTTTTGTTGCCAAAGAATTTAATTTTGTTGTCATAGTATTGATTATTGTTGCAAAAAGTACTTTTGGCAAAAAAAAAAAATGTTGCACGTTGTTGCAATAACAGCCGTTGGAAAAAATCTATGCAACAAAAACAAAATTACCAAAAATATTTTTTGCAATAATAATCAATCTATGACAACAAAAATATTTTTTGCATTAGCTTAGTTGGTTAGACTAGATATTTTATCATAGCCGGTTAGTAAGTTTCACCTTTGCTTAGTTGTCATCTAGTTGTATAAATACTTGTAGATATTTTTGAATGAGATTGAGCAGTTCAATTCTCCAATTCATTTCTCTGACATTCTCTCTTTCCTTTTTCTGCATCTGTGTGTGCATTGCTTCATTGCAGCTTGAGCATTTGCATGGTTTGAGTTTAACAAAAAATATTAGGTTAATTAAATAGAGAAACAATGACCATGTTAAGAAAAAGCTTTTTTATTGCGACCTGAAATCTAACAGATAGATTGCCTGAAAAGAAAAGAAAAATGTATTTAATAATGTGTTAAAGTTATATACACAAACAATGCGAGAAATTTTATATTATCAGATTATCTTTTACTTGCTACACAACAAGTAACTGATAAATTTGGTTTTATATTCAAGATATAAATCTCATATCGAAGAATTGGAAAATAATAATCTGTTTACCTTTTTCAAGCACGATGGTTTTAGCCGTGTAGGTAATAACTTTTTCCAGTTATAAATCTGCACAAGGATTGAGTTAGAATCTCCATGTTAGATAAGTTTACTTGTATTTTTTTCTACATTGTATGAACAACTTGTAATTATATGGTAGTTTTAAAATTTGCATTAATTAAACGTTTCCTCATTACGTGTTACTTATATTTCCATTCCTTGGCTTCATTCAAAAACTACAAAAATAAATAAAAAATATTAAACTCATTGTCCGTCACACTTTCTTCTTAAGAAATAATTGTTTCCTCTGTGACATTGGAGATGGGGAAAAGGACACCAAGAATCTAGCATGCATTATTTTTTGTAAGATCTGGTACTATAGTTTGGGGTAATTTCTCAAAATCATCATCCACCTTACAATTTTTCTTTAAAAGTCATTAAACTAATTGTTGTTACTTTAAAATATCCAACTAGTGTATTATTGTACGAAAGTCGGTGAACTAATATTTATAACTTTAAATTGTCGAACTTACAAATTTTCCTACAACGCCACTAAACTAATATTTGCAACTTTAGCACTGAACTTATGGTTTAGAAAATAAATACGCTAATAATTAGTAAATGATAAAATGATGATTGATGCATCCAAGGGTGTGATCTACTGGTCAAACAAGTAAGTTTAGAACCATGAGGATTTTGGTGATAAAATTTTGGCAGAGGCAAAAACATTAAGTGATTTTTTCGCATCAGTCCAAATTTTAAAGTACAGTTACTCGATACTTGTGTTGATGGGAGGTACCATGCAAAGGCGGATCCAAAATTTAAAGTTTATGGGTTCCTATAGTGCCTCAATCAAATATTTATAAATGTTTTATTTTATATACAATGTATGAGAAAAAAACTACTGGGATCTCGTAAACTCGTAACTATCACACTGCATCCACCACTAGTAGCATGTACTCGTGGAATTAGTCGAGGTACACAAGCTGACTCGGATTCCACAGTTATATATATAAGTGACAAAATATAAATTAGTGATTATTTGAGAAATTAACTTAGTGAAACGTGGAGGGTGTCACTTTCTCCTTTTATGTTGGAACTAGATGCCGGTGGCCCGTGCTACAACAATTTAAGTCTTCCTGTTAAATTTAAAGCATTTTCTAATTATAATATTAATATGTGTTTTTAATTTTAACTTTTTCTTTACTAACTATGTATGTGATATTTGATTTTAGAGTATTTTCCTTGTTCCGTTTTATTAAGGTAATCTTTGATACTTCTATGCAGAGATATGATGTGAAGGCTTCGATGAGATCGGATCAGTATAAGTAACCATACAGATTGACTGAATTTTGTACTAAAACAGTTAGGGGTCGTTTGGTTTGGTTGTTGATTAGAGTTATCCTGCGATTAATTATGCAAAGCTTAGTTATTTATGTATGAGTTATTTCATCTTCTACTCTGGATAGAATAATACATAAATTGACTCATAACTAATACATGTTTTACTTGTGTGGGATTATAAAATGGTAAGTAAACATTGTATGGTGTGCTAAATTTTACAAAAAACAACTAAACGCTGTAAAACATGATATTAGTTGTGCTAGTTTAATTACATAAATAACTCCATTCCTAACCAACAATCAAAGGGCCCCTTAACTCTTTCAAGAGTGTGCTCGCCAAAATTCTCCACTTACCTTTTTTTTTTTTTTTTTTTTTTTTTTCAAAAGAGCCACAACCCACATATATAGTAAAATACGCCATGTGTAAGAAAAAGTATATAGTTGAGAAAATCATGGCTTCAATAGTAAATAATTTCAACCCAAAGTATCAAATGGATCAAAAAAATAATGACCATCGTGTGAAATTTCATTGCAGTATAATGGAGTTTGAAACTTTTAAAAGTGAGCATCGCCCTTGCGACACTATTAATCATCCAAACCCATAAATGATACCACAAGTGTAGGAAGTCGTATATAATTCATATCTAAACATAACAATGGAATACAATAGCCATGTAACATGTAATACAATAGCCATGTAACTGAATAATAATCTCAGTTAATCAAAATTATTTTAGTTATTTGATTTTTGTAATTGAAAAATAATTCTACTCAAGGTTAATTTAAAACGCATCTAGGATTTTATAGAATATAAATATTATAGTCAGTAAACAAGCATCATTTTCTTAAATCTTAATACGTATTTTTCATTAACAACATTAAACAACTTAACATAAGAGAACCCCACCAAAATGGCACCTGGAATTCTACATAAATCATATTAATATTCCTTCCCGTCCATAATATATGGTGCTTTTAGTTTGGGCAAATTTTTAAAAAAAATTTACTCACCCCTAAAAAATAAGAGATGTTTTTATGAAATTACTTTTAATTTAATAATATTTATTTAATATGATTTCTAGATTATGTAAAAATACACTTATCTAAATAAAGTAAATTAATAAAAATTTAATAATTTTTTAATTATATAACAATTTTGTAGTATTTATTTTAGAGAACATGTAGAAGCTACAAAGTAGGGGTGGGCGTTCGGTTCGGTTTGTCAAATTTCGATTCGGCTATTTCGGTTTTGGTGTTTTGAAGGTGGACACCAAACACCAAACAAAACTAGTTCGGTTCTTTCGGTTTCAGTTTTTTGAAGTTAGGTTCGGTTCGGTTTCGATTTTTTCAATTTGGTTTTTTTGATATGCATGGCGGATCCTCAAGGTCTGCCCGATCTTAACTTAGTCCAGTGGATGAACATGCAACAAAAACCAATTGTATAACTTGATCAACCATACATTTAATTAATTGAAAAAGATGCCTTCAAACACACAAAAGTAGATAAAAAGAACATACACTGTATTCTAATTCTCTAAAGATTTAGATTACAAAATCAAATGATGAAGCAGCAAAATGAATTTTTTTCCACCTCATGAATCTTTCACAACCATTACATTCCATCATAAATAGATCTATTAAGAAAGATAAGAGAAATGAATAAGCAAAACTACAAGGTGCAAACTTTAAAAACCCATCTGCAAAATCAAGACTTTCATCACCAAAATGTATCCCAAATAAAAAGATTGGACTATTTAATACTTTTTGGCTAATACATAAATTTTCGGTTTAAACCGAAAATTCGAAAAACCCAACACTAAACCCCAAACACCGAATTGAACCCCGAAATTTCTGAAAATCAAAACCGAACCAAAAACCCAAAAAACCAAATTAATTTGATTCGGTTCAATTTTTTAATTTTCAATATTTATGCCTAGCCACACTACAAAGTAAAAACATTACAAAAAGGGAGTAGCAAAACACAGTACTTCACCTAAGCTATTAATGTAAATCCAAGATACAATCTAAAAAGTGCAACGAAGATATAAGACAGTTGGCTAGTAGGCCCCACGTGAAATGGTTGCCTTGAACAGGTAATGGTTACATTATCAAAGGGTAGATTTTTGCTGAAATTGTCAATGTACAAATAATAAAGCAGATAGAACAGCCTTTCTAAGCACGCAAATGATTGAAATCTCAAAACTACCCTTCATTCTAAATTCTATGACATGTAACAGCCATGTCGATCCTAGGATCAACATCCACTCTTCTAATATACTATTATTTTAGTAAAATAAAATAAAATAATGGTAGGTAAAAGTCAGTAAATGGATGCATAAATTAGGGAATTTTAGCGACCATCAGTGTTAAATTGCCGACAATCCATCCACCAAACATGACAAATGTATGTTACGAAATGTCAAATCTAACCTAAAGAATAACATGTCTCATGTGAATTTCAATCTTGAAGTGTGCTCAAAATTTCATGCGTTAAATTTTTAGTACAGATGAATATTCATGAATGCGACAACTATGCTAAGGTCAATGAATTTGAACGATTTTTGTTTACACATTTATAGTGACTATTTCTGTAGATAGACACAAGACGTTTCTCATTTTAGTGAAAATCAGCAATGTTTAAGAAATGCCGCCACATATACATAAATGAATTCCATTTAAAGTAACCTTTGTTTGTTCCTTTTCTCTCCTTAATTCCAAAGTAACCTTTTGCACTGTGACTATACATAATTAGGGCTGTTATTTTCTGTCATACCTCCCTATGACTGTTGAATTTGAGAAAAAGTTGCACGTAAACTATGTTAGTAACCTTTATTAGAAAAATAAATTTAAACAGAAACTTAAACAAATTTCAGAAACAAAAATCAATAGAACAATATCTGAAAATATGTGTAGGAATTAAATCGAGACCACTGAATGCACAGTGTGTCCTTAAGGAAATTATTCCCCTCAATGCACCTGAGGTTGTTGAATATATCCTCTCAAGATAGAACGATTTACTCACCGTAGTAGCGGTACTGCAAACTTTGGTGACAGCGAATCACTCGAAGGCTGTAAATCACACAAGAATTTTATGAAGTGCAGAAGGAAAAAGATAGAAGAATTCAGAAATTTCGACAGGAAAAATTGAAGGGATGACTAGATATTTATAGCCAATAATAGGTGTCTGTTATGGAAATAGGTGTGTCTTTTCTGAAAAGGCATGTGCCTTTTCGACAAAAAAAAATTGTCTTTCCGAAAAAAGCAAAGGAAATAAAACTTTCATTTCCCATTCACACCAAATACCTAACAAACAAACTATTGATAAATGATAATATCAGACAGTCACTAAAAATGTATTTCTTCAAAAAGTTACTGAAAAAGATAAAGACGAGGGAAGAAAATAGTTTTCTTACATTTGTTTGCCTGAAAGGTAATAGATAAAAGTAACAGATAAAAGTAAGATCTCCTACAACTTTTGCAAAACGTCGTTTCTTGTCCAAAAGCTTAAAAATTCAAGAGGAAAAAGAATTCCTTCAATTTCCTTTTCCTAACAACCAAACGGTAGTGGTGCAATGTCAAAATAATGAGGCAAAACCACTGTCTAATCTTCCGAAAGAAAATTAAAATTGTTGGATAGTTTGTAATCATACATGGAGTATCTCATAATGGAAAGTAAAAGGTGATAAATAGTGTAAATATGTATTAAAAGAATATTTTGTAAATCTTCTATTTTAGGTTAGTATAGTTTGTATCCTAATACGACATTGTAACTATGGTATATTTACCAACTCAATCAATGAGAATGATCACGGAATTAATCTCTTTCATGGTATCAGATACTAGGGTTTCTTTTCCTTCTCTTCCGATGCCCTAATTCTCCGACGTCCTATACCCACTTTTCCGACGTCTTCTTCTTCTTCTTCTTCTTATTCGATTTCCGTCCATTTTTCTTGCCTTCCATCAATGGCAGACACCAAGTTCCATCCTGCTTTGGCTGTCTCCAACATCAAGAATCACATCCCAGTCATTCTTGAGATGGAAACGGATCATTATTCGGCTTGGGCCGAATTATTCAAACTTCATGCCCGGTCTCATCGTGTCCTTTCCCACATTCTGCCAACCGGAAAGGAGAAGGCTCCTACCACCGACGACGAAAAGGAGTTGTGGTCCACTTTGGATGCCACGGTACTTCAATGGGTATATGCAACCATCTCCACGGACTTATTGTATACAATCATCGAAGAAGACCTATCGGCAAAGGAGGCCTGGGATCGCCTCCGTAATTTTTTTCAAGACAACAAAAACTCCCGTGCCGTTGCTTTGGAACATGATTTCTATCATGTCAAGATGCGGGATTTTCCAAACGCTTCGGCGTATTGCCAACGTCTCAAGACCTTGGCCGATCAACTTAAGAGTGTGGGGGCTCCGGTGATCGACAACCGCCTCGTTCTCCAACTGGTGGCTGGACTCCCAGAGGCATACAAGAATTTGGGTACCTACATCTGCCAAAGTAAGCCTCTTCCACCATTCTCCGAAGCTCGGTCAAGTTTGTGCCTTGAGGAAAAGGCGTTGGCTGAAATGCACGATGACTCGCCCGCGGCTATGGTGGCTAATTCAAAACGTGATTTTGATGACTCTTCTCATCTGGAAAATTCTGGTCGTTCTCACCATCATCGGGGCAAAAATAACAACAAAAACCGCGGCTCTAGCGGCGTGAATAATAACGGCGGTGGCCGTGGTTCGGGCGGCGGCAGTAGCAGCCGACGCCGTGGAGGACGCCCCTCAGGTGACCAGCAGCAGTGGCAACAGCCCTCCTCACCGTGGCAGTGGGGTTGGATGCCTCAGTGGGCTCCTCCTTGCCCATATCCTACCACGCAGTGGGCTCGGCCACAGCAGCAGTGGCCGCCACCATCTTCTTCGTCTGGCCCGAGGTCGCTGGCCCAGCCTGGCATTTTGGGCTCGCGACCACAGCAGCAGGCATATGCAGCCGCGGGCCCCCCGACGCAATGGACTCTGACGGATATTGAATCGGCCATGCACACGATGACGTTGAACCAACCCGATTCGAATTGGTATATGGATACCGGCGCCACGTCCCATATGACATCCACAAAAGGTACTCTCTCGTCTTATTTTAATTTGAGCAATCGTAATACTGGCATTGTTGTTGGTAATGGTAATTCAATTCCAATTCGAGGTTGCGGTCATGCTAAATTGCCTCCCCCGAACCCTCTTTTATTGTTACACAATGTCCTTCATGCGCCAAAACTCATAAAGAATTTGATATCGGTTCGTAAATTTACTACCGATAACTATGTGAGTGTTGAATTTGATCCTTATGGGTTTTCTGTGAAGGATTTCCGGACGGGGATGGCTCTCATGAGATGTAATAGTAGGGGTGCTCTCTATCCATTGTCCACCTTCAAATTTTTCACCAATTCACCGTTGACTTTTGCTGCCTTGTCTTCTACCCGTTGGCATGATCGTTTGGGCCACCCGGGAGCTTCTATTTTGGATTTTCTTAGGCGTAATAAAAGCATCGAATGTAATAGTTCTAGTTCATCTAGTATTTGTCATTCTTGCGTTCTTGGTAAACATGTTAAGTTGCCATTTACTAGTTCTATTTCCGAAACTTTGTTTCCATTTGACATTATTCATAGTGATTTATGGACTTCTCCAATTTTGAGTTCTATGGGCCATTGTTATTATGTTCTGTTTTTGGATGATTTTACCAACTATTTGTGGACTTTCCCTTTGGCTAGAAAATCTGATGTTTACTAAAAATTCATGGATTTTAAGACCCATATTCTTACTCAATTTGAACGTCCTATCAAGAATGTCCAATGTGATAATGGGAGGGAATATACTAATAGTCAATTCGGAAAGTTTTGTGCGTCCAATGGGATGTCTTTCCGTCTTTCGTGTCCTCATACATCCTCTTAAAATGGGAAAGCAGAAAGAAAAATTCGTTCACTAAATAATGTCATCCGGACTCTTCTTGCTCATGCTTCCATTCCTCCGTCTTTTTGGCATCATGCATTGCAAATGGCGACGTATCTCCTTAATATTTTACCAAGTAAGCTATTGGGTCACAAATCACCTTTAGAGGTCCTTTACCAACGGAAACCATCTTATTCTCATCTCCGAGTCTTTGGGTGTTTATGTTATCCCCTTTTTCCGTCTACTACTATTCACAAGTTGCACCCTCGGTCAACTCTATGTGTTTTTTTGGGATATCCACCAAACCATCGTGGCTACAAATGTTTTGATTTATCTTCAAATAAAATCATTATCTGTCGTCACGTTTTATTTGATGAGACTCAATTTCCGTTTTCCAAATTCCATACTCCGGCTCCCACCACTTATGATTTCTTTGATGATGACTTCTCTCCTTACTTGATCCATCATATAGCCGCCAGCCCTCCATCGCTGCCCTGTCCTACTCCGTCGCTGCCCGCGACACAGCACCACGCCGTCCCCTCCCAACCTGGGCAGCAGCCTCCATCGTCCTCTACGCAGGACCAGTCCGCCCCTCTCCCCCACCAGCTTGCTACCAGCCCGCCAAATTCGACCATTCCTACACCTGTCCAGCCCAATACCCGCACTCACATGGTCACTCGTAGTCAGCGCAGGATTTTCAAACCCAAGCACCCATTTAATCTACATGCGACGGTTACCGAGTCCCCCATACCTCGTAAACCGTTGGATGCACTACGTGACCCGAATTGGAAATTGGCCATGGATGATGAATATGATGCTCTTATTAAAAATAAGACGTGGGATTTGGTACCCCGTCCACCTAATGTGAATGTTATTCGGTCTATGTGGATTTTCACTCATAAAGAAAAGTCTAATGGTGATTTTGAGAGGCATAAAGCCCGTCTTGTAGGTGATAGAAAAACACAGCAGGTTGGCATTGATTGTGGTGAGACTTTCAGTCCGGTCGTAAAGCCAGCAACGATTCGCAATGTCTTAAGCCTAGCTCTATCTAAGCATTGGCCCATTCATCAGTTGGATGTCAAAAATGCATTTCTTCATGGCGAGCTCAAGGAGACGGTTTATATGCATCAGCCTATGGGTTTTAGAGACCCATCACGTCCCGATTATGTGTGTTTGTTGCGCAAGTCCTTATATGGGCTTAAACAGGCACTGAGAGCTTGGTATAAAAGATTTGCTGACTTTGTTTCTTCCATTGGTTTTGCTAATAGCAGGTCTGACCACTCCTTGTTCATCTATCGCAAAGGCCACCACTTGGCTTACATTTTACTATATGTGGATGATATTATTCTTACTGCCTCGTCAGATGCTCTCCGCTGTTCTATTATGGACCTTCTTGGCTCAGAATTTGCTATGAAGGACTTAGGTCCTTTGAACTATTTTCTTGGCATTGCGGTGACCCGTCACAAGGGGGGTATGTTTCTATCACAACGAAGTTATGCGATGGACATTATTGAACGTGCAGGAATGTCCTCGTGTAAGCCTTCTTCCACTCCGATTGACACTAAACCGAAGGTCAGTGCCTCTTCTGGCGATCTGTGTGAAGATCCCACTCATTTCCGGAGTCTTGCAGGTGGTCTTCAGTATCTTACCTTTACCAGACCGGATATTTCTTATGCTGTCCAGCAAATTTGTCTTCATATGCATGCTCCACGAGATACACATATGCTTGCTCTTAAGCGGATTATTCGATATATTCAAGGTACACTTGATCATGGTTTGCATCTCTACTCATCGTCAGTTACTGATTTGGTTTCATACACTGATGCTGATTGGGGGGGATGTCCAGATACCAGACGCTCGACGTCGGGTTATTGCGTGTTCTTGGGAGATAATTTGATATCCTGGTCATCTAAGCGCCAACCTACTCTTTCCCGCTCTAGTGCGGAAGCAGAATATAGGGGGGTCGCTAATGTTGTTTCTGAATCATGCTGGATACGTAATCTTCTCTTGGAACTACATTGTCCGATCCCTAAGGCTACTTTAGTTTATTGTGATAATGTCAGTGCCATTTACCTGTCACGAAATCCAGTCCAACATCAGCGCACCAAGCACATTGAGATGGATATACATTTTGTTCGTGAAAAGGTGGCGCGCGGCCACGTCCGTGTCCTTCATGTTCCGTCCCGATATCAGCTCGCCGATATTTTCACTAAAGGACTGCCACAGGTCTTATTTGAGGATTTTCGAGACAGTCTCAGCGTTCGTAAACCTCCCGTTTCGACTGCGGGGGTGTGATAAATAGTGTAAATATGTAGTAAAAGAATATTTTGTAAATCTTCTATTTTAGGTTAGTATAGTTTGTATCCTAATAGGACATTGTAACTATGATATATTTACCAACTCAATTAATGAGAATGATCACAGAATTAATCTCTTTTATATATTAAGAGCTCTGACATTTTTAATTTTTATTAAAAACTTGGCTTCAAATTTAAATAAGCGTGTCATGATATAAGATGACTATTTTGAATTTATAGTCTACTTCCAACTCTATAAATTCAGGTATTTTTTCACAAAGTAGCTAAGTTAATTTACAATATATATAGTCTCTTTGTTATATCCAAAAGAGCCTATGTATATTTTTTAAAAATATATACAGATAATACCTGGTCAAAGAAAGTAAATTGAATAATAATTTGATTTTTTGACAACTTACAAATATGAACTTACATTATATAATCTGTAAGGAGAAAGTGTGAAAAGAATTTAGAGTAACAGACTTTAGTGATAGAGACAAGCTATCAAAAATGAAAAGATTCTATGGAAGAAAAAGAGGAAGCACACAACTTTTATCACGACTTTTCAAAGTTGTAGCAGGAAAATCTGGTGCGAAATTTGAAATTTTCGTGAAATAAAAAACAAGGGAATGCCGCCCCCTTATTTTCTTTCAAGAAATTAAACTTAAAGGTATCGAGGGTAACATGACAGACCAAACATAATTGTCACATCATATCATATCATCATCATCAAATTTTGACCTAGCTAGCTAGCATAATTAGTTTGAAATCTAAGGATTTACAATTTTTAGTTGACGCTAATTCCTAACCCTACTCATTCAGTTACCTAACTCCACACTTGGAGCTCAACTTGTGGTGTTATTAATTGGAAATTTGTTGCAGTTTAACTTTAGGTGAAAAATAGGAGTGGGCGTTCGATTTTTCGGTTCGATTTTATCAAATTTCGATTTGGTTATTTCGGGTTCAATTTTTTGAAGGTGGACACCAAACCGAACCAAACTAGTTCGGTTCAGTTCTTTCGGTTTCGTTTTTTTTTTAAGTTCGGTTCGGTTTCGGTTTTTTCAATTCATTTTTTTTAATATAATATTAGAAGCGATTTCATTGACACTAATTCATATTCTCAAAAGCAATAAAACATAAAACCGATAAATTGAAATCAAAATCAAACAAACAGGATACACAAGAACAAAAAATTATAATCATGACATAGGATTACTAGGTGTTATATACATACCGTAAGAATAATTAAGAAAACACATAAAGGACATACATTAATCCTAAAGAGACATCCTAGTTACCTTTCTTTGTTAAGGATATTTGATTTTTTCAATTGAAGTGGAAAATTAGGGATACAAATGCAAAAGAGGACTTATTACAATTGGGTTTTTTTTGCTTTAAACTTAATGGGCCTGGACTATTTTAATTTTTTTGGGTAATGTATTAAATTTCGGTGCGCGTTCGGTTTTTCGGTTCGGTTTTATCAAACTTCGGTTCGGCTATTTCGGTTTCGATTTTTTGACGATGGACACCAAATACCGAACCAAACTAGTTCTGTTCGATTCGATTCGGTTCGGTTTTTCAATTTTCGATATTTATGCCCAGCCCTAGTGAAAAGTCGTTTGTTTGATTATATTTTCCTTTATGTAAATATTTGCAAGAAGCTTTTAGATCTATTTTCCTTTATGTAAATATTTGCAAGAAGCTTTTAGATAGACCTTAAGTATATATATTGATAGTGTAATTAATTTTTTATAGATTATTATTGGTGTAATAATTTATAATATCATGTTGCTTGTCTTTTATTCTAGCTCATCAATCGGTGCTACTTATTAAATAGAGTCAAACCTGCAATTACCTTTGGTTTGATTGTGTAAATACTATTTACACGATCGAAGCATATAGATACACAATTTTAGGACTATCATTTACGTCATACCTACAATATATAAAGTTTGCAAGTCTACTTACTTCGAAATAATTTCAGACATGTAGTTAGGCTTGATAAAGTCAAACTTTAGATAAAATTTAAAATTTTATATAGTTGAAGTTCAAGCACATATGGCTGAAGTTCAGTCATTCTTGCCTGAAGTTCGGTCATTCTTGCCTTAACTTCAGCTATATATGCTTGAACTTCAAATGCCTGAAGTTATATTATATATGGCTGAAGTTCAGCCATTTTTGCATGAACTTCAGCTATATATGGCATGATTCGGTCAGCCTGAACTTCAGTTCAGTTGTGTGTAACTTCAGACTTTTTTTATCTAAAGTTAGGCATTGTAAATTCTAACTTCATGCAGCATATCTAAAATTAATCCGAAGTGAGAAGACGTACAAAATTTTTTAAAAAGTGATTACAAGTTTAATAATAGTGTCCAAATAGGATACACTGTGAAATATCTTTACCTATTTACACCGACAATCGTAGCATCCTCCCGATCCAACAAGCTCGTGAGGAAATTGCTAAGGAGTCACCCCGACGTCCTACAATAGATCGCATACGAAGAAATTCCAAAAGACGTGAGTTGGATAACATATGAAGATCAAGAATTGTTTGATGATCGGATCTAAAAGTCTAGGAAGTAATGCACAAATACTTTCATGTGCTTGTAACGTCACCGTGAGCTGAAATGGAGTCATTGGAGGGGCAAAAGGAACCAAAATGGGCATTAAAAAGCGTTGGACTTGATACCGTGTAACACATATTTGCATTGCGGTACAAAAATATGGAACCCATTAAACAAGCTACTTCCGAATGGAGGATAAGAAAGGATTGCTCAGATGGTAAGCATTCATCACTTTCAATCCAAAGATTATGGGCGAGCAAAAAGGAAAAAAGGGGGAGGAGGAGGTTTGGGGGGGGCTGGGTGGAGGGGTTAAAAAAAACTTCTAAATGTTTGCCCAAATTTGCGCTCAAGCTGCAAAATTGCAGCGCAAGACTTCATCAACCCCACTGGAAGCTTTTATTTTAAGGATATACTTTTTAATATTTCTTCTTTTTTCAAGTTCTATTTAAACCTAAAGTATTTCATTAGTCATTAACTTAATTTTTGGATGGTAATTAATATATTGAGAGAGGAAAAATATTGGCCGTTATTTTTTGAACTGTTGATATTTAATTACATCATGATTTGACTTCTTGTTAAGATTTCTGCTAGCTCTATAATAAACTTGGTTGGTTTGCTGTACTAATTTCAATGTTCTTCGTTTCTGTGTGTGAGATTGTGGAGTTGAATTAGTGTCACGGCTTAATTTTTATATGTTGAGGCGTGACCGGCATTCAATACCTTAATTTGGTTAGACATAGCTGCTTGTCCTTTCTAACTTGTATTATCATGTTACATACTCAACGTGCCTTTGAAGAGACTTGGAACAATTTTTAGATATTCTACACCAATCTTCTAATAACTAAATAATGTCAAAAATGTAATTGATCATTTAGACTGAACAACCATAACCCAACTTTCTGACACATCAATGAAACTTGTATTGGCGTATCGACGAGAATGCACCGGACAAAGGATACCCTGAATAATTCTAAAATAATATAATAAATAAACAAATATGACTGTCTGCGGTCTGTATGGAAACGAGAGAAACTACATAGTGAAATACGGAGCTCACCAAGCAATGGTTGAATAAGGGGCGGACCAAGCCTGTAGTTTGCTCACTTGTGAAACCTGCACCTTCATTGATATAAGCCAATAGAGGTTTCCACAAAAACGTCACTACACTACATTGATACTTAGTGAGTCTCAACATCCCCATCACTAATACTGTAACGAGACTTTAAATTAAACATTAATACATTATCATAAATTCTAAAGGAAACAACTCATAAAAAGTCATCATATAAAACAATATCACTATTATATTAAGAAACAACCACTAAGTATTTCTTATTTAAGTACATTTTTCCTTCTTTAGCTATTAGGTAGTTACTGTAATTTTTCTTGCACTTTGCTGTGGCAATTAGTAAGTGTTTATATGATTACTCGGAGCCCTTTTGTACAACCACCAAATTTTTGTGTATCATTATGTAAATAATAACAACCTTTGTAAGACTGCTCTTAACCCTTTATACTGGTTATCCTATGGTAATGTTAGTGACGTTTATATGGTTACTAGTAACTTGTAACTTGTGATTATTATTTGAGTTGTTCATGCATAATTGTTATGCTTTATCTGTGAAAGTGGATTATGGAATTGTATACACTACAATATCGTATTTCTTTGTTGATATTTGCACATATTAATAAAAAACATATAGTATTTTTTATTTAACGTTTGTCACTACTTTATGATACTCAGTGAGTACCCCCGTTACTCCCTTTCCCCTTTCCTCCACTCTATGCGCAGATTTTGATTCGAGTTCCAACGTGTGATCATTAGATGACTATTGTTTTATTAGTGGTGAGTCAGTTGTCTAGTTCAATAGCGACTCAAAGCTTTCGTTTAGATTTATTAAATCTTATTATACTGATTCTGTCTTTGTATAAAATCAGTATTAGTTGCTCATGACTTGTACTGTCTAGTCCTGCATCTTATAGTGTGTTTTAGTGTTGTAATCAAATATTTAGAATTGGTTATTCCATCAATGTCTTATACTTCGACTTGTTATCGGTTTAAGTTCCAGACTATGGGTTTTATGTTTATGACTCTAATCACGATTAGAGTAATTTGGACCGTAACATAAACGGAGGGAGTATTTTCTCAAAATAGAGGGGAATATCAATTTTGCTTACCTAGCAAGTTGTCATTTGAAGTGTCGTACCCCAACTTGGAGATAAGAATAGAACAAGCATAATAATGGAGAGGACCAATGACATGAGCCAAATTGGCTGGCAAAATGTGGCTATAGCTAGATCGAGTATCTTATCAACTTTTAAGATCCCAACATATATAGCAAAAAAAGCAGGTACGTACATGTGATATTACTGATTGTAGCCAGGGTAATCAAATGTACTACTGTCCGTACTATATATATATCATCCATCCATGTTTGGGAATTGGGACCAATTAAATTAGGGTTTCGGCTGAACATTCGATCTGAATATATACTACCTTCTCCTGTTGTAACCTAAATTCTTGTAACCCTACCTGACTTGTCAAAGACTCTTTTCTTTGTTATTTCTCAATCGGCGTTTAGTACTTGCATTGGAACCCAATTAAATTTAAAACGCGCATTGCATGGCCATTTCTGGAGCAATGCTCCGAATGATTTTTTTTTTTTCATTCACAAGGGTTCGACCTAAGACCTCTCTGAATAAAGGTCGAGCGATCCCAATCATCCCATCACAACCCATGTTGGTGACTTTTCAAAGACTTAAAAGTAAATAACCAATAAATTCTTATGTGAAACAAATAAACCAGTTAAAGTTTTACATATATATGAAGGGAAAATAATTTACTTGAAATCTCAATATATTTCTTAATATTCTCCGAAATTTTCTTCACACATAACATAGCTAGTAACATTCTTACTTATAATGGTACAAAACTTACTTTGACTAAAAAACTAGAAATTAAAATTAATTCCTATATTCTTTTTCTACAAATATCAAATGATTTTAGTTTACTACTACAATTTTAAATTAGTTCCCATATACAAACAACTGCATATGTTATCTGGAACTGAGGAATAAGTAAGTCATATTTTCAAACAAAATACTTATTCCCTAACTTGTTTTTCTAATATATCTTTGAATTAAATATCCTTTTGTCATTTTTTTTTTTTTTTGAAAATAGAACTTAAACCATTTTTTATCCGACATGAAGCCAGGCACCAGCCTCATTTAATTTGAAAAAGTTAACATAGCAAGTTGGACTGTCGGAATGGATATAAGTCCGGTGCAATTTTTGTGGTGTTTCCAAGGAATATATGCAATATATCTTCATTGTCTCCTTCCTCCTCATGTCATGATTTTACCCAATTAACAATCAGTTAATGTTAAAAGAAAAAAGTCTTTTTACTTGAATAGTTTTCTCTTACAAATAAACAACTATAGTTAGCTAATGCTTTAAATTGAATCATGATAAATTACACAAAACTGAGTGGCATTTCACTATTAGTGAAATATATATAGTGAAATGCCACTTAGTTTTCTGTAGTTTATCATGATTCAATTTAGAGCATTAGCTAACTATAGTTGTTTATTTGTAAGAGAAAACTATATATATATATATATATATTAATTTTCTGGTAAGAGTTTCAAATTAATGAACTTCTTCCGGTACCCCTCAAATAATATACTTATTTTCTTGTATATTAAATGGGCAAGATTCACCAACTGCAGCACTTCTTTTCTCTTTAGTTTTCACTTTTCCAGCCTTCCTCACCAAGAAGAAAGAGAAAAAGGAAAAAAAAAAAAAGGGGGAGTAACTTGAAATTTACATGACGAAATTATAATTTTTTTTTCGTAGTACTGTAACTAACTACTAGGTGCTAATAAGGTAGGAGAATTTTGTACAAGAGGTAGGCAGCGGCTAGTCGTGGAGTTACATATTCCACAGAGTACACCTGGTATTCAGATAAGTTTAAGATGATTTTGGAGACATGGTACGTACATCCTTGGAATTATGCTAAGATACACTCAATTTGCTTCCTGAAAAGTGGAAAAAAAGATTTGGTAGAAATCTAAAGCTGCAAGTGAATCTGTCGATAAGTAACTGGTGGCCCAGGCGCCCAGCACACAGAAAAATAAAAGAAAAAAGAAATTGATGAGATGAGTTCTACTATAATTTATTTTTAATATTTCACGACTCCATGAAATCGATAATAAAATATAACACAAAAAATTTGTATATATAATACACTTATAAAGTCTTTTTTATATTTTTATAGTACATTGGGGTTTGATGATCCCATGGTCCCTGCCAGATAACCAAAAGATTTATATATGAATTAGGAGATAAATATGAAAACAGAAGAAGAAAGCGACTCAAAATATTTCACACTTCGTTATGTCCGATATTGTTTCCTTCTACTTTTCTAATTTTAGTAGAGAAAAAAAGAATTTTAGTGATTAAAAGAAAAACCCTTTTATACTTAGCATTTATTAATGTATGTCAAAGATCTCGTATTTGATGATGATTCAAAATTTTAACATGTGATTACGAAGCAGGAAGATTGAACATATTTGGAGAACATTTGGATGCAGCACATAATCGAAAGTACATTGCGAAAATTAATAGTCATTTTGCGTTGTCTGATTAATATTATGGTTATGACTGAATGAAAATAACAAATACTTCAAGATTTAGTGATTAAAAAAAAGATTTAGTGATTAAAAGAAAACCCTTTTGTTCTTAGCATTTATTAACGTATGTTAACGATTGGTAATTGAATGTTATTCAAGGGGACAAAGACAGAGGCAGCGCATCCAAGATTTGAACTTTGAAAATAGAAGAATCAACTTAAATAGTCGTTAATATAATGCAATTATACAACTGTGTATAATCTATGTATAATTTAAGTATTGCATGCATATAATTGTGTATAATATATGTATACCTGCTAAAAAATGTAAATAGTGAATCCTGTCGACTATGTATGCAAAGATCCTTTTTTTAAACCTAGAATTTATTTTATTTTTTGAATTTAGAACACATTATTTGTATTTATCTAGTATTTTTTTTTCCAGTACATATATAGACAACTAGGAGAAGTGAAGCCCGTGCAGACATGTGTGTGCGATTTTATATTTCTACGATTGTAAGAATCTTTCAGCATATTTTAATGTGTTTCTCAAAAGTAATATATGAAAATAATATAATATATAAACAATCTATTGTTGTACTTATTATGTTTTTAATGACCGTGAAAAAAGGCGCGTGATAGTTAAAATGAGATTGAAGAAGTGTAAATTTCGAGTCGTATTTTTTTATAATTTTTTCAAATCTGTTTGCTAACGTGTTAAAAGTGCTAGGTTGCGTTACTATTACTTAGAATTGATTTGATTGTTCTAAGAAGTGATTGAAATTTGTGTTGTTTTACAGTTGAGTAACATATTTTTACACTATTAGTATTTATTATTATTTTAAAGATAGTACTTAAAATTTAAATACAATAACTTTAGCAAGAAAAAAGTCATTAATATATAGGTACTCTTCAATTTTTAAGATGTAATGCAAACACAATGCTATTAGAAAAAGCAAAATTGCTCTATATAAATTTTATAAAATATTAAAGTATTTTTGTATTATTACTAATGAGTTAAGACTCAAAATGGAAAAAGCCGGTTCATTATTTTTCTTACTTTCAATTGTAAACATAGGACAATCAAACTAATCCGCACTTTAAAGAAGAAATGAATATGAACAAATTTTAAGAAATTTATTTTCTAAATGCTACATAAGCCTGCACCAGTTTTTGTGCATAGCCTGAATTTAATTCGTCTTTAAATAATTAATATGTAGAATAACAAATGAAGAAGTTACTTTATAATATGCTATCCTCACGGTTTAGCATATAAGTTAATTAGGCTAGCTTTTACTAAACTATATACTTAATCAAATTTAAATATGCGACAAAAAGAAGAAGCCCTGAATTACCCTTCTTATCCTTTCAATATATTTTCTATTATATCATACTGGCTATTAACATGTATACCAAAAAAGTTATTAGCTATTAACAAATACTCCCTGTCCTATAATAAGTGTCACTTTAGTAAAAAAATAAATAAATTATGTCATAATAAATGTCACTTTAGGAAGCCAAGATATAAATTGATTAGTTTTTTTCAACTCTACCTTAGACAAAAACTGACAAGTTAAAGTAATAACTAAATGATGATTGGAAGAGGTATATAGTAACTTGGTATTGTTGAATTTCAATGTCAAAAAAATTACTATTTGTGCATGCTCTAATCAACAGAAAAAACTAATTTATATTTATTATATAGAAATAATTTAATAAACTTTACATTGTATTATTAATTTTTTAATATACGTATTTTTTATTAGAATGATACTTATTATGAGACAGAGGAGTAATATAAGTAACATGAGCAAAACGTGGCATGCAGACATGATGTGTTGGTGTGTCCGTTAACTGGGCCTGCTACCTCAAAAAAGATGAAGTGGGCCAACAAAGAAAAGTTATAACTGGACATCCCCATGCAAGGGGTGAAATTGTCAAAGCAACACAAATATTTAAGAAGCAAGCCACGGCACGTTACCTTTCAGCCAATGGAATTGCTCCAATTCTACGAAATGACTCACCCTGAACATGCCAAAGTAGGCATGTTGACCTGCTGTGTGATTATCCCCCCATGTATAGTATCGTAGAAAGTAGAATAGAAAGTAGAGTAGAGTAGAATGTGAGTTGAAACTATTGATTTATGTCGAGTCCATTCATTATAGTGTACTGTGGTCTGTAGATCCGCACATGCAAAAGCGCGATGGTGGAGGCGGAGTGTGTAGAAGCACTTTAAGAACTAATGTTTTCGTCTTTGTATTTTTTGTTTTTTTTTGTTTTGTTTTCTCTGGGGAAAAAGGATGAAAGATTCCATCAACGCAATTCTTTAAAGTAGAATTAAATTGTTTTGTTAAAGTCTCATATCCAAATTCTCAGATTTGGTTATGGACTTGTAAACGATAATACTCCATTCATTTTCACATGTTATGCTACTTTTCTTATTATCTTCCATAAATAATACTACTACATTTCTATTTTGGAAACAATTTTAATTTTGACTTACGACATATACTTATTTAAGACCACAAAGTTAAAAGAAAAAAAATTATATCTTAAATTTTATACCGATTCAAATTATATCAAACAAATTAAAACAGAAAAGATATTTCAACCAAAAAAAAAAAAAAAAAACAGAAAAGATAACATAGTATTGCACTTTGAGTTTTAAACAGTCGTGAGATTGGAAGGTGTAGCGTAGTTTCTAGAGTCCAGAACCAAAATGCCCCCAAAAAAATATTTTGAATCAAAATACCCCAACGAAAAAATATGTTACCAAAATGCCTTTAGCGCAATTACTGTGCTATAGTGTCTCCTTTTTTTCGGCCCTTTTGGTTTAACCCTTCCTTCATTACACTTTTTAACGTACTTTAACCATAGATTAATCATGCTTCAGGACCCCGAAACTTCAATATTTTATATAGAACCCTACTTATTTTTGTGCGATTAATAAGGTAGGATCAATACATCAAGGATACGCAAAAGTTCGGATGGCCGTTTTAGTGGCTGAAAAGTGCTCGAACGCCATTTTCGTTTGAAGGCTCGGTGACATTAGCTTGAAGTTCTTTACGAATACTTAAACTTGTTCATTAATAATTAATCAAAAGTTAGTCAAAATGGCAGCATTCATACAAAAAAAAAAAAACTTAATTAAATTGCATCATTCATTCATAACCTTGAGTAGATAAAAATACTTAACATACTAATTAATAAGAAAGCCAAACTTTTTAAAATACAATCATCAAAGTAAGAAAAAAACTTAAAAAACATCCATCAATTAATGCCCTTGAGTTGATCTTCCGCCACCACCGCTAGATGTGCCACCACCGCTAGAGGTACTTCCACCGCGAGATGTAGTTTGACCACCATGCCGTAAGGGACACTTGCGCTTATCATGACCAACATAATTGCAAAATGAGCATTTTCGAGTGTATCTCCCCGGTGGAACATCCATTTCATTATGAATACGCGAGTATGCATTCTTTCTGAATTTACGGATAAATGTTTATTTGCAACCATTGAAAATGGATCCGGTGGTCAATAACTCTCACTGCCAAGTAGGTAGAACCTTCCAGCATACGTTCTTGCATAATTTTCAATTGTATATTCCTCAGCCATGTACGAGGAGACGTTCTTTCCAGTTGTGATAAAACACTTGAAGGCATGAAAACATGGCATGTGATATGATTGCCACTTGCCGCATGTGCATGTTCTTGGAATCTCACAAATTGTGTGGACGTTACCTCCTTTACCTTGGTGCACACTTGTTGTGAGTTCACATATGCGCTCTGCAGGGTTGTACTCCATCCGGTCATGTTTCTGAGCCTTATATTTGTCGTACTCGAACAGTTTTGACGGTTTTGGCATCCATCTTAGACCTTCTGTTGCATATGCTCTGGCCTCTTTTGATCTAGTGACGAACCGCTCCACAACCTGCTTAAATGTGATTCTCACCATTGCGGTGATGGGTAGTCCGCGTTCAGATTTCAACAAGCCATTGAATGGCTCAGAGCTATTTGTTGTCAGCATACCCCATCGCCTACCTTCATCCTGGTGTAATGTCCATTTGTCTTTATCAATTGCATTCAACCAGTGGAAGGCTTCCTCATTTGCCCGCCTAATAATGTCCATCTGCAGGTTAAACTTCTTCTCCTGATGCTCTGTTGCAGCCGCCCACATCCAATTGCAAAGTGCTGGGATTCGATATGCCTTTTGGAAGTTTGCCTTCAAATGCCTTAAACAATATTGATGGTAGGCAAAGGGTGGCTGCCACCCTTGCCATAACTAGTTACACCTTGCGGCGTAAATGACACTGGATATTTTCCAATTATATTTAGATCAAAATCACTTCTACTAACTTGTAGTCTATTATACAGGGCTTGGAGTAGTTTTGAGAATTTTAAGTCAAGTGGAAACTTACCATGGTATTTTGGGGGAGAATCGTAGCGCAAATTATTTTCCTCGAATATAATTTGTCCGTCCCAGAATAAAGAAACTCTAATTCTTGGAACATCTGCCATATTTTGAATAATCGAGGAGGAATACAAAATGCTAAAACTAGTTGAAACTTAGAATTTTATGCTTTTTTTTGCCTTATACGAACTCGGTATTTATTGGATTCGAAGTTTGAATATAAAACCAACGCATGCATGCAATTACAGTGTCTTGCAGTGTTACGTCAAATCAAATTAAGTATAAATTATTGCATAACGCATGAAATAACTGTGTTATGGAAGAATAGCGCAGTAAATTATTGCGTTATTCTGTCGCAGAGCCTCACAACGCGGTAAAATAATGCGTTATGTCAGAATAACGCACTAATTTAATGCGCTATACTGGTATAACGCAGTATTTTACTGCGCTATGCCGCTGCATCGTATTGTCACCTCAACTGTCAAACAAAAAAACGTCATGATTCGAATCAAACTTTATATAACGTAATTTGGCGAATAACTTACCAACACAACATTCCACACAAAATTGAGTTACGATGTCATTTTTTGACCAATTTAGAGATATTAATCGTGTTATATCGTTCACTCCAGCAAACATCTTTGAAGCAATGGGTAGGACCTGGGAATTAGGTGATGATGATTTTCATTGCTCAAAAAACCCTAACGACAGATTCAATCGAGAGTATAATAATAAAATGAGAGAGGAGTGGGATTAGCGTGTTAGGGAAACTGAAGCACTGGAGCACAAGTTAGCGTCAGTAGGGCTTAAACGCCCAAAAAAAACGTGCTATGTCAATGCCTCGCGGAACTCCACAAGAGTTTAATTTGGCTCTTAATCGTGTTCGTGAATAGAACAATCGGATGCAAATACGTTACCATAGGGTAGAATATGGTATACATGGTAGCACAAGATTTAGATGAGATTAATATTTTTCTTACAATAAGGTAAGTAGGTAAGGTCATAAAGACCCTCCCTCTCGCCCCCCCCCCCCCCCCCCCCCGAGGGTACTTGGGGTTTTGCAACTTTATAAGTAGCCCTTTCTTTTGTTATTAGACTACACCATATTCAATGTCGAGTAGTAGAAACTCAGCTTGGTCTTTACTCCTTCCAAAAGAACCAAATAGCAGTGATGATGAGAGTTCAAATCATAGCAGTTTTTCGAGCGATACCAGTGATTTCAAACTAGATGAGCTAAATCTCCACCTTCTTATAGAGCGTAATGATGATTTCTGCAGTGTGAAATATTCAGATCCGCGGGAATATTATTGCGGTTTACGCCGAGAATGGTCACATCGGCTTGCCGAATCAGAACGTCTTGTTCGTGACTTGAAAAATCTCAACGCTCCAATCCCAACAAGGTACTCCTTAACCATGCCTCAAGTAGGTCCAGAAACTTGCGAGCTTGCCGTGCAAAGGATTAGAAAACAAAACAACAGAATGCTGGCAAGACGATGTAGATTTTACATGCTACAGTTGGCCGAAGAACAAGCATCATCAACCGGTAGAGAACTAATTGCTACTGAAAAAAGATGTGTCTTAAGAAACCGCCAATATTTTTCTGAGGACGATATTGAGGACTTGTACTCTGATGATGATTAAGAATGTTGTGATTTTAGTTTTAAGTTTAATTTATGATTATGCTGTTATTTTGAAGAATGTTAGTATGTTAAGTATTTTCGTCTACTCAAGGTTATGAATGAATGATGCAATTTAATTAAGTTTTTTTTTTTTTGTATGAATGCTGCCATTTTGACTAACTTTTGATTAATTATTAATGAATAAGTTTAAGTATTCGTAAAGAACTTCAAGCTAATGTCACTAAGCCTTCAAACGAAAATGGCGTTCGAGCACTTTTTAGCCACTAAAACGGCCATCCGAACTTTTGCGTATCCTTGATGTATTAATCCTACCTTATTAATCGCACAAAAATAAGTAGGGTTCTATATAAAATATTGAAGTTTCGGGGTCCCGAAGCATGATTAATCTATGGTCAAAGTACGTTAAAAAGTGTAATGGAATAAGGGTTAACCAAAAGGGCCGAAAAAAAAAGGAGGCACTATAGCGCAGTAATTTACTGCGCTATAGCAGTTAATAGAGTCGTCCCCGTTAAGTGCTTTAGCGCAGTAATTTACTGCGCTAAAAGCATTTTGGTAACATTTTTTTTGGTTGGGATATTTTGGTTCAAAATGTTTTTTTGGGGGCATTTTGGTTCCGGACTCTAGTTTCTATAACTTATATCACGAGTTAAAATAATACAGATCATATGAAATTGATAGAAAAATATTATTTTTGAATATAAAGAAATATACGTACGTAATTGGCAAAAAAAAAAAAAAAACAGCTTACCTTGTTTATTTACTCAATGACTTTAGGGAGATCTCAGTAACTCATTTGGTTGGCTAACTAAACTTTCACTTTATTGGTAAGGTTCGATTCTCACCTTATAATCCCCTCCCTCCCCTATTACCTTTCCCCTGCCTCCTATCGCCTATGTAATTAAAAAAAAAAAAAAAAAACTCTATGACTTTATTCTCATAATGAAATTTCATAATGTTCGACAGAAACATGCTCGTATATATTTATGTTTGCAAAGTTAATCGTTTTTTATAACTTTAGTTAAAAGAATTTAAACTCATTCTTTTCCTAACACCTCAAACTTGTGGATTCCCTTCATAATCAAGTAAAACATTTAGTGACGATCTCAAAAAATAGACTACGTATACTCCACAAGCTTATGTGTTCAGCACACAACTAGCTAATCTAAGACTTATCCATAGACCAAAAAAGCCTCAATTATTTCTAATAAGAACTTCTAAAAAGAGACACACAGTGCCAATTCTTCACCAAGAAAATTAAATTCAGTCCGCAATGTATATACTTCCTAACTAAGCAACACAAAAAAGAGTACTAAAACGAAGAATATGTGGTCGGTGACAATTTCCAAAAGCTTTTATCATAATCAATCTTCTTCTTTTCTTTACCTAAAAGAAGAAATCTCAAAAGCCAATTACAGTGAGACGTTTTGTTCAATAAAATATAGTAATCCTTTTTCCTCACTCCCACCATCACCCTTTTTCATACTTTTGTCAAAGTATATTTTGGGTTTTCTCTCTTCAATTGGCTGCAATTTAGTCCATTAAAGAGCTAGAAGGTGACAAAACATTAGTCTATAAATTAAAGAGACATAGATGTATGTCATATGAGTTGCAATGGAGCAGAGTTTAATTATTGATTGTAACGTCACTTTATTGAAAAATGGACCCACTACTTCTCATTATTCACGGCTAAAAAAAATAAGAATTAGAGAAGGATATATTCCGTAGCTAAATAGCAAAATCGGTCGTTAATTCTATTCAGCGATAGGCTATCAGAAAATTTGTTAGCTATGAACAATTTAATGATGAACTAGCGATGAAGTTCATAGCTAATTTCAGCTTTTTTTTAGTAATCCACGGATCGATTCACCCCTTTGTTTATTCTATTTTTTAAGTTGTGATGAGGTATAATTTGAATGGCTAGCTTAAAAATGTTTATGGATTTTGAATTTTGGTCAGACCTCGATTGATCTAATATTCTTCACAAGAAGAATAATTATTCTTAAGAAATAGAGGTAATAAGAAATAATCTTCGCTGACGTTTGTTATTTGTAGTTATATTGTATGGATTTAGTAGTTCAGTTGGTTTGCTAGCTGAACTTTCACCTTGCTGGTGAGAGTTAGAATCCCCACCTTGTAATCCCTCTCTCATTTTCCCTACCCTCTATGTAGTAAAAAATAAAAATAAAAAAATTATTTATCAGTTAGATTTGTAATAGCTTAAATAGCTATTATACATCTGTTGGATAACTATCAACATATGTTAAGACATAATCAAGTAATGAAAAGGAAAAAGGGTCAAAAATACCCCTCTACTTTGAAAAAAGGGCTAAAAATATCCTCCGAACTTATTTTGGGTCAAAAATACCCCTCCCATCCTTAAAGTTTTCAAATATACCCCTGTCTTAACGGAAATTATCCCCCCCCCCCCCCCCGAAATCATTTTTTAAACCCGCTCTATCATTTAAACTCGATCCAACTAAATAATAACCCATAAGATCCCCTTATTCCCCCAATACGTAGGTTTGAAATTTGAGGGAATTGAGGGAATAAGGGGATCTTATGAATTATTATTTAGTTGGGTCGGGTTTAAAAAATGATTTTGGGTTATTTTGGGGGATAATTTCCGTCAAGACAGGGGTATATTTGAAAACTTCAAGGATGAAAGGGGTATTTTTGACCTAAAATAAGTTCGGAGGATATTTTTAGCCCTTTTTTCAAAGTATAAGGATATTTTTGACCCTTTTCCCTAATAAAAATATGCTCTCTATGATGATTTTAAATTTTAGATGAAATAAAGACGTACTTCAACACGAAAGTATAGGAAGTAAACAAAAGAGGGTTTGAATCTCACAGCTACAAATCACAAAAAGAATTTTCACAGATATTATAAATAAATAAAATCAAATCCACACACATGGTCACGTATTTCAAAATTAATTGTTTCCATCACTTGGAAAAACATAAAGTTTGTTTCAAAGTAGAAAATCTTTAACAAATTGAGGCTGCAAATGGCAATATTCAAGATTTGTTACCCAACAATGGCATCACTATTAAAAGGTTTAAAATTTGTCAGGTAAAGCACACATTTTACATTCTAAAGACACCAATACTGGCACTCCACACAACCTTTTAGTGCGCATATTAAATCTTTTGCTTCCAAAAAAGAAGATGATGTATGCAATGTCTTAATCATAACTTTTTCTGAGAGTTTGTATCTAGCACCACTAACCCAACCATGTGTGTCCCCCCCACCAACCACCCCGCCACCCCCAACTTTTTTCCTGTTTGCCACATATATTCAACACATGTGATTATTAGGTCTCTATACATTTCATATTCTTGATTTTGTTTTCCTGTTTTTATATGTTTTGCTATTAGTTTAGTACTCCCTTCGTCCCATAATAAGCGTCACTTTAATAAAAAAAAATACGCATATTAAGAATTCACTAATGTAATGTGAAGTTTATTAAACTATCTTATATAATAAAAAAAAAATATTTTTCCCTCTTGATTAGAGCATGCAAGAGTAGTACTTCTGACATTGGGAATCCAACAATACCAAGTTGTTATGCGGCTTTTTATCTTGAATACATAAACTTGTCACTTTTGTCTAAGGGTAGAGTTGGAAAAAACTAGTCAATTTATGTCTTGATTTCCAGAAGTGACACTTATTATGAGATAATTTTTTTGGCTAAACTGACACTTAAGTAAGCGTTTGGACATGCAATTTGAAACTATGAGATGAAATCAGTGTTTGGACATGCATTTCATCTCATAGTTTCAAACTATGGTTTCAAAAATTTTAAATATAAAACTTGACTCATAAGTTTATATTTTTGTAAAAACAAAGACCCATAAGTTGGTAGATATTTTTAACAATTACTCTCACCAACCATTTACCAACTATTATTTATGTCTATCATGTGGGAGGATTATATTAAAGAGTAGCTACATTACCATCCATGTTAAATTTTCTACATTACCATCCATGTTAAATTTTATTTTTTATTGAACTAAAGATTGATCAATTGATATTATATTTTTTTAGAAAGGCCTTCTAGTAGCGTATTAGTTTTCTTATGAACTATGACTTGCTCATTCGGTAAGATTATATAAGAATTGAGAATATTTTGATAGTTTTCACAACTTGTGCGGTTTTTATATCTATAAGAAAAAATACAACTTAAAAAATTCAAATTGCATATTTAAACATAATTTCAAATCATGATTTCATCTTATAATTTTAAATTATAGTTTTAAACTATGTCCAAACGGCTCCTTATTATGGAACGGTGAGAGTACTATCTTACTGGGGATCATAAAGTGGTGGGTCTATGAAATTATTACAAAAATGACAGTCAAATTCATGCCTCTTAATTAACCACTTGAGGCATTTGGCCCGAGCTTGCAATCAGCGATACGTCATAAAGTGATGGGTCTATGACATTATTACAAAAATGACAGTCAAATTCATGCCTCTTAATTAAACATTAGTGGCATTTGGCCCGAGCTTGCAATTAGCGATACATCATATGGTGGGTCTATGAAATTATTACAAAAATGACAGTCAAATTCATGCCTCTTAATTAAACATTAGTGGTATTTGGCCCGAGCTTGCAATTAGCGATACGTCATATGGTGGGTCTATGAAATTATTACAAAAATGACAGTCAAATTCATGCCTCTTAATTAAACATTAGTGGCATTTGGCCCGAGCTTGCAATTAGCGATACGTCAAAGTTCGGCCCGAATTGAATTAAAATTTATACTTGCCACTTCTCTTTTCTATTTTTTGTTTGTTGTTGCTATTCTTGCTTTTTGCTTTATTTTTGTAACATTATAAGATAGCTCGGTAATATCTCAATATTTTTAAAATATTAAATTATATAAAAAAATTATAAGTTAAAAAAAAAAAAATCTGGGCCGTTTGGTAGGTGGACAGAATTATCCTAGTATTATAATCCCAAGATTATAATCTTGGGACAAATTTATCTCATCTAAAAGGTGGTATAAAAATAATCCCTAGGTTGATGGGATTAGGTGGGACATCTCATATTTAAGTATGAGCTTCATTTTATACTTTGTTTGGTAAAAGGTATAAATTTATCCCAGGATAACTTTATACCTTCTACCAAACATGATACAAAATTAATCTCAAAGTTAATACTGGGTTATACTCCCTCCGTCCCATAATAGGTGTCAACTTAGTTAAAAACACACATAATAAGAAACCAATAATGCCATGTGAAGTTAACCCAAATTACCCCTATATAATAAAAATAAATTACTTTTACTTTTTAATTAGAGCATGCACAAGAAATAAACCTTTTAACATTGGAAATCCAACAATACCAAGTTACTAGGGGAATTTAAATATAAGTGACATTTAAGTTTTAAAATTAAGGGGAGGTGATTCAAGTTTTAATTATTGAGTAGAGGTGATGATTTTTGGTTAGTGATTAAGGGGTTTTGAGCTTGCCCAACAGTTTTGTTTTTGACACTTTGACCCTCAACTTTATTTTTAACACTTTACCCTCAAGTTTTATTTTTAACACTTTATCCCTCGCCTCCGCCCCACCCCTTGCCCTTGCCCCCCACCCCCACCAAAAAAAATGTTTTTTTGAAAAGTTTTTTTTTTTGTTTTTTTGCACCTCCCCCATCCCTACCCCAGCCCCCGACCATGCCCCCCACCCCCACCCCCCACCAAAAAAATGTTTTTTTAAAAGATTTTTAAAAGTTTTTTTTTTGTTTTTTTGCACCACCCCACCCCCTACCCCTTGCCCCCAGCCCCCGACCACGCCCCCTCTCTTGCCCCCCACCCCCAGCCCCTAAGAAAAAAAAAATTTAATTTTTTTTTTTTTTTTTTTTGCACAACCCCCACCCCCTGCCCCCTGTCACGACCCGACTAGGGGCCGTGACGAGTACCCGATACTTGTACCGAGCACCCCTTGTCTGTCGTTTTACCTCTACCTCTTAGCAAGCCATATGAATAGTGCCATATTTTCTTTTTAAAAACGCTAACATTAACAGCGTCGTTATGAACATAGACTAGTAAACTTCGTTATCACTTTATACAACAACATTAAGACGCCAAAATACCACATATCTAACTGTACATAACTGACTGTGCATATCTGTCTACGAGCCTCTAGACATAGAACATTTATACATAGAAAGGGCCGAGTACTGTCGTGCCCGAGAATGCATACACAAAATAGTACCACTGAAGTGAGGCTCCGGAACAACTGGAGCGCTGTAAAGTACCACTGGTAGAGCTCCTAAGGATCAAGTCCACCTGTCTGCTGACCTGCGCGGCATGAAACGCAGCGTCCACAAGAAGGGACGTCAGTACGAATAGTGTACCGAGTATGTAAGGCATGGAAGATAACACAAGCAACAACATAGTGTATAATTAATAATATCATGGAGTCATAGGACATAGAAAATAGAATTTATATCATGTCATGTATTATCATATCGTATCATATAGTATCATATCTTATCTTGTCTTGTCGTAGCATATCGCGTCATAGTATATCGTGTCATAGTATGTCAGGCTATAGTATATCATATCATAGTACATCTTATCATAGCATAGCATGTTATAGCGTGTCGTGTCATAGCATAGCGTGTCATAGCATGTCTTACCATAGCATAGCATGTCATAGCGTATCATAGCATAGCATAGCTTGTCGTATCATGTCCTGTCGTGGCAGATCATAGCATATCATGTCATAGTGTAGCTTACCATAGCATATCTTATCATAGCATGTCTGGTCAAGACATGGTAGGTCATGTCATAGCGCCGAGCAATGTCGGCTCACCCACATAGCGCCGATATACACCGGCTCACCCATATATCCCGCGTCCGGGATGATAAGCCAGCTGATCAGGTGGCAATGAAACATGTTTCCCTTCCCATTCCCCCATATATCCCTTCCCCCCATCCCAGGGTCATATACATATCTTTATATTCATATATATAGCTTGTATACATATACATGTCTTATATACATTGACATATCTTATATACATATACATGTTTTATATACATATTCATATCTTATATACATATATCATATAAGCATGCAAGGGAGCCCAAGGAAAAATCATGTAGACATCGGAGTGACGTAAGGTCGGTGACCTCCGATTACATTATGGAATACTCGTGACCGCTTTTGTCTCACCTCGAAGGGACGAATATTTTAAGGTGAGATGATCAACGGAGAATAGTATTAAAGTAAACGTAGAATGAAATCGTGGGCGTCATAGATGACAGTTCATAGGCTTGGGAGTCTTTAGAAAGTAAAGTCATAGCTAGGGGATATAAATAAGATTCAAGAATTAGTTTATCACTTTCATATTCACATAGAATTCTTAGCGTAGAAATCTTAGTCATAGAATCGTTCCGGTAGTACTTATCATAGGCATATCCTCTTGTCTAACATCATTGTCATCGTTATCATCACGGAAGTCTCCTCGTTAGAGTACTTATAGTACTTATCATCTGGCAACAAAATCGGGATCAAAGGATTCCCTTGGGTTCAACTTCTAGTAAGTCTAACAAGGCTGTAAGGAAAATCCGAGAGTAACGGGCCCACCTCGTCCGGATGAGGTAGCGTATACTATTTACGTATGTTACATGTCATGGCGTTACTTGTGAGGGTTCTAAAGTAATCGGGTCCCATTTATGCAAGTTCTAGGGGTTTAGGAGGTTTTTCCATCATTTGCACACTTTCTAGTTCAATTCTATTGAACAAAAAGTGGAAAACTTTAGGTGCGGATTCCGGGGACTAAGGTTGTCCCCGAGGCTCGTACCCGACTTATTACACCTAAGACATGCCATAGAAAGAAGGGTGAAGCCTTACATACCTCTTTCCGCTCCTTTTGCTACTCCGAATTCACGTCGCAATTTCGTCAAAATCTGCAAATTGGTCATATTTACCAAAACTCTTATTAGGATACTTAGAGTTGAAATCTTAAGGTAATACTTGGCTACCGAAATTTCGGCAGCACTTCCTCTGTAAATATACCATCCTCGACATTCAACTTAGTCAAATTCTCATCAGTCACAATCCGGGAATTCAAACCCGGCCAAACTATCAATATAAACTCAATAACCACACTAGCGATTCACATATTTAATTCAAGGTACATTCCAACACTTCAATTAGCATTCTACTTCCTTCAAGACTCTCCAATTCCAATGAAACAACAATAACCTTATAACACATATATTCCAACAACATCATAGTAATACCATTACATGTCTTCCATACAAGAACATTATTTTCAATTTACACCAACTTCCAACTACTAATACTTCACCATGCTTATCAATTCTTCACTTGCGATATAAAATCCACAACACAACAACTAAAATACTAGATAAAACTTGCTCACTATCCATTCATCAAGCAACACACACACGGCCATATGCACACTACACACTACACGGCCAACCTCACACATACACAACTACAATCTTTCCAAAATCATTCAACTTCCACTTTCCACATAATATTCTCAACAATAACAACCAAATACTAAACAAAATAATTGAAATATGATTCTTATTCATATATGAACCTGCACGGCCACATACTAATTTCCTCTCCTTCATGAATTTCATCCATTTTAGCATACTACAACACATATAAACCATGTATAACACATAAAACAAGACTAGAATTTACCTTTCTTCTTCAACTTCTCACTTGCCTAACTCTTGGCAACTTGTATAATTTTGAACCTTCTTTGCTCCAACAACAACTCCACCTTGTTGTGCACCCCCTACTTGGTAGGAAATGATTTTTGCAAGAATTGTTGTCAATTTTTCTTGTGGGTTTCACTATGGCCGAATGGCCTTAGGCTCCTCTCTCTTCTTTTGTTCTTCCACTTTCTTGAGTTTTCTAGAGAACTTATGGGATAAATATGACTTTGTCATCTTTTATTGTTGAAAATTAGACCCCCACTTGGGCCTAACCCATGCCTTGGCCGATTGGGCCTTCCATTTTCTTGCAAATTTTCAAGCCCAATTATATGGCTAATTCTTGTAATTCATGAAAAGTATTATTTATTTTTTCCAATTTCCAAATTTACCCTTCGTCTTCTTTCATATTTCCACGGGTCATATTGCAACTTCCCTTTATGCTCTTGACCTTTCTCATTATCTTTACTTCTAAATTTTTCATAAACAACTCATGTGCCAAACAAAATAAAATATGGCCTTGCTTGTCGTCTTCCTGCGATTGTCTTGAATTATCCGATTGCACAAAAATGCGGGATATAACATTCTCCCCCCTTTGGAACATTCGTCCTCGAATGTTAAACTGACCTCATAGCGTAGTATAATTCTTCGGGGAAGTCTCTTTTGTGGATACCTCATGTCGCTTAGCATATCCATCTTAGGAGCTTAGGTTGCCTTAGCTAGTGTGGATTCAATATCGGTCTCACCCTGTGACATCTGTACTTTTCTCCTTCATCCTCGAAGCTTTCTGTCGTCATGCCTTCCCCTTCTCTGTTAGTTTAGTCCGTCTCGGCCTATATGACTCGTATGGGGTTTCTAACCACTTTCCACACCCCAATTTACTTTGGGCTATCTACGCTTACACTCGTCTCTTATTTCCGCATTTATGAAATTTTCAGCACATTTCCCAAGGGGTCACTCATCATGAAATTACTCCCACCTGAGCACACTTAAACTTGAAAGTTTAATGCATTTTTGTGTCTCAGTGTTAGTATTTTGCCTCCGCTTCCACGTACTACCTATATCATATAACATGGGGCAAATTGGGGTCTTAAAAATGTTCAAAACGCCCTCGTAACGCATCTCTCTCTTTCAATGACTATTTTAGCCTTCGGGATCACTAATGTCCACTTTTTACTCGTGTGTATGGCTGCTCTTGTCCTGGACTTTCCCGAATTGTTTATATGTTCCGTAATACCAGGGACGGTGCAAGATAAAGAAAAAATCCAATTCAATTTAACATCCATATATTATAGAAAAGATGCTGGAAGTGTACCTGCGGCCGCGTCAGTGGAAGGCTCAGGGTCCTGTCGTCCTGTCAATGCATATAGGCGGTGCGGAGGACCGGCTGAACTGGATGTCCCTCCTCTGCCTCGGCCACGGCCTGTTGGGGCCTGGGAGGCCTGTCCCGGAGGGCGCACGGACGGTGATGAACTCACGGCTGACCCGGCGGGCTGAGCTCTGCTTCTCTCATTCCTTAGCGGACAATCTCGCATCAAATGGTCAGTCCGTCCGCAAGCATAACACGCACCTGTATCCCGGTAACACTGTCCCGAGTGTGGCCTGCCACACCGGGTAGACCGTGGCGGGGGTGGCATCATCCTGCTGGATTCAGCTCTATACTGGGACCCCGAAGCTCTAGTGTCCTGACCTGCTCCCGAATAAGTAGAACGGTCAAATCCCCTATCCGCAAATTGAGGAGGTGCACTGGCTGCCGGTTGGTCTGAATACCTGAATTGCTCTTGTGCCTGTCCCCCTCTGTACTCGCTTCTAGTCCTGGAAAACCTGCCCCTTTTTCTGGAACCCCTGTCTGAATAACGCTCCTCTCTCCGTGACTGGTACTGTTCTTCCAGATTTTGGGCGTGGGCCTGGATGCGGGTAATAGTCATCCCGTCCTGGAGTGAAGCCGTCAAACATTCCTTAACCAAATGTGGCCCTAGCCCATTCACAAATCGGTGCACATGATCTCCCCTGTCAGCTATCATGGCTAGGGCATACCTGGCTAATGAGTTAAAACGGAGGCTGTATTCTCGAACGCTCATATTTCCCTGTCTCAAGTTCAAGAACATATCGGCTCGAGCCCGTCGAACCTCTGGCGGTAGGAAATGTCGCAGGAACGCCTCAGTGAACTCCTGCCAAACCGGAGGGGGTGCATTTGCTCCCCTCGATGCTATCCAGCTGCTGTACCATAAAACTGCCACATCCCGCAGCCTATATGAAGCCAACTCTACGGACTCTGTATCCGAAGCATGCATAATCCTCAGAGTCCTCAGCATCTCATCTATAAAATTCTGCGGGTCTTCCTCCGCTTTCGATCCATAAAACTCTGGCGGCTTCAGGGTAATAAAGTCACGGGCTCTTGCACTTACCGCCCTGTCTCCCAAGTCTACATCTTGCCGCTGAGCCTGTGCGGCAACTAACTGTGTCAATAACTGGATGGCCTCTGCCATCTGCTGGCCCGAAACTGCTGGCGGTGGGACTGGAGGTGCGGGGGCTGGAGCTGGAACTCTTTCCTGCTCTGCTGGTGCAGGGGGAGCAGGAAAAGTCTGAGGGGGAGCTTCATTATGAGATTCTTCTTCTTCTAGCTCCCGCTCGACTCTGCTGCCCGCCACCCTCTTGGCTTTCTCGGCCGTCGTAGCCTTTCACTTCGGCGGCATTACTGAAACCATAGCATAGGATTAGGAAAGGAATGTGGAAGCCCGGCAGCATAGCACTGTCGCACGATCTCAGAATACAAGGAAGGTCATATTTCCTGAATGCCCTGTAGCCTCCTGTTTATAAGTGTGGCGCGCTACACACCCGTAAGCAAGACTCTACTGGACACGGCTCGTAGACAAACACTAGGACCGAACTGCTCTGATACCACTTCTGTCACGACCCGACTAGGGGCCGTGACGAGTACCCGATACTTGTACCGAGCACCCCTTGTCTGTCGTTTTACCTCTACCTCTTAGCAAGCCATATGAATAGTGCCATATTTTCTTTTTAAAAACGCTAACATTAACAGCGTCATTATGAACATAGACTAGTAAACTTCGTTATCACTTTATACAACAACATTAAGACGCCAAAATACCACATATCTAACTGTACATAACTGACTGTGCATATCTGTCTACGAGCCTCTAGACATAGAACATTTATACATAGAAAGGGCCGAGTATTGTCGTGCCCGAGAATGCATACACAAAATAGTACCACTGAAGTGAGGCTCCGGAACAACTGGAGCGCTGTAAAGTACCACTGGTAGAGCTCCTAAGGATCAAGTCCACCTGTCTGCTGACCTGCGCGGCATGAAACGCAGCGTCCACAAGAAGGGACGTCAGTACGAATAATGTACCAAGTATGTAAGGCATGGAAGATAACACAAGCAACAACATAGTGTATAATTAATAATATCATGGAGTCATAGGACATAGAAAATAGAATTTATATCATGTCATGTATTATCATATCGTATCATATAGTATCATATCTTATCTTGTCTTGTCGTAGCATATCGCGTCATAGTATATCGTGTCATAGTATGTCAGGCTATAGTATATCATATCATAGTACATCTTATCATAGCATAGCATGTTATAGCGTGTCGTGTCATAGCATAGCGTGTCATAGCATGTCTTACCATAGCATAGCATGTCATAGCGTATCATAGCATAGCATAGCTTGTCGTATCATGTCCTGTCGTGGCAGATCATAGCATATCATGTCATAGTGTAGCTTACCATAGCATATCTTATCATAGCATGTCTGGTCAAGACATGGTAGGTCATGTCATAGCGCCGAGCAATGTCGGCTCACCCACATAGCGCCGATATACACCGGCTCACCCATATATCCCGCGTCCGGGATGATAAGCCAGCTGATCATGTGGCAATGAAACATGTTTCCCTTCCCATTCCCCCATATATCCCTTCCCCCCATCCCAGGGTCATATACATATCTTTATATTCATATATATAGCTTGTATACATATACATGTCTTATATACATTTACATATCTTATATACATATACATGTTTTATATACATATTCATATCTTATATACATATATCATATAAGCATGCAAGGGAGCCCAAGGAAAAATCATGTAGACATCGGAGTGACGTAAGGTCGGTGACCTCCGATTACATTATGGAATACTCGTGACCGCTTTTGTCTCACCTCGAAGAGACGAATATTTTAAGGTGAGATGATCAACGGAGAATAGTATTAAAGTAAACGTAGAATGAAATCGTGGGCGTCATAGATGACAGTTCATAGGCTTGGGAGTCTTTAGAAAGTAAAGTCATAGCTAGGGGATATAAATAAGATTCAAGAATTAGTTTATCACTTTCATATTCACATAGAATTCTTAGCGTAGAAATCTTAGTCATAGAATCGTTCCGGTAGTACTTATCATAGGCATATCCTCTTGTCTAACATCATTGTCATCGTTATCATCACGGAAGTCTCCTCGTTAGAGTACTTATAGTACTTATCATCTGGCAACAAAATCGGGATCAAAGGATTCCCTTGGGTTCAACTTCTAGTAAGTCCAACAAGGCTGAAAGGAAAATCCGAGAGTAACGGGCCCACCTCGTCCGGATGAGGTAGCGTATACTATTTACGTATGTTACATGTCATGGCGTTACTTGTGAGGGTTCTAAAGTAATCGGGTCCCATTTATGCAAGTTCTAGGGGTTTAGGAGGTTTTTCCATCATTTGCACACTTTCTAGTTCAATTCTATTGAACAAAAAGTGGAAAACTTTAGGTGCGGATTCCGGGGACTAAGGTTGTCCCCGAGGCTCGTACCCGACTTATTACACCTAAGACATGCCATAGAAAGAAGGGTGAAGCCTTACATACCTCTTTCCGCTCCTTTTGCTACTCCGAATTCACGTCGCAATTTCGTCAAAATCTGCAAATTGGTCATATTTACCAAAACTCTTATTAGGATACTTAGAGTTGAAATCTTAAGGTAATACTTGGCTACCGAAATTTCGGCAGCACTTCCTCTGTAAATATACCATCCTCGACATTCAACTTAGTCAAATTCTCATTAGTCACAATCCGGGAATTCAAACCCGGCCAAACTATCAATATAAACTCAATAACCACACTAGCGATTCACATATTTAATTCAAGGTACATTCCAACACTTCAATTAGCATTCTACTTCCTTCAAGACTCTCCAATTCCAATGAAACAACAATAACCTTATAACACATATATTCCAACAACATCATAGTAATACCATTACATGTCTTCCATACAAGAACATTATTTTCAATTTACACCAACTTCCAACTACTAATACTTCACCATGCTTATCAATTCTTCACTTGCAATATAAAATCCACAACACAACAACTAAAATACTAGATAAAACTTGCTCACTATCCATTCATCAAGCAACACACACACGGCCATATGCACACTACACACTACACGACCAACCTCACACATACACAACTACAATCTTTCCAAAATCATTCAACTTCCACTTTCCACATAATATTCTCAACAATAACAACCAAATACTAAACAAAATAATTGAAATATGATTCTTATTCATATATGAACATGCACGGCCACATACTAATTTTCTCTCCTTCATGAATTTCATCTATTTTAGCATACTACAACACATATAAACCATGTATAACACATAAAACAAGACTAGAATTTACCTTTCTTCTTCAACTTCTCACTTGCCTAACTCTTGGCAACTTGTATAATTTTGAACCTTCTTTGCTCCAACAACAACTCCACCTTGTTGTGCACCCCCTACTTGGTAGGAAATGATTTTTGCAAGAATATTTGTCAATTTTTCTTGTGCGTTTCACTGTGGCCGAATGGCCTTAGGCTCTTCTCTCTTCTTTTGTTCTTCCACTTTCTTGAGTTTTCTAGAGAACTTATGGGATAAAGATGACTTTGTCATCTTTTATTGTTGAAAATTAGACCCCCACTTGGGCCTAACCCATGCCTTGGCCGATTGGGCCTTCCATTTTCTTGCAAATTTTCAAGCCCAATTATATGGCTAATTCTTGTAATTCATGAAAAGTATTATTTTTTTTTCCAATTTCCAAATTTACCCTTCGTCTTCTTTCATATTTCCACGGGTCATATTGCAACTTCCCTTTATGCTCTTGACCTTTCTCATTATCTTTACTTCTAAATTTTTCACAAACAACTCATGTGCCAAACAAAATAAAATATGGCCTTGCTTGTCCTTTTCCCGCGATTGTCTTGAATTATCCGATTGCACAAAAATGCGGGATATAACACCCCCAGCCCCCACCCCTTCCCCCACCAATTTTTTTTTTTTTTAAAAAAGATTTTTAAATTTTTTTTTTGTACCACACCCACCACGCCCCCCCTCCCTAGCCCCCCACCCCCACAAAAAAAAATTAAAAAAGATTTTTAAAAGTTTTTTTTTGTTTTTTTGCACCACCCACCCCCACCCTCCCAAAAAAATTAATTTTATTTTAAAAAAAAAAGTTTTGAAAAGTTTTGTTTTTGGTTTTTGGCACCCCCGCCCCCACCCCCTACCTCCCAAAAACAAATTAATTTTATTTTTTTTAAAAAGTTTTGAAATTTTTTTTTTTTTGGTTTTTTGCACCACCCTCACCCCATCCACCCCCACCCTCACCCCATCCACCTCCACCCCACCCCTCTCCCCCACCCCAGCAAAAAAAATTGAAAATAATTTTTTTTTCTTTGGTTTCTTACTCGACCCACCCACCCAAAAAAAATTGTTTTAAAAAAGTTTAAATTTTTTTGTTTTTTGCACCACCCACCCAAAAGTAATAATCTTGAAAAGAAGTTTTGAATTAGAGAGAGAGATACCTCCTACATATGTTGATCCAGGCAAACCCGGAAGAAGGCGGACAAAGAGGAGGCGTGGAATCGGGGAATCATTGCGAACGAGAAAAAAAAATGTTCCTTATGCAAAACAGTTGGCACAAAAAAAAACATGTCTAAACCGAAATGCTCTATAGTTGTTAATTGCACTGTGTTGTAATAATAGTTATTTGTTGGAACTTTATGACATTTTAATGTTGTTCTTTTTTAGAATGATAATTTCTGTTCTTGGTGTTTGTGAACTTGGTTTATATGATATGTTGATCATGTTCAATCACAAATGTGTGTATTTTGAGGTTAATAAATTGCTGAACAATTTCCAACAACTAATGAATCTGTTGCAACAGCTCTGTAACTTGTTATGTTTTATCCAACAAGTAACAAGACTTGTTACAGCAACTAGCATCTTGTTGGGTTTTATCCAACTGCTAAAAGATTTTCAACAAGTAAGCAATCTGTTGCAACAACTGACAGGCCTTGTTGCAGCAAGTAAGTTACATTTTGGGGTTTTTCCAACAAGTGGAGTGACTTGTTGCAGAAACTGGGTAACTTGTTGTGTTTATCCAACAAGAGTAAGGACTTGTTCAACAACTATGTCACTTCCTGCAACAGATACTACAGTTGTTGCAACAGATACTACACTTGCTGCAACAGATACTACTTGATTCACCCATATTTAGTGATCTACAAAGGGAAATCAATGATATTTAGTGATAAATAAAGGAAATCAACGATATGTAGTGATCAATTTATAATACTTAATCAATTTGATGGTATTTTGAGTTAGGAAAGATGATCTACTAAGTCAGTATGCACTAAATCCAATGATCATTAGAGTAAATTGATATCAACTACTTGATTCACCCATATTGAGTGATAAACAAATGAAATCAATGATATTTAGTGATTAATATATAATACTTAATCAATTTGATAGTATTTTGAGTCAGTATGCACTGTGAATACTTGATTCACCCATAGTTAATGATAAACAAAGGAAATCAATGATATTTAGTGATCAATGTATATACTTAATCAATTTGATGTATTTTGAGTTAGGGAATATGATATACTAAGTCAGTATGCACTAAATCGAGTTATCATTAGAGTGAATTGATGTGAACTACTTAAATTCACACATATTTAGTAATAAACAAAGGAAATCAAAGTTTTTTAGTGATCAATGTATAATACTTAATCAATTTGATGTATTTTGAGTCAGGAAAGATGATCTACTAAGTCGGTATGCACTAAATCGAGTGATCATTAGAGTAATTTGATGCGAACTACTTGATTCACCCATATTTAGTGTTAAACAAAGGAAATAAGTGGTATTTAGTGATGAATATATATATATATATATATATATATATATATATATATATATACTAATATCCTTAATGGATTATATAGTAATTTCATGGATTAGATGGGCAATTCTAAGTATATTCTTCGCAAATCGAGTGATCATTAGAGTGTTTTGATGTGAAGTACTTAATTCAACCATATTTAGTAATAAACAAATGAATTCAATGTTATTCAGTATAAACAATGGAGTTCAATGTGATCAATATCGTGAATATGTTGCAACAATGGAGGAGGAGTTGCAACATATGAGTAAGTTGTTGCAACATATGAGATATTTGCTCCAACATATAAGTAAGTTGTTGCAACATATGGGATACTTGTTGCAACATATGAGTAAGTTGTTGTAACATATGAGATATCTGCTGCAACATATAAGTAAGTTGTTGCAATAATTCAAATCTGTTGCAACAACTAAGCAACTTGCTTAAACATCTGATCCATCTGTTGAAACAGATTAATAACTTGTTGCAACAATTAACTCATATGTTGCGACATATTTTTTAGTTTTTGCAATAATTTAAGCCATTGTTTGATTTTTTCCAACAAGGTGAATAATTTGTTACAACAACTAAGTAATCCATCTGTTGAAACAGATTAATAACTTGTTGCAACTTCTTCAACAAATGTATGATCTGTTGCAACAATTAACTCATATGTTGCAACATATTTTTTAGTTTTTGCAATAATTTAAGCCATTGTTTGATTTTTTCCAACAAGGTGAATAATTTGTTACAACAACTAAGTAACTTGTTTAAAAAGATTAGAAACTTGTTGAAACAGATTAGTAATTTGTTGAAACAGATTAGTAACCTGTTGCAACTTCTTCAACAACTGCATGCATCTGTTGCAATAATTAGTAAGCAAAATAAATAAGTTCATAAACAAAAATTGTTCAACAGCCACCTTGGTTGCAGATGCCACAACTAATCAAATAAATAAGTTCATAAGCATCATTCACAAATAACATAAAGGACACAAAAAAAAAAAAACAGAAATTGTTCAACAGCAACCTTGGCTCCAAATACCACAATTTAAATAATAATTTGTTCAGCAACTGCCTTCTAAGGTGTAGCAGATTTCCTTGATCTACTCCATCTCCTTCATTTCCATCATCAGTTTCTTCAACTTCTAGTTCTTCTTCACTTTCTTCATTTGTATCTACTGCTTCTTTGCTCTGTTCTTCATCTCTTTCTAAGGATTGATTGTCAGTTTCGCTATTCAATTTGACTATATCTTTCCTCAACATTTGCTGAGTCATAAATAAATTGTTTACTTATTGCAACACGTGTAGAAATTGTTGCAACAACTACAAATCTATTGGATACCTTCTACAAACAGAACCAAACAACTGGAGCTATGTCTAACAAATTTGTAAATGTTGCTACAGATTGTCTACTTGTTGCAATAAGTCTAGAACTTGTTGCAACAACTACAAATCTGTAGGATATCTTCTACAAAAAAAAAACTAAATGACTGAAGCTATGTCCAACGGATTTGTAGTTGTTGCAACAGATTGTCTACTTGTTGCAATAAGTGTAGGACTTGTTGCAACAACTACAAATCTGTAGGATATCTTCTACAAAAAAAAAAAAAAACTAAATAACTGAAGCTATGTCCAACAGATTTGTAGTTGTTACAACAAGTGTAGAACTTGTTGCAACAACTACAAATCTGTTAGATATCTTCTACAAACAGAAGTAAATAACTGAAGTTATGTCCAACAGATTAGTGAGTCGTTGTCCAACAGATTTGTTGTGGGTGAGGGAAGTAAGAAACCAAAAAAAAAAAAATCAAAACTTCTTTTCAAGAAAAAACATTTTTTTGAGGGGCGGGGGGGGGGGGGGGGGGGGGGGGGGTTGGTGGTGCGAAAAAACAAAAAAAAATCAATACTTCCTTTTTTAAAAATAATTTTTTTTTTGGAAGGGTGAGGAGTGCAAAAAAAAAACAAAAAGAAAAAATTTTCAATTTTTTTTTTTGTGGGGGGAGGGGGAGGTGTGGGAGGAGGAGGAGTGGGGACCAGTAAATTTTTTTTTTTTTTTGGGTGTGGGGTGGGGTGGGGTGGGGGGGCTGAAAAAACAAATAAAGAAAATCAATACTTAAAAAAAAAATTGGGGAGGGGGGGGGGGGATGGGTGAGGGGTGGAAGGAAGAAGAGTGGGGACTGGTAAAAAAAAAGTTTTTTGGGGGTAGGGTGGGGGGGGGGGTGATTGCGCGGGGGGAGGTGGGGGGGGGGGTGAAAAAACAAATAAAGAAATTAATTTTTTTTTAAAAAAAAATTGGGCCAGGGTGGTTGGGGGGGGGGGGTTGTGTGGGGGTGGAGGAGGAGGAGGGGGTGCTGGTGAAAAAGCAAATAAGAAATATCCAAACTTTTCTTTAAATTTTTTTTTTGGTGGAGGGGGGGGGGGGGTGAGTGGGGCTGGGGAGGGGTGGGAGGGGGAGAAGGGGGGCTGGTGGGTTTTTTTGAATTAAGTTGGGATCTTTTTATATTTTATAAAAGATTAAGAAGTTTGAAAAAAATACATTTTGGACTCAATCTTCTTAATCCCAAATTTAATTGAGTTTTGATTTGATGTGGTCCCCATAAGTCACCTATACTAATTTGACAACTAAAAGGTCACTTTTAGTTAAATCTTCCAAGTTACTATGTGGTTTTTTTAATCATCATTTAGGTGTTATTTTATTGTGTAAAGGTAGAATTAGAAAAAACTAATCAATTTATGTCTTGATTTTCTAAGATGATATTATTATGAGACAATTGTTTTTAGCTAAGATGACATTTATTATGGGACGGAGAGAGTAATAATCTTATCATCACTCATATTCGGTGTATTATGTCCATGAAAAATATCTAACCCATATGTAATGAGATACAATTATAAATAAAAATGTATAATATTTGATAATTTAAACTTTAAAATGAGATGATCCCACAATATAATAATGTCATAAATATTACTCATAACATTTCATTGGACATCTCTCAGTAGATTTTGAACACCAACGTAAGTAAATGAACCTCAATTATTTGAAGTGTCTAAACTTTCAATGCATTCAAATAATCTGGCAACTCAATTCGAGACTTCAAGTATTATTTAATCAACAGGTTGTTCCCTGACGAAATCTTCTCAATAATTGCTTTCATAATTTCCAACCATCATGTAGCAATATAAGAAACAATAACGATTACAAACCAATTAAATTGTTCAACGATTATAAACCAATAAAATTGTTCGTGCCTGTCGGCTGTCGCTAACCTTTCACCAGGTCGTCTCCACTAGCGTCCATGCTTATCCAATATTAGGTTTCAACTTTCTTGGAACCACACAGCACGTTTTCTTTTTGGGTACCTTTGCCATACTTTGTAAAGTAGGACAAAAGAGAAGGATAGATTTTGAAATATTAAATTTGAAAGAATTGGAAGCAGACCATCTTTTGTGTTTTGGAAAAAAAAAAAAAAAAAAAACAATGTTACGATGTGTCGATGAAAAAAGTGTGAAAGAAAATTAGAAGGAAACCAATTACACCAGATAATACTGTAAAACTATACGGGTTACGGTGGATGGATTGGATCCCTCCATTCTTAACTATAGGTCTCGTATTTGAGTCCCGAGAGGGCAATTTGCACGATTGCCCCTGTTAGGGGGTGGTCTTTAAATTTTGGCCCTCAAATTGGTGGTCTTTAATTTTTCGGAAAAGGGCCTAAAATACCCTCGAACTATTGAAAATGGAGCAAAAATACCCTTCATCCACCTTTCAGCCCCCAAATACCCTTACCATCCACCTATTGGGTCTAAAATACCCCTATTGCTAACAGAATATTCTGGTCAAACACGTGGCATATTTTTATTGGTTGGATTATAAAATTAATTAAACTAATTGACCAGATAACCCAAGTGCCCCCCACCCCCCTACCCCCCCGAACCCCTCCCCCCCCGGTGAATTTTTTTTTTTTTTTTTGAAAAAAAAGTTGACATTTTTTTTTTGCACCCCACCCCGCACCCCTACCCCCCCCCCCCCCCGACGCAAAAAAAAATTAAAATTTTTGAAAAAAAACGTTTTGACGTTTTTTTTTGGGTTTTTTAGCTGGGAGGGGAGGGTGCGGGGTGGAAAAAAAGTCAACTTGTGCCTTTTAGATTTTTGGGGGGTGGGGGGGTGCGGGGGAGGTGTAGGGTGCGGGGTGGGGTGCAAAAAAAATATTGTAGTCTACACTTGTGCCTTTTAGATTTTTGGTTGAAAATATACCATGTTTTTTAGGGTGAGATATTTTTTTTTTGGTAACTCAATTACATTAGACATTTTAATTTATCAAGACATTTCACAGTACTTGTGCTTTTTACTAGGAAGTTGAGAAGCGTAACAATATTTTTTTTGCACCCCACCCCCGCACCCTACACCTCCCCCCCCCCTCCCAGCTGAAAAAAAAAGTTGACTTTTTTTTCCACCCCGCACCCTTCCCCTCCCCCCACCCCCCGCACCCTGCACCCTACTCCCCCCTCCCCTCCCAGCTAAAAAAACCTATTTTTTTTCAAAAATATTAATTTTTTTTGCGTCGGGGGGGGGGGGGGGGGGGGAGGGGTAGGGTGCGGGGTGGGGTGCAAAAAAAAATGTCAACTTTTTTTTCAAATTTTTTTTTTTCACGGGGGGGGGGGGGGGGGGGGGGGAGGGGGGGCACTATCTGGTCAATATTGCAAAAGTTAATTAGTTTAATTAATTTTATAATCCAACCAATAGAAAAATAACACGTGTTTAATGAAAATATTATGTTAGTGATAAGGGTATTTTAGACCCAATAGGTGATGATAAGGGTATTTTAGACCCAATAGATAGATGATAAGGGTATTTGGGGGCTGAAAGGTGGATGAAGGGTATTTTTGCTCCATTTTCAATAGTTCGAGGGTATTTTAGGCCCTTTTCCGTTAATTTTTTCTTTTCGCCTAAAATAGCTCGAGGTTCTGGGTTCGAACTCCGGCTCAATCAAAAAAAAATAACGCAAGGCAGAACTTCGTAGCAAAATTAAGCCTATTCGGGCAAAAGTTAGGCCGTAAGGCACATTACAAAAAAAATTCTGCTTTGAAAAATTTCGCAACGCAAATTCTACCTTAAGGTAGAATTTTCGTGAAGTCTTGCCTTGCAATTCTTTTTTAATTGAGAGGGGGTTCGAAACCAAAATCTCATAGTATTTTCGGTCACTTTTTTAAGCGAAGGGCAAAATTTAAAGACCAGTAATTTGAGGGGGGGAAATTAAAGACCAGCGCCTTAGAAGGGAAATCCATGCAAAAAAATATCCTGAGAGTGGAAAAAAATCCCGATGGGATCGGAGCACATTTCCTTTAACAGAACTTACTGATTGTGAATTCGAATTAATTGGACCCAAAGTAGTAACGATTAACCGGGGCCCCAAACTAGAAATTGGATATCAAATGAAAAATCTAAAAGCAATTACTGAACATCCAATGAGAAAAAGAGAAAAAAAAAACTTAAATTACAAGACTTGAATAGTAGTTTAGTGGTACTTGCAACTTCCCACTACATCAAGGTTTCAATCCTATCAAATGCCCTCTACTGTTCACTGCCAACTTTGCATCAATAAAATAGAAAGAAAAAAAAAACATTAACGCCTAAATTACAAACAACAAAATCTTAAAGAGTGAGACACAGAATACTCTTCCACTAAGGGGCGGAGCTATGTAGAGTCAATGAATTCAATTAAATTTTCTTTATCGATAAATTATATTACAAATACGTAGGGCAGGATATGTTTTTTTTTTTTTTTATTCATAAGTTGTTGAATCCCCGTTGATCTAACTAGATAAATTTTAGTTTAGTGACAAAAGGGATTCCAAAATTATACTATTAGGGCTCGTTTGGTATGATAGATAAGCAAAAATAATCTCGGGATAAAACTTTAGTGCCGCTTTAGCCTATATTTGGTTGGAATGAAAACTCAGGATAGCTAATCCTGAAATTAGTTATCCTGGATTAACTTGTTTTCTAACCAAATGAGCCCTTAGGTTATAGGTTCAATACTACGTATGACATTCTAGTACTCATTCCATTTCATAATAAGTGGCTTTTTAAGCTTATGCACAACCCTTAAGAAAGTGTTTCACTCCTTTAAAATTTGAAGTGTTTTACTAACTAAATAAATGCCTAGAAAAAGAAAAGATTAATGATTCTTGATTATGAAAATAAGGGTTATTTTGAAAGAAGAAGACCATTTTCTTTTTTAGATCCTAAAACATCACTTATTTTAAAACAAAATGAAAAGTTTAAAAAGTCACTTATTATGTAATAGAGGGAGTATTTTTTTCGAATTTCCTTACATAAATCCCGGGCTCCACCACTATTTCCACTTGTGAACTTTCAGGAGGGTGATTTCTTATGATCTCTAGATATTTTTTTCTGACCTCCTAAAATCTAGGTCTTTCCAATAAAAAGGAGTTCTTTATATTGCAAAAGAGGTAAAAGACATGTCCAACTCATCCATCTCAAAAATCTCCTCTTTGCACTTTAATCATTATTTTGTTCTCCTCAATCTTTTACAAAATCTAACCCTGAGCTACTTCATTCAGACAATTCAAACAAAGTCATGCACCTTGCTGCCTTTTCCATCTCCATAAGACTACCTTTTTTGTGCATGAATGTACCACAATCTTAAAGCTAAAGCAAAGATCTGAAAAAATAAATTTGACTCAACAACCGAATCCTTTTCTTTTGCTCAATCAGATATATTACTATGTTAAATCCTTGTGTCTGGAAACACATGGAATTTTAGGATCTTGATTCATCATTTTCTTATAGGAAAATCTTTGCCAAGACATGTTGAATCATGTTTGGTGATTGGGACACAAACATGGGTCGGTACTTAATCATATACCTGCTCAACTCTATTCTTTCTTTGACTTCAATGTAGAAATTAGTTATTTAGCCGGCAAACTTTTCAATACTTGAAATTATTCCCGCTAATTTAGGAACATTATCTTTTCCACACAGTAACTGCTTTGACAAAGCAAATACGGCTTATTAGGAAAGAGTAGCACAGTTTCCGAGTATGAGAGTCGACACAACTAATTTTAATGTGAATTCAGATGTTGATTTCTTAATCTTTTATTTTTAAATTAATTTCATTTATTCACAGCTTGCAGAAAGTACAATTACTATAAGGAAGAAGTTTTATGGTTCAAATTTATGAAAAGGCAAAGGTGCAAATATAACTCTCAGCTTTGTGATTTAGAGCAGACATACAGTTAAACCTCTCTATAACATCATTGGGTCCGAATTTTTTTGACTGTTATAGAGAATTGCTGATATACAACTATAACAACATTTTTCATTAAAATAATAGTTGGCTGTTATAGGCAAAAAAAATGCAAAATAGTCAATTTTTTAAAAATTTTAATGTTGTAAAAAATGACAAATTATTTAAATTTTAAATCTCAAAGATATGAATACTTCCACTAACTAAAACATTAAAGAAATTTAATACAAATTCAATAAATTCATAACTGAATATATAAAGATTTAAGCTCTAAAGAGCACATTTTAAATCTATAGTACTTGAAAATTAAATTCTTTCAAAGGGTCAGATTTTGTTCCATTTTAAAAAGATTAGAAGGAATAAAAGATTTGTATATTTGCTTGCTTTAAGAGTAGGATTCGTACTCCTTATTTACAATGTTTTCCTTTTTAAAAATTATTTATAAATAAAATTAGAAGACAATGATATTTTTAGATTACAAATATGTATCATATGTAATATTTTGTCATAAATATAGTATATTAAAGTATCAAATTAAATATTTGGTCAAAATCTATACACTTATTATTTGTAATCATAGATATTTCATTTTTTATAAAGATGGTTAATTATTATATTACCAAAAAAAAAAAAACAGATAGTTGTTATATGGGGGATAATTTTACAAAGAGTGTACTGTTATCAAGTTGGTTGTTGCTGTTATAGGTAAAATGATATAGAGAAGTAAAATATAACATAAAAAATCGGTTCCGAAAAATCTTAGTTGTTATAAAAATGTGTTGTTATACGCGGATGCCGTTATAGAGAGGTCTGACTGTATCTCTCGTTACAAAAGTGGTGTATATATACCCTTGCCGTTACAAAATGATTCAAATATACCTCTGCCATTACAAAATAGTGCAAATGTACCCTTTTCGCTGCCGGGATTTGTAAAAAAAAAATCATTGAGGTTATTTCTTAATTAAAAAAATACCATTTGACTTTAAAAAAAAGTCTACTCATTTTGTTTTAGTAGACATATTTTTCTAAAGCCACATAATTATTTTTTTCTGATGCGTCGGGTCTGGTTTGTTTAAAAAAATGGGTAGACTTATTTTTTTAAAGTCACAGAGATATTTTTTTTAGACGAACTAGACCCAGCACACCAGAAAAAAATTACCATGTGTCTTTAGAAAAATATGTCTGCTTAAAATAGCTAGACTTTTTTTTTTTAAAGTCACGTGACATCTTTTAATTAAAAAATAACCTAAATGAATTTTTAAACTCATAATAAGAAAAATTGTTGCACTTGACAAATGGTAAGTGCTTATTCTCTGGGACAAAGAAAGGAACACACCTATGTTGACAATTCCACAGAGGTTCCAATTTATCTGTGTAGAATAGGAGAGGCAAAAGGTTGTTGGGATGTCAAAGTGTAATCACCACAAAATTCCAAATTAAAAATACCAAAAAAAAAAGGTGCAAGCTAAAAATAAATGGAAGAAAAGAAACTGCTAATTCAAATTAAGGTGTCCTATTAAAGTGGAACCATAATTATTATTTTTTGGGTTAAAAAGATACTACTGATACATACATACATATATATATATGGCTAGGTTTTTTTTTTTAAAGTCACGTGACATTTTTTAATTAAAAAATAACCTAAATGATTTTTTAAACTCATAATAAGAAAAATTGTTGCACTTGACAAATGGTAAGTGCTTATTCTCTGGGACAAAGAAAGGAACATACCTATGTTGACAATTCCACATAGGTTCCAATCTATCTATGTAGAATAGGAGAGGCAAAAGATTGTTGAGATATCAAGTGTAATCACCACAAAATTCCAAATTAAAAATACAAAAAAAAAAAAAAAAAAGGTGCAAGCTAAAAATAAATGGAAGAAAAGAAACTGCTAATTCAAATTAAGGTGTCCTATTAAAGTGGAACCATAATTATTATTTTTTGGGTTAAAAAGATACTACCGATACATACATACATATATATATATAGCTAGACTTTTTTTTTTAAAGTCACGTGACATTTTTTAATTAAAAAATAACCTAAATGATCTTTTAAACTCATAATAAGAAAATTGTTGCACTTGACAAATGGTAAGTGTTTATTCTCCGGGACAAAGAAAGGAACATACCTATGTTGACAATTCCACAGAGGTTCAATCTATCTATGTAGAATAGGAGAGGCAAAAGGTTGTTGAGATGTCAAGTGTAATCACCACAAAATTCCAAATTAAAAATACAAAAAAAGAAAAAAAGGTGCAAGCTAAAAATAAATGGAAGAAAAGAAACTGCTAATTCAAATTAAGGTGTCCTATTAAAGTGGAACCATAATTATTATTTTTTGGGTTAAAAAGATACTATTGATATATATATATATATATATATATATATATATATATATATATATATATATATATATATATATATATATATATATCTACATACTAGCTACATTAGCGTTTACGGCATTCGAGCCGTTTGGTTATCCAAAAGCACCACCCCCATGGGTGGCGCAAAACGAAACAGAACGGTTAAAAACAGTACCACATTGGTCTGCCCAATATACATTTCTTTAAAAAAAAAAAAAAGAGGCGCTTCTAAAATTTTAACTGCTTCAAAAAGTCGTTGCTTCCCTCCTTGCTTGGCCAACAGATCTGCCACCTTGTTCTACTCTCTGAAGTTATGCCTTAGCGTCGGATGACCCAGCCTTCTCATTAAGCACCTGCATTCAGAAGTGATAGACATGTAAGGCAGATGACCTTCCTTGATCATTTTAATTATCTCAGTTGAGTCTGAAATGATCTCTAGAGGAACTAGATTATGTTCCGTTGCAATTCTGAGTCCCTGCATGATAACTGTTAGTTCAGCAAGAGTATTAGTTGTGTGGGACAACCCTTTCATGTATCCTAATTACCCAATTCCCATTACTATCTCTAAACACTCCCCCTATTCCACCTATGCCCAGGTTTCCTTGGCAAGCTCCATCAGTATTGAGTTTAAAAACATTGTTGTTAGGAGGTTTCCATTTAATAAAAATGATGGTTTTTGGGTTAGGAGGGGTGGTGTTTAGGCCTATCATAGAGTATTCTATGGCTTGATTGTAGATATGGATGAAGGAAGGATAATCCTGTTTGCGGTTGAAGAGGCTTTGGTTTCTATTAATCCATATTCCCCAAAGATAAAAGGACATCAAGTGAGCCCAATGGATTAAGTGATCAAAGTTTTGCTTTCCTAATCTATTTCAGGTGTTGATCCAGTTTGCAGTGTTGTTGAAGGAGGAAGTGTCAATGGCAAGGTTACATTTTTGAGTCACACAGCTCCAAAATTGTTTACTAATGTAACACTCAAAAATTATGTGGTTGATGTCTTCCTGTGCGTGACCACAAGATAAATCACCAACTAATCTCACATTTTTGGAATGCATTTCTCTCCAAACTTCTTTTTTCTCTTTCTTCTTATCTCTTATCAACTTTCATTTAATTTTCCAGTAACCTCCATTACAAAGCAAAAGGAAGAATCAAACAAAAAGACTAAGAGATCCAAGTGTGCAGATATCCTATCATCAAAAAATAAGATAATTAATTTTTTTTATATAACAAGTCGTTTCATCGTATGGTGAAAAAAATCATTGCTGTTTCAATGAATATAAGTTAAATATTTATTATCTAATCGAAGGGGGAATTTTTTTGTTAGATTTGTTTGCCGGAAAAGTGGCATTTGTGTCTGATGATGGTATTGATCAATTACACATTTTCAGTTTTATGCTGGCTATTTTTCACGTATTCTACTCTGTTACCACATTGGCTTTAGGGAGAGCGTTCTTCTATTAAAAAAATAATCCTTCCGTTTCAATTTATATGAACCTATTTGACTGGACACGACATTTAAGAAAGAGGGAAGACTTTTGAAATTTGTGGTTCAAAATAAGGCTTGAAAATTTGTGTAGCTGTAAATCATTCATAAAGTGAATTTGTTTTCAAATTAGGAAAGAGATCATTCATTTTGTCACGTCCTAAAAAGGAAATAAGTTCAATCAAACAGAGGGAATAGTATTTATTTACTTTATTATTTTCCTTAATAAAATACATAGAAAATCTCTCAATCATCTTCAATTTTATTTACTTCTTACATTTTGATCCCCTTTTTCGGCTGTGTTTTACTAATTTCAAATGAGTCGTTGGAAGTCAAATTCAGATTATATATCACTTCTGGAATTATTTTTTAGAAGATCTCTACAATTATCTATTGCTAACTCTTTCTACTGCTGCGAGGATATGTTTGAAACTTTCAACGAATTTTTTCTCTCCAACTTTTGTTTATTTTATTTCTAACGATATTGATGATTTTGATGATTTTACTGAAAATAACTTTTAAATGTTTTGTTCAGGTTGAGAAAACTGCAGAAGTACTCAAGGAAAAAACAGATGCATAAGTTACACAAAAAATTACTTGTTTTCTTTGGTTTATAGAAATATACAAGTTTATTGTCTTGCACCATACGAAGTTTCTTAATTCATTCAGATGCTTCACTTGATAAGATTAACAATGTCCCTGATAAGAATAACAATATCTGAGATATTTACAATATCTGAGATATTTTTATAATACTATTATATTTTGTACTGCAGAATCAAGAACCGAGTTTAAAATGCAACCGTACTAACAAACAAAGAAGGAGATAAAGAATTTTTATCTGTGATGTAAGTGTAAATAGTTTTTTTCTACGTTAGTTGCACTCAATACTTAGTTTTTCCTATCCTTTTTCTGTTTTGTAATGTTTTAATTGGTAAATAACATTTTTTGATTTACCAAAAAAAGAAAATGATCTTCGCTAAAACCTTTGATTCTATAAATATATGTTCAAGGAATAAGATTTTATTGAAATTTGCAATGTATATATAGAGTAAATTAACATGTGTTTTTACTATTCTGTGAGAACGTAATATATATTTTTGTCATGTGTAAACTCCGAGGTGGATTCAAGACTTCGAAGTTTGGGCAAGCGAACTACCTTCGACTATTATAAGATCTTTAGAATTTGTGAAAATTACAAATCCCACAACCTCTTACATAGAGAGATTAATTTTATTCATGCTTCTCAAGTTCTTCACATTGAGCCTTATATTTGTGTCAATTGAAATTATATATTTATGCCGAATGAAATTATAGGTATGTAATAAAGCCTCTTAATCAATTATCAATCTAAATGCGTCATGCTCAATCATATATGCTATGGGACATATATGATTGTATTTTTTTTGGTTTAATTTTGAAGTAATTTCATTAATATCATTTTTGATTTGATCTCACATTATAAGTCGGTGCAATATCTATATTTCTCTTGGATAATTTGTGGTACTTTGATCGCTCCTGATATTACACAAAATATGAAACTGATGGATTCATGAACTTCTTTGATTTTACGGCCACATGCCATAGCGAAACAATTCAAGATAAAGGTTGGGATTCAAAGGGGCCCGTGAAATTTATGCTTATGCTGACTTTTTCTTAATTTTACCTACTTATTTTTTTAGTGCCTTCATGTTCAATATCGTTACAAGTATCTAACAAAAAAGGTGCATGTAATAGACAAGAAATGAAAGATTTATAATAAAACAAAAATAGAGAATACAAGTAAGTATATTTTATTGATGTAAATCATGGGAATTACTTTTCAAAGTTTGGAAGTTTTATTGGTACATTGCCAAAGAATATAAAGAGTTTAGATGTGATTATTCGTTATATATTATATCAAATTCTAATAAAATTGTACTTAACTATTTGGACTAATGGTATATTGATATAGTGTATTATTGATTTTAAATATATCAATGAGATATTAATTTCCTTTGATGCGGACCGCGCATCGTTCGGGTACGAACACTAGAAAGTATAATTCTACAAGTTGGCACATTCCGTAATAAGTAGTATATTTTAACATTCTACTCAACTTCAATATCTTTAAAAGATCTACTGAACATCTAATATTGACCATGACCTATAATTTTTACTTTCTTCAAGTCTTGTGCAACAGTCTTTACTGTTCTATCTTGCTCTGGCATTATCAATTCCCGTATATACAAGTCATTGTACAACACCAGAAACTGCAATCTGAAAATGCATTTCCAGTAAGATGTGAAGTTTCATATGCTTTCACATCCACAAAATTTAGTTTATGTCACTTACAAGTATCTCATGTAGTCAGACAATGTAATCAACATAAGACTTAAGAGATCTGGTGCTTAAGACCAGCAGTTGGCATTTAATATTCAATCTACACAGGTATAAGATGTTACAGCAGGATGCCAATTTGAGGTTGAAAGAGGGTAAAATACATTAATAGATCACATTTTACAAACACTTCAACAGATGAGAACTCAACTTTTCTCTGCGTTTTAATATTGGCAAATACCATGAGAGATCAGCTTATGTAGGTGAAAAAAAGCCTGCAGCTTTCCTTTTTCTTACAATGCCCCTCTAGGAGAACGATCAAAATGTACACAATGCAAATTATTGATATTTTATCACAAGATTTGGAGATATATTCCTGCAATAACAGCTCGCTCAATCTGAGGGGCAGTGATATTCCTGTAGTAACAGCTCACTTCATCATTGCTGAGAACCTCTAATCCTCCAAGAAAACCACACATTCATCAACCTGCCCAAGACATCTAAGTCTCTCTTCTATGATTGCAGGATCACTGATTATATTCTTCAAACTGACTTTAATTTGGAGACACAAGTACGTACATTTATCTCCCAGGAGATGCAAACCTTGATTTACTTCTACATCGATTCAAAACTGGATCCTTTGGCGGTGATAAGTTGACCGCCTGACGCATAATCTCTGCAGTACAAAGAGTTACAGCATCACATATATCGTATTAATCAACCAAGAAAGGTTAACTCATAAACAGCTTTACCAATAGCATCAAAGCATTTCCAGGAAAACCAAATAAAGTGAGAGTTAGACTTCCAGGAACTACTAATGCAAGATTGGAAAGAAATTGACCATCAAATTACTGTCATCAGTAAAACAATTGCAGAAAAATTGTTATCAGTAAAACAATTTCAGAAAAATTGTTTAAATTAATCACCTCATATGATGAAAAGAAAAGAGGCGACATGTGAAACAAGATGATACTCGCTTTAAGAATAGTATTGTTTTACCCCCTTCATCCTATTTACTTAATCTGACTTCACTCATTCACCTTTTCATTTTCTACTTCGTTTTATTATAATTTGGATGTTCCATTAAAGTTTATTCAATTATATAACATGATACTCAATAGTATATCATTGTATTGTATGGCTCAATAAAGCAAAAAGAAAAAAAGGACAAGTCAAAATTCAGCCCAAATGATGGAAAACTTCAACAGATATGGACTGCCATCCATATTAAAATCAAACAATTGTCAAGCAATACTTGTCACAATTAACTTAGTTTATAAATCTTATCCAAGAAACAAATGGTCAAAACTTGCCTCGTTTCCTTTGCAACTCTTCGTCAAGCTCTTCTTTCCACTTTCTTTGCCTCTCAGAGAAGCTTGCAACAATAGCAGATTTCAGTCTTAATAAAGAATGAAACTGAAATTTGTCAGGAAGCAAGAATAACACAATGCAGTATCTACCTTGAATTGACTGCTTCGCGTTGAGAACCAAGAATATCTTTCCATTCATTGTTCCTTGGTGATTGAAGTTCCTGGATAGCTTCATTTCTTAAGCCACCAATATTTGATATTCTCTTGGAATGAGTAACTGGGCTGGGACCACAAGCACCTTCAGTGGCAGTAGATAGTCTTCTGCTAAATAAACGTTTTGGTGACCTGCTTTTTGGTGGTAAGTTTACGTTACTTTGAAAATTTTCCTTGTTCCCAATGCCAACAGGACTCGGGGTGCTGGAAACATTCAAGGAATTGTAGAATTCTTCATATAGTGGCGATTGCAGCTTCTTCAAGTCCATAGCCTACATCAGTTTACGGATGAATAGAGATGAGAGCAATATTGCGATACACTAATTTACCCTAAGGAGGACCTACAAACTTAAAAACAATTGTGAGAGTGTTATTGTTAGTTGTATTGTAAGAAAATAGCATGTAAATGATCAATAAAAAAGGACATTAGAGAGGAACAAGATTAAAATTTCAAGCCGTGATAATGAATTGTTGGTGATATCGTATGAAAATTTTACACTGAAAAATAGCTACCTTTTCATCAAGGAATGCCCTAATTTTAGATTCTGTCAATTCATCATCATCCTCAGCTGCAGCTTGCCCATCGGAAAATGCGAAAGCAAGATCATCCTTGTATGACATGATGGGGCTATTTGTGGGCTTAATAGTTGCCTGACCAAAATGCAGGTTTGCTTGACTTCTCGTTAACTCGGGACTTTCATCAAATTTGCATGGCCAATTATTATCAGGTTCAGACATAGGGTTAAAACTCTACATTCAAGAACAAATGAAGATGTACATTTAGTAGTTTCATTCATAATAATACATTCTGTACAGAATGACAAAGGAAACTGCACCTTATAATTAGCATGGGAATGCAAATCTGAGCTGCATTTCACAGAAGCACCAAACATAAAATCATCATTATCCATCTGGCACATGTCATCATCTGAATTCCCTAGTTTCCAAATTGAATCATTTCCTAATGAATTCTCGGGATATACAGTGGAGCACCTCACAGTGCTCACGCCGCAAACATCTTTCAAACCATTGCAGGTAGTTCTCATATCAGGATTGATTCTGCAACATCATAGATACTTAGCTTTTATACAGATAGTGGTCATGATAGACGGAAAAGAATCTTCAGATATCCAAGCATAGGAAAAGTAAATGCTTACGAGGTTCTAACATCCATCCTTTGTGCTGTCATGTTTTCGGAGTTACCCTGTTAATTGACGTATTAACTTTGTTTTAACATAAGTAAGATGAGGATTACTCAACCGTAGAAAAGTTTAAACAAACTAACCATAAAGGAAGAGCGAAGTAAAGGGCGTGCTTCCTGATGTTCTCCAGTAACAAATGGATGCTGCACACAGTTAGGGAAAAAAAATGTTCCATCAAGGACACGATTTTTATGTTTTGTAATGTTGATAAAAAACCTATAGGTTTGCACAAGGCAATATTATACATACTAAAACATTACGCCAGTCACCTAACTCAAATAATGTTTTATCCAACAAATATTCAGAAGTGAAGGACCAATTTCATGAATACCTGTAGCAAATTTGATGCAGAAGGCCTCAGGTGTGGCTCCCTGCAGAACAATAAGTCAAAATGTAGGAATAAGGATGTGAGTTAAGATAGATGATAAACTTGAGCATCTCTTTGCAGATAATGTCATGGAAATAATCCAGCTTATGCTGAATTCCCAAGGAATTTCCAAAGAGAGGGAATGCATAGACTTAAAAATAGGGTACAGTTAGGTGGAAGTAGAGGGAAATCAAGCAGAAACGCCAGACATACTTCTGCAAACATTTTAATAGAAAATCCTTCGCTTCAGCAGAAAGATGCTCCGGGATGGGAGGATGGGATTTAGTTGTCCCTATATGGAAGAGAGCAGCAACCTGAAATATAAATGTGTCAGGCACGAGGGCACCTATAATATCGAAATGTTTAAGTCAATTTCACAATTGAAGTACAATTAAAAGAAACACAAGCCTACCTCCTGATACTGCTGACTCCAAGGAGGCTTTCCAGTAGCCATTTCAATAATAGTACATCCGACACTCCATATGTCAGCAGAGCTATCATTTTTAGTAAAACACAATCATTGTGGTGTCAAAATTCAGAAAATGTAGGGATGTGTAGAAGGGAAAGCAACTAAACATCCACTCAGAAGGAAAGGTATTGTGCTTCTCCAGACACTAGGACATTTCATCAGTAAAGGAGGCATTTAAGTTTGTACTATAAACTTGAAGCTTGTCAACTTTCAGTCAGAATGTTGAGTAAAAATTTCATAATGGCACAGAGGATGATTATTTGGTTGAAGGATCTCAAAGTTTCTTTCCAATGTTACAATGAGGGTCATGCATGCCATATCTTTTTAGAGAAATTTCCATACTTCTGCAATTTGGGAAAATAAACACTGACACTATTAACAATATAGGAGGATGGGTGAATTTTAACTGAAGGTCGTGTTGGTGAAAATTTTGAGGATGGGTGAATTTTAACTGAAGGTTGTGTTGATGAAAATTTATGTGCTATATTTGAATTCAGCTACAATTTGCATGCGCACCATTTGATCAATAGTAATTTTTTTATAACATTATTTCGACAAAATTAGACCGGATTCATATCATTAATACTAACTAGTTAGGGAAAAAAGATTGAACGTGTCTCTATTATTTTTTCATAGGAACAGCTGAACAGATGGTTCAACAATCCAATCCTGTGAGTATCAATTCAATCCTACTTAGGATCTCTGCTCTGAAACAACTAGACAAAATACCAACCATATGTCATATAATATTGAAACATATGGGTGATGCTTTGTGGGTAAGTTAAAGTAATCAATTGTTAAAAAAACGATATGTCATATAGAAATCAGAAAAACACGCCTTCTTTTTATAGTTACAGCTAGTCCACTCAACAGTTCATACAGGACAGCTTGGATATTTTTTTACGAAATAGTCTACTCACAAGCTATGGCCAGTCTGCAGAATAACTTCGGGAGCCATCCAGTAAGGAGTACCCTTCATTGACTTGGCACCAGTCATGGTAGCCTGAAGCAGTGCCAAGAAGTCAGCTATAAAATACCAAACAGCAAGACTAAAATAAAAAGAAGACAAAGATGCCAAAAAAGTTCATACCAATTCAACAACCTTCTTGGATGCACCAAAATCAGCAAGTTTAATGCAACCTTTATTATCGACAAGTATGTTTGCTCCCTAAATGAAGAAGATATCTAATCAAATTCAGAGAGCTGTGGGGAGAGTGAGCATGAAAACAAGCTAAATCTCATATAAATAGTTGAAGGAAAGAATTACCTTAATATCTCTGTGCATAATTCCATTCTTATGCAAGTATTCCAGACCCAATAACAATTGTTTGGTGTACATTCTTATAACCTAATATGCCATCAAAAGAAATAATGAGATGAATTCAGAAGATCAGGAAACGCGATCTGTGCTGATAAGCAAATTTCATGTCGCAGTTACAGTAGGTTAAATCCATTGTGACAAACAAGAAGTGTTAGAAGTGGCTATGGGAAAACTTTAGAAAGGTTATTCATTGGGCAATCACGGTATCTCAGTTGTTTGACTACTTGAACATCCACCTGGTTGGCTGGGGTCCCATACCCACCTTGTAATCCCCTTCCCCCTTTTGTAGAATACAAAGAAGCTCTATATCCATTCCGATTTGAACTAGTTACAACCAAATGAAATGAGTGTTTCTTGAAAATATAGACAGAAAAACAAATACACCAGTATGTAAGCTTTCGCAATTCAAGTAGTAGACACAAGCAGCCAGCACTTACAGATTCAGGGAAGGATCCAAATTTTCCTAAAAGTGATGAGATTGAGCCACCAGGAACAAATTCCAACAATATATTTAATGATCCCACCTCTCTCGCAGTTCCCAAGTATCTCTGAGAAACAAAAGCACAGTCAAGAAACTTTATACACAACCTTATACAATTCAATATACAACAGAACTGCACTCACCACTATGTTGGGATGGGAGAGATTCTTCAATAGATTCACTTCTTCTTCAAGCTCTCTAACATGAGCCTGTGTATTACAAACACAGATCAGCTAATTTCTTAGCTAGCGTTTGGTTATAGATTTTGGATCAGATTTTGAAAATTTATCTTCAAAATATTTTCAGGTTCCAAAAACTGGCTCAAACCAGTTTTCGGGAGAAATTTCACTTCCACTCACCAAACTTCAATTTTTTTTTCAAGTAAAATGCATGTCCGAACACAACTTCAAGTTCCAAAAATCACAACTTCAAAAACTCATGGCCGAACGGGAGCTTAGACTCTGCTCCCTTCTCAGATCTTCCCAGAACAAAAATAAAAATAGGAACCTCGGCATAGAACTAAGTGAAGGGGGTTATAACTAGTCTGAACAAACATGATGGACAATCTTGGTTCGTTAGGAAGCAAATTGATCATAATAAACAACTACTGCTACTACTTAATCCCAATTAAGCTGGAGTCATTTATATGAATCCTCTATATCCATCGCTCTACTCAGACCCATTTCACACCAACACTGATAAAACAATTTATTTTATAACCACATTGATCATAAACTAAGGAAAAAAAAATGAACCAATCAGCTAAATCAAAAATTCCTTACTTGAGCTCGCTCTCTTGAAGCACCATTCATCGCAATAGAAACCTGCAATTGAAGTAAATCAAACAGAAACCATTAAAAATTCAACAAACAAACTAACAAACCTCTTTAAAAAAAAAAAAGGACAAAAATATTACTCTCTCTATTTCAATTTGTTTGTGTTGTTTTCCTTTTTAGTCTTCTTCAAAAAGAATGTCTCTTTCCCTTCTTTTTTTTAGCAACTCTTTAAAGGTCATTTTGGTACATTGTACATATCTTTAATTTAAGACCACAAGATTCAAAAGTATTGTTTTACTTTCTTAAACTCGGTGCAACAAATAGAACATTACTAAACAAGTGAAACAGCACAAAAAAGAAAGAAATGAACCTCCTTTATAGCAAGCAACTCTCCAGAATCAACATTCATGCCCATATAAACCCTACCAAAAGCACCACAACCAATCATTTCACCTTTCCTCCACCTAATTGGCGGAGTATCATCTTTGCGAATAGAGGGAAGAGCAGGAACTTGAGCTTTGGATAAGATTCCAATACTGGATCTACGTATACTTGAACCGATTTTCTCAACGAAACCTCCAAATCCACTGCCGCTTTCCGATTCCTTGAAAACCAGAGATCGCCGAACCGACCCGATGAAATCCTGCATTTTTGCAGAGAGAGAGAGAGAGAGAGAGATTTAGTGTGTGTAATTTAATTTAGGGTTCAGGGATTCGCATTTGATCGTTGGAAAAGTAATGGGGGAGGGATTTGTTTTTTGAATTTGTGTTGTGTGCCAGTGCCTCTCACTGTTGTTGGAGTTTGTGGGATGTGTCCACACACAACTGGTGTTATTTTGAGTTTACGCTTTTGCCCAGCTAACGGTATTATTATCATTTCGGCCGAATTTAAACGCCTTTGATTTTTATTTTTCTTTGATTTTTCTATTTTTTTTCTTTTATATACGAATGTTTATTTATACGGCAAATTTAAAAGAGAAAAAACATCATTTGACCCCTGAACTTGACACGAAAATTTAATTTAGCAACTAAACTTAAGTTGTATTTATTTCCCCCCCCCCCCCCCCCTAACAACTTTCAAGTTAATTAAATACCCCCTTTAGCGGTTGACATGGCAAGAAAGTGTGATGACTTTCTCAAAAGCGCGTGGAAGGGGAAAAAAAACACTAAAAATGATTCCAGCTGTACATATGTCCTCTTCTAATTGGACGACAATTTATTATACTTTTTTAATATTTTATTTTTCCTTTTTTATTCTTTTCTCTTTCTTCTTCTTCCTCTCTTTTCTCTTTCTTATCCTCCACCACCACTACCATACCTTCCCCACCGGAATTTCACCGGAAAGCATCTTGGTCGACAAATCAACCCAACTGAAAAATCCCATATTTTTCATCTTCATCTTCCTTCTTATCCTTGTCATTCCAACCTCACTCAGCACCACATTCATTCGTCACAAATTCTATACCCTTCTTTCTCACCCACAAATTCCAACCCAGGTATCATCACTATCGCCACTGCCACCGGAGCTGCGGTCACCCCACCCCCAACTAAACCCACCTTCTCCATTCCTTCTTCTGCACACGACCCCCCTCTCCCCCCACCTCCAACCAAATCCACCTTCTTCCTGCCCCCCTCCGCCCACGCCATTAAAATGATGCAAGATCTAATTTTTTTGTTGCCAATACAACAGCTATATCCAACGACATCTTTGATGCTTAGTTAGGCGGTTTTATACACACATAAAAAACAAATGGGAAAGAAAAGATAAAAAAGTAAGTAGATGGGTTTGGCCGGAAATTTATTATGTAAGTGACTGCTAGTAAGTGCTTTTTCAGGTGAAGACATTATCAAATATCAATTTACGAAAATGAAAAATATAAAGTAGAAAGGAAATAAAAACAAATAAATTAAAATGGAACCCAGTTGGGTCGTCTTCATCATTGTTTAAAAACAATGAAGAAATTGCACGAATTGCCCTTCAAATGGACCCCAGTTGGGTCATCTTCATCATCGTTTAAAAACAATGAAGAAATTGCACGAACTGCCCTTCAAATGGAATTCAAATGGACTGGTGTGTGGCCCGGGAGGGGGGGGGGAGGGGGTTGAAGAAGAAGAAGAAAGGTTGGTGGGTGGGGCCAGGTGGGTGGGAGTTAATGTTAGAAAAAAATGTGATTTAGGAATCTTAATAATTGATTAGGAATTAATTAATGTGGAACTATGATTAATAAAATAAAATCTTTGATAAAGATGGGATTTTTCAGACGGGTTGATTTAAGAAGGTGGTGGTTATGGTGGTGGTAGAGGTCGTGGTGGGGGCGGCGGTGGTTGTTACAAGTGTGGTGAGGATGAGGAGAAAGAAGAAGAAAGAGAAAAGGGAAAGAATGAAGAAGAAAGAGAAAAACTAAATAAATAAAAATAATTAAAAAAAAATTAGTGACGTGGACCAATCACTAGGCGAGTGGTACACACCATCCAGATCTCAACTGGTCCAGGCCGCGTAAAGGGGTATGTAATTAACTTGAAAGTTGTTAAGGGGGGTAAATAAATACAACTTAAGTTTAGTTGCTAAACTAAGTTTTCGTGTCAAGTTCAGGGGTCAAATGATGAGGCCTTATTTGTTTGCACATAATAAATGAGTAAAAGTTTACTCGCATCAGGTACTTAGAACAAAGCTGTGGATGCATATCATATGTATTAATATGCAATAACATTATTTAACCATGGTTAATTTATATATATATTTGCTTCGCTAAATTACTTAACTACAATAAGTCACATCAGTTTAGTGTAAACACTCAGTGCGGGTAAGTATTAATCAATTTCGGATCTCGATTTTTAAGTTTGTTTGTTTTTAAATTATTCAGATATTATCCATTGTGTGTGTTTGTTTTATTTTGTTGCAACCCACTTAATGGGTCTGAATGATTAAAATTTGTAACAAGGTCTTAATATCATTAAGATTATAGGTGACAAATGGGCTGGTTGGGTCAAACTGTGTTGGGTCAAAATCGGTTAATTTAATGAATGGGTCAAAACCTAACTCAACCCAGATATACTTGGGTCAAACTGTGTTGGGTCAAAATCGGTTAATTTAATGAATGGGTCAAAACCTAACTCAACCCAGATATACTTGAGTCAAAATGGGTTGGGTCAAGTCGGATTGAAAAGTAGGTTGTAACTCAATCCGCTAAACTTAACCCAAACATTCTCTCATTTGTACTCGTGGACAAGCACTGATTTAAGAGTCGAAACAAGCTAATGAAAGCAAACCAATGTAATCTAATACTACACCCCCAGAGAAAATGCCACTTCTTCTCTTGGCTATTATTATTCATGCAGTTACAAAATTGTATAATAGACGGTTCTTAATGTATATATTAGCACAGATATCTGGTTGTTTATTAGACATAGATTTCCTATTTTTACTAACATCAAACTCTAGATTTCAGCATGTGATTATATAGTAGTTAGAAAATTCAAACAGAAAAACAAAACGAGACAGGGTCCAATTTGGACATTTCATCAAACAGATTGTGCACATAACTTCCATTTACTTGCTTTAGTGAGCGCATAAACGGAAAAAAAACATATGAAAGAGGGTCAGCTCTCAACTGCCAAAAAAATTTCGGTGAGTAGAAAAAAAATGGGAAAAACTTCAATGGGTGTCACGATACAATTCGTGAATCGTGATGGCACCTACACTGTCCCCCTATGGAGGCGAACCATTCCTAAATCATTTTAGTCAATTATAAGAATTGTGCGGAAATAAATAATGATTTAGCTCACAGATTCAAATGATAAGTGCGGAAGTAATAATAACCCTAAAATCTGGTCTGGACTAGTACAAGAGGCACTATTACATAGATACAAGTCTGATAGAAAGTACAAATCTCAAATATTAATACTGCCTCATGAATACAAAGTAGACAGTTAAATACAAAGAAGAGTCTCGGGTTGCGGATCTAGCCCAAAAGCTCACCCTGGAATTTTTGTCAAGTAGACTCAGATCACTCTCGAGGACAGGAACTGGAACCAGTAACAAACTCTCCACTCAAAGGAAGAGTACAACAAGAATAGCATCAATACAAACAACAAGAACCGGTAGGTATCATAGGCCGACAACAATTAGTTCACATATATGAAGAAATAAATCAACAAGTTGGTAGATAAGAAATCAAGCATACTCACAAATCACATTCGAGGACTTCCGCCCACACATACGTCATACAGAAACTCACTTTCCAAGTCATAAACCTAGGTAAAGCTTCTAAACCATAAATTTGTCGAGTCTCAATAATCTCAAATTGATAATCACAAAATCCAAGCTCTGAACCTAGGCAGGGTCACTAATCTACAATCTGGTCCAGTCTATAATCAGATCTATGCCACTACAATGGTACAAACAAACCATACCAAATCAGAAATAAAGAGCCATATGATGATGCAAGATGAAATGTAATGATGTGCAATGCAATACATTGCAATACACTGGCCAAATATCTCAAACCTATACACACATGCTATAGGCATTGTTCGCACAATAGTCATAACCCACGGGGGACCCATGAAGTCCATGTACCACTCACTCTGGAGTATACCTCGGATCACGAGCCCCCCCCCCCCCCCCCCCCCCCCCCCATATATATATATATATATATAGAAACCCCTATTTGAAACATCAACACATATGTAAGCATGAGGAGTGAGAATGAATGCATAATACTCAACCATGGAATAAATCAACGAACCAATTCAATCAGCATAGACAGTCTATGACACCCTTTACTTCCAAATATAGCAAGTACACCTCACAACTAAGTCTTGTGTCACCAAAGTACTCTATTTTCTCACTAGTCATCATCAGTACCATGTCATAATTTGATATCAATATGCATGTGAAATGAGAATGTATGCCCTGCATGGTGTCATCATCAACAATAAATCACAATCAAGATTTCAATTGTATATTATCCTAATTATACAACACGATTCAGGCCTAATCTCGTTATCCTTCCTTTCTCCAATGATAAATGAAATAATAAGAGAGAAATGAGTGCAACACGTATCACAACACAACAATTAAGGCAATAAGCCTAATCACAATTATAGGGCAACAAGGCACAATCAACAAAAATCAACCTAATAGAATTCCATCCCAACTCCATACCCGAAGGCATAACATGCTTTCCCCGTCAATATCTAACTCCCACATATGTTCCACTAATTGGAGTCTAACCGAAAGGTAAGTCGTAACCTACCTCGATGCCGAGCTGGTGCCACAAACCGTCAAACTTGAGCCTTGCCCTTCCTAATTGCCTCAGATCGCTCGTAGTATAACTATTAGCAATGCTAAGGAAGCAAATGAATACAATACACCAACTAATCGAAAGAAGAATCGATTTGGGAAAAAATGCCCAAAATACCCCTAGCAAATCATACAGGTAAAATCAGAAATTAAGGGTGAAATTACCTACCCATAGTCCCAACAATCATAATCCTTAATTACATGGGTTTCTAATTACATTAGACCCTTCAATTTCATCAATTAGTCAAAAAATCCAATTTGGGTAAAACCCTAAATCTCGTGATTAGATTCTTGAACTATAGATCAATTCAATCCTAAAATGTGTTAATCTATACTTCTGGATGACATAAACAGTAATTGGAGAAACACTTAATCAATTTATAAAAAGGTTTCATGAATAATACCCTAAGTGGTCGTTTGGTACGCGGACAAAGTTATGCTGGGATTATAATCTTGGGACTAAATAACCCTTGGATTATTTAGTACTAATTCTTTGTATGGTTCATTGGATTAAAGGTGGATATACCATGTATAAGCATGTGTTTGGTTTGAAGTTGGATAAAGCTGGATAAACTTTTCATTTCCAATTTTAACCTTGATATTCTAATGGCTTATTGTGCATAAGTGCAGAAACATGCAAGAGATCCAACCCGGTGCATAGGTTATAAATTACCCATTCTAATGAACTCGCTAGTTTGTTTCCTTTTTCCTTTTTTTTTTTCCTTCTTACAACTGTGGTTAGTCACTCAAACTAGTAAATTGGTTGCCTAGAATAACCAAGAGTCAAGGCAGGCTAGTGGGATTCCATCTAAATAATTGCTGCAACTTGAGCATAGCCAACATAGTTACACACCAAGGTGATTTTACACAAATGGGATTTCATGCTTCGCTTCCAAGTTCAGCCACATGCTAAGGGAATGTTAGCACACTGGCAGTTTTTTTTGTCAATATTACATTCTCAACAGATATAACTCACGGAGCACTCAAATGTATTCTCGAAGAAAATTCTTGAATCAAATAGCTAACTATACCTTATGTTTGAAGTTGGATAAAGCTGGATAAACTTTTCATTTTCAATTTTAACCTTGATATTCCAATGGATTATTGTGCATAAATAGTACAAAACTTATGCAAAAAAATGCTGGAAATGTGCAGAAAAATACAGGAATTGTGCATAAGTGCTGGAAATGTGCAGAAAAATATGCATCAGTTCATAAGTGTTGGAAATGCAGGAATTGTGCATAAGTAGACTACTTATGCAGAAAAATGCTGGAAATATGCAGAAAATGCAAAAAAGTGTGCAAAAAGCCAGAAATTATGCAGAAAAATGCAAAAACTGAAGCCAAAAAATGTAGAAATTGTGCAAAAATGAGTGCAAATACTATGCAGAAAATGCAGAAATCGTGCAGAAAAATGCAAAAAATGTAGAAATTTTGCAAAAATGAGTGCAAATACTATGTAGAAAATGCAGAAATTGTGCAAAAAGAGCGCAGAAACTATGCAGAAAATGCAAAAATTATGCAGAAAAATGCAAAAATAAATGCAGAACAGGAAAGAACTGAAGCCAAAAGTATAGAAACTATGCAGAAATTGCAGCAAAAAGAGTGAAGAAACTATAGCAAAAAATCTTGTTGCAGAAACTAAAAACAACAACAACTAAAACTAAAATTTGTTGAAACATACAGGCAATACCATACCATAATAAAAGTTCAAAATATGTGATTAGCATTCATATACAATATTTACATTGGCATCCTCATGCTTTTCTCCGTCTCATATCAAGTTTATAGAGTTAAGGCATCAAAATATAATACAACCATTAAACCTTTTAAAGATTGTCAATTTAGCAAAAACTATCAACCCATGGCCAGCCCTTACAATCATATTTATATGCTTGGAAACCTATCATTGACAACCATCCACACATATAACATTTACATCTTAATCCTTATGCTTTTCTCGACCACGTATCAAGTTTATAGAGCTGAGGCATAAAAAACAAAGACAACCATTAACCCTTTTGAAAGTCGTCAATTTAGCAAAAACTATCAACCCATGGCCAGCCCGTACAATCATATTCATATACTTGGAAACCTATCATTGATAATCATCCACACTATATTTTGACGTTGAAGTTCACCCATTCGTAAGAACAAATTTATTTCTTGACATCAGAAGTAAGCCCTATTTATGCTTTGATTTGTTGGTCTGGACTATATAACTCATGATAAGCAGGGGATGAAAGGATATTTAAAACTTTTCCACGAATTTCAGATTCATCACGCTCCTCAAATATGTCAATTAAAGCACTCATTATTTTGCCATGATTTGTCGTAAATTCCTTCATAATATCAACTAAATCCTTTAAAGCTGTCTCGTTATCATCTTCAACAATTCTTTTTCTTTTTCTTCTTTTCTCATTATCATTGGCATTAGAAGAGGAACTTCTAGTATTTTTTACCTTGTTGTTGGTTATGTTGGTGTTCGGGGTTTACACTTTCAGAAGCTCTATGTGCACTTTGAGAAGCTCTACTAGGTCCATGAGCATTTTTCTCTTCTCCAGGGGCTACATCAGGTTCATGTCCAGCATCTTCTTCATCATCTTCATCATCAACTTCAATAAGAAATCTCAATCTTCTGTTATTAGAAACTCCCTGACCTTGGCTCCTTACAATTTCCTCAAAAGCATCTTCCGGCGCTTCTGCAAACTCTCCCGTTGCTCTATCTTTTCCAGATATTTCTTCCCAATCCTCGAATAATGGCCATGTCTTGTTTTGCATTCCTTTGACATTTGGATCAGCCTATAATAAAATAGGATAAAGCAACATATTCAATCAGCATATGTACTTTATACAAATTTTGTAACTATAGTCCAAATCAATATTCATGTGAGAACCTGGCCTTTATACTTCTCAAATCACAAAGAAATGTTGCAACTATGTATAGTTGTCTATAAGACTTATTTTGTTTAAGAAACCATAAGAAGATAAAGCAGAAATATTGAAAACTACCATATTTTTCTCTGTTACTTGTCAGTTTCATACCTTGTTGAGCTGAAGATATGATCCTACAAAGCTTATATATTGGAACTGTTATACCCCATTTTAACCGAGTTGAAGTGGAGTACAACATATTGGTGATTCCTATTTTTGCTTGTTTTAAGGAGTCACCACCTAATTGATTTTTAAGGTGAATTAGGGCACCTAATTATTAACTAAGGTAAAGCTAACTAAACCTCCGTTAATAGTCTACTTAATCAGTGTGATTCTAGGTAAGGGTTCTATATTATCCTAAAGGGAAGGGGTTAGGCATCCTTTAGAATCCGTTAAATACGGTTATCCGGCCAATCTTAGGTTAATTAATTAAGGTTTAAAATTTAAGAAAATAGCTTTGAGAACTAACAAAGTTTAAAATATTATTATATGAATGATGCACTCTATATGGTGAAAATAAGTACTTAACGTTCAGAGCGGTAATCTTAAATGATAGAATCTACCCCTTTCTAATCCTACATGAACTATAGGTTCTCCACCTAACTTTAAGCCACGCACGATCCAAAACGCAGACAAATTAGCAATCATAAAGATGGACGAAAGAAAATGAATGATAAGAAAAAGAGAATAAAATGTTACAGGCGGCCTCTAACGAGTTTCGCCTGCACGATGTGATCTAAGAATTGCTGAACGAGATGACTCTATGGATGGGTGTGCCGAGTCTCATCTTGAGACTTTGTTTTGATAAAGTCCCGAATTAAGACTCCGTTTGCTCCGATGTGTACATGTAAAAGAAAAGGGAAAAGAGATAAAGATTAGCATCCAATTGTGACAAAAGCTATTATTGTTCTAAGAAAAAAGTAGCAGATTAATTAGATACAAATGAACAGACTCTTTGGTACACAATATACCATCAACTCCTATCTAAAGGGAAATAACAAGCAGCACAGCAACTATGACATAATCAACTTTAAGGAGTCATGGTATTATGCCAGACATCCTTAACATTTAATACAACATATTGAAATCCTTACTAACTCGCTTGATCAAACAACTTCTAAATCTGCCTACTTAATCAATTCTAACAAAACAACATGTAAATCATGATTAACTAGAACACAACCAATATATAATGCATACTTAGCATAAACAACCTAGACCAAATGGCTTCTAAAGCATGTTTATATGAGCAAACTAAACATAGTACACTTTCCAATGAATGCAACAGCAAACTAATCACCACTATTAAATTAGTTCACATAATCATTAATTAAATTACTAGTTAAATTGATTCATATAATCTGTTATATCCCGTATTTTTATACATTGGGATATTTTAAGCTAAACGCGACAAGTTAAGACAAGACTATTTTAAGGCGCGAGGTAGAGACTTTTAATTCCCGATTTTGTTTCAATGCACAAGTTGCCTATAAATTTTATTGATATAAAAATATTATTGGAGATCAGGGGTAAATTAACTATTATTATATTATTAAGTGGGATTAAAATTTAAATCACTTCATTAATTAATTAAGCCTAAGGGGCCATGTGGGCCCCACCCGAAAAAAAAATAATAAAAAAAAATATAGGAATCAAAATCTGAAAATTAACAAAAACAAGTGCAAAGATGACTCAACATAAGGGGGAGTACGTGTTGCATGATGGGAAACCATATAAAAAAATAAGGCATAGTGCAAATGACACTTTCCAATGCCATTTGTTGAAAATCAGCTTTCAAGAACAAGAAAACACCACCATGGCTGGTCGGCCAGCTTGGTTTTCAAAGGAGGAAAACTGATTTTTGTTGCTTAACAAAAATTCTGAAGTGAAGACATACAATAATGGGTAGTAGTTGGTGGAGAAGCAAGAACTAAACAAACCAAAAGAAGAGTTGTTGAAAGAGAAGGTCACGGCCAGGTTGAAAAAAAAAAAGGAAAATTTTCAGTTTTGTTGTTCAATGGAATTCTAAGGAGAAGACAAGGAGAAGGAGGTAGAGAAGCAAGAATAAGTATAAGAATTTAAGACACAAATTGGAGCAAAGTATTCAAGGTAAGAATTGGTCATTTCTTTTACATTTAGAATGAGTTGGATGCATTGTGAATTGTATAAAATGGTGCATGTTGGTATTGAATGTTGTTGTTGAAATTTGAAGTTAGCCGTGTATGGTAGGCTTATGTGAAGCAATGTTTAACTTTCTTGTACATGTATTAAGAATGGTTCGAATATGGTAGTGTGTATGAAAGGAATGAAAATTATGGAATTTTGTATGTGGTTGTGTTGAAGCTGTGTAGGAGCTGATTTAGGGAGTTAATGGACTGTTTTATGTGATACTTTAGTTGTTGATTGTTATGGACATTGTGGTGTATTGTTTGCATTGTAAATATGTGAGTTAAGATGTAAAAGAAATGATATATGTGGAAGTGGGAAAAACATTCCAACCGTGGACTGTTTTATGTAAAAGGATGGGCTAATTTAGTTTGAATGTTGATTGTTGTTGTCATGGGTTCTAAAATAAGAATGAAGACATTGATGGTTAAAAATTGGAGTTGAAGTCGTTATGGGCTGTTGTAGGAGTTAGTATGTTGTTAATATAGTTTCTTGCGGTTATATAGACAATGTTGCTAAACGTGTTATTGTTGTTTGGTTGGAGTTGGACAATTGCAAGTTATTGCGATTTTTGTAAACTTGATAGATAAGTGTTGATCACAAGAAATTGTAAATGGTAATGTTATGTTGCTGTTTTGGGCCGTGAGCAGGAGTTATTTTTGATCAAGCATGATAGCTAATTTTAAGTAGAATTATAGTTGTTGTTGTCCCGAACTATATGGCGAAAAGATTGGAAAGTTAAAGTTGGAATTGTGTTGATACGATCATATTGTCGTTTTTATTGGATTGAAGGAATTGAAAGTATAAGTGTGCCCATATATTGTTGCTGGTATTTCTGTGTCTACAGGAACTTGGAAATTTGGATAGGTGAACCTATAAGGGGAAGTGCTGCCGAATTTTCGCTAAAATGTTAGATAATAGAAAACTTTAAAAAAAGGGAATATATATAGACTGGAATGTAGGTCCTATAGGAGAATGAACTATAGAGTGGCGAACTAGAAAATATAATTACTAACGATAACATCACTTTTATATAAATAGGCGAGAAGAGCGACGAGGCAAAAAGGATTCACGGATAGTCGTCGACAGGTATGTAAAGCCCATCCCTTCCTTCTTTTGGCATGTCCTAGATGTAAGTAAGATATGATATAAACCTTGGGGTAATTCTACTCTCTAGTTCCCAGCATGACTCATGATTTTTATTCGTTTCTTGACGTTAGAACTTTTAGGATTGTCGAGCTATTGTTTCGAGTCTATTACATGATTGACTAAAATATGATGTATAGAAATTCCTACTCCTAAAGAATTGCATAATTAGAGGTATACTTGACTTGCATAAGCTATATCATGTTAAATTGACACATGTATATAAATCCTGAAACGTTCCTTGTTATAGTTTGTAATAACATTAAGAAGAACTTAACATGATTATTATCCTGATATTCGAGAGCCGATTAGTTTATTTATCTATCGAGTCTAAAAAGATGATTTGTATGTATGTGGTTGCTTATTATTCTGCTCGTGCTTACCGTTACATCCTTCACTGAGTCCCGGGCCAGGACATGTTTTCGTGCGTATATTCACTGCATTATTCACCGAGTCCCTCACTAGAGGGCCGGGACACGTTATATATATATATATATATATATATATGTATATGATGATATGATGACATGATAAGATGGGGACGGCGGCCAGGATGGTATATGATCATTATTCACCGAGTCCCTCGCTAGAGGGCGGGGACACGTTATATATGTTATATACAGAATGATTATTTAACTATGATTATTAAACTCTATAATGATATGGATATGATGTTGACATTTATGATTTATGTTCAAAGGTAAGTCTTATGGTTTTCTGGTTGTTACATTGGGTCCTACACTCTTTGTCTCAGTATGATCCTATTTACTATATTTCATGCTTTACATGCTCAGTACATATTCCGTACTGACCCCCTTTCTTCGGGGGGTTGCGTTTTATACCCGCAGGTACAGACGCTCGTTTCGGAGATCCGCCAGCCTAGGATATCTATTCAGCCACTTTGGAGTGCTCCTTCGTCCGGAGCCTAGCTTGTGGTATAGATCCCTTTTGTTATATATGTATGTGTTGTTCAGGGTACGGCGGGGCCCTGTCCCGTCATATGATTCTGTCGTTACTCTTAGAGGTCTGTGGACATCTGTGTGGGTATATATATAGTTGTTGTTTTGCTATGTAGACATGACTTATGTTTTTTGGGCGTACCCATTCGTAGTGGCAGCCTTGTCGGCTTGCGTATATATACATATGTTTTGGGATGTTGTGCGTAGTGGCAGCCTTGTCGGCTTGCGTAGACATATATATATTTGATGTGAAAGTTGTAACTCCTCAGGAGACAGGTGGCTATGATATGCATATATGCGACCGTGTTAAGGCCACGTCTTGCCTTTATATATATAAATCCTTGTTGTGCTAGTTGTAGATGATTGTAGTTGACAGGTGTATACGAGTGTCCAGCTCGGACACTAGTCATGGCCTACGGGGTTGGGTCCTGACATAATCTTTATTCCTTTTCAATCTAAAATCAAGATTGAACACGAATATGACTCAACACGGACCAACTATTCTAACACATATACATATGTTTAGACTACGTACACAAATCACACAGAAACAGTAAAATGAGCTAACACCGAAAAAGCATTATTTAGCTAATTAACTCATCACATGAACATTCTTAGTCACAAAAAAATGAAAAAATTTAAGCTAACACATAGCAACTAAAGAAATGAAAAAAATGCAGAAATGAATGGAAAAGGGGAATTACCTGCTTCGGGTGCAGCGAAGTGGGTACGGGGTTTCCAATCTACACTCGAAAACTATTAAATCTGAGCTTGCGATTCTCAGATTCGAACCAATACCCAAGGACGAAAGAGGGAAAAAAAATATGATCTGCTATTTAAAGCACAACCGACGCAAACGAAAACAAAAATGACGGGATTTTGACTCGATAATAAGAAATAAAGCTGATGCACTAATATTGCTTAGGGGATTTTGGCCGCTCCAAAACAACCTCCCTCTTCGATTCAACTAGCCACTATTTATAGGGTTTTGCTCTTTTTTTGTGTTGAATAAAAGAGAGACGCGTGGGGAACAGAGGGAATGGGGATGGCAGTGAGCGTGGGGAACAGGGGAATGTGGAAATGGCAGAGGCAACGTGGGGGGAGAGAAGAGGAAGGTAAAGAGAGAGATGAAGAAGGAGAAAGAGAGAAGGGAGCGTGGGGATGGGGTGTGCGGCGATGAGTAAAAATGAAAGGGAAACCCTAAAAGGGTTTCCCTTATTTTGAAATGGATGGGTCGGATCCGGGTCAAAATTAAACGGGAATGGGCTGGTCCATTTGGGTAGTTATTTGGGCTGAATTGGTTGAAAATGTGGGCTGGGCGGATGAAAAACATTGGGCTGCTTTTTTATGAATTGATCCGAAATAGTATGGGTTGATTGGGCTACTACATCTTAAATAAAGATCTACTTAAATAACTCGATACTAAAGTGTGTTAAAATATTACTTAATATAAAATATGCAATTATTAGTGCTCGGACAATAAAATTATATGCCGTTTTAAATAGCCGTGCAATAAGATTTTGAAAATCAACAGTAAATGAATGCTATTATTAAATTACCCGAAGATAAATGCGATGCGTGTGCATAATCTAGTAAAAATGCTGAAATGATAAAAAATGCGAATAATAATAATAATAATAATAATAATAATAATAATAATAATAATAATAGTGGTAGTAGTGACGGCAATAAAAGATAATGACAGGATAATGAAATGCCGGTATTAATAAAAGCTAATAATTATAGTAAAAAATGCAAATAATTATTTTTTAAAGTTTGCCAAAATATTGGAAGCGAAAAATAAGTATTTCGGAGGAAAGGTGGGACAAAATTGGGTGTCAACAACTTGTCCCTCTTTGCCCGGTAATGATGAAAGAATTTTCGGGCAAAGACGTTGACTTAGTAGCTTATTTTGTCCCGGCTAAAGGATTTTGGAGGACTAAGGGAAAAGAAAATTTTGAGAGGATTACGGCCGAACCCCGGTCTTCGAGTTGCCTACATATCTCGGGCTGGATGAGAATCAGATCGTGTGTAGTTCTGGGATGACTATGACCCCCTATGAATAGCAAATCCCGATTGATGCGAATCTTTGCAAAACATTGTCCCAGTGTTGAATTATGATGACACTAGGTATTATGATAGAACTCGAGAATTCTGAAAATTGGGCGTGCTGGAATTCGAGGTAGATCTTTGACCCTTGTCGGGAAGTCTGCTTATCCTTCCCAACGCATTGCCCCAGTTCGCTGCCGAAGAAATTGTTCCACGTTGCGCTAAAGCTCCTGCGAAACTTTAAACTAGATAAAAATAGTCAGTAAAAATAAATATCGAAATAAAGCGATGTAAAATAAACCCATAAAAACTGCAATGATTAAAATGACAGCCTTTGCTGAGGCTAATGCAAATGAGGTTCTAGGCCGATGATTCATGAGAATGATGCCTATTTGGCGATGATTAATGAGGCCTTAAACCGGATGGGCTATTTAATCCCGATTGATTTGTGAGAAATGAGGCTTTCTAAGCCGGCATAATGCGGTGCGTTTGCAGGGCATTTGAAAATAATAAAGCAATGCATGTGCGGTGTGTTTGCGAGCATTCGCAAGACAATTGAAAATAAAGAAATGCAGGTGCGGCGCGGTGCGTCTACGAGCATACGCATGGCATTAATAAAGCAATGCAGGTGCGGTGCAATGCGTCTGCGAGCATACACAGAGCATTTGAAAATAATAAAGCAATGCAGGTGCGTTGTGATGCGTCTGCGAGCATACGCAGAGCATTTGAAAATAATAAAGCAATGCAGGTGCGGTGCGGTGCGTCTGCGAGCATACGCAAAGCATTTGAAAATAGTGCAGGTGCGGTGCGATGCGTCTGCGAGCATACGCAGAGCATTTGAAAATAATAAAGCAATGCAGGTGCGGTGTGATGCGTCTGCGAGCATACGCAGAGCATTTGAAAATAATAAAGCAATGCAGGTGCGGTGCGGTGCGTCTGCGAGCATATGCAGAGCATTTGAAAATAGTGCAGGTGCGGTGCGATGCGTCTGCGAGCATACGCAGAGCATTTGAAAATAATAAAGCAATGCAGATGCGGTGCGGTGCGTCTGCGAGCGTACGCAGGGTATTTGAAAATAATAAAGCAATGCAGGTGCGATGCGTCTGCGAGCGTACGCAGAGCATTTGAAAATAATGCAGTAATGCAGGTGCGGTGCGATGCGTCTGCGAGCATACGCAGAGCATTTGAAAATAATAAAGCAATGCAGGTGCGGTGCGCTTGCGAGCATTCGCAAGGTATAAAATAATAATGCAATGTATGTGTAGTGGTGCGTACAAAACATTTGAGACAAAAGTTGTGCAAATGCGAGATTAGTACAAAATATTTGAGATAAAAGTTACGCAAGTGCGAGGTTAGTAAAAAATATTTGAGGTAAAAGTAGTACTAGTGCGAGATTAGTACAAAATATTTGAGGTAAAAGTAGTACCAGTGTGAGATTAGTACAAAATATTTGAGATAAGAGTAGTGCTAGTGCGAGATTAGTATGAAAATTATTCAAGGTAAAAGTAGTGCGAATGCAGGTGCAACATCAGTGCGCTTTTGTAAAACTTAATATGTGCAATTTTAAGGCCGACATGTCCAAATAAATTAATCAAGTCCTATTACAAGACGGACGAACCTAAACAAATAATGAAGTCCTATTATAAGATGGACAAACCTAAATAAATAATGAAGTCCTATTATAAGGTGGACAAACCTAAATAATTAATGAAGTCCTATTATAAGGTGGACAAACCTAAATGAATAATGAAGTCCTATTATAAGGTGGACAAACCTAAATAAATAATGAAGTCCTATTGTAAGGTGGACAAAACTGAATGAATAATGAAGTCCTATTATAAGGTGGACAAACCTAAGATGTTCAATTAAAGGCGAACAAGCCTAAAATGTCCAATTAAAGGCGGATGAGCCTAAATGTCCTATTAAAGGCGGACTAGCCTAAATGCGGTGCGTTTGCGAACGATGATGTTGTGCCTTCGCAGGGCATTTGAAAGTAATAATGCAGTGCAGGGCATTTAAAGCAATAGTGCATGCGCAGTGTATTTGAAAGAATTTATGCAAGGCATTTGAAAGCAATAGGAAATGTTTGTGCATCGACACGTTTGAAAAATCGTTCGCAAGACTCAAGCATTAATTTGTTGCGAATCTCGCAAATTATTGATACTCGAGAGGCATAATTGTTATAAGAAAGATCAAACCGTTCAACATGCAATCCTTGCAAGGCTGCGAACATTATATATTTTGGCTTCCGCAACTTGGAAACCTGCATCCAAAGGAAATTTGTAAGTTTTGGGGAGGGTTGATTCGCGTTGACTTTGAAGATCTGGCTCTTGACACTTCATGCTTCCAACTTTGTCTGGATTTGTAGCCTCCGCCCATTTTTAAGTCTTGGCCAATTGGAACTGTGACACATTGTGAACCAAAGTGAGCGTCCTTTCTCCAAAGTCTTCGTTTTGCATGATGACTCTGTTGGCCATATACTCTTTCATGTTTCTCGATGTCTCTTGCGATGATGCCCTTAAAAATTGTCCCAGTTACTGGTATAGAAGGGTGTCGTTTTGCGATGATGCCCCTTAAAATTGTCCCAGTTTCTAGTATAGGAGGATATTGAGCTTTTGCGGTGATGCCCTTAAAATTTGTCCCAGTTTATGGTATAGGAGGATATTGAGCTTTTGCGGTGATGCCCTTAAAATTTGTCCCAGTTTCTGGTGTAGGAGGATGTTGAGCTTTTAAAATGACGAGACCGAGCCTTATATAGGCCGCTTACCATGCGAATCAGGTCAAGCGTAGTTCAAATTACAAAGCAGAATAAAATTGAGATAGAAGACGGTGCTCGGCCTTATGCAGAAGCATCAAGAGGGCGGTGCTCAGCCTTTTGCAGAAGCATCAAGAGGGCGGTGCTCAGCCCATACGACAGATAGAAGGCCAGCCTTATGCAGAAACATCAAGAGGGCAGTGCTCAGCCCATGCAACAGATAGAAGGCGGTGCTCAGCCTTAGCATAAACGTCAAGAGGGCGGTGCTCGGCCCATGCAACATATAGAAGGTGGCGCTCAGCCTTTTGCAGAAATTCCAAAGGGGCAGTGCACAGCCCATGCAACATATAAAAGGCGGTGCTCAGCCTTATGCAGAAGTTTCAAGAGGGCGGTGCTCAACCCATGCAACATATAAAGGCGGACGAGCCTAAAATGTCCTATTGAAGGCAGACAAGCCTATAATGTCCTATTAAAGGCGGACAAGCCTAAAATGTTCTATTAAAGGTGGACGAGCCTAAAATATCCTATTAAAGGCGGACGAGCCTAAAATGTCTATTAAAGGCGGACGAGCCTAAAATGTTCTATTAAAGGCGGACGAGCCTAAATGCGGTGCTTGGTTTATGATTACTAAAATTGGTGCGGAGAGAAGGGCTTGATGCGATGCTTGAGTAGTAGCGAACATTCATATGCGGCGAGTCGAGCTTGACGCAGTGCGTGACTTGCAGCAGCAAATATTCATGATGCAGTGCCAAACATTTGGGGATCTTTTACCCTGCCAAAATTTACATCTAAAAAGTTCTTGATACTGTGTGATATCCTTCAAGAATAGCTAAAATATGCCCCTGCTTCGCTCAAAGAAAACTTGTTAGTGTAAAATAAAATGGTTGCCTTGCATTGAACACTGAAGCTTTGGCATTGAATCTGCATTTCTCGTGGTGATGGCATTGCGACAAATCTGGTGACGCTAATATATTGCTCGGGGTTTCGACTCATGCTTTTGTCGAAATAATGATAGGCCATTTGCAGAGCTGCCCCAGTGTTGTTTTATGGGAAAACGGAATTTTTCACTATATTAAGACCGTGTCCAAGAATGGACTGCCTACTTATCCCGAAGGAATCAGGTCAAAAGTAGTTCATACAAAGGTTTAGCAAAATTACAAGAAAGAAAGCTGATGACAAGGCGGGTGGTTGGAGAATGCTAGTGACGGTAAATCCTTTTAATCATCCTACTTGGTTCCACGCTTCCTTTTCAAATGTCTCGGTGCCAATCTTGATGGATCACCGGTAACAATAATTGCATTTACAACTGGAGGGCCATCATTATCGCACAATTTATTTTGTTGCACGCTTATCTTATTCTTTTCAATCATGTTCTGGATCTTATGCTTAAGTGCTGGGCAGTCCTCTGTGTCATGACCTGGAATATTAGAGTGGTAAGCACAACTCTTGGACTAATCAAAATCTGGCGGTAGTCTTTTAGGGATCCATCCTTTCTTTGGCTTCAGGAGTCCCTTGGCTTTCATTCTCTCAAATATGCTGGTTAATGATTCTTCAAGAGGAGTAAAAGTGCGGAATTTTACGTGCTCCGACTGTCGTAAGCTAGACTGTGCTTGATCGGGTTGATATTGAAAGCCTTGTTGGTGAAGAGATATATGATCATGCGAAACTTGCTGCTTCTGTCGTGATTGCGGCTGATATGTAGACCTGACAGCTGAGTCGGTTTCTTTCTTTTTGCCTTGTAAGTTGTTGAATGTCTCAGTTTGAGAAGTTGCTTGTACTGATGAAGTGTCAACAATTCTTCCTGCTCGAACGCCTGCTTCTACTTGCTTTCCAACTTGAATTAGATCAGAAAAGTCACGTAACCGCGCACATAACAACTTTTCATAATATATGCCCTTTTGCGTTTGGATGAAAGTTGAAATCAACTCATTCTCGGGCAACGGAGGGCGTATTTTTGAAGCTTCCAATCTCCATCGAATGGCATATTCCTGAAAAAACTCATGTGGCATTCTTTCTATCTCACACATATCATAAAGATTTGGACTAATTCTGATGTTAAACTTGAATTGTTCTACAAAGTCGCGGGCCATGTCCTCCCATGTGTACCATTTGCGAAAGTCTTGTTCTGTGTACCAATCTAATGCTAACCCTGATAGGCTCTGAATGAACAATTTCATTCGTATGGCTTCATTTTGTCCAATTCCCATTAATCTGCTACAATAGTCCTTCAAGTGCGTAACAGGACTTCCTCTACCATTGAAGGTGTTGAATTTTGGCACTTTGATTCCTGGCGGCAACTCAACATTTGGAAGCATGCACAAGTTTTCATATCTTAAACTTTGGACATTTCTTGCCCGCATTTCTTCTTCGACAATTCTCCTTAAATTGTGAAGCTCTCTATCCGAGTCATCCCAATTGAATGCATTCGTTTCATGTCTCAATCTCTTGTATGGGCATACCGCTAGCTGATTTTGCTGATTTTCTGTGAAGGGTGCTGCAAGTGCAGGCTTTTGGACATTAGGCATCAACGTGACTTGCAAAGCTTCTGGTTTAATAGAGTATCTTGGCAGTATATATGTAGGAGCTGGGTGAGGAGAAATAGTGAAAGAAATGTTTTGGGTTGAGCTGGAAGCTGAACTTGTGTTAGGAAGAAGGATGAAGGTATTTTCTAAATTGACCAACACGCTTCTTTGTACCACATTCTTCTCGCTATCCTCATTTTGCGCTTGCACCAATCCCACACCGATGTTGAATGATTCAAATCTTTTTGCCATTGTATTTTGTCTTTAACGCAGATTCGCAGCCAACACAATGTTCAATGCTAGGCAACCTCTAAAGAATTAAAACTAAACAAGTAGAAAATAAATTCAAGTAATTCTCTTAGCATCAAGTAATCACAAATAAATTCAAAAGCGATCATATTCAAGTAAATCACTTAGCAAGTAAGCAAGCCAACGACTTACAAAGTTTTAACACCAGCATTAATAACACGTCCTAATATGCAGGGACCTTTTTATGCCAGAGGTAGGCCTAACGCCACATATTCGAGATTATGATAGAGGGATCCAAGCTATTTAATTGAGACACTTGAGTTTGGAAATAAAAGGCCAAGTTTCATTAAAATAACAAAAGCGAGACAATAAACCAAAATACATAAAAGGTGACATAGTGCTACTACTAGATGGTTCAAGGCATCATTTGATCCCCCAGTTAGCACCAAAAGGACTTTGTAAACCGTGTGAATCTGATGAAGTGATAAGAGCATGAAAATATCACATATGCCAATATGAGAATGAAAGCTGAAAAGGAAAAATGAGGAAGTGTATTCATGAACCGTTTTAGTTCCTTAAACTGCTTGCTATTTTTTGTTTAATCGACGATTAAAATCTTTCTCAAGGATTTAGCTTGTAGGGCACTATGAGGAAACCAATAGAAGCATGATTATAGTTTTATTTGCATGGGTTAGAAATCTTTTTGATGAAGCTTTTTCTTTCTATAATGATTAACCGTGGGCTGTTGCTGGGCGCAATTAATGCTCACCAAGCAACCTCATCAGAAGCATTTCCAAAGCTATGAATATAGGGAAAAAGAAGGCTTTGCTACAGTGTGGTGTGTATCAGTTAGCAGCATATAACCCTCTAGGATGACAATGGATTGTCAAGCATATAACATACAATTGGAAGTACTATCCCAACTAAATACACATGACGTCGACATGAAGATAGTCGTGAATGGACCTTAAAACCAGGGCCACTAACATAGTTCAGAAAGCAGAAAATATTGGCTCCGGCTTCTTAAGATGCGTGGGGAAAACCTTTTCCTATTTCAGCAAGCTCGCAAATTAGGAAAATGTTATTCTGTTTCCAAAAGAGAAAAGTAGCTCAACATATGCATACTAGTTATCCAGCAAAGACTCGGTCTTGACAGAGGAATGGTGATTTATGTATACAATCTCATTATTCACTACAAACTCAACATTCCAAATCAGGTGAAAAGCTCAACATTCCAAATCAGGTGAAAAGCTCAACATTCCAACATTTTGTTTCCATATTACTGAGAAACATTCCAAATCAGGTGATTTATGTATACAATCTCATTATCCCTTAGCAAAATACTAGAAGTGATGGCATCTATTCCAAGAAAATGAACAAACCATAATGTAGCATCTGTTTCTCAGTAATATGCAGCAGTTTAAATCCAGTAGAAGCACCCCAAACTTCAGCAAAAACAAAGCAGCAAAATGTAACAACACAACAAAACTAGAAATCCAAAAAACATGCAGTAGTTGCTGCATCTTAAACTGCAGCATTGGCAGCAGCTCTTTTAGAACTCAAAAGCAGTAGCAGCTTCCTCTTGAAAGCAGCAACCATTCAGCCAAAACGTAACATCAGATGGCTCGAAACACACCAGCAGTTTACCCCAAAATGAGGTGGTAAAATAAAATAGCCATCCTTAAAATGCAGCAGCTGGTTTGTCAAGGCCCAGCGCTTTGAAGATTTTACATGTGTAAGCAAATCTTCAAGGATCAGTAGTAACTCAAGCGTGCAACAATCAGTCCATGACATTTTGGGATTTGAAACTCCCTCTTTAAATCTCAAGATGAAACCTAGGGACTGATTTAAACTGTTCTCCTCAACGTCCTTAATGAAAGAGGTCACATACCACAAATCACGGATAAAAACATGCTTACCCATTCAAACTTTGAAAATCCTTTGTAGAAGCATCATAATATTTCTACATTAAAACAACAAGTGATTTGAAGTAAAGACAAGGAAACAAGAATATACTAAACTACAGATAATGGTGAACAAACTCCAGATTTGAATTCGACATATAGTCATTCTATGGTGTAACAAACATTGACAGTAGCTAACTAAGGGGAGGGGAAGTTATGCATGGTAAACAGATTTCCATTTGTAAAGACCTTAAGCTGAGCATTTCGATCAAACATGAACGATTTGAGTTGTCTTACACACCTTTTAAGATAGCCTCTATCTAACAAAATGTCAAACTAAATGGTTCCACCTTATCATGTCTTGAGAGTATAGGCATTTTGATCTAATACTCGTGGGAAGTTTTAAATCGAGTAGTTAGACTATCTTGCAGAGAGAACAAGTTTAACATAAAAGGGCAGGAACCAGTAGCTAGTCACACTAATATCTAAGCAAATGCACATTTTGGAACTAATGCTACAACATGATAAAACAAAGAAAAACTACCGGGTTTAACCTGTACTAAAACAAAACAGGGACAACTCCTTGTCATTTTTTGAGCGAGGATTAGCCACAGGTCAAGTTTGTAAGAAAATAGGAATCCTTATTAAGATTAAAACACGAGGGAAACTACACTAAACCTCAACAGACCCTTACTCGAACCATTTCAAACGACTCCAACTAACAGCTAGTAAACCAATACATGAAAAGGAGTGCATCAACTCAACATTGTTCTTAAAGAAAGAAAGAAAGAAAAAGAAAAAAAAACTTTCCTAGACTGGCCATATAGAACAAAGCATTAGGCTAAAAATATTAGGGAAACAATGGGGGCTACTACCATCCATGTTACCAATGCCGCGCAAGATCCAAAGGGTTTCCAGAATCTTAGGCATGGTAGGCTATCGGAGAAGGCTAAAACAAACCCAAAGCTTGCCTTGGCTTTCGGCCGACATGACAATCATAAGACAACAGGGAAACCACTAAGAGAAAAAGAACTCTGAATCATATGAAAATGACAGAAGTTTTAGCTTAAAACAGAAGTTTAGTGATGGAGCTTAACTGTTTCAACTGACATTCTCAATGGGGCAGGAGCAGGATCAGGAAAAGCACACACCACAGTTCATGAGCTGATATAAATGTAGTTGATCACTTAGTTTAGCACAAACAACTCTTTAACAATTAAACAAATTAAAGCTCATATCAAATCCACAAGACTATCCTTTATCTTAACATTTAAAAGCAATTAATTCAAACAGAGCTGGTATGTATCTTAAACTCCATATATACTTAAAGAAAGTGGGTTGACTAAAACCAAACAAACTTCAAAAACATGTCCAGTAGCTCTTTTAAAGATTCTTTGCACAAGTTAAACCTCAATCAAACACATAATAAACTAAGAGTGTATGGTCTGGTTTGGAAACCCTGGTTAACTACTGGTTTAAAGTGGGATCTTTCCCCTAAATAAGAGAATTTGCAATTCTATCCAATTTCAGTGTAACTTTACCATCGTATGATTGACATACAATCTTTCGTGATAATGAAGTATGCTTGAGTGAACAACATAACAGGTTAGGAAGAGAATTCATTTCTCAATAAACTGGTTGCCTCAAATGACCTCAATTCCAAAGTAAACACTTAATTTTTTTTTAAATGTTGCTCCTACTGGAAGTATATTGCGTTTAATCAAATTATGGTTCTTGAGTTAATATAATGATGCTGCAAGTACACGGTTGTATTTCTGATTATGGACATAAACATACATCAGTGCTCTATTCATTTTGATTTAAGCTAATCTGATGAAGGAACATAGCCAAAAGGCAGCATTTCTAACTTTATACTAACATTTGAATCCAACACATACAGAATAAAGTTATCAAAAACTCAAGAATACAACTAAGTTAACGATGTTGAGATGTAAAGCAGTGGCTGTTTCCAAAAAAAAAAAATCGAGCTACCACACATCCAAGGTCCAAACTGAACTCCACCTCCAACCAATCTAGAACTTAATCATGTAAAGGGGATGAAAATCAAATACCATTCAACAATTACACTTAAACACCTACCTTAATCCTCATCCTTAGTTAATGGTAATCAGCTTAGCCCAACAGTAATAACTAGCTAACAACAAATGATATAATCAAGCTAATGGCGGAACGAGTAAGAACAGATTATTGATGACTAACATCATGGTAATGAGCCATAAGCTGAGCACTATACGGTGATCATATAGCTAACTACTAGTGACTTAAATTAACACTAACAGAAAATGAGCATTTTCGAAGAACCACCACAGAACTAACTAAGCTAAACACATAACACAAATTCTACGAATCTAAACAGAAACCAAGAAAGGAAAGAAAAATTAGGAATTTTATATTTTTATCGTATAGTGACGGGGGCGACAAGAGTTACGAATCAACTTCGAAATAACGCGATAACTAACTCGAGTTCAAAATATTTTAACTTGTTCCAATAATTCAAGGACTCGATTTACAAGAGAAATTTTTTGTTTTAAGCGACGTAATTGAAAAATTCAGAACTTGGGGATGTTAAAATCCATCCTACAAAAGGATATGATTCCCAAACTCGACATGTCATGGTTAGGCTTCGATCCTTCTATCATTATCACGTTACACATAATATGCTTGTGGGTCGTTGGGTTATGAAACCCATCGACAATTGGTAGGTTTTCTAACTGTGGAGTCGATACCTAGGACCGACCCACCTAAGGCTTATGCATGCATGACTTAATAAAATTGGTGGCAAGCTCTATCTTAGGCTGACTAGGAGTTGTTTCCTATGACGCAAGGTTCCCCCAAGCGGACAACTTGGGAGTGGAAAGTCCGTGGCCGTCGACTGCACCGCCAATCGACTAAATCCACCAGATCGATCCAACTAAAGGGTAATTTAGTAGTGCACGGCCGCGAACCGCGAAACCGCTTTAAGTGTGTGAATATGTGTGAGTTTTCCAGGAGTGAAAGAAATATGAACGGAATGCTAATTTAATAGAAGCAAAAACATATATATTACATAGCAAAGGCAAATAAGGCATAAAACAATAATAAAGCCATTTAAAAGCATATAAAGCAAAAATAAAGAAAACAAACAAACAAAACACCCAACAAAATATTAATTAACCTAAGTTTGTTATGGTTAGAACCTAAAGTCCCCAGCGGAGTCGCCAAGCTGTTATACCCCATTTTAACCGAGTTGAAGCGGAGTACAACATATTGGTGATTCCTATTTTTGTTTGTTTTAAGGAGTCGCCACCTAATTGATTTTTAAGGTGAATTAGGGCACCTAATTATTAACTAAGGTAAAGCTAACTAAACCTCCGTTAATAGTCTGCTTAATCAGTGTGATTCTAGGTAAGGGTTCTATATTATCCTAAAGGGAAGGGGTTAGGCATCCTTTAGAATCCGTTAAATACGGTTATCCGGCCAATCTTAGGTTAATTAATTAAGGTTTAAAATTTAAGAAAATAGCTTTGAGAACTAACAAAGTTTAAAATATTATTATATGAATGATGCACTCTATATGGTGAAAATAAGTACTTAACGTTCAGAGCGGTAATCTTAAATGATAGAATCTACCCCTTTCTAATCCTACATGAACTATAGGTTCTCCACCTAACTTTAAGCCACGCATGATCCAAAACGTAGACAAATTAGCAATCATAAAGATGGACGAAAGAAAATGAATGATAATAAAAAGAGAATAAAATGTTACAGGCGGCCTCTAACGAGTTTCGCCTGCACGATGTGATCTAAGAATTGCGGAACGAGATGACTCTATGGATGGGTGTGCCGAGTCTCATCTTGAGACTTTGTTTTGATAAAGTCCCGAATTAAGACTCCGTTTGCTCCGATGTGTACATGTAAAAGAAAGGGGAAAAGAGATAAAGATTAGCATCCAATTGTGACAAAAGCTATTATTGTTCTAAGAAAAAAGTAACAGATTAATTAGATACAAATGAACAGACTCTTTGGTACACAATATACCATCAACTCCTATCTAAAGGGAAATAACAAACAGCACAGCAACTATGACATAATCAACTTTAAGGAGTCATGGTATTATGCCAGACATCCTGAACATTTTATACAACATATTGAAATCCTTACTAACTCGCTTGATCAAACAACATCTAAATCTGCCTACTTAATCAATTCTAACAAAACAACCTGTAAATCATGATTAACTAGAACACAACCAATATATAATGCATACTTAGCATAAACAGCCTAGACCAAATGGCTTCTAAAGCATGTTTATATGAGCAGACTAAACATAGTACACTTTCCAATGAATGCAACAGCAAACTAATCACCACTATTAAATTAATTCACATAATCATTAATTAAATTACTAGTTAAATTGATTCATATAATCTTTATTCCTTTTCAATCTAAAATCAAGATTGAACACGAATATGACTCAACACGGACCAACTATTCTAACACATATACATATGTTTAGACTACGTACACAAATCACACAGAAACAGTAAAATGAGCTAACACCGAAAAAACATTATTTAGCTAATTAACTCATCACATGAACATTCTTAGTCACAAAAAAATGACAAATTTAAGCTAACACATAGCAACTAAAGAAATGAAAAAAATGCAGAAATGAATGGAAAAGGGGAATTACCTGTTTCGGGTGCAGCGAAGTGGGTACGGGGTTTCCAATCTACACTCAAAAACTATTAAATCTGAGCTTGCGATGCTCAGATTCGAACCAATACCCAAGGACAAAAGAGGGAAAAAAATATGATCTGCTATTTAAAGCACAACCGACGCAAACTAAAACAAAAATGATGGGATTTTGACTCAATAATAAGAAATAAAGCTGATGCACTAATATTGCTTAGGGGATTTTGGCCGCTCCAAAAAAACCTCCCTCTTCGATTCAACTAGCCAATATTTATTGGGTTTTGCTCTTTTTTTGTGTTGTATAAAAGAGAGACGCGTGGGGAATAGAGGGAATGGGGATGACAGTGAGCGTGGGGAACAGGGGAATGTGGAAATGGCAGAGGCAACGTGGGGGGAGAGAAGAGGAAGGTAAAGAGAGAGATGAAGAAGGAGAAAGAGAGAAGGGAGCGTGGGGATGGGGTGTGCGGCGATGAGTAAAAATGAAATGGAAACCCTAAAAGGTTTCCCTTATTTTGAAATGGATGGGTCGGATTCGGGTCAAAATTAAACGGGTATGGGCTGGTCCATTGGGGTAGTTATTTGGGCTGAATTGGTTGAAAATGTGGGCTGGGCGGATGAAAAACATTGGGCTGCTTTTTGATGAATTGATCCGAAATAGTATGGGTTGATTGGGCTACTACATCTTAAATAAAGATCTATTTAAATAACTCGATACTAAAGTGTGTTAAAATATTACTTAATATAAAATATGCAATTATTAGTGCTCGGACAATAAAATTATATGCCGTTGTAAATAGCCGTGCAATAAGATTTTGAAAATCAACAGTAAATGAATGCTATTATTAAATTACCCGAAGATAAATGCGATGCGTGTGCATAATCTAGTAAAAATGCTGAAATGATAAAAAAATGCGAATAATAATAATAATAATAATAATAATAATAATAATAATAATAATAATAATAATAATAATAATAGTGGTAGTAGTGACGGCAATAAAAGATAATGATAGGATAATGAAATGCCGGTATTAATAAAAGCTAATAATTATAGTAAAAAATGCAAATAATTATTTTTTAAAGTTTGCCAAAATATTGGAAGCGAAAAATAGGTATTTCGGAGGAAAGGTGAGACAAAATTGGGTGTCAACAGGAACTATGCTTGTAAACTAGTTAAAAAGTATAGGAAGTAGAAATAGCTCATGTTGTAGTATGAATTTTATCTTTTTAATATCAATAAACTAAAGTAATATTCTACTAATTTTCTACCCAATTTGGTGGGAATGGGAGTTTTATTTTGCTTTTACTGTTGTTGTTTTAACTCATTTAATGAAGAATGAGTTGAGTTACTATTGTAATTCTCAATGCTATTTGGTTCAAAAGTTCCTCCTAACATCTATTGTTATCCTAGATGCTAAAGGTAGCCAAGGAAATGTACATCTTTGGGAAATTTTCCTTTAAATCTTGAACAAGATATCTGACCAAAAAAGAGTCCCCCATAAAGTGGAAACCTATAATACTATGTTTTAGCAGCAACACTGGTACATCTTGCGAAGATGTTGGCAGAATAATCTTCACAATGTAAGATGTATCTGCCACTTTCATCCTTCCTCTCAATATAATGTCCATCTAATTTTCCAGGTATCAAGTCCCAGCTATGTTTTACTATGTTTATCTGCTATAGAGCAAATGATCTCTAGAGTTTCAATAATCTATAGATCCTTTTGGGTGAATCCAATATATAGATTTCGTGGGTTCAGAATGAGTGTGATCTTATTATATATAGAGTACACGTATACGCTTCAAGTAGAAATTTTAGTTGAACTCTGAAAACCAATCTACAACATTTCTAGCACTTACATTCACTGAAACTACTGCATGGATAGGAGGAACAAATAGTACTAATATGTAGCCTATGGATGTACATTAACATCCTGTCTCTGTCCAAATGAAGCTATAGAAGAAAGAAATCTACTAATACGTGGTTTCCACATCAATGGGACTTCCATTAACATTCAAGACCAGTTAGATGAAAAAGATGTGCTTTATTTTCCAACACATGATAAGATAACGGAAAAAAAGCCTAATTCCATACTATGAAGTTGTCAGCATCTTCCTATATAATAACGAGGCTGGAAATTGCAACTTTATTAACAACATATTCGATGACTTGAAAATAAAATTTTCATTACTTTAACAAACTCATCCCATTTGCTTGGATCATCCACTATAATTCTTCCTTCACCATATTGAAAGCCTAAACCACTTCGACTTTTTAATAAAGCTATAGTCCCATAATCCCTCTTTCACGCTTTCATTTTAGAATTAATATGTGGTTGAGGTTTCAATCCACAGTTAGGATGAATTTTGTTTAAATAAAGCTCCAATTCCGTTGTGTATCCAGGCAATTTTAAAAATTTATTCGTATCTCAGTTATTAAGTTCGTTTATGTTTTTAAAATTTGAATCTTAATCATTCATATCTCAATCATTAAGCCTCTGTTCTGAAGGTCGTTACCCATGGTTTCATAATGTACAATATGGTATTGTATTATATTGTACTGTATTAATGAATACAATGTTTGAATGGATTGTATCGTTTGTTATAGTTTAATAATATTTTTATTGTGTTGGTTTGACTGTATGGTACTATATGTTACATGTAAGTTTACTAAAATACCTTATATATATATATATATATATATATATATATATATATATATATATATATATATATATATATATAGAGAGAGAGAGAGAGAGAGAGAGAGAGAGAGAGAGAGAGAATCTTTAAAAATAAGTAGGTGGCGGGTGGGGGTGGAATTAGAGGTTGGGTGGAGTGGGGTGAGGTGTGTGGGTGGCGGGGGGTGGGGTTGGCGGGGGTTTAGGTGTGATGGAGTATGGTGGATGGGGTGGGGGTATAATGGAGAAATGAAATACGTAACCACGCAAAAATCACCAAATTCATGCTTACAAAAGTTAGACTTTTTAATGGTTATATAACTATGGGATTACAACGGATTTACAACACCATACAATATAATTTTAAAAATAATGGACACAAACATGATTTCATAGAAAATAATACAATAATGAACCATGGGAAACAATTATCCAAACAGGGGTTAAGTGTGTTTGTTAAGTTACAACCCGCTTAAAATTCTTAATATCATTAAGATATTTATTCAAGAATTTCTACAAATATGATTGTTTACCAATTTCATCTATTCACCATTATCAACTATCACCGCCCTCAACCAGCATCATTGTCAATCACTTCAATTAGTCGTCATCATTACTAGCCATCATTTAAAATCATCACCACCAACCATCAATGACTACTGACAAGCACCACCATTAGTAGCCATTATATATAGCCTACGACCGTCATCATTCACCACCACTAGTAGCTATCACTATCAGCCGCCACCATCAACCACTATTGTTAGTCACCATAACCATTATATATTACCCCAGAACACCATCCTCAATGGGCATCCACCACCAACCGCTATATATATATATATATATATATATTTTAAATATTTTGTTGATATAGCATTAATTTGTATTTTATTAAATTTCATATGTATTAATTTTTAAATAAAGATACATTTATACATTTTGATGTTGAAAAAATAAACAGTCTTAAATATTTAGTATTTGGATCTCAATACATCATCTTAATATTTAGATGTCTATTCAAACATCTAATTATTAATGCACATCATAATATTCAACTCTGTATTTAGATTTATATGTCTTAATCTTAATAAAAACTAAATGATATTGGAATTGAATTACTGTAGAAAGTTTGGGTTCTCAATTAAATAATCAAAACATACAGAAGAATCTTTATTTTATAAGGTTAAGGTTTAATGGCTGAGCACCAAGAGTTGAAAAAGACAACTGAAAAAATATTTTAAAAAAAAAACTCATCTTCTTATTCAGAAAAAATTCTTCTTCTTCTTTCTCCTCCTCCTCCTCCCTTGCTTTTTCTAATTATTTAAAGTGATTGAAAAAGAAACAAAGAATATGAGAGGACTAAACTCTTAAGGAAAGGGTATTATGTTGTTGTTTAGCTCGACAAACCTAAACAACTTGTGAGTTTTTATAAAATTCTAGACAATTTACGATTGTTTAGATTATATGTAGGTAAATTACATTGGTTCATTTTATTTTTTGGTTTACATTCTTGTGATTGTTTAAATAACGAATTCTTTGTAGAAATACCCATAAGGTTTTTGAATAACTTTTTAATAGTTTAAACAACTCTAATGTTATTTATTTATTTTGTTCGTTGCAGCTTGCAACTGAGTCTTTTTTCCCTTTTTGCTCTACGTCACGACCCGAATTCTAATTAAGTCATAATTGGCTTCTCCTTAATTTGACAGAGCGAACCACCTTGACTTTTCTACTCTTTCTTAAACATGAAACATTAGTCGCATTTGTGAAAACTCGAACAAAGTTTGACCTTCACTTTTGTGGAGGTCCAGGATGCTTTTGCAAAGGTGAGAGGCCCTGGTGAGCGTCTCTTTTGTGGGATCAAAATTGCGGGCTAGCAACCGCAATAGTGAAGGGCACTTGGGAATGTAAAGCCCATTTTTGAGATTTACTGGTTGAAGGGATTTCAATTTGGATTCATCACTTGGCCTCTAGGTAATAATTCTACACTTATCCATGATGATTATACACGTTTTTATGCAAGATTTGGATATCTAGAATATTTCATTAGATGTAGAATTAGGAAATTTTTGTCTAAGTCATGATGATTATACACGTTTTTATACACAACTTCTCCTCTTCATGTACACTAGTTTATCATTGTATATCACATGCATATCAATGTATACACTTGAGTATGCATGACATACAGTAATATACATTGGTATACACACAACATGCGTGTCATTGTATGTACTTGTATTCCAATGAGAAATATAAAATAGACACCTGAATACACCACATATATACTTATTTCCACTTAAAAAAACCACCACAAAATCAGCATAACCACCACTTATTCTACATGAAATCCAAAAAATATTTCCATAAAAGAAAAAAAGAAGAAGAAGAGAGTTTCACTCTTGATCTGAAAAATTTTGTTCTCCGGTTAAGGAACCGACAATCAAGGAGGAGGAGAAGAAATCTGAAGTTGAATTAAATCCTCACAATTTATTAGATAGATTAAATGAAGTTTGCATATCATTACGTAAAGCACTTTATCAATTACTCGAAATGAGAAAAAATATTTCGTGCTAAAACCATACTGAAAGAACTGCTAAACAAGTCATTTTTTTTAATGAGCTTTTTCACATCAATAATTTAATAGAAATACCATTCATAGACGGGCGAACATAAGCACACAGATTCCAAAGTCCAAATTTATTGGGTCTGTATATAGGAGATGAACGCATGCGGGGAGCGAAAGCGGTCTAGAGATAAAAGATTTAGGGTTAATGAGTAGTAGAGAGAGATCAAAATATGAGAAAAAATTAAGGAATTTAGTATCTTAAATTGTTACAATATTTTTTAAAGTATGTTTATACTGACCAAATAATAAAAAGCATCTTTAGAACTGATAAGTAAGAATTTCTTTTGTGAAATAATGTAAGATTCTCAATAGAATAACCGCCAATTTGATATTTCACGCTTTATCCTTTAAATGGATGGGCTAGCCTTTAATTTTTGTCCTTTAAAACGAAACTTATAACTAGCGAATCAAAAGTTTTTTTTATTGACGCAGGATATAATATTATAATATAAAAATATAAACTCACACAAAATATTACTATATTCTCGAGTGATAAAAATTAAAGACCAGCACAAAATAGGGACAAATGAGCCAAACAGTCATCACTTGTCACTGTACAACAGCATGACAAGCCCATCCCGTCACGTTTCCGCTCCCAATGCGCCTACTACTTAAGTACTACTCCAATTTGGATTTTTGGGTGATCGTTTTTTCTTCTTGCAAAGTGCCAGCACCTCAAAACCCACAATTCTATCTGCTTCATTTCCATACAGTTGTTCTGAATTTGGGGTTGATTCATAACTCAGTAAAATTTAATTGTTCTTGCTTCTTTTTGTTGTTTTTGGATAAAAAAAGAGTACTATTATGGCTTTCAATATGGAGTCTTTGGCTGAGGCAACTTCTGGGGCCATAGGATCTTTGCTAAGCACCACTATTTTGTATCCTTTGGATACTTGTAAGAGCAAATACCAAGCTGAACTTCAAGTTCATGGTCGGGCCAAATACAGGTCTTTACTTTTTTACATATTTTTCTTGCCTTTCATCTGGTCCCACCTATGAACAGTTTTTTTTTTTTCCCCTTCTGCTCTTTTGTTTTTTTGTTTTTAAAAAAGTTGTTTGTTATATGAGCAAACTTTACATTATAATTTATGGGTTTTCATGGAATGTTCAGAGGATTCCTTTAGCAGGCAGCCTGTACCCTCCTCGTTTAGTGGAACTTGGAACCTATGATGTTGTAAAGAAATGAGTCAGGAATAGAGTGATGTGGCAGTTCATATAGCGGAATTCAATTAGTTTGGAGTTGATTAATTGTTTGGTTCTTTTTTTTTTTTTTTTTATTTTGTTGGATAATCACACCACCTTGCGCGCACCTCAATTAATTCCACGAGATACCTGTCACCTCCCACAGTGGAGGATCCAGGATTTTCACTCAGGGTGTTCGGAAAAATAACTGGACCTAAATATACACTGTAATATATGTTCAGGGTGTTTAAAAGTTAATATATGTACATGAACACAGAAAATTTATCCTAAATATACACTGTAATTTTTTGTCACTGTGTTCGGATGCCTCTTACTGCATCCGCCCCTGACCTGCCACCAGCAACAGGTATCAGGTAACTCTGTCCACCAAGGCTAAAACAGATGGGAAGAAATCACCTAGTGTTTTGTCTCTACTGGGAATTGAACCTGAGACATTGACCAGAAGGCCAGACCCTTGGATGCATCAATTGTTTGGTTTATTGATGGGCTTTCGTTCAAGAATTTGGAGTTTAGATACCAATGTATGTAGTAATGGACATGCGGTCGAAATTGGTGTTATGGGTTTTTCCTGTTAGAGGGGTTGATCAAGCTACTTTTGTTTTTCCCCTTGATAAATTACTTTTGGATATATATACCACATCCTCAATAAAGAAGTAGAGTGACATCAATTTAGGAAGCGGAACATACTCTCTCGCCTCAAGAGCAAATTCTTAACTGTTCCACTGTTTGCTTTCATGTAAAAGACTTGGTAGGACTGTTTGGGCCAGCTTGCATGCACCTCGACTATTCTCCTAGTGCTTGTCTTTGCCAGGTAACTTTGTCTACCAAGGCCTAGGCAGATGGGAAGAAATCACCTAGTGTTTTTATCTTTGCCAAGATTTGAACCCTCGTTTCTAAGGTTTATATCCATTTCATTGACTACTAGGTTACATCTCTTGTGGATACAATACTTTTGGATTGTGTTGTTGCCTTGAAAAGGTATAATTAACAAAAGGCTTTTGTTCTTGATGAATTCTAATAGCAAGGGTTCTTTGAGTCTGATTAAATGATGATATCAAGTACGTGTTGCTGGTGGGAGGTGGCAGGTATCCCATGAAATTAGTCGAGGTGCGCGCAAGTTGGCCCGGACACCATGGCTATAAAAAGAAAGTGATAATATTTTCGTCGAAATGTTTGGATCTGAATCCACAATACCCTAGGCTATTATATCACCTGTCAATCTCTTGACACCTGAAATGGAGCTCATTTTCGAGGACTTTCAAAACTTTTGGTTTCTCCGCGGGTTAGTTCTGAAATATTGAGCCTCAGTGGTGAGAGGATAAACAAGGGCTTGATATTACATGAGATTGGAACTTCAAAGCACCAAAGGAGAAGGTTGTCAATTGAGACATTTGAGAATGTAAATAGCATGACTTCTGTTTAAAAGGGGAGAAAGAGGTAGCTGGCTAGAGCTTACGACCTAGTCTCCAACATTAGGTTCAGGGCCATCAACCGATCCAAAATAAAAATAAAAAAACCATTAGGTTCAAGGCCATGAAGTTATAAATTTCTTCTTCATATCCATTTTGCCGTCTGATAGACTGACAATATGTATGTAACCTTTCTCGAAATTGCATCATCATCTCGCCAAATCAGGTAGGGGGCTTAGGAAGCTTAGGGATAAGCTGCCAATGGGATTTCATGATGTCTTAGCTAACTGGTAGTTTTGGGGGAGGGAAGGAGGGGAAGGTTGACAGAAGTGAACAACTAATAGAGGAAAAATAATCTCAAGGGTGCCAAAACCTTTAAATGAAATGTATACGTTAATTGCATGAAAAATGTCATCATTCATAAAGCTGGGTGAGCATGACTGCGTGAGACTTCCAAAACTAATATAAATATTTAATGGTCGAATTTCTGAGTTGATAAATAAGTAATTATAATATCAGTTGTGCTTTTCAAGCAGTAAATATGCTGTTGATGCACTTTGTAAGAGTCATCTATTGCTTTGAAAAAGGGATATATTTATATATTTAAAAGAAATTGAAAGTTAAGAAGACCAAGTTATCAAAATATTTTTGGGTTTGGTTATTGAGACTCTTGTTAAGTACCTAACATGGAAAAGAGCTCAAAACACCCACTCGAGAATTCTTACTTGGTGGTCGGCATGATTGTGTCTTGCAAAAGCTAGGGCGGAAAAAGCTCCTTAATGGTTATCCTTAATACATGCCATGCCACATGATTCAGTTTAGAGTTGTTATGAACAACAGTGGACCTATTGAAGCCCTATTTATGTTATTGAATTCCCTTGAGGATGTCACTAGAGGAGTGGTTAAGGAGGTTCAAGATTAGTTCAAGACTTCGTGTTCCAATCCCGTCAGCACAATTTCACTACCTTTTTCTGAATCCTTTAATGAAAATTTTGGGTCTTCCCCTGATTGTGAAATGGTGGTCAAACTAACAAGCCCAAGAGGTCCCTCCCACATAACATAACATGTGGTGTTTTATGCGTACACCTTCATACATCCCGATATCCAGATACCATTTGTGCTTTTGATTCATCTTGTGGTTAGTTGGGATAAGAGCTACAAGAACATGGCCCATTTCTATTATTCGTTGTCGCATGTGCCATCTGTACACAAGAGGCATGTTTTTGTGTACAGGTGGAGCGGTCTGATGAAAGAAATGGTAGTTAGAGTTGCTCTTGATAGTGGAAAAGTGCAACACTCTTTTGTGGTCTATGTCACAATAACTGCCGAGGTGCATAGTTGAGAAATGTGCTTAGCTAGGAGGGCTAGGGACTCTAAGATGATCCAGATGTGATATTTGTTAGGCTACAACATATAGTGAGTACTTATAGATGAAAATGTAGGAGTGTGGCCCTTATTAGCATGAGCTTCGAATTATGATTCAGCAATCAATACTTAATTTCTATACCACCAAGGCCCAAGGGTGAAGGTCCTTTACTACTCCGTGTTTGTTACATCCACTTTTTTGGTTTGCAAGTACTTGTATATCAAAAGCCTGAAAGGAAGTGTCTCTATAAACTTCAATTACTGCAAATATTTCTGAAAGAAGGATTTTGAGTAAGGTTTTTTTTTTTTTTTTTTTTTTTTTTAACTATCTTTACTATCTAAAGTTATTATCATGGAAGATAAATATTCTCCTTTAAGACTCTAACTATTGGATCCTTTACATGTACAGATCTCACTATTTGTTCTTTATATATCAATGCAAATTATGTTGGATGCGGATTGCTAAAAACTGGTTTGCACAACAGTAGGTCTTGACTGGTAAAAAAATGAGGTTGATAACTCAATATTTTTCCAAAAAGATATACTCCCTCCGTCCCAATTTATGTGATATAGTTTGACTAGGCACGGAGTCTAAGAAAGAAGGGAAGACTTTTGAAACTTGTGATGTAAAAGGGGAAGTTTCAAGTTAAATTATTTCTAAATATAGAAATGTATCATTCTTTTGGGGACAAACTAAAAAGGAAAGTGTATCACATAAATTGGGACAGTGGAGTATAGAATAGTCTTAATGTTTATAGCATCTACACCGAATTCATCATCGGTCCAATTTCTCCCTCTTTATACACACTATACATGCACATCTGCATCCATACTGACATATCTGCTAGCATACCCCCACTAATTCCTGCATTGCTTTACAGCTCTTTCCCTCATTATGGTATTGATTTAAGTGTCTTTTCATTGTGTGATGTCACTTTTGCTCAAAAATGTGCTCTCTCTTGTTCATTGTTTAGGCGAAATAAGCAAAGGAGAAAGAAGAAAATTGGGAATTAGTTGCTTAATTATTCCCTCAAGCCATTGAGTTTAAATAATCTTTACAAGGAATACAAAATAAGGAAATATCGACTTTTGTCATATTTAACACATCCCCCAAGTTGGATAGTACATATCGTATACTCCTAGCTTGTTACAAATATAGTCAACTTGGGATCCTAGGAGTGGTTTTATGAAATCATCAATTAGCTCGTCCTTTGAGTTTAAAAAACTCGTAACAATGCAACCGGACTCAATCTTCTATCGAATGAAACTGACAATCCATTTCAATGTGCTTCTTTCTTTCATTAAACACTGGATTTGAAACGGTATGTAGTACGGCTTGATTATCACAAATCAATTTCATAGGTTCAATTCCTCCAATATTTATTTTTTGAAAAAGTTGGCTTAGACACATAAGCTCACAAATAGCCAATGCCATAGCTCAATATTCTGCCTCCACGCTTAACCTAGCCACCACATCTTGTTTTTTACTTTCCCAAGATATTAGATTACATCCAAGTAAAATTCAATAAATTGAAGTGGACCGTCTATCCGAGGGAGATCCTATTCAATTTGCATCAGGATATTCAACAATGTGTGCATGTTCCTTGTCTTCATACAATAAACCTTGTCCTGGAGAGCCTTTCACATATCTTAAGAGCGAATTATTGCATTCCAGTGACTATCCCAAATTGATTGGACACTGCCTAACCACACTAACATCAAATGAGATGTCAGGTCGTGTGATTGTAAGATAATTGAGTTTGCCAACAAGTCTGATATCTATCTGGGTCTTTTAGAGGCCCCTCGTCCTGGAATGAGTTTAGTACTTCAGTCTATGGGAGTATCCATAGGTTTGCAGTTCAACATACCCATGTCTTCCAAAATGTCTAAGGCATATTTCCGCTATAAAATGACAATGCCATTGCCAGACTATACCACCTCAATGCGTAAGAAATTGACCTTGAGCCTAACTCAACCACAAAAAGCTAACTCATGAGGTGAGGGGTTGCCAAAATCATATAGAGTCCAATTGCCCATACCACAAATTACGTGGGGTTACTAACACCCCGCTTGTCCAGGCTCGCCGATTGGAGCGTGAACAACATCATATGAGGTTCCAAGATCAGATAAATAAAGAGTTGGGATGAACCTGACCCTGATACCATATGAAATAAAAGAATAAGAAGAGAATTGGGAATTAGTTGCTTAATCATTCCCTCAAGCCAATTGGTTTAAATAACCTTTACAAGGAACACAAAATAAGGAAAGAGAATAGGGCAGCCCGGTGCACACAACTTCTGCTTCCACGCAGGGTTCGGGGAGGGCCGCACCCAAGGGGTTGTGATGTAGGCTGCCTACCCTGATGCAAGTATCTCCTTATCACTTAATTAAAGGATTTTGGAATCTTTCTACATTTATATAATATCGACTTTTCCCATGTTTAACAGTTTATTTAAATATCTCTACTGGATTCTGTACCCAACTATGAGCAGTGATGTGATTGTATGAACTTCTTTTGAAATGCAGGAATACTCTTGATGTCTTGTTGGAGGCCATATCTTCTCGGCAAGTTCTTTCACTCTACCAGGGTCTTGGGACAAAGAATGTGCAGTCTTTCGTTTCATCTTTTATTTACTTCTATGGATATGATTTCTTCAAGAAACTATACTTGAAGAAAAGTGGATTTAAATCCATTGGAACTAGAGCTAACTTAATAATTGCTGTTGTTGCTGGGGCATTTACAGTCATAATAACCCAGGTGAACCATACTTGGCAGTTCTACTTTGACTAAAATTGATTTTAATTTTCTCAATATTGAAAAGAAGGTTGCCTGCAATTAGCCAATTTATGAAGTTTTGGCAAATCTAAATTGCTGCGCTTTAGAACTGCGATGGCCTGCTTCCCGGCCTAGTTGAAACTGCAAAAAGAAAGGTGATTTCCCACGTGAAGTGCACACTCTTTTTTCTTTGACTTTAAAGGCTGTGCCTCTGGAAATTGGATAAATGCTAAAGTAGGTTGTGTGCTTCTGCTGATGGTTAGAACTCAAACTGTGCTTCTGCTGATGGTTAGAACTCAAACTTTGGTGATGTATACTGACCCATGAACTCATGCATGTGGTTCTCTTATCATAAAGTATTTTCTGTTGGTTTTCTTAAATCATTGAGACCCTCATACAATTCTGGCTTGCATAGTCGATCTACTTGATTAAGACAACATACTTAAAGTTACCTTTCATTTTGAGTTGTTTACATCTGTAAGCCGGTAAGGCTCTGTTCAACAGAGGTTGAGATCAGAGAGAATCATTTTGGTGTTATGTTTATTGGAATATATGAAAGGGAGCTCCAGGAAGCTGTTACTTCAGTTATGTGCTTAGTGCTTTTAAAGATTAAATAGAGCAAGAAAGGTGTATTTCTCATTTAGAATGGAACTATCTGTACCGCCACTGTGTAGAGAAAGGGTCTCTGGCAGTGGATGTGGAGGAGGCTTCTTCTGGCAGTGGTCTCTACTTTTGTTCTGGTTGCACCTTCTGGACTTTGTTTGCTCCATCTTGTTTACGTTTATTTCTGTTAAGGTTTCTTTTCTATTTTGTTCTTCCATTGATCTGAAGTTTTACTCTGATATTGTAGCCTCTGGATACAGCATCTTCAAGAATGCAAACTAGTGATTTTGGGAAATCCAAGGGATTCTGGAAAACCCTCTCGGAGGGCACTTGGAATGAAGCATTTGATGGTCTAGGAATATCTATCATTCTCACTTCAAATCCAGCAATTCAGGTATTCACATGCTTTATTTTCTGTTGTGAGCCTTCTATCGTTTGTTCAATGTCATATGTTTGTGATGCTTAAAGTATGCTCACCTGATACCACTTGCATGCTATTGGTTTGCCTTCCAAATATTCACAATTTGTCTCGACAATGACAATATGGTGACCACAAATTATGTTCAGTGACATTAATGAATAATTTTCTGTTGCAATATGTGGTGTTGTGCAGTACACGGCCTTTGATCAATTTAAACAAAGAATCCTGAAGAAGAAGATGAAAAGCAATAGAGGGGTGGAATCAAGTCCAGAATCTCTTTCTGCTTTTTCTGCTTTTGTTTTGGGGGCAGTCTCAAAATGTTTTGCCACCTGCATTACATACCCATTAATAAGGTATCCAGTTGAGCATTTCTTACTTAAGTGTTTACCTTTCCCATTTCAGAATTTCACTCTATTAAGATACCTTATCAGGGGGAATTTCTAGCCTGGAGTATCTCTAAATACCTGTTAAAGTTTTGGATGTGATCCTGTGTTGATAAACTTGTCTGAATCAGTCTATGCCAGTTGTGTCAAACAAGTTAAAGGGTGCTTGAACATCTGCTCCTTTTCTATTGTTATATACTTAGACAGACATTTTTTGCTCAAAAATTAGAATAGCAGTGCCAGAGTCACCAAGATTCGGTTGGGTATTAATAAGATAATCAGATTACATTTGACATCTTAACTCTTGCTGTGTATAGGTGTAAAGTCATGATACAATCTGCTGAATCAGAAGCAGAGGATGAAGCGGAGTTAAAAGCCCGAAAAACAATCTCTGGATCCCTTCATGCCATATGGAAAAAGGAAGGGCTAATGGGATTCTTTAAAGGGTTACAGCCTCAGATCCTGAAGACTGTTCTAAGCTCAGCACTGCTGTTGATGATAAAGGAGAAGATCTCAAAAACCACATGGGTTCTGCTTTTAGCAGTGAGGAGATATCTGTTCCTAACGAGGGCCAGATTAAAGAGCTCTTGAAATTCTCTTACAAGAGCTGATGTATGATTCAGATGGGACAATGCAATTAGCTTGTAGGGCCTTGTTCGAGACACGGAGCGGCCTTTGCATGAATAAAATGTTTCATCCAATAGTGTAATTTTCTTTCAGTTGTCTTTTCTTTTGAAATGGTATGTGTCATATTATCTTTTTATGTCTTCCTGCTGTATACAGTAATTACGGTTTTTTGTTTGTCTTTCTTCGAGTTCTACTCTACAAATCCTAAGGAACGTGAGGATTTGGTTATATTTCTGCTTCTGTTTGCATTTGCCCTTGTAATTGACAGTTGTGCAAGGTCTCCATGTACATACCGATATTCATTCAGTAGAACTATACAATCTCCAAAGCTGTTCACTTTCAGCTTTACATCTATTTTATATCCAAGCATTTTTCATCTCAAGTTTGGTCAGTTTGTGAGATACGCTCTCATGTTTTGCCATTATGGATATTCAGAATGGATTCCCACATACCCCAAGACTAGTTGCGGTCCCACTCTGCATTGGAAATCTTTTATTCTCTTAATGTTGTCTAATAAATTTCTTTGGTAACTCGGATGTCATGCAATTCTAGCAAGAAAATTAAAATACAAACTTTATTTAATACTAGAGCAAGCATAACAAAAGATTTTTTTGCCCCCTCCAGAAAGCTTATTTTGAAGGTCTCCATATGACCTTAAACATGGTCTACATAGACCTTAAGGGACTCTTTATAGTATCAAGCTATGCAATTTTGACAATACTCTAGACAACTCGCCTCTGCCTTGGAATCGATAATCAATGACTCTTTTTGTTAATCACATGTATAATTTCTTGTGCAGTGAAGATTCACAATTAGTTATAAGGAGTCGTTCGGTAGCAGTGAGGAATTAAGTTATTCATATATGAAATCTTGTAAGTTATTCATGTATGAAATCTTGCATAAGTAATACTATACCATGTTTGGTAGCATTCTTTTGCTACACATAAACTACAACACACCTAATACGGTGTTTGGTTTGCAAATTAGAAACCTGCATAACTAATACATGTATAAGTATAAGAAAATCTATGTATTATTTTATTCAAGATAAAAAATGGAATAATTAATACTGCAAGAATAAAGAAACTCTTCATAACTAATTACTGCATAAAATAATACATAAATTAATCTAACCGGCTACCAAAAGACCCCTAAATTGTTACCCAATTGAAGCCTCCTCCATTTGACCCAACCTAAAACCTTCCTAGACCCAATTACAATTTACATATATGGGTTCCAAAAGCTTCTTTGGAGCCTAACTCCTCAAAAGGAAAGTGGACAGATGAAAATTGACGATCCTCATCTCTCCACGCCTCTATTTCTTGTTTCTATGCCAAGATAAATCTAACTAAACAGAAAAAAGAACCAATACAAAACATCGAGATAATTCACCATCAAATTCGAGAGAATCCATGGCTAGGGGAAGTGGAACATTTTTCATGGCCACACTAATCATATGGGTTATCTCAATTCTCTACGAGATACTAATTAACAACCGCACCCAACTCATCCCAATCATTCTTGGTTTCTTATTCTACCAGTCAGCAAATTGGGTCATCCGTATTTCACAGCTAAATCACAACCCTCTCTTTGTTAACACGTGTGTATCTCTCCTCCATTCATTCACTACTTCCACTTCAGTTCTCTTCATTTTAACCAATCAGTTTATTAAGTTAAACAACGTTAATCAAATGTTTGAACACTCACAGCTTGTTGAACACACGTGGCCGTATGCATTTCCAGCTTTATGCTTTTCATCTGGTTATTTCGCTTATGATCAATTAGATATGCTAATACATAAATTATACAGCGGTTTTATTCCTTCAATCCTAGTGCATCATTTCTTGCTTCTTATCTGCTTCACACTTGCTTTGTATCGAAATGTTACGATTAATTACCTTATACTTACTCTCATTTGTGAGCTGCATTCTGTGTTTCTGCATACACGTAAAGTTCGTCGAATGGCGGGTTTTCGTGATTCAACTTGTGTTGTTGTGAAGGTGGAATGGGTTCTTAACTGGACAAGTTTTGTTCTAGCAAGAGTTGTGTCTCATGTTCTTATCACTGTTAAGCTGATAAGAGATGCTGACAAGTTTGATAAGGGCGGTGTTGAACTTCCACTTGCTCTTTTTGGTATGGCTGGGATGAATTTGCTTAATGTGTTTTTAGGAATTGATCTTTTTAAGGCTTACAGGAGAGAGATGTATCCTCAGAGGAGTTATCAAAATCATCAAGATTGACAATTCTAGTATGCTGAAATGGATGTTTGAAGGAATTGTTGGACCAAGGTCCCAGATAGTTAATGAAGTTTCAAAGTCTTGATTAAGAAGGCCCTAATGTAGAGGCTATTTTAGTTTTTTTTTTTAGAGGCTTTGAATCCGTCCATGCTGTAAACGATGAGGTGTTCACCATTGGTCTATGCGGATCAAGGGCTCAGCTGACGCGTGAAACACTCTGCCTCAAGTATAAATAGGATATTAGGTCTTTCTTTTACACTTAGCTTGTTTCTGTATGATGAAGACTCTTTGTGAGTTGGGCAGTATCCCAAAACCTCTCCAATTGTATCTCATATTTGAATGTTAATCTAATCAATTTCGAGTGTACTTTCATTACTTGGGGTTATCTAATTGCATTTAGATATTGATTAATTCTTTCTTTCTTTCAATCCTATATTAAGATTGTTGGTTGTGTTTACAAGGGTTCAAGTAGATCTTAGCTTGGGTTTTGTATTCATTCAACTATAGTCCTTAATCTTCCTATCCATTTTACTTGTTTTCTTGACTATTCTCGAGTATTTCTGAGGGCTGAAGACTTCATATTCAATTTGCTTGAATCTCTGGTGTCCCTGTAGTTCTTATACATTTTGATAGTTCAATTATTTTGGCAATGTGAGTTGTAACTTTCAAAGTCAAAATTTCTGAGAATTTTCTTAGGCACTATAAGCGGGATGTTAAATTCCATGAATGTAGGTGTCATTCTCTCTTACTGCTATATCCATAAGAAAAAAGTTACAGGTTTAAATCTTTCACAAAGGATAACGAAATTAGACAATCCAAATGGGCAATAAGGACTTCAAGCTTTATAACTCAATGTGGAGTCTTGTGCCAAGAACATTTGATACCTGAGAACGAAAGCTGCAATATTTCAAAGTACAATATAAAAAGTAAATGAGACAAGGAAATGCGTTTGTGCCAAAAGGTTTTGTAGTCTTTCAAAGTACATTCTCTGTAGGGATAGCAGCTGATAATCTCCCTCTTTCAATTACACTATCACAAATCACCAGCTAACAAAATCAGGTACTGGTATACGAAACTACAAAAAAGTGTAAAGGTTCAACATTTTCACAGTAAGAGGAAAAATGCCATGAGCAGAATGACTGCATGAGAGATTAGACCAAGCTGGAAAACTAGGTTCGATGAACTAGTATCAGGCGTAAAGCTTCCCTCTGGGTTGCTTGTGGTCAAAACTACAACAACCCAGTTATCATCAGAACCAATTCCGACACCAGTAAACTTGGTATCATTGAGAGAATTAGAATACTGGGACTTTGTATAGTTGGAAAGAACAAGGTCCGGGACAAGGTTGGGAACACAAGCAGGCATTATCATTCCATCTCTGGTGGTTGTGGCGTTCAATTTGCATTTGGATAGAAGTTTAGGATATTCAGAGAACTGAGGTTCAGTGCCGGGTACAGTATTGGCACCTGTTGTGTTTGTACATGGTTGATCTTTGAATTGGTCAGCTATTTCATCAGCAAGGCATTTTGCTTTGTCATTCTCCTTCAGAGTTGTCAAGTTTAGGGATGCCCTGTAACTGTTAATACCTTTAAGAAGGTTGTCTTCCTCATCTGCACCAAGGTGATAAATATGAAACTCCAAGTGCAGATAATAAACCATATAAAAAATATAAAAGTTAAGTCTCCTGAGGGGATATAAATTAGCGAGGATATCTAAAATGCACTCATCATATGGTGTAGGAAGTGAATCAGAAATTCATAACGGATGTTCATGGAATGTTAGTGGTGCACACGGTCAAGTTTTTCCCTTGGAGTGCGTCTGGTGTGGAGGAAAACATTTCCAATTTTCCCATGTTTGGTTGGTAAATATTTTGGAAAACATTTTCTCTAGGGAAACAAGTTCCTTAAAAATGAGGACAACGACTTCCCTAATAGAAGTAAGAAAAACAAGTTCCATAAATGACATTCCACATTGGTTGGGTCCTCCTCACCCTCCAACCCCCAACCTCCATAGCCCCCATCCCCACCATCCCAATACCCTCTATGCCCCACCTCATTCCACATAGCGTTTGCCTGAATTATATACAAATGCTTTTTGACAATATGGTCTACCTACTTACCAAACACAAGGAAATAAGAAAATAACTTATTTTCAGCGAAAACATTTTCCTTCGTGCCAAACACACCCTTAGTATACGCAATACACCCCTCTCCTTTACCACCAAATAGAACCCGAATAATTCCAAGCTGAAAAGAAATTTCTGCTAAAAGCTCTTTCCACATTTCAATTAATATCCATTTCTCAAAGCAAAACATTGACACTCCCCACTCCTCAATCGAAGAGAGGTTCCGACTTGATTTGCTTGATATACTACTGAGTAAAAGTAGACCAGGTCAAATGAATTTCTCGGATGACTGACTCTGCTCCTCGTTTAGTGGAAAAGGCCAGAAGATTTGTAGAAATGATCGCCCGTGATCTCAGCATGTGGATTGATAAAGATGATAAGAGGAACTGGCTTAAAAACCATTTCCAATAAATAAAACTGGTTGATTTATAAGGCCAGTTTATCGCAAAAGATCAAGAACCTACAGGGATCAGATATCATCCCTTATGAAGAGTTCAAACTATACCAGTTGAACACAAAGGATTTTTCCCTTCATAGAACTAAGCCCATTTTACTAGCGTAAGTTCTGCAACTTCCAAAATAATGAAGCTTCCTCATTGAGAAGAAAATCACTTGCATTGAAGATCAAAACTCATCAACCTAAAGTAAGATTAGCCTTGGATTCAAGTCAGAAAACTTTCCCATTGATCAATATATCATTTAGCTGAGGTGTAAATATTTAGATTCCAAATTACTACTTAGTAAAAAAAAAAAAAAGGTGGTAATTAAACAAAGTCAGAGATCTAGCTCATTCATCAAATATTCAGGTATTGGAAAGCAGATCTAACCCTATATGATAATGTACTCCATATGTATATATACACACTTGAATAGCTTAATTTGACGCTTGCTCAATCTTTTTCATAAACAGTAAAATTGGAACACCAGAAACTCAATGCACAATCAGGATCCAAGAACTCTACTACTACTACAGTACTAATAGCAAGCAAGATAAAGACTTAAGTTGAACTGTACAACCCCAAATCTTGAAATTGATCACCCAATAAACTATCAAACAACAATACAAATCCAGATCTTTAATCCAAACGAAACAACAGAGCTAAATTGAATAAGCTCAACACTTCATATAAGTACCCATTTAACAATCAAGAATCAAATAAAAACAAATAAAGCTACAATGAAGGACAAATGACAATAAAAATAGTAGCTTTGATGCAAAATCAAGAATTTAAACAGTTTTGGTATAAGTGAAGATTGAAGCATTACCATCAGATTTGACAATGGAGAAGAGAAGAGAATGAAGAAGAAGAAGAGAAAGGAAGAGGTAACGTGGAAGAGATGCCATTGTTATTCCCTGTTGGATTGATATTCCTTTTCCTCTCTACTTGTGATTGAGTTTAGAGCTTTTTGATTTTATAAGAAAGTTGCTATACGGGACTGTCTAGAGAAATTGACAAAAATGGTCCCTAACTATAATAGTAGGTTCAAAATAGTCCCCTAACTATGCACTTAACGGTTTTAGTCCTTTAAGTTTGTTACAAGTTAACAAAAACGGTTCCTTAACTATGAGAGTAGGTTCAAAATAGTCTCTTAACTATGCACTTAACGGTTTTTGTCCTTTAAGTTTGCCATAAGTTGACAGTTTTAGTCTTGACAAAATATTCATCGAACTTTGTTTGTTAGATTTGACGAGAACTATGAAAAAAAGAGAAAAATTAGTGAGAACTCTAGATCGGTCAAATAACTCGGGACAAAACCGACGGACGTTAGTCGGTTATAGGATGGACTTCTGCGCATTTTTCCTCAAAAATAACCGATGCAATTCCGTTGGTTTTCGTAAAAAACAATAAAAATAAAAATAGAGTCCCTCGATTTTATCCATCGGTTTCCGTCCATCATTTTTTCGCTTGTTTTTTGTAGTGACAACTTTTTTAGTTTCTGCTATTTCTAATTTATTTCTAAAGTCTAGTGTATTTTATTTAGTCGATGGATTCCCTCAGTTTTAATCGATAGAGTCTGTCGGTCTTTGTGTTTCGAGACATCATTTTCTGACATTATCAAACCGTTAAGTGCATACTTAAGGGACTATTTTTAACCAACTCTCATAGTTAAGGGACCATTTCTGTCAACTTATGGCAAACTTAAAGGACCAAAACCGTTAAGTGCATAGTTAAGGGACTATTTTGAACCACTCTCATAGTTAAGGGACCATTTTTGTTAACTTGTAACAAACTTAAAAGACTAAAACCGTTAAGTGCATAGTTAAGAGACTATTTTGAACCTACTATCATAGTTAAGGGACCATTTTTGTCCTTTTCTCGGACTGTCTACAACAACAAACAACAACATAATAGCTATAATCTCACTAGGTGGGGACTATCTCGCCACGTAGGGCTGAGGAGATTTTACCTATCTTGGGAAAGTGGCGAGAAGACTGTTTCCGATAGATCTTCGACTGTTTACAATAAGACCCAATTAGAAAGGGCGCACGAGGTGATGTATTGTTTGGTCTTATTTTCCTTAAGATGTTTTGTTTAAAACAAGATAGCTGAAAAAGTAGGAAAAAGAAACGATTACTATTCATATTTAGGGCGTATTGATACTATGGAAGTTATTTTTTAGAAAAATGTTTTGCATGATAAAGTTAAATTTTTGGTGTTTGGTTACTATTAAATGGGAAAATAATTTTTATGAATAGAAGTCATTTTTCATAGAATTATGTACTTTTAACTCTATATCACTTGCTTCAACTATCAGTAGATATTATTGTCAATCTTGAATACTCAAAACTTTTACCAAATACCCTTTGATTTGTTAATATGATTATTGTTTTCTAATATATATTTTTTCAAAAAAAAAAAAAACTTTTTGGCACACCAACCAAACACCAATCCCAAAAAAAAAAAAAAAAAAACATTTTTCCTTAACAATCACTTCCTCAGTACCAAGTTAATTAGTAGTAATATGTCTAATATCTACTAACCCAATTAAATTGATAGTGTCTTTTCTTATTACCACTGCTTGAAACATGAAAAGGAAATATAGATTGTCAATTTTTTTTTTATGAGAGTGTTGCTGAAGTTATCTGTAGAATATATGTTTGAAATGATTTTTAGACGATGCAAAAATCCGTATGATCTTGCATTCGATCAATTACCAAGCGAGGTGAACAATTGCTCAGCCAACCTATCACTCTAGGTTGCATTTCATTTTGAAGTTAGAGTATTTTGCTTTCATGTAGTAAGTGCTAGTAAGTGAGAACTGAGAAGCTAAATCTTATTTTAGTTGTAACAAGCTTGTGATTATCTAAGCATACTATCCTACATTCAGTCCCAAAGTTAAATTTTACTATGATTCTAAAGTTAAATATTAAATTAAAAAGGAAAGAGCAGGAAAATAATGAATAGGAAATTAGATTTAATTTATAGTCAGTTTGGTGGCTTACAAATATTAGTTGTAGAATCAACGTCAAAAGGAAGCTTCTGACTACGACTATGACCCGCGCGGCCCACAGAAGCTCTAACAAAGCGAAAGGTCGATTTTGGTGAAGCTCTTTTTTTTTTGGTTTTGAAAATAAATTATTACGGAGTATTTTGTTTGGGAAATCTAGATCTAACTTCAAAGTGCAGTAATCAGAATTGTACAGAGATCCCATTAGGTAGGTTTCCATATTCTTATAGTTAATTTTTATAGACTGGCGATCCAAAACATTGCTTACATTTAGGAATAAATAAACACGAGATCAGTTCTTGCATAGTTGATTTTTTCTAAAATGTATATCTATCTAGAGTTTGCAACCGTTTTCTGTTATGTCCACACGGGAGTTTAAATAGTTTTGGGCTCTCTCACCTTAATAGCTAGCTTTTGAAGTGTGAATTAGAGCTAAGATTATTACATTTTCATAAAATAGTAGTAGGTGCAACTGTACTTCACACTCCTGAATTAAAATTCTAGATTCTCCTCTAGTTGAGGATGAACTTGTCTTTTTTCAGAAGAAGAACATGGTTTTACTATGAAGAAAGTCGGTATAATTAAGGCAAGTACTAAAATATATGCCATATAGTTAAATTACTTGATGTGAAGTATCTGGAAAAATATCAATATGCAACTGCTGGAGCCTGGGGGAGGTACTTAACTGTGTTTCATTTTTAGAATACTGAACTCACAAAAAGACTTGGTGGCGCTAATTTTGGGGTAGTGACAATTTCCACATTGAAATGACGCAATAGACCTCTGGCTTGTTAGGGGACCAATCTGGCCTGTTACCTCTATTTGTACATGTGTAATTGAAAAGAAATGTTTTTATTCGGAAAATATCTTCCTTTGTTTGGATAAAAAAGTCAACTGAAAGGTCTCTGATTTTCACAAGACAGACGTTCTGGTAGAATGACCTATTAAGGTTCTCCAAATGATTTTTCCGGCAAATACATACCCGTTTTAATCTATCATAGTTATGTAATTTAGTAAAGTGAAAATATATACAGTCAAATATTTCTATAATTGTCATTCGTTATAATAACATTTCACTGTAACAACCTGATTTTCTCCGGAACCTATTTTTTATGTTATATTTTACTTCTCTGTAACAACATTCTACCTATAACAGCAATAACATTCATTATAGCGGTACACTCTTTGTAAAATTACCTTTCTATACCAGTCATACTCACATATTGTGTAATAATATTTTGGAAAAAATATATTATGTATAAAAATAAAAAGTTCTTGTTAAGAGTCAACTGTTACTTGAGTTGAGATAGAAGAGTCAATGGTTAAGCTCTTAGACAGCCTTCAAGGTAAAGCTATTGAATTCCCTTTTGCTGAAAGTTTAGACAAAATTCTTCGTCAATTCAAGCATTATATTGTCACTAAGAGACTGTAATTTACGAAACAACCTACAATTATAGAATTATTGCGTCAAACTTGAAATATTTGAAATATTTAAATTCTAAATTAATTTTAAACGCATATGTTTAATTCTTTATCGGTATGGTACAACTAGTTATGAATTTATTAGTAATTTATTACTCTTTTCAATTTTTAATTATTGAAATATGAAAATCAATTGAGATTTAAAACTTAACAAGTATATTGTTTTCGTTTATATGTAACATAAAAAGTACAGAAAATAATTATTTGCGCACTTTTGTTTAAAACAGCTAAATGAGATATAAACATCAAATGTCAGTATACATATATAACAACACCTCACTATAACAGCCATGAAATTTTCAGACAAACACTGTCATTATATAGAGGTTTGACTGTAGTATCAACCAATAACGGTTAAGTGAATGATTATTTATATTCTTATATTAAACCCGTCAACCGGTTCAAACCGGTAAAACCGGAACCGGAACCGGTTGAACCGGTTAACCGTTTATTATATACCGGTTCCGGTTTCAATTTTTTTGAAATCGGAACCGGTTAAACCGGTAAAACCAGTGGAATTAAATTTTTTTTTTTTAATTGTAGTCGTTGGGCAACGGTCCATTTGCAAAAATGGTCGTTGCCAAACGGTCCCAAACCCATCCCCCCCCCCCCCCCCCCAACCCCCAAACTTTTTTTTAACACTTTAACCCATCCCCCACCTCCATATAAACCCCTCTCCATTTCCATTAATCCACACCAATTCACTCTTCTCTTTCTCTCAAATCTCAATCTCTCAATTATAGTTACTTTGCAACAATTAGCCACTTTAAATTTCTCTCAAATAAATATTATAAAGTCTTATTATAGTTTCAATTATTAATTTTGCAATTATAATATTGTTGGTGGAGTTGGTGATTTTGCAACAATCCGAAGCAGTTTTAGTGGATTTGCAATTCTAGCCGCCTTCACTTTGTTGGAAATTAGTCCGGCAATTTGGTACCTTCGTTCCAACTCTATCTTTATTTTTCGCAATTTAATTCTAGCAATTTAATTTGTTGCAATTTATTTTCTTGTGATTTATTTGAGTGTGATTTAAATTAATTCTATTTAATAATGGCGAAGAGATTTAGACGTGGTGCCGGTAGTAGTGGTATTGTTAGGCGTGGGCTTAATGAGAAAACATTTGTGGAAGAAACACCTAATTTAGGCATTGATGTTGGTGGAAATAATCCACTTTTAGGTCATGAGGCAATGCAACAACATTATACCGACACTTTTAATGAAATTGATGATGATGAAACACAAGCCCCCGAAAATCTCATTGGAGATACATGTCCTGCACAATCACATACATAAGACAAACCGCCTAGATCTCGTAAGCCAACCGCTAAAATTTGAAAATTTATGACTAAGGATAGGGAAAGCCAAACAGCTAAATGTACCCTATGTGGACAAATATTTACTTTTAAGCAAGAAACTAGTAAGGATTGTGGAACGGGTACACTAAATGCTCATATGAGAAAGAAACATATGGATGTTTGGGGAGAGCAAACGGGTTCAAACGATAGACCCACGAACCGGTAAAAAATTTAAGTATGACAAGAAAAAAGAGCGTGTAGAAATAGCTAAAATGGTAGCTTATGATTGTTTACTATTTTCCTTTCCTTCGGGTTTGGGGTTTGTTACTTACATTCAACGTTGTTATAATCTGTTATTTGAGGGTATTCCTAGAAGTACTTGTAGAGCGGATATTATAAATTTGTATAAAAAATATAGATTTTATTTGAGCCATGTATTTAATTCTTTAAATTGTAATGTTTCTCTTACCGTTGATTTGGGTCTTAGTCTTAACAAGTTAGATTTTTTTGCTATTACATGTCATTGGGTTGATGACAATTGGGTTATGCAAAAAAGAATTATAGCTTTTTTATATGATGAAGGAAAAGGTCGTCACGATGGAAAAATTTTAGCGGATTCAATGTCTACTATTATGAGATTTTTAAATATTTATGGAAAAACACTTTGTATTGCTTTAGATAATGTTTCTAATAATACAAAGGCGATTGGTCTTTTAAAAAGAGAATTAAACCCTCCGCTAAAAAATATTTTTCATGTAAAATGTAGTTGTCACATTTTAAACTTAATTGTTAAAGATGGTCTTGTGCGTTTTGACGATTCTATTCAAAAAGTTAGAGATGCAATTGCGTTTCTTTTTTGTAATGCTAATAGGGGAAGAATTAGAGATTTTAAGAATGCTTGTGTGGAAAATAACCTTAGACCTAGGAAAATTCAAGTAGAAATTGAGACTAGGTGGAACTACACTTACATTATGCTACAACAAGCATATGAGTATAGGATTTCCATACAACAAGTTCACAACAAATATAATATTAATAGTGATGATTGGTTAAATTTTACGGATTGGGAAGATGTTAAGGAATGTGTTGAACTCTTAGAATTTTTTTATAATGCAACTCTTGCTTTTTCTAAACAATTCTATCCCACGGTAATCGAAATTTTAGCCTACTTAGCGGAAATAGCTAGAGTTTTACAAGAGTATAAATATAAACTCGGTTATCAAGCGGCTATTTTTGATATGACAACAAAATTTAAGAAGTATTTTTTTCCCATCCCAACTTTATTTATATTGGGTTCTCTTTTAAATCCTTGTTTAAAAGTGTCTTATACTAAAGCTTTGGTTGGTCAAATTTATACATTTTTAGAAATTGAAGAGGGAGTTCAACTATCTTTTGCTGAAGTCGAACTCGCTATTGATGACGAGTTTAGAAAAGTTTTTACTCATTATTCTAATTTAGAAGAACATGCTACACTCGTTGCTCCACGCCCTACTACTTCTCAAAGTAGCAAAAAGGGTTTGTCGGGTTTAAAAGTTTTACATTCACATCCAACTCCTTCTTGTAGTGCAAACTTTGATGAATATCACTTTTATTTGATGCAGCCAAATGTGATATCAAGGAACTAGATGAGTTGGACGTCTTAGCATGGTGGAAGAAATACAAGACAAGTCATCTGATACTCTCAAGAATGGCTCGAGATATCCTTACGGTTCAAGTATCAACCGTGGCTTCGGAGAGTGCATTTAGCCAAGGAAGACAACAAACTGGAGACCATAAACACTCATTATCCGACTTTAGCTTACAAGTACTAGTGTGCATTCGCGATTGGATTAGATCGGAACGATGCAACCAAAACTTAGAAGCGGAGGAAGGCGAAGAGGAAGAGATTGAAGATTTGATAGCAAGTGGACCGGACCAAATGGAAGACTTTGAAGATATCTCTATGGCCGAATATGATATGGGGAAATTAACCAAATGATTGAGAATTGGTGATTTTATTATTCTACTATTTCTTTGCAACTCATGTATTATTTGCAAGTTAAAAAAAACTACAACTTGCAAATAAATGTTATCCAAGAATGAATAAAATATATGGCTCATTGAGCTTTCTTCTATTTACTTGTGTTCATATTTTTACTTATATTAAGTTAGGAATATACCTAAAATATACTAAGAATATACTTATAATATACATCTACTTAAATTAAAAACTAGAAAGCTATATACTTGAAAAATAACTAAAATATACTAAGAATATACTTATAATATATAGTATACATATAACTTAAACACACACACACACACACATATATATATATATATAAGTTATATAACCTAAGTATATTAATATATATAAGTATATTCTTACTATATTTTAGGTATATGTAGTATAACTTAAGCATATAACTTAATATATATATATATATATTAAGTTATATGCTTAAGTGATACTACATATACCTAAAATATAATAAGAATATACTTATATAGTATACATATAACTTAAACATATATATATATATATATACACGTATATGTTGTATTGTTGACTTGCTGTTAGCCTGTTAGTCGGTAAATATATAAACTTTACTTATAAACTTATATAACATATGTAAATATACCTACAATATACTAATAAATACTATAATATATATATACTATACAAAAAAAAAAAGGGGTTTGGACGTGTTTGAACCGAACCGGCTCCGGTTTCGGGGTTTTAACCGGTAAACCGGAACCGGTGACCCGTTCCGGTTTTTTAACCGGAAACCGGCCGGTTTGTTAACCGGTTACTGGTCCGGTTCAAACCGGTTAACACGTTTATCTTATATATCCACTAATTTTGTATAAATATCTAATGCAAATAAATTTTTACATGCTTTTTCCCTCTTTAAAATGTGTGTCATCAAGACCAAGAGTTAACAATCATTTTTTTATTTCTAGTCTTCCACTTCTTTCCAATATTTTCCCTACAATTCTGTATGATACCACCTGAAGGTCTAAACCTGATGTGTCATTTGGATTATTTTTTTCAAACATTTGTTGTCCTTTAGGCTAAAAGTATAATCATAATATAAAAGTTCTTTATACTGTCAGTTAAATTAGGTTAAATCCATGAGAAAATGTAACATCCTGTTATTTTAAGGAGATTAATTTTTCTAATTATTCTAGGGAATATATTTTCTAGCAGGAAGATACCAAAAAAGGCAAATTGGCAACTAGCTGCTGGGCTGTACTTCACTAAAAATAAAAAGAAATTAAAAAAATTAAAAATAAAGAAAGAACCCAAAAGAATATCCTTATCTTTACTAGTTATTATTTGCAAATCTTAACAAAGGATTTCTTGCAAAAGAAAAGAATAAAAGAAGAAAAATCACGTAGATTTTCTCTTTTGAAAGTTCACATGAGACGAAGAGAATTGGTGGATACAATTAAATGTGGATAACGCGGTCAGTCAACCAATAGTATCCCCCCACCCCATGTAAACATACCCTTCTTGGTTCCTAGTCCTCTAGTTCAACATCAAAAACTTAAATTTACACCACATATAACAAATATAAACAACTCATTTCACTTGGTTTTTTCTTCTTAATTCTCAAAAGAAAAATGGCTGTTACTGCTGACGGCCGATTCGCCTTATCGGCACCCAGCAAACTTCATAGTAACCCTGCAACATTGACAGGGAGAAACTTGAGGGTGGTGAAGTTCTGCAATGGAGAGTTGATGGGGAAGAAACTCAAGTTTACAAAATTTCAGTTAAGGAGCAATGTGCTGAAGCCTAATATCTGCATGTCACTTATAGCTGATGTTGCAGGTGAGGCTAAGGTGAGTGTTCTAAATTTGCATTTAGCCCCACATAGTTCAACCTGCCATGTAATTCTTTGCTTCATTTACAATTGAATGAGCATTGGGACTACTTTAATAAAGAGATGGGCCACTTCTCAACACAAAATGTGACTTCACAAACAAGTTAGATCAAATGACACGTCATGACTTTATTTTATTTGCTTCATAAGTTTCATCAATGAAGTTGACGTATATAATCATGAGATGGACTAAATTGTAGTAGGTGTGACCAATGTCCTTCCTTTCATTTCTCATTCCTGAAGGGGAGCAAAAAAAGAAACTAATTTGAGCTTCACACCTCATGCTAAAACAACTTAACTAATCACCCAACATGTAATTGAACTAATTAATAGATGTGATCGTGCCATACCACTATGTAGTAATGAGTGTTGTAGTATTGGACTTTAACATCAAATCTTGAATTTGTCTCAAACTATACTTTATGACATGGCCATGGCCATTTGACCAAGTGCCAATATGTGGACAGTTAAAGGATTTTGAACCGAAGAAGGAGGATGCAAGAACAGTAGTAGCAATCATTCTAGGAGGGGGAGCTGGTACTCGTCTTTTCCCCCTCACCAAGCGTCGTGCTAAGCCTGCTGTAAGTTTTCTTCAGATTATCAGAGAAAATATTTCGCGTTTTGGCAGAGCTATCTGCATCTCACCATTGAGTCATTATTAATTCGTTTCAGGTTCCAATCGGAGGAGCATACAGGCTAATTGATGTACCAATGAGCAACTGTATTAACAGTGGCATCAACAAAGTATACATTCTCACTCAATTTAACTCAGCCTCACTTAACAGGCATATCTCTCGTGCTTACAACTTTGGTAATGGTATCACATTCGGAGATGGCTATGTCGAGGTGAACACCAATGCTCATTTTCCAGTATCCATATATTTAGTTTCAGGATTTGATGATATTGGCCGTAGCATCATGGCTGATAAATTGTAACACAGGTCTTAGCAGCAACTCAAACACCAGGTGAATTAGGTAAAAGATGGTTCCAAGGTACTGCAGATGCTGTGAGGCAATTCCACTGGCTTTTTGAGGTACTCACATGGTCAGATTTATTTGCAATATTCATAGTTTATCCTAATGACAGTGCAAGTAATAATAAATTCCTGAACTGCAATACTTCTGTCTTCCTTATAATCATCATATGCCACTTCGTATTACTACTGCTTTCCTCCCAGTTTTTCTTAAAGAAATAACAATTTATCTGAAGAGGAACCGAAATGGATATATTCATACGTCATCAGGAGATTTCAATTGCAATCGACCTGAATATCATTGTTGATGGCATAGAAGGAAACCCAGCCTTAGACCTGTCAAGGTCCAGTGATAATTTCCATCCTCAAACAAACCCTAATATGCAGGAGCAGGTTAACTAAGCTTGTATCAGTTTACTTACTTCCCCGAAAACTTAATCACATGAGAAAAATGCAGCAAGTAACTATAAGCAAATACTTTTTCTGCACTCAGCTATGACCACCACCACATTTATGTCATCATATAAATTAATTATACACATGAATCATGTTAGACTTTAAAGTTATGACATTCACACTGATTTTCCATAACTGAAGGATGCAAGAAGCAAGGATATAGAAGATGTGCTCATTCTCTCTGGAGATCACTTGTACAGAATGGACTACCTGGACTTTGTTCAGGTAAAGGCTTTACACTAATCTACAAGTACCTTGCTTGATATTTTTTTTTTTTCAGAAGATTGGCTATTACTAAACAGTGAAAATATCCATCTCCACTTCTTGACAGAATCATCGGCAAAGTGGTGCAGACATTACCATATCAAGCTTACCAATAGACGACAGGTAGCATTAGGAGGGATAATCTAGATCCTGAAAAGGCTATGTCTTCTTCTCGGCAATAGCATTCTTTGACAAATATAGCTTTGAAAACCACTAGAAAACACGATTTCTTCTATTGAATCGCTTCTATGTTTTCATGATAGACGTGCTTCAGATTTTGGATTGATGAAAATTGATGACACAGGACGGGTCCTGTCCTTCAGCGAAAAGCCAAAAGGAGATGATTTGAAGGCGATGGTAATTCTAGAAAAATTGACAGTCTCAGTTTAATCTAATTTAAATTTCAAAGTTGCTGCAAACAATTCACAACAAGTACTTCAGGCAGTAGACACAACTGTTCTGGGATTATCCCCAGAAGAGGCTAAGGAGAAACCTTACATTGCTTCAATGGGAGTTTACGTCTTCAAGAAGGAGATCCTCCTGAATCTCTTAAGGTATGCAGAGAGTTTCTTCTTCTAAAGTGCCTTATTTAGACGGTGTCATAGTCCTGTCAACATGCAAATCAATGAAATTTCGGGGAAGAGAGGGCAAGAATAACCAAGAAACTAAATGCATCCAGCTAATAGAGGTAGGTAGCTACACTCAGAAGAAGCAAATTGAAAAAAGAAAAAGATAAAAAGAAGCAGCAAATTTTAGTTGCTATAACGAAGCTGAAAGAGGTCATATAAAATCATATGTTAATATTGAGTTCCCTCATGCTTTATCTATAGTAACATGCTGAAGATATCAGGTAAAGGAAGATCATGAACTGCTTACCTATTGTCTTTTTAGATGGCGTTTCCCGACTGCAAATGACTTTGGTTCAGAGATTATCCCTGCCTCTGCCAAAGAATTCTGTATCAAGGTGTGTACAACTTCATTTCTGGTTGGCATTTTACTACTACATCCAATCTTTCCCCTTCCCCCGCTATTCTCTTACTCACTTCCCTCTATGTCTTCAACAACAACAACAACATACCCAGTGAGAGGCTGTTTCCAATAGACCCTCTATGTTTTCATCGTCCCAAAAAGTTTCAATTCACTATCTCGGTTATGATTTCCTAAACAGCTAGCTTCAACCTCTATGGTGACTAAAGCATGCTTCACCTGATTTTGCAGGCTTACTTATTCAATGATTACTGGGAAGATATCGGTACAATCAGATCCTTTTTTGACGCAAACCTTGCACTCACTGAACACGTAAGAATCAGAGAACTACTATATGTTTTTAGTCTTTACAGGGTTTTGTTTTCTCAAACAACCTGAGTAAGATGAAATCTGGCTATTGAACACCTGCCAATCTCTTTTGACAATATGAAAAAGACTGTTCGTACTAATAATAAGGTCAACTAATGTTTTCTTTTTTCATTTCAGCCACCAAGATTTAGTTTCTATGATGCAACAAAGCCAATATACACGTCAAGGAGAAACTTGCCTCCATCAGCTATTGATAACAGCAAGGTTTAAGGCACAGACCCAATTTTTCAATCTTAAGCAAATATATCTTTTGAATTTTCTTCCATTAATCAAGTCTAGTTATTGCCAGATTGTTGATTCAATTGTATCACATGGTAGTTTCTTGACCAATTGCTTCGTGGAGCACAGTGTTGTCGGCATCCGATCCCGCATAGGCACCAACGTTCACTTGAAGGTTAGTCTAATAAAACTGCATACTATGTTGTTGAAATTTCAGCGCTATGCTTTTGAACAGCAAAACCAAAGTTGGTGCTCCAACTAGACTCCACGTAGATCCAATACACATACATTCATGTTTCATACTGAAACAAGTAGCACATGCCATACAAACACGTTAAGTACTGCTACGTTTACTTGACTTTGTATTCCTGCTAATTCCTCACACTTGGTTGAAAACTATACAGGACACAGTGATGCTTGGCGCTGACTTATATGAAACTGATGCTGAGATTGCCTCGCAGCTAGCTGAAGGGAAAGTGCCTATTGGAATAGGAGAGAATACCAGAATAAAGTAAATCATTAAGATGCTTCTCCTTTTGTGTCTATCAAGCGAGAAAATGAATGTGATCCTAATTTCATTTCTCACGTTATTTCAACTAATACGCAGAGACTGCATCATTGACAAGAATGCAAGAATTGGAAAGAATGTAATTATTGCAAACTCAGAGGTATGATCCTCCCATACTCCCAACAACAGCAAGATCAAATTTTACCCTGTTGTTACTGGGACTCACTTATCTTCCTCTGATACATCAATTTGCAGGGTGTACAAGAGGCAGAGAGACCTTCAGAAGGATTTTACATCCGATCAGGCATCACAGTCATATTGAAGAACTCAACAATCCCAGATGGATCTGTGATATGACAAGCGCGGCAATGTGTTTTTTCTTTCTTTCTTTCAAGTAGCATTGGCAACGACAAAATTGTGAAATATGAGAAGTTTCACATTATCAACTTTCCACATTCAGCAAGTAAATATTGAACTACAGGCTGATGCTAAAAAGGGCTGTTTCTCCCATTGATGAATTTTGTAAAATGTCTATCTAGGTGAACATTCACAATGAACCTTCCGATGATGACACTAACAAAGTGTGGTTTTCACAATAATATTTTTATAATAGTCGGGAACAAACATCTTCTAGTCAGAACTAAACAAGGTAGAAAGTTTAAACATACAGGTAAGACTACTTAATGCGTCAAAACCTGTACAGCCTTTAACTAGATTGCTGCATTATTCAAATCTTTCTTCTGTTTTCTTATGTGCACTAGATCCCCTGTTTTTTGAGAAAACATGTGTACTGCATCCTCACCAACACTGCTCTACCGGATCTTCTTTTGCGAATTTGAGGTGGTAGTTGACAATTTAGTAAAGATAAAGGAACTTAGAGTTTAAATTTTTGAAAGAGCACTTGAAGAGAACCATTCAATTTTAACATTTTACCAGTTTGTTGAGCGAAATGGCTTGCTTAAATTGAAAACTTACACAGCTGTTAGAACTTATAAGAACCAAAGGACTAAAATACTCTCTGATGTAATATTCTGAGCCAAATTAAGGGTGTGTTTGGTACAAAGGAAGATGTTTTCCGGAAAATCTTTTCCGGGAAAATGTTATATTGGAAATTAAGTGATTTTCTTTTTTATTTTCTGGTGTCTGGTAAGTAAGCAACAAAATATTATCCCAAAAGTATTTATATGTAAACTAGGAAAACACTATGGGGTTGAAGATGGCGGGGGGTGGGGGCGTTGGAGATGGGGACTTGGGGAGGAGACAGGTTGGAATGCCAGTTTTCGAACCTATTTTCCCTACTCCCACTAGGGAAGTATTTTCCTGATATTTAGAAACTTGTTTTCCTAGAGAAAATATTTTTCTGAGCATTTTGACCTACCCAACTTTGGAGAATTGGAAAACATTTTCCAGCTATACCAAACACAACTAATTGGTAGTATTAGCTGTTTATTTATCTTTTCCTGGGTTTTAAAAAGAAAATAGCAACAGAGAGGCAAAGTTGATTTTTGAGGCCAACAATTATGGAGAAGAACTCAATGTACAGTTAAAAGAATAATTGTTCACAACAAAACATTAATTCATTTTCGAATTTCTGTAACACAAACCGCTCTTCCACTGTTATAATGCTGGTAACAAAACATTTTTTATCTGAAAATGGTTTCCTACCAGTTCTGCCAGCTCGATGAAGGTAATTTACCGCATCTTTTGGGATATCAAAATTGTATATATGGGTTGTCTCTGGTAGATCAACCCCTCTGGCTGCTATATCTGTTGCCACTAACAAATAACCTCCGCCTCCTCGAAGCTCCTGTATCCAATAACATATAGACCACACACTAAGATAGGAATAGGAATTACTATATGGCAACACTACAAAAACTAAATCTCCATTTCCTAGAATCTAAAATGATAAATCAACCAAATACCAATAACATCTCAGCATAACTTACAGATAACAATGATGCTCGTTGATTGAAATTCATATCTTCCTCTAGAAGAGAGACGTCAGAAAATCTCCCAGAAGAGGACCTTAGGAAATCTACCAAAAGAGTTGTTGTTGGTGCACTTCCTGTCTTTTTTGACTTCTCAGACTGCTCGAAAGTTAAACATTATAATTAGGAATACAACTGCCAAACAAGTGACACTAGAATATCAGAAGTTGCATAGATAAGTAAAATTCATTTTTTCCGAATCACGTATGACCATGGTTCTTTCCAATTTATTCAAATAGACATGTGCTTTACCAACAACTGGTTTTCTTTGAAGTAAGGTCTGATTTCTTCTGATGTAAACAAGTGTAAAAATCCAAAACATAACGAAAGAAAAGGGAGAATAGATCTTTTAATATTCCAATAGGGGAAGTGTACAGGTTTGTATACACACAGCTAAAAAGAAGCTACTAAACGTCATATGCATTCCCATAATGATATTTAGAAGTTCTACGTAGTCTCCAAATAACACCACATTTAGAAAGACAAGTAAAAGGAAGCATAAGAAACATGCCCAGCAAAATGCAACTTCTTGCAGCTCCTGTCCAGAGGGGGTGAGAATGCTCACATAGCTCTTCTCTATAAGATCATTCTGGAAACTCACCCGACCTCTAAATTCGAGAAGTTTTTGTGTGTGCTTCATGATTATGAATAAAGAGGGGTGCCAATACTTGGAAGTGATCAATATCACAATTAATCACACTATATAACGAATTAAGGTTCCTATCGTTCATAACGAAACACAAAAACAAATTACTGCATAGAGACTTAAGAGGGTTGAAGACACTAACTTGCTCGTTGACAAAAATTATGGCAGATTCAGGTGAATCTGTCTGCAGTAAGGAGAGTAACATTGGATGTTTTTCCCTTTTGCTGCATGCCTGACACATGAAAAGTTACAACAGTTAAACATTTATAGAAATGTAGATAACCAAGGAACATAGTAAATAAGATCCAGCAACATGAAAGAGAATGATCTAATTATTGGCGGTCACTTTTTCGGTATGGCAGTCCCATTTACACCAGTTAACAAAAAGATTGCTGATTTTATTTGCTCTATGTTTGTTGGGGATTGTTCCATCTAATACTTTTAGGATACAGTAAACATGTGGAAGTGAAATTAACAAAATCTAGAATGACAAGTAATGAGCTTACTCCAGTAAATGGCATTTGTAAGTGAGGTAATTTTCAAGAAAAGAAAAAGTTAAAGAGAGCTGTATAAGTTTATGATAGTCTCACCACAAATCTATGATGGAGGCATGAAGGCATCGGCTCTACTGAATTCACATGGACATGAACTACATCAGCCTGTCATTATAACTTAGATAAGTACATCTGTAATGTGATTATCATAAGGTCAAACAAAGTCACAAAAAGTATCATGTCAAAGATACTTGTGCCAGCTTACCCCCGTCCATTTTTGCTGCGTACAATCATACAAAAATCTTCTGTGCTGGGGAATTGAAGCACTAGCAAAGATAGTTTGACGGTTCTTGCTGGATGAGTAGGATGTCAGCAGCCTTTTAAGAGAGCTGACTTCGTTTGAAGAATTGAACATGAAATCAACCTAAAATATGTAACAATGAACATAAAAACAACAACTACGACTCAATACCAAACAAGTTGGGTCGGCTATATGAATCCTCACTGCCCATGTTTCTACAATTAAGCTCTACTCATGTCATCATCATACCAAATAAAAATAAAAATGAAAAAGAAGTCAAATATATATAAATAATAGTAGTAATAATAACAATATTAAAAGTTCTCAAACTTTTTACTGGCATATAAATCAATAATATGGTCAAAGAGTCAAAATACTCCTAGAAAAGCAATAGGTTTAAAAACAACAAATCAAAAGATAGGGGGCCGTAGCACGGGCCTCCCTTTTTTGATTGATTTACGATAGGGGGAAAGGTCCTACAGTTCTCTATCGAGACAAACTCTCAACGGATCCTCAGCGCCCTGGGAATACCTCTTCCGTGCATCTTTCTCGTGGCGGGAACTAACAAGATTAAAGCCTATTCTCAGCTAGTAAACGCTATATGGAACTTTTTCTTCTATTGAGCTCTATCGTTAGCTAAGTCTCCATTGATTCCAAGAAATTGTAAATTTTTCGGACAACTTCCTTCTATGTGATTTTAGGTCTACTTCGTCCCTTTTAACGCATTTCCTCACCATAGTTCCACACCTACGAACCGGTGCAATAATGAACATGTATTTCTATTTTAAGAGTTGAATTGAAGTTGAGCAAAATAATTGCAAAAATACAAGCATGCATAAGATTCACTTGTTAGAGGCTTAAGAATATTTTTAAATTAGATAGCTTGTCATGACTTGTTCATAATATCGAATTTTCTAAAGAATAGATTATTGATTCTTTTTCAAGCAGAAAGAGCAAATATACAAAAGGAAAGTCATGATGACACTGGCAGCATGTCATTTCAATTGCTCAGCAGCATCCATATGCTGATGTCGTTAATCTCACTCTTCATATTATCCTGTTCAATTAAATTTTCAACAAACAAAGAGAAAATATATGATAGAAAATGCATCTTGATTACCTCATCAACAACTAGTACTTGGCAGGAATCTAGCTTCAAAATATGTTTCTCAAGCATTTGACACAAACTTCCTATAGTTGCAACGACAATGGTGGGCGGCTCAGCCTGTAATGGTACAATCATCTCAGAATCACACCTTGTAAAAATATGCTTAAGCTTCCTCTTAATTTATGGGAGAAAGAGCAGTAGTAAACAAAACAGAGGTGTAGGCTGAGAGGCAACAGAAGTAAGAACGAGTTCACAGACTATCCTGCAAAAGAAAACTGCAAAGGTGCAGCAAAATGAGCTAAAGCTCGACAATAGTACCTTTAGAAAGAAAATACTCCCGCAATACCCCCTGTACAAAGGAAACCTACAGACCGAGTCCAAACTGAAGTATTGTGTGTGTGTTAGAAACAGAGAGAGAGAGAGAGAGAGAGAGAGAGATTAGGGATACTAGTAGTGTTTCAGTTGGTTGCGCTTGAATTCAGTTGTACCCTAAATTTGTTTCACGTGGTTCTGAACTAATCTTTTATTTTTAAGCACTAATGCATTTGAAAAGTCCATGTTTCATGTCATTCCACTGTGAAGAATGTAAACTTCAAGATGCAAGATAGAACAACAACAATAACAACAATAATAAACACCAAACGAGAACAAACTTTAGACAAAATGCAACAGAAGTATCAAGGTTTAGAACGAAAGATTAAAACCTAATTAAGAGTTCTGATGTCAACATATTCAAGTGAGGCAAGTAGACGAATTTCAAAAAGATCAACTCTGGGGATATATGAATAATACAAATTGAGAGAACAGGTTTAGGCTTTCCTCGCTCAAATATATGAAATTTACAAGCGACAATAATTGCTTTTGTACCTTTAACCAACTCTTGTGTCTTTTCAACATCCCCCCATCTAGAAGAGCCATAACAGTGCATGATTTCAATCCTGATTTAAGTTCTGAAGGATTTGCAGCAAGCATCCGAGCAACTTTTGTAACCTAGATAAAGCAGAAAACAATGTCAGTGCATCCTAATGTTCCCACTTTCAGCAAACATACATTATAAGTGGAAAGCAAAAAGGAATAACCCCACAAAAACTTACTTGCATACCAAGCTCCCTAGTAGGCACCACGATCAATGCTTGTACTGCTGACCTTTGACTGTCAATGACTGACAGTACCTGGAGCAGGTATGCCAAGGTTTTTCCAGAACCTGTCTAGTGGGATAAATTAGAAAGCAAAAGGACTTCAATTTCATTAACAACATAGGAAGCAAGTTGGAAATGGGAGAAGACTGAAGAGAAGGGGAAATGGTTAGAAAGGGTCAACAAATTGTTCATTTATTGCTAGGGACTTGTCAATGTGTTCTGATCTCTTTTGACATTTCATGTTTTCAACTTCTACATTTCTCCTACTATGAAACTTAGAACTTTTGGAGGCCCTTTTAGCAGTTCGTTTTCCCTGAAAAAAACAATATGATGGATAATTGGATATCATTTAAATGATGAAATGGCAAGCATAACTAAGAAGATGATTCAGCCCTCACTGTTGGAGGTGAGAAGTGGGACACAGCGAAACAAAAAGAACTGAGAGGAAATATACTAAAATTGATAAGATTTTGTAACATCCACCCCCAGTATCTGTAAGAATATGCTCAACGGTACATAGTACTAGAATTACCCAAAGAGACATAAAGGAGGATGTGTGTACTGTTATAATTTGGTAAGTTAGAACAAATCTTCACCCACCTAGAGTAGCTCATTATCTACTAAATAAGAGATGCTGCAAAGGACGATAGAGTAGCTTCAAAAAAACATTGAAGTTTGAGAAAAGTGAAACAGCACCCCATACATTAATCATTATTGCAAAATTTTCAGAAGCAATGCATAAAAATATCAACAATCATGCAGTCAAGTTTCAACAATTACAACACTGAAGGAATGTTTCAAAAGCATATATCAACCTGAGCATGAAGCACACAATCACGTCCCGAAAAGAGGAAAGGCAATGCCTGTAGCTGCACTTCTGTCGGTATCACATATCCAATCTCTTCTGCCCTACAGTTTGTGCTCCATATATCAGTTTGTCCTTAGATCCAACCTTTTAAATAATGCAATTTAAAAAAAAAAAAAACTCACTTTCCAAAAATCTGAAATTCCAGTCTGTGCGTTGAATTTTAGTTTAAAACTTTATCATTTCGAGCAGTTTTAAGGAAAATGTATGCTGCCTTTATTACAAAACTAAAAGTTCAACCACTCTATAGTCGGAAACTTCAAACAGATACTATAAAGATTTCCGATAAATATTATCTAAAGCTTTAAAAATTCAAGATTACTTAGAGAATCACTTCACAAGCAAAATTTAATCTTTTTTATCAAATGTATTGTCTAAAGCTTTAAAATTTAAAGATCACTTACAGAATTACTTCACAAGCAAAAATTAATCTTTTTTAATCAAAAGTTGGAGCTTATGAAGTACTGAATACTTTAATATCCACAGTGTACATCAAAAACTGAGCAACTAGACTAAAGCGTCAATTAAAAACTACTCATACTTTTAATTCAATGTTTGGCATAATACATAAATAGAAACCTCAATTTGCCTCAACTGGCAACTATACACTCCAACTCCAACTCCAACTTTGAGAATGCACATCTAGACACCTCAACTCGTCCCCACGGTGTCTCGTGGACACCTGACGCTGACGTGGCACACAAATTTGGGAGGTGTCTAGATGATCATTTTGTAAGTTAGAGTGTTCAATGACAGTAGAGGCCAAGTTTAAGTGTGAATTCTGCCATGAAAGCTTACCGTCGAATCACGTGCTCGGGCACGTGACCATGACAGAGTTCCCGGAGCGTTGAATCCTTGGTGATATTGGATGAGTTGAAGGAAGCTCTCAAAGGCTTTGGGTACAATAAAAGTTTTGGAATTCGATAAGTAGAGATAGGGTTGAAATGTTGGAAGGTAGGGTTTAAGGATGAAGTCCATAAAAGAGTATGCACTTGAGTTGCAGACAAACACGCCATGGAAATGAAAAAAAACATTGGACTGGACAAAGTAAGTGCGCAGAGGTAAATTGAACAGGATGATGAAATTATGTACGACGTCGTTTACGGAGTTGAGGTATATACAAATATATGGAAATGTTTGATTATTTCTAACTTTAACTTTTAAACTAACTAAAAGATGATGTTTTAATAAATCAAAATATCCTTTGAAATTTTTAAGCTAAAACATATAATCACGTTGGATATTAAATTAAGAAGTTCGTATTAAAATATAAATTGTATTTTTTTTACAATTCACCAAAAAGTAAAATACCTTAAAAAAATAACAAGTGTATTTTACTCAGTTCGTAAAGCACCTCCACTCATGATTGATAGATTCAGATTCGAGTCACACAACGAAAGTATGGAAACACTATAGATCCTCCAGGGTCAAAAATTAAAAAGTAATAATAATAAAATATGTAAATTAAAATAAATATATAATTAGTGTTGAAAGTCACTATCTTTGCTTGACTTGTTTGTTTTATGAGATAAATCAACAAAGATTCAATTCTCAATGGTTCTAGTCTTTTCAACAAGCTCGTGTTTGATTCTTTGATCTTCATCACATCTAGACTTGATTCTAGAAGTTAACTTAAGCACAATTGATTAAAAAATAAAACTTGATAGTTTAAAATAAATGTAGGTAAACTATAACCTATATATTGACCTTGAAAACGTATATATGAATCCAAAATGATCCCTTTTGAATTATTTGCTAAAGGAACGTTAGGATTTGTACTAGTTTATCGTAAGTTCTAATCCGTGTACATTGGAAGGTTATTATTATGTCCATTCGTTCTGTTTCTGTACGAAACCAATGTATCTTAATTAAATGGTTTTAAATTTAATTTACGTTGGATATTGAATTAAGAAGTTAGTATTAAAATATAAATTATAATTTTTTTTTACAATTCACCAAAGAGTAAAATAACTTAAAAAATAAATAACAAATGTGTGTTGCTCAGTTGGTAAAACACTTCCACCCACGATCGATAGATTCAGATTCGAGTCACGATTAATGAAAAATATGAAAATACTATAGATCCAGGGTCAAAAAATAAAAAGTAATAATAATAAAATATGTAAATTAAAATAAATATATAATTAGTGTTGAAAGTCATTATCTTTGCTTGACTTGTTTGTTGTATGAGATAAATCAACAAAGATTCAATTCTCAATGGTTCTAGTATTTTCAACAAGCTCGTGTTTGATTATTTGATCTTCTCATAGCTAGACTTGATTCTAGAAGTTAAGCACAATTGATTAAAAAATCAAACTTAGATAGTTTAAAATAAATGTAGGTAAACTATAACCTATATATTGACCTTGAAAACGTATATATAAATCCAAAATGATCCCTTTTGAATTATTTGCTAAAGGAACGTTAGGATTTGTGCTAGTTTAGGTCTTAAGTTTTAATCTGTGTAATTGAAAGGTTATTATTATTAGTCCATTCGTTCTGTTTTTGTACCAAACCAATTGTATCTTACTTAAATGGTTTTAAATTTGTACATAATTTTTGAGTTTCAGTTCAAATAATTGAGACAAACACTAAGGGGATTGGCTTCAGTTTAATGTTGAAATATTAATTTGGTTTGGTCCACCAAGGATTAAGGGGTCTTTTGGTTTGTAGGATAAGGGTAACACCTTGGGATAAACTATAGAATTATTTTATCCTGCATTTCGTTATAAATATAATTAATCCTCAAAATCATTTTGTACTAAGATGGCACGATTAGCTATCCCATATAAAAAGCGGGGATAGCTAATCTCATGAGATATTCTTGTCTATCTTATCCCATCAACCAAACAACTGATCATAAGAGTGTAAGAGGTAGAACTTTACTTAACGAAAACATATCCTTGTTTGTCTCATCCCACCAACCAAACTATTTATAAGAGTGTAAGAGATAGAACTTTCATATCCTTGTTTATCTCATCCCACCAACCAAACTACTCATAAGAGTGTAAGCGATAAAATTTTGCTTAATGAAAACATATCCTTGTCTATCTCATCCCACCAACCAAACGACTCATAATAGTGAAAGAGATAGAATTTTGCTTAACAAAAATATATCCTTATCTATCTCATTCTATCAACCAAATGACTCATAAGAATGTAAGAGATAAAGTTTTTCTTAACAAAAACATTCTTCACTAATAATTTGGGGACTAGAAGGGTAAGGATTTAATTTCACTAAAGGTTAACAAAAACATTCTTCACTAACAAAGATTCATTTCTCAATGGTTCTAGTCTTTTAAACAAGCTCGTGTTTGATTATTTGATCCTCATCATATCTAGACTTGACTCTAGAAGTTGACTTATGCACAACTGATTAAAAAATCAAACTTGAAAGTTTATAATAAATGTAGGTAAAATATAACCTTTATATTGACCTTGAAAACATATACTATATGAATCCAAAATGATCCCTTCTGAATTATTTGCTAAAGGAACGTTAGGATTTGTGCTCGTTTTGGTCTTAAGTTCTAATCCATGTACATTGAAAGGTTATTTATTATTAATATTAGGTTATTATTATTAATATTAGTCCATTCGTTCTGTTTTTGTACCAAATCAATTGTATCTTAATTAAATGGTTTAATTTGTACATACTTTTTGAGTTTCAGTTCAAATAAGAGAGACAATTTGGACCCGTTTGGCCATAAAAATTATTCACTTTTTTTCAGAATTTTTTTTTCACTTTTTTCGAAAATTAGTGTTTGGCCATGAAAATTCCAAATACAACTTGAAGTTGTATTTGGAATTTGAAAAACAATAAAAACTTGTTTTTTCAGGTTTTTCACTTTTTTCACAACCAAAACAAGTACATTTCAACCAAAAAATACAATTTCAAAAACTATGGCCAAACACAACTCCAACTCCAAAATTCCAAAAAAAAATAAAAAAGTTTATGGTTTCTATGGTCAAACGCCTACAAACATTAAGTGGATTGGCTTCAGTTTAATGTTGAAGTATTAATTTGGTTTGATCCACCAAGTATTAACGGGTCGTTTGGTTTATAGGATAAGAGTTACATCTTGGGATAAACTATGGAATTATTTGATCCTTCGTTTGGTTATGAATCTAATTAATCCTACAATCATTTTGTACTAAGATGGTGCGATTTGTTATCCCATATAGAAAGTGGGGACAGCTAATCCCATGGGATATTCTTATCTATCTCATCCCACCAACCAAACATCTCATGAGAGTGCAAAAGATAGAACTTTGTTTAACAAAAACATGTTCTTATTTATCTCATCCCACCAAACCAAACCACCCATAAGAGTCAAAGGGATAGAACTTTGCTTAATGAAAACATATCCTTGTTTATCTTATCCCACCAACCAAACAACTCATTAGATGGAAAGAGATACATTTGCTTAACAAAAACATATCCTTATATATCTCATTCCACAAAAGAATGTAAGAGATAAAGTTTTGCTTAACAGAAACATGTCTTCACTAATAATTTGGGGACTAGAGGAGTCAGGAATTAATTTCACTAAAAGTTAAATTTTTTATTTATTTAGTCAAAATCACTAAAATATATTTTGTGACAAAAAAGTAAGGGTGTGTTCGGTATGGAGGAAAATGTTTTCCTAGAAAATAAGTGAATTTCCACTTATTTTCTCATGTTCGTTTGAGTAGTGAAAAATAAGTGAATTTCTTACTTATTTTTTCATGTTCGTTTGGTTGATAGAAAACGTTTTCTAAAAAATACTCATCCAAGCCTCACCAACTCCAACCCACCCACCCACCCACCTACGCCCCCACCCCTTCCAAAAAAAAAATATATTTTTTTTATTTTTTGCACCCCAACCCTCACCAACTCCAACCCAACCCCATACCCCACACCCCACTCCCACCCACCCACCCCTACGCCCCACCCCCCTCTATTTTTTATTTTTTTTATTTTTTTCACCCCCACCCCAACCACTCCCATAACCCATACACCACCCCTCCCCTGCACCCTACCCCACACCCACCCTCCCCCCAGAACATATTTTTTTTGAAGTTTTTAATTTTTTTTCTGAATTTTCGACACGACCACATCCCCCATCACCCCCCTTGCGTGGAACCCATACCACACCAACACCCCCCCCCCAACCCCAACAATTTTTTATGAAGTTTTTTATTGTCTTTTGCGGGTTTCTACACCCCCTACCCAAATGTCAACTTTTTTTCAAAAAAAAATTTGGGGGGGGGGGGGGGTAGGGTGTGGGGTGGGGGGGCTTGGGGTTGCAAAAAACCAAAAAAAATGTCAAAACTTTTTTTTCGAAATATTAATTTTTTTTGCGTTGGGGGGGAGGGGGGGGGGGGGCTTCGTAAGGGTGGGGTGCAAAAAAAAAAGTCAAAGATTTTTTTTCAAAATTTTTTTTTTGTGGGGGCGGGGGTGGGGGTGCGGGGTGGGGTAGGGTGCTGGGTGGGTGGGGGTGCAAAAAAAAGTCAAAACCTTTTTTTTCAAAAAAAATAATTTTTTTGTGGGGGTTGCGGGGGTGGGGTAGGGTGCTGGGTAGGGTGGGGGTGCAAAAAAAATCAAAACTTTTTTTTCAAAAAAAACAACTTTTTTGTGGGGGGTGCGGGGGTAGGGTGCGGGGTTTGGGGGGTGCAAAAAACCAAAAATAATGTCAAAACTTTTTTCCAATAAAAAGAATATTTTTTAGCGGGGGAGGGAGGGGGAGGGATGGGTGGTGGGTGGGCGTGGTGGGGTGGGTGGGGGTTGGGAGTGGTTGGGGTTGGTGGTTGGGGTTGGGTTGCGTGGTGGTAGGGTGATTGGTGGAATGAACTTGTAAACTTGTTTTCTCTACTTTTATTAGGGAAGTCATTTTCCCCAATTTTGAGGAAAATATTTTCCAAAATATTTGACCAAACAAACATGAGAAAATTGAGAAACATTTTCTGAAAAATGTTTTCCTCCATACCGAACACACCCTAAGTTAATGAACTTTGCCTAGGTAACATAAAAAACCACTAGACCATTTTTTGAAACAATAAAGTCATCAATTTTACATAGGTATGATTGCAAAATGTCTTGTTTGTTTTCTTATGATGACTTTCTGTGATACGTATACAAAGTTACATGATCTTTTTGTTATAAAAAATAATTTAGTGACTTTTGTCATATTTAGGTTGGGTTGGCGGATTCTTTTGTTACGAAAAAATAATTTAACAATTTTAATTTTAACTATATAGAAGCATGGGTTTAGACCCATGCTTCTTCGTTTGTTGTCCATAAAAAATAAAAAATAAAAAAATAAAAGTGTGGGCCCCGTATTAAACACCAACCAATATTAAAAAAATGGGACCCACCATCTCCAAACTCACGGGAAAAAAAAAGTGGACCCGTATTAAAAAAACAAACAATGTAAAAAAAAAAAAAAAGTGCATCCCATATTAAAAAATCAAACAATATTCATGTAATTTTCAAAGTATCTCATTAAATCAATAATGATGGATTCATTGTCATATACGTATCAACTCATTAGTGGAAGCAAACGAAATTATTGTACAGCAAAAAACATGAACCCCATATTATTGCTTTTCTTCAAAAGGTTAAGTAGCCAAACCATACAATTTTCTTTCTTTTTTTATATTAGCCTGAGATGTAATCTAGATATTGAACTGTTGTATTTGCTATTCCACCATGTTATTTATTTGTTATGTTTACTAAAATAAATACACTTAAAATACTTATATTTTAAAATAAGATAGAATGTAATTACTTTTTCATTTTTTCCTTACTCTAATAAATGTGAAAAGAGATTAATGTCATAAAAGAAAAAATAATATTAAATGGAGATCAAATAATTAATAAGGTAAATTAGTGAAATTATAATTCTAATTGACGTTTCCTTAAAAAACCGTGCAAAAGACAACATGACAAGTAAAATGAGTTAAACCAAAAATATTTACCAAAAATTAAAAAATAGTAGTTCTTCATTTAAATAGAAAATCAAAATTTAATAAAAAATAATAAGTATTTTACACCTTTAAATTAATCGAATTAAAATTGAAAGTATCAACTGATGCTTAAATATTGCTATTGTTTTATCTCAAAGAGAGGAAAATAGTTTCCTTTTAAACAAGTCTTCTCTTTTAAAAAGTATTAATAAATTTTTGCCGACTTTGTATTCGTAGCAAACACGAATATAATAAAGTTTTAGATACGAAGCATAAACTACAATGTTATATTAATCGCGTTTTGAACATAGTATATATATATATATATATATATCCATAAAAACAGTACAAATTTATGTATATTTATTATCAATATAAAATATATTTCTAATATATATAAGTGTGAAGAGAGGACTAACACAACAATACAAATTTGTACCACAAGCTATATAAATTGTACATTTTAACCAACTACTTTTTTATCCCACGTGAATATATATCATAGTACTGAATATTTATCTCTTCTCATGTATACATGTATGCGCTTCAAATTTAATTGTGACACATTTATTTCCTTCATGCACTTATACTTGTTGACTCTTAACTTTTCAAGTTCTTTAAGAATTAATAAATGAAGTACTCCCTCTGTTCCATATTATTTGGTCACATTACTAAATTATTTTTTTAGTCCACGTGGACATATGTCATAATACTGAATATTTATTTTGTCCTCATGTATACATGTATATACTTTAGTTTTAATTCTCCGACACATATTTATTTCCTTCATGCACTTTTACTTGTTCATAAATGAAGTACTTAACATTACTAAGAATATACGTCCAAATTACTTGTTCATTTACAAAAGCAAGATAAATTAATTAAATATTTCCCATCTTATCCTCTCCGTCCCATATTACTTGATCACGTTACTAAAAATATATGTCCAAATTACTTGTTCATTTACAAAACTAAGATAAAATTAATTAAATCTTTTCCATCTTGCCTTTAGTAATAAATGTTCTTGAAAATAGTCAATCTTGATTAGAATGTATTTATTGAAGAGAGATAGGGGTAAGATAGTAAACTATGTCTTTTATTTATGATTTCTTAAGGGGCATGCAAAAGGGAAAGTGACAAGTAATATGGGACGGAAGGAATATATATTTTACCATAATATTCATATTTATTGGTGTAAGTCTCAATAGCCTTCGAAAATAATTTGAAAATGAATAATTAATGTAAAAGGTAAATTAATAATAAGAATAATTTTTTTTCTCTTGATATGTTAACATGGACAAGTAAAAAATAAACGGAGGGAGTGACTTTTATCCCCGTTTTTCTTCTTTGTTAATACTTTAAACGTGAAGAGAGGATGAACAATAGCAATGCAAAATTGTACCAAAAGTTATATAAATTATACATTTTAACCAACAACTTTTTTATCCCACTTGAACATATGTCATAGTACTGATATTTATTCTCTTTTCAGGTGTACACGTATGCGATTCAATTTTAATTCTCCTACACATAACCTGTCCACTTTTGACTTTTCACGTTCTTTAAGAATTAATAAATGAAGTATATATTTTATCATAATATTCATATTTATTGGTTTATAGTCTCAATAGCCTTAGAAAATGATTTGAAAATGAGTAATTAATGTGAAGGGTAAAATAATAAGAAGAAAAATTTCTTCTTCTTGAAATGTTAACGTGGGCAAGTAAAAGTGAAGGGAGGGAATGACTTTTATCCTCGTTATTCTTCTTTATCAATACTTTACTTATTTTACTCTCATTTGCGGTCTCTGATTATTGTTTCTTTACATTTATAAAATGTATTACTTTATATTTTATTTCGGAATTAAAATTTGGTGATTTACGATATAACATATATCTTTCTAATTTTGATTTCTTTGTAACAATTTTTTTTTATCTATAATTGTTACTATAAAAAATTATAATATATTTTTTAATTAAGTTAATAAAAATATTTTATTAGTTTTGCTTTTAAAAAATCTAATATATACAACAATGGTTCTTATGTTTGGATCTGAACAGTTAGTTTATTAAAATGGATATCAACCTGTCGGTATACATATAAGATATTATAGAATTTAAAAGAAAAAATATAGAATTAAAATATTAATTTTCCTATTCTTACTAATTTTTTTTTCACATCGATGAACAACTTTCATTGTCATGAGAATGAGAAAAAAGTCCAACTCTTTCCATCTCAATGACTTAATTCCATCATATGTTTTTAATTTTTAAACTTCATTTTTTAATTATAACTAAAGTGATGGTACATAAAATACATTTTGTATATGTTACTATATATAATAACAATTAGAATGTTTCTAAAAGTTATTTTCAAAATACAAACCATAAAGATTGGTTAATTAAAGTGAATAGACATGTTCGGCCCGTGCATCGCACGGGCATGTATTGCTAGTTACTACTATCTATAAGAGCAAACTTAGGGACTTTTGTAGTCCTCACAAGAATTTTCAAATTTTTTTAAAACTTTTTAATTAATTACTTTTAGGTCCTAATCTTATTTATTTAAGTCAATTTTTTTTAAGGTCTACTTTTCAAAAGTTATCGAACCTCCTACCTCATTTTTCATGTTCTTTGATTTTATGTTTGGTGTTTGATATCCGCATTTGAGCCCAATTAATCCAGATAATTCGCATTGTATCGCGCCTATTCGGGGGAAGCGCTCCCTCCAAAGATTTAGATTATTTATTTAAAACTAAATAACTTCAGAAAATTAGGATACATAACTTATAGATGTCAAATTCTGGCTCCACATTTGATTTGACGTAAATAATTTCATCAAAATGGAAGTTAAAATATTAAAGGAGTGGAATGAAAATTTTGCTTTCATATATTGAAAATATACTTATATGAAATTTAATTATTACTAACGTAATTACCCATTTGTGGGACTACAATGGGTATATGATTATTGTTGTTGTTGTTGTTGTACACTTGTACTAACACAAATTATATTTCTTTAATTAAAATATCTACTTTTATATCTTGAGTTTGGGCCCGGGCTTAGCACGGGCCTCACATAACTAGTATATATATATATATATATATATATATAAGGACTTTTTTTTTTTAATCTGAACTTTGTGCAATCACGAATCTTGTTATACTGTTCATCTTTTTCTCTTAACCTTCGTTCTTAATAACAGTCTTCTTTAACCACACCCCGGTAACCCCGGCCAACATCGTCCTTTATTATTTAGACATTAAAATGCCTCTTTAAAACCTAGGAACAGGTTAATCCATCGAGGTTAATAAGAAGTTAAGAGAATAACCATATACTAAGAATAACAAATTCATGATGATAAGGAAGTAATTGCTTAAACATAATAATCACAAAATAATTTATATAATAGGGAGATTAGTACAGAAAACATAGTAAATAAACTTACATGGTTTGAAGAAGGAGAGAGGTTTCCCTTTCGGGGAACCCCAAAAAACTACTTCACACTAGGGGGTAGTTATTAAAAGCTTAATACAGATTTACAATAGGGTTTATATTACACAGGTTTTTGACTGGGCAAGGGATTGGAGCATTTGATGAAATAGAAGGGGAATATGAAAATTTTCTAGAGAAAGGTGGCTGATGCTCTTGTTGGTGATGCCTTTGCTTCTTCACAAATGCTGCTATTTATAGGTGTCTGGCGGACTTCAACTTCGGATTTCAAATGCTAAAGAATCTCTTGAGTTCAGCCGGATGCTCTTTGGGCCCCATCGTCACGTGAACTTTTTCAAAAGAAACTTTATTTACTCGTCTTTTAGCTGATCTATCCATTTACTGTGACTACTTTATTAAAGTTGCTTTTAATAAAGCCTTCTTTTTCTGCAAATGTCTGCTAGTCGTTGCTTTTTTCAACGAATCTTTCAGCCTTTTATCTCATCATAACTATTTCCTCCACTACGTCTGTTTGATTATACACATATATATATAATTTTTTTTATGTGTCTAAATTTTGTAGTGCAATAGAATCAAAACTCATGCCTGAGTCTACATCATTTGGATCTTGAGAGTCTTGAAATGCACTGTCTTGGAAATTAATATCATCTCATTCGAAATCTGAACTATGGACTGGTGACATCCCTTGACTTGGAGATAATTCCGAGCTAGGATTTTTAACTATATGTTTATCTTGTTCCTTTGTCTAGAAAAAATTTTCTAGTGTCTCTTTTACTATACTTTCTATTTTTTCATTCTTTTTCTTTTTTGCAAGTGTGCTTTTCTTTGTAGAAGTTGCTCCTTGCGTAAGTGTCTTTGGTAATCTCCGTCTTGAACATCCCTCATCTTCACTTTTTGGTAAAGTGACAACCATCAACGGATTTGATAAGTCTTTACCGGCTATCGTTTGAACCGGACTAGCTGCATCCTTACCCGATACAGTGGGTCTGACTGCATTCATTGGGGAATGCACACCCGTCTCATCCATTTTTCTCTGAGATGGAGAACTCTGAGATTGCATCAATTCGAACTTAACAACTTGTAGTCTTTGTTCTAATGTCTTCACTTTATTCAAGAGTTTCATTTTTTCTTGAACCAATGTCTCTTTCTGCTGGTTTAATCGTTTGACCACGTCAGTCATAGTAGAGCAGTGATCACAAAAATTATCTTGTCTGTGTCTTTTTGTACATTGTACTGAGGGATTTTGTCTGGGTTTTGTCTGAGAGCTGGAGAAATATAGTAGTTTGGACCCAGCACTCCTCTAGCATAGTCTAGTGCTTCAATGAAATCATTAAATCTTTTAAAAAGAGGTTTTCTTATGTCTTTAATAGAGTCTACAACTTCTATTCAAGTTTGAAAAATACCATTAGTTTTACCGTGAACTACAACATAAAATTTAAATTTTTTGTCTAAATTTCGGTCTGTAAAATACTGACAGAGAGAATTTATAGTAGCTACAAAATGTTTAGCATCTTTTCCATTATGCGAAATTCATAAATTATCCACTAAGCATCTTTGTGGTCTGTCTATTACGTGTTCTGGTAATACTTTAAAAGTCTAATTTGATGGCTGGAAAGCTACTAAGTTATTGGTTCCGAATTGTATTTCTCTCTAATAAAGATGTAGGTCTAAAATGAAGGTTACCTAATACTGTCTGTCTGTATGTGTCTTGGGTTGAGGCTATGCCTTTCCCCTTGTCTGCTGTCTGAGAACTGGAAGGTCTCATGCTGTTCAAATAAAAAATTAGTTAGCAGGAATATTTAATCTACTTAATTGGTCTGCTAAATTATTATCTTTTCCTTTTATATGTTCAAATTTTAAATTATAAATTGAAATGGTATCAAATTATATATATATATATATATATATATATATATATTATCACTATCCAAACACAACTACATACACATAGATACACTATAATTCAAAGTGTTGGGCCTATGCGGCCATCTAGTTAATAGAATAAAGTATAAATTGATCGAGTGGCCATCCATTAAATTAATCTAGGTGGAGTTCAAATTAGCTTAATGAACACATAACTTTAATTTGAATTATTTTTTAATGAAGGGAAAAATGAACATCATTTGTCTAAACTAAGCAAAAGTGTAATTTTCAGATTTCTCCTCTATTCACTGGACGGATCTTCAACGATCATAAATTTTAAAAGGGTGTGTAATAATGTCACCTCCTTTCACTACCATATCAACAAATAATTACCAAAACCACAATAATAATACACGGGAAGTAATATTTCATCTGGTGTATTATATTAATCTTAAAGAAATTAAAAATTGAAAACTCAATATTGCATACCACTATACAATATTTCTATTTATATATAAGCATGTAGGAGGGACGAACACGCTCCTCCAGCTTGTACTACGAGCTTCACAAATTGTACACTCAATGAATGCTTGTACCATAAGCTATATAACTTGTACACTTTATCCAACTATTTTTATATCCCATGTAGACATATGTCATAGTACTTAATATTTATTCTCTTCTCATGTATAGACGTATGCATTTCAAATTTAATTTTTCGACACATTTATTTCCTCCATGCACTTTTACTTGTTCACTTTTGACTTTTTCTGTTCTAGCTGAATATTTATTCTCTTCTCATCTATAGACATGTACAGTTCAATTTTAATTCTCCTACACAAAATTATTTCCTCCGTGCACTTTAATTTGTTTACTTTTAACTTTTCACATTCTTTAAGAATTAAAAAGAATTAATAAATCCCACGTGGATTTATGTCATAGTACTGAATATTTATTCTCTTCTCATGTATACACGTGTGCACTTTTATTTTAATTCTCCGACACATATTTATTTCCTCCGTGCACTTTTACTTGTTCACTTTTGACGTTTCACGTTTTTGCTGAATATTTATTTTCTTCCCATGTATACATGTATGCACTTCAATTTTAATTATCCGACACATATTTATTTTCTCCGCGCACTTTTACTTGTTCACTTTTAACTTTTCACGTTATAAGAATTAATAAATGAAGTACTCCTTCCGTCCCATATTTCTTTGCCACATTACTTGATTTTTCACGTTCTTTAAGAATTAATAAATGAAGTACCCTCTTCGTCCCATATTACTTGGCCACATTACTATACTTAACTTTTCACATTCTTTAAGAATTAATAAAAATGAAGTACTCCCTTCGTGCATATTACTTGGCCACATCACTAAAAATATATGTCTATTTTTCTATTCTATATTTTTTTTCTTTTCTATTTCTTCTAATATACCTAAGTGTGAAGAGAGGACTAACACATCAATAGAAATTTGTACCACAAACTATATAAATTGTACATTTTAACCAACTACTTTTTTATCCCACATGGTCATATGTTATAGTACTGAATATTTATCTCTTCTCATGTATATACACATGCACTTCAAATTTAATTCTCCGACACATTTATTTTCTCCGTGCACTTATATTTGTTGACTTTTGACTTTTCAAGTTCTTTAAGAATTAAAAAATGAAGTATTCCCTCCATTTCATATTACCTGACCACATTACTAAACTGCTTTTTTACTGAATATTTATTCTCTGCTCATGTATACAAGTAACCACTTCAATTTTAATTGTCCGACACATATTTATTTCGTCCGTGCACTTTTACTTGTTCATAAATGAAGTACTCAACATTACTAAAAATATATGTCCAAATTACTTCTTCATTTATAAAACCAAGACAAAATTAATTAAATCTTTCACATCTTATCCTTTCCGTCCCATATTACTTGGCCACATTACTAAAAACATATGTCCAAGTTACTTGTTCGTTTACAAAACCAAGATAAAATTACAAGATAAAATTAATTAAATCTTTCTCGTCTTACCCTTAGTAATAAATGTTCTTGAAAATAGTCAATTTTGATTAGAATGTATTTATTCGAGAAAGATAGGGATACGATAATAAAATACATCTTTTACTTCTGATTTCTTAAGGGGCGCGCAAAAGGGAAAGTGACAAGTAATATGGGACAGAGAAAGTATATATTTTACCATAATATTCATATTTATTAGTGTGAGTCTCAATAGCCTTCGAAAATAATTTAAAAATGAGTAATTAAAGGGTAAAATTAATAATAAGAACACACAAATATTCACTCATTAATTCCATGGAAATTAATGGCCAGCCCCTTCTGCATGATTCTCTCCGCTCTTCTTGCGTTGCCTAACTTGATGGTCCCCATGATAAATAAAGGAATACAAGAAAAAGGATGACATGTATACAAATATGTACGCCTATAATATATGCGTAGTCGTTATCTTTATATACAATCAATATAATTGAAGTTTCATACTAATTAATAATTACCATAATAGTTTCAACATAATTAAAGTTTCATACTAATTAATAATTACCATATTATTTTATTTCTCTTGATATGTTAACGTGGACAAGTAAAAGTAAACAAAAGGAGTGACTTTTATCCCCGTTTTCCTTCTTTGTCAATACTTTAAACGTAAAGAGAGGGCGAACAATAGCAATGCAAATTTCTACCAAAAGTTATTTTAATTCTCCTACACATAACTTGTTAACTTTTGACTTTTTACGTTCTTTGAGAATTAATAAATAAAGTATATATTTTATCATAATATCCATATTTATTGGTGTATAGTCTCAATAGCCTCAGAAAATGATTTGAAAATGAATAATTAATGTGAAGGGTAAAATAAGAAGAAGATTTTTTTTTCTTGATATGTTAATGTTGAAAAGTAAAAGTAAAGGGAGGAAGTGTCTTTTATCTCTGTTTTCCTTCATTGTCAATACTTTACTTATTTACTCTCCTTTGCGGTCTCTGATATTGTTTCTTTACATTTATAATATGTATTACTTTATATTTTCATTTCAGAATTAAAATTTGGTGATTAATGATATAACATATATCTTTGTTATTTTGATTTCTTTGTAACAATTTGTTTTATCTATAATTGTTAATATAAGAAATTATAATATATTTTTTAATTAATTTAATAAAAATATTTTATTAGTTTTCTTTTAAAAAATCCAATATATGCAACAATGGTTCTTATGTTTAGATCTGAGCAGTTACTTAACTGAAATGGATATCAAGTTGTCGGTATACATATAAAATATTAAAGAATTTGAAAGAAAAAATTTAACAACTTTCATTGTCATGATAATGAGAAAAAAGTTTGACTCTTTCCATCTCAAAGACTTAATTTCATCAACTTTATTTTTTAATTATAACTAAAGTGATGGTACATAAAATACATTTTGTATATGTTGCTATATATAATAACAATTAGAATATTTTTAAAAATTATTTTCAAAATAAAAACTTTAAAGATTGATTAATTAAAATGAATAGACATGTTCGAATCGCTAGTTAAAAACTAAACATAGTAAGCGAGGTCGGCACGACCCACGCTGCAAATAGTCTTTTGATCAAATAATTAAATAAGTTAGAGCATGAAAATTACATTAAAATTAGAAAATCATGAGCCCAAAGTAGACTTGACACTCGTTCTTCAGTACGTCATTGTTGATTTTTGAGATGGAGAAAATAACTCGATAAGCACTGTGGGGACGAAAGGAGTCAACAATGACCCTCATATTTCTTAATCAAATGCTTTCTCCATCTATTAAAAATAGGTGGTGTTTTCACTCTTTTTATTTTATTTTAAAGTAAGTGTTGTTTCACAAAATTAAGACAGTATTAAAAAAATTTAAAAATACTTTTTATTTTTTAGAAGTGAGTAGTTTTCTTAATAGATATTTTCCCCACATAAAAAAGAGTGTCCACTTAAATTTTTTTTCTTGAGTTAAAAAGAACATACACTTATCAAATCAAGAAACAAATAACTCAATTTTTCCAGATATGCCCCTATTGAGTGCTATATGATTAAATCCCAATAGATATTTAATTAAGAATGGTTTAGCCAATTTTTTTTTTCTTATCTAAGAGTTAATATTTTTTTAAGCGGTGTGCAAATGAGTAAGTGAAAAACAGCTCTTATTGTGAAATGCAGGGAGTATTAATATAATAATTTTAATAACTAGAGAATAAAATGGAGACAAAAATAGTAAATGGATTAAAAAAGGCAAAAGAGTTGATTGATTCCAAGTTCCAACAACCGTGTGAATGGAGATCGGATTTTGTTGCTGCTCTCTCTCTCTCATCTATAATAATAATTCTTTTCTTTGACCTTTTTACACGCTTTCTCTCTCTTTACACATTTTCTACCATTTTGTTAACAATTTCCTTCATCTCCCTCACTTTATTCTCCACATTTGTGCTTTCCCTCTCTCTGTAAGCCCCCCCCCCCCCTCTCTCTCTCTGTATATATATATCTACATTTTATCTCTATCTCCTATAATTGCATACATATTTTTATATTTGCATTGTTACAGTGGTAGCTGAATTTCATGGCGAACGTATCGGCGGCGATGATGGTTGATGATAGCATTGAGGATGCCTGTAGTATTTGTCTTGAGCCTTTTAACTCCGATGATCCTCCTGCTGTATGTTATTTCCAAGCTTCGCTTTTTGTTTTCTATGCATTTTACTCTTATATATATATATATATATATATTGCGTAATAGTTAGGGATTGTGTTCCTGTAGAATTTTGTTTTAGCCGTTTAACTTCGATGATCTTCCTGCTCTATGTTATCTCCAAGCTTCGCTCTTGTTTTTTTTTTTTTTTTTTTTTTTTATGTATTTTCCTGTTATACTCCTATAGCGTAAAAGTTAGGGATTTTGTTCTTGTAGAGCTTTATTTACTCGTTTAGCTCTGATGATCTTCCTGCGGTATGTTATCTCCAAGCTTATTTTCTTGCATTTTCTGTAAGTAGCATTTTTTCTTCCATAATTGGCTATATTTTGTTAAAAGTTACCTAGCGTTTGTTTGCCCATAGATTTTGGATCAGATTTTGAAAACTTATCTTCAAAATATTTTCAAGTTCCAAAAACTGGCTGCGCAGACCAGTTTTTGGGGGGAATTTCACTTCCACTCAGAAAACTTCAGACCTTTTTCAAGTAAAATGCTTGTCCAAACACAACTTCAAGTTCCAAAATATCTCAATTTTTCAAGTTTCAATTTTGCTTCTGTCTTTTAGCATTTTCGTGAGCTGTTAATTCCGCTAGTCCTCCTGAGGTATCTTGTCTCCAAGTTTTGCTCCTTTTTTGATCCATTTTCTGTTTTGTTCCAATAAATGCTGTTTGTTTTGTAAAAGTCAAGGCTTTTCTGTTTATTTAGGAGATGTTAGATGACTCTAATGTATGTTGATCCGAATGGATATGAGTTCCACCAGTGTGTAGTTTTCATGCTTTGGAAGTTCTGACAACTTTTTAATGGAATCTGTTGGGGAAAAAACAAGAAAAGAGGAAAAAGTTTGGATCTTGTGGTTTACTTGTTGAAATTTTGTGTGAGATGATAGTCATGTATTTATTTATTGACCGTCATTTGATCAGTGGATTATCATATTACATCGAATCTCTGATTTTGTGTTTTTTAATGTACATAATTTAAGTAACTTTTTTGTCCTTTTCAATAGGAGTTATGTGCACCAAATGTGTATCTTATTCTTCTACAACTGAACCTTGGTCTAATTTCAGGACTCTTTTGTTAACAACCCCTGCCCCCTCTTATATTAGGATTTGCATAATGATAATGTAATTTGCGAAGAAGGGTATGCAAATAATATGCACGAAGTAGTGGTATGATTTATCTTATTTATGGTTAAAATTGCTTGTTTTTATAGTAATCTTTGGAGTATGATGAGATTAGTGTTTTCTTTCTTACCTCTTCTCCAAAGAAAGAGAGAGTATGGTGTGCCTAGTTTCTCTTCTGATCTTGCTGATACATCCATCTAAACAATAGTTTTATGAATTTTACTTATTCTGGTCTAGTGTGATACCGGTTAACCGCAGTGGAACATCATGCTATTAATTGATTTGTCTTATTCTCCCAACTAATTTTACTTTGTGAACTAGTTTAGTAGCGTTTTCGCCAATAATTATTGGACAGTTTTCTTCAGTTTGTTTGACGTAAATGAAGTACGTATCAAAGTGATATTGCAAAGTTTTTGCTGTCTCATGGTGATGTCTTCCTTTGATTCTTGACTTCTTGTGGCAATTCTTGTGTATGCTTGATTATTGTGTTACATTATGTATTTACCCAAGTTTCTTAAATTCGTGTTTTCTTTCAGGTAACAGATTGTAAGCATGAATATCATTTGCAGTGCATTCTTGAATGGTACATTCCAAACTTGTTACTGTATAATGTTTTGGTTAAATGTTAGGAACATTCAGTTCCTCCCCGTGTGCACATTTTTAGCCACCACTGTCTTGGTTGATATGCTCATTGAACATCATGTAAATTCTGTTCAGGTCTCAGAGAAGCAAGGAGTGCCCAATTTGTTGGAGGGTTCTTGCATTGAAGGACCCTGCGAGGTATTTAAGAAATTCTATGGCTAAGAACACAATTGTATAAGAATCAACCATTGACTTTCTCGTGGAATTGGTGTATTATTTATGTAGTTTCCTCCTATGTTGCTCGAACTCTCCAAAAATGATGCCGCACCCATGTGGGATCTTCCAAAAATGCACTACTTTTGGAGGATATGACACGCACCCGGCGGCACTTTTTAAGAGTCCGAGCAACATAGGTTTCCTCGTTCTAGTATCCTACATTAAACTTTTGTCTGCGGCCAAGAGCTGCTAGCTGCAGCACGCAATGCAGCTGGAACTACATATCTGTTTTTTCTGAAAGGAATTTCATATGTTTAAGAGCAAAGCATTCTGATTGATACCTAATTGAGACGTATTTATTTTCCTCTTTTCTGATCTCCAGCCAAGAGTTACTAGCTGCAGTGGAGATTGAAAGGAACATGAGGTCAAGGCTTAATGTTCGTCATACCAACGAAGATGTCGAAGCCAATCATGTGGGTGACATTGCCAAACTTGGAATTGGCTTATTTCTTTCCATTACATTTTGCTTCAGTCATACTGAGTTAGAGTCTTAGTGTTTCCAGGATACTGCGCAGCAGAATGATTCTGATTTTGAGGAGCGAATTATGCGACATTTTGCTGCTGCGACAAGTAGAGTTCGTCTTGTCAACAGAAGGAGAAGACAGGCGTCTTCTGGAATTGGTCCTACACAGGTTGTTCCTTCTGTGCCAGCAGGAGTTAGTTCAGACCAGACACAGAATAATGAATCTACAGCACAATTCCAAGGCTTTGGGTTTTCTGGGGATGGGTCTGCTGCTTCTGCAACTTCATCTAGTATTGGGCCTGCATCATCATCAGTTCCTGCCCATGGAAGTGGTCCTTTTAAGCTTAGGTATGACTGAGGACTATCAAGCTTGATAAATAACTCAGCAGTGTAATGAAGCTAACTACTTAAAATCCATAAGATGCACCATCTCTTAATCCTCAGTGTGGTTACTGAGTGCAATGTAATTATGGCTGCACTACTTTTACATTTATTTATTTTTTGTTAAGTTTTTCGACAATTGATCCGAATTGTATGCCTCACTATTTGGTTACTTGTTGGAATTCCTTCAGCCAACCACCAACATGTGGTCCCCAGGGGTCAAGCTCATCTGAGTTTCTTGCATTTTCTGAATCTATAAAATCCAAATGGTCTTCTGCTTCAGCGAGGTAGAGGAACTCCAATTTTTCATTTACTTGAAAGCTATTTTTACCCCCCCACTAAGATTATTGTTTCTGTTTCAACAGGTATAAGGACTCAATCTCAAAAGGTACTCGTGGTTTTAAGGAAAAATTATTAGCACGCAACACCTCTGTCAAGGAATTTGGCAGAGAAGTTCAGCGTGAGATGAGTGCTGGAATAGCTGGAGTTACTAAAATCATTGAACGACTTGATCTGACTTCAAAACGTACTGGAGCTTCTGAACCAGTATCTGCGTGTACAATGGGTACCTCAAACTTTCCTAGTAGAGGAGTCAGTGAGCAAGGAAATGTGACGTTTCAATCGCATGATGGTTGCAGAAAGAATTCTACAATTGAAGTAACTCCTACCACTCCCTCATTGATCTCTAACACCAACACTGGCCAAATGGAAATTTCTCTTGGAAAGGTTTGTAGTTGGTCCAACTATATCTTGATTAATTATGAAGCTTTACTTGTTTCCGTGTTCATCATCCCTGATGTTGCCAATATGCTTTTCCATTTTGGTATCCAAAGCTTCTGCTGAATTTTTACTGCCTTTAAACAGAAAACTAAACTTTGGAGCCTGATCTGCTTGTATTTATTCCAATTGGATATAGAATTAGCATACAACTGCAGAATTGGAACTTTGACTCAGAAACTAAATAACACCCTCCAAAAGAGAATATGTTACGTACCGTGAGAAAGAAGAGAGTCTGAGAGAAAACTCAGCTTGATTATCCCCTCAAGCCATTGAAGTTTAAATAGCAAAGTGTACATATTCTAAGAAAGGAAAGAGAATCAAAATAAAATAATTATAGGAGTAAATCAAGCTAGACTATATTTACAAGATCCTAGAATATCCATGAGATTCTAACACCCCCCGTCAAGCTGGTGTATATGAATCATATGTACCAAGCTTGTTACAAATATAGCTGATACGAGAACCAGTAAGGGATTTGGTGAAAATATCTGCAAGTTGATCATTTGACTTCACGAATTTTGTACCGATGTCTCCTGAGGGTATTTTCCCCTGACAAAGTGACAATCGATCTAAATGCATTTAGTTCTCTCATAAAACGCCAGATTTGATGCAATGTGAAGTGCAACTTGGTTATACCACACAAGTTTCATCTGACTGATTTCTCCAAACTTTAATTTTTTAAGCAACTGTTCTATCCGAATTAGTTCACAAGTTGCCACAACCATTGCTCGGTATTCGCTTCTGCACTGGATCGAGCAACCACATTTTGTGTTGCTTTTACTGTTCCCGTTCCTTTCTTTTTGAATGCTATGTAATGCTTTCCATATTATTTGTCATGACTTCTTTACTTTCATAAGTTTTTTTGTAAAATTGCTTTGGATTGCTTTCCTTGAGCCGATGGTCTATTGGAGACAATTTCTCTACCTCCACAAGGTAGGGGTAAGATTTGCGTACACTACCCTCCCCTGACCCCAATTATGGTATTACACTGGGTATGTTGTTGTTGTTGTTGCTTTTCCAAGACACCAACCTCTACCTAGAATACAATATCCAGACATAGATTGCCTATCAGAAGATGACCCTTGTCCATTCAGCAGTTGTGTATCCAATAATTGCTCATGACCTCGATCCTCAAAAAGCAATCCCTGGGGTTGAATTTATACATCGAAGGATATGAATAACTACATCCTAGTGACTATCATACAGAGAGCCCATAAACTGATTTACAACACTCACTGGAAAGGCAATTAGGTCGAGTCACCGTGAGATAGTTCAACTTACCAACATACCGCCTATACCTTCTAGGATCATTAAGGGCTCACCTATCATGGTAGAAGTTTAATATCGGATCCATAGGAGTGTCAATGGATCTACAACCTACCATACATGTCTCCTCAAGAATGTCTAAGGCAACTTACGCCGTGAGATGATAATTCTTGATTTGGACTTTGCGATCTCCATGCTTAAGAAATACTTCAATCTGCCTAGTTCCTTTGTCTGGAAATGTTGAAAGAGATGTTGCTCCAATTGAATTATAGCATCTTCATCATTGCCCGTCATAACTATATCATCAACATAAACGACCAAATATATGCATAGATTATGAGTAGTATGTCGATAGAAACATAATGATCAGCCGACCAACACAACCGACTTTGAGGGAGAAAAGCATTCTTGATGTCCGGCTAATAAAGAGGTTAATGGCGAACAACCATGGATAGAAAAAAGACAGACACATGCTATTTTAGCCATGAGGGAGAAAATATTACTGTAATCAAGCTCAAATATCTGAGTATAACATCTGAGTATAACCTTTGGCAACAAGGCTGGCTTTAATTCGATCAATTTGACCATCTAGACAAACTTTAACTGCACACACCTACCGATAACCAACGGTGGATTTACTTGGAGGTAGAGGAACAAGCTCCCAAGTATCACCAGCATCTTTGATCATAGCTTGTCGCCACCCAAGATGGGGTAACGCTTCACCTGTGGGCGTAGGGATAGAAATAGAGGACAAGGATGACACAAAGGCATAAATAATATGGTGATGATAAACTATTATAACTCAAACAAGTATAACAAGGATTGGGATTACGAGTGGATCGAATACGTTTTCGGAGTGCAATCGTGGACTAGGAGGAGACAAGTCTGCAGTAGGCGAAGGATCCAGTACAGGACGTGAATCATCTGGATATGATGATGACAATTCAAGAGTGGAGGGGTTGTAGAAGGTTGAACCGGAGGTGTAGGTGATGGAACTGGAGCTGTAGGTGGTGTAGCTGGAGCTTTAGAAGAAGATGAAGGAGAAGTGACTGAATCTCCAAAAGATCAAACGGGTAACACCTCATAAATGTCTAAGTGATCACCTGGATCTGTATAGTATGGCTGGGTTTCAAAGATGGTAACATCAGCAGTCATAAGGCATAGTTGGAGGTCAGGTGAATAGCATTGATATCCCTTGTTGTGCCCTCGAGTAACCTAGAAATACACATTTAAGAGCACAGGGATGAGGGAGCTAACTTATCTTTTCTTGGAGTAAGGTTATGGACAAAACACGTGCTCCTAAAACACGAGGTGGAAGAGACTCAGTAGCTTTGGCTCGGACATTGTATGTGCTAAAAAATCCACAAAAGAAGTACAAATAATAGATTTCGAACTGAGTAAATCAAATGAGATGTGGTAGAATCCCAAATTCGAACCCAGAATGTCCAAATTCTGGATCTGCCTCTAGATTTTGGAAATGATTATAAGTGAAACAGGAATATGAATGTAATAAGGATGCTCAGTATCTGACACACTAGTGCATTGACAGGACTTTAGGTGCTTGTGCTTCCTATGTTTGTTCCTTTCTATTCCCATATTTCATTTATGCTCCTACCAGAATTACTACAACTTTTTATTTATTTTTCATAGTGCGATGTGTCAGAAAGAGTTTTCACATGACATTTCTTATTCCATCTGTCCCTATGTGCTCAATAGCAAAAAGAATGATGGGTTTTGTTGGATTGCATGATCACCTCATTCAAACTCGAACTTTTTGAAAAAAAAATAAAAAATACTTACAATGTATCTTCGCCATGTCTGTTCATGTGCTTGCTGATTGTTTCATGATCATGTATGTGTAAATACCTTTTGACAAAAGGCTGCTGCAAGACTTGAACCTAGCCTCCTTTTACTTTGATACCATGTTAAATTGTGTTAACACCTCATCTAAAAGTTTAAACTGTTCGAGAAACTTTTATTTATTACTTATGTCTTCGACAAGTCTCATTATAATTACAAACTAGTCAAATCGATAATTCAGAAGTCACAATTCAGCTTCTTTTCCTTGTCTCATAAAAGTGGTAAGGTTTATGAAGCAACTGTAACATGAGATTAGGATTGGAAGTTGGAACATTGCCAAAAATAATTTTGACCATCCATCTCGATGTTCTCATTGTTTTAAAATGATATCTTTCCTCTATTTAATCGTTTCTTTCCCTCTCTTTTTTCCCTCAGAATGGAAACTGATGCTGCAACCCTGTCGAAGTCAGAATAAATGAATGATGCCTGATTATGGTCCTCTTTGTCTCTGCTATCAACTTATAGCATAATTATAATCTGCAAGTGACGTACGTTCTTAAAGGTCAGTTATCGCAGTAGGTGATTGACTTGCGTCCTGCAGTTACTGTGTGGAAATCTGGAGCTTTGATATGCTGTTGGAGAAATTACAGTTTGTGCTTAAGCCTTAAGGTCTCATGACCGGTTCTCTTTACTGTAAACCTGTAGAATAGGAAGATTGCGAAGCAGATAAACTTGTGTAATTAACCATGTCCATTACCTTAATGGATATTCAAGAGTGGATGTCTTATGGACTATCCTTCTTTCTTCTTTATGGTGGTTATATTTTCTTTTTTATTCCGCTTTGCCCAGTTTAGCTGACTTTTACTAACATAATCCAGAAGCTTGAGCCGCCTGATTGACTGCTTGAAAATGCCGCACATCAGAGTAAGCATTAGTTTTTTGTCATCACTTTGTTGCTGTGCACCTAACCTTAGGTGTTGTCATTTATGTGAAATATGGAGGGCAATAGCTAATATACACCAACATGGTCCTCTGATTAATGGATGTCACGGTCATAGCAAATAGTACTTTGGTAATTTAGCAAACTTAGTCTGCATCTTAAAACCAATATTGAATCTGAGAGATAAAATTCAAGCAATTTCTTGAAGAGTATAAACAACAGTACTCTGGTGATTCTACCATGAGATAGCATCTGACCGTATTCCTGATAGTCACTGTAGATAAGGGTTTAACCTGCGGCAGAATCATTATCAGAACAATTGAGTTTAGTGTAGGTAAATGATACCAATATTCTTCTTGATTAGTAAAACACTATCTTGATGGAGAACTTGGCCAGTGAATAGAGTAGTAAGAGTCGTGGGATGCCAATAAGACATAACATGGTGCAATCTCGTAAAGATGTGCAGCCCTGTCCATTGGAGTTGCCGATTCTAAGGTAGAACCGTTATCCTCCGGCAAGGTTGCCGCTTGTAGAGGAATCTACACCAGTCTAGGTGTTACACCATTAACATCAATTCCTATAGCAACAAGTTGAAGAGCTAGTCCTCTAGTAAAGGAAAGGATGGCACCCTTGGTTGAAGCATAGTCTATTGGCCTTGGTGAGCCAACGTAGGCTTGAACTGAAGTAGAATGGATTATACTGCTCCTTCCTCCTATTTGTTTTTAGAGCAGACTCCATTTCATAAGCCATTTAGATTAAAGTTTTATTGTAGTAGAGTCTGGAGGAATGCCTTTTCGAGAGATGTTTAGTTCTGGAAACCCTTAGAAGCTGATCCTCAGTTATTTCTTCAAGGTGGCTGATGCGTTGCTCAGATGCATTGTTAACAAGGAAATGAAATTCATCCATAAGTTTTTACAACTTCCTGGGTTGCACAAATGCTTTAGTATAAGGATCTTTCATCCCCAAAAGTAATGCACGTGTAAATTTAAGATGAAATTCTACTTTGCAGAATTGGTGTAGTAGGTCAGATCAAAATTGTCAATTTGCTTCTCATCATTGCTCCTTCAAATTCCTTTGCGTTGGTAGTACTTTATCATTGATTATAAATTCTCTTTTCCCAGCTTCTACGTGTTTTACTCCGGGCTACAATCGCATCCCTTTTCGTTTTCCTGTGTACAGAAGTCCATGAACATCCAAAAAAGAGCCTACATCTCAGCCATTTAACTGTAATTTGTAGTGCTTTGTTTCTCTCTATTGGTACAAGCATTCTCTTTCTAGATTTGTTAACTCAAATGATTTTCTATGCCTATATCAGAAACTAATTTGTTTTTAAAACGTAACATAAAAGTTATGATGTCTCATTTGTTCTGTAAGATAAATACCAAGCTTTAATATACTCCATTTGGATTGGCTTATTTTAAGTGCTTTTAAGCCATTTTGTTGTATTTGGATAAAATAATAAAAATACTTTCAAGCATTTGTTTTTTAAGCCAAAAGCCAAAAGCTACAATTCCTAACTTATGGCTCATGCTTAAAAGTCACTGGCACTTAAAATAAGGTCATCCAAACAGGCTCTAAGAGTAATATATGTTTGATTACAGTTTTTACTATAATGATATATACACGACAATACTCTAGCAACATTTTAATTTACAGGATAGAGATAGCACTAACGCAAGTTATGCACTCCCAAACCAAATTCAAATATTGCTCATCTTGTTATGATTATTGAGTTGCTAATATGAAAAATGAAAATAAATATTCACATAGTTAACTAAAGACTCAAGTACTCAACCAGACAACGGATTCAAAGTCTTAACCCTGCTTTCGGAATTGTGCATCTTATCCCAACAAAACTTCACGTAATGATGTATGCAGAACTTATTTGAGAATGGACAAAAGGACAAAAAGGCGATTAGAAGCAAATCTAGATCTGTCCCAAAATAACATCTCCGCCAGAAACCTTGAAGTCAGAAGGAGCTTCTTCAACATTGAGAACCTTAACATTCCCATCAACCACATACGCCGACCACCTATGCAACAACAACAATGTTAATTAACAGATGAGTACGTCCCCAGTACAACTTTTATACAACATATATATTTATGTGTACGCATTTGGTCCTAATGGAAAGCAACTGCATCCACTTCTCCATGTTAGTTCAGGGCTTAATTTAAGCTCGCTAAACTTGTGCACATTTCACCGGGATTATCAATTTTGGCATTGACAATTGTTGGATGTAGAATTTTAGTTATTTAGCCACGACGAAGTAGTGAGTTACATAATGATATGAAAACATTGACTCCCTTAAGTTACCTATGAGATCGAGGTCCAAGCAAAGCAGCAGAGAGATCAATTGTTAAGTCCAAACTCTTGTGGAAGCTTCCATCAAAATCACCATAAAACTCAATCTGCATCATAGGATAGTTTTCTCTCAGCCAGACTCATCCCCATTGTTAGAGCAAGTACAAAGAATAACCGTCACAGATACTGTCATGATTTGAAGGAAAAAAAAAAAAACAGCTGATAGATCATGAAATCTTATAATGCTATCAAGTTGCCATAAATCTGAAACAATTCAACTAATGCAACATCAACTAATAATTAGAAAAACATTTGAGAGGTAAAGGTCATAAATCAACAATGCCAGATGTCTAAATAACAGGATCACGAGAATCTTAATCATCGATCTCTCTTGGTTATCTTCCGTCTATCAGTTATTAGTTATCAGTATCCAACTAGGTCACTCAGAGTTGATGTAAAACATAACAATCTACAATATTGAGCTTTGGTTTTTTGATGCTTCATGCAGTATATGAATTATGTCATTCTTGAGAGTATCAATGCCAAAATAAATTTCCAGCCCCATGGAAGATATTTGAGTTTCAGTTGGAATACATTATAATATGGTGAGAGACAAACTTTGAATAAGTTGGAATATATTTTTTTTGGTAAAGTGAATAAGTTGGAATATATTAGCATATCACACGTACAGGAATAATAGTTAGCATTCCTTCCTTTACCAAAATATGCTTTCTGCTGAGAACTGAGAAACAAATAAGTATTTCAAGTCTTCCAAGGACGATAGAAAAGGTCAGAGTAGTTATTAGTGAAGGTTACACTTGCTTAAAGGAAAAGACAGGATGACAAGGCATGGCGGAGTAACTTACAGCTTCTTTGGCTTGTAGCCTTTCTGCCCAACCATTCATAACATACGGATCATTCACAGCAACACAGATCACAGAGTCGATTCCTTTGGCCTTGAACTTATCAATGTTATTCTTGTAGCTAGGTACATGTTGCATTGAACAAACTCCAGTGTACGCCCCCTGGAAATTGTACAAGTAACATTTTTAGGACGATATAAAACTAAGAAAATAAAGAGAAACAGATGTTAAACAAATGGCTATGCAAGAAGACCTCCTATGAAGCAAAGTTCCTACAACAAGCATCAAAGAAACTACAAAGCCTTTCTTTCTTACATCGTGTCTTAGCGTCATTTTATTCTATCTTCTATTCATTTCCAAAGTGTCAGTTATTCAAACCTTCTCCCCTTCTGTATTTTAATTCATATCACATATAATGGTATTAAAATGAGTAATCATGGTAGTCTTGGCTACCTGAACTTTCACATTGTTAGTGAAGGTTCGATTCCCCACTTCGTAATCTCGTTCCCCATTTCCCCTCCCCCTATGTGTAATAAAAAAAAAAAAAAAAAAAAAAAAGAACAGAAAGAATGGTATTAAAAATATCTAAATTTGTGACCCATTGTATCTTTCCTGCAGAAGCAAATATGTGCAACCAACCAAGTGGCAATGTTAATTCAGTAGTATGTAACAATTGGGATTAACAAGATCAAACTATTCTGAAAATTTGCATAAGTAGTACCAGTATTCATTTGTAGTCCCAGGAAGATAAAACATTAGACAAATAAAGCTGATCTCTTCAGTTTAGTCATCAGATGCCTTCTTGATTTCGTACTTTGTATTGGAAGTACAAAAGATCAATTTATTATTTTGTATTGGAAGTAAAAGGAGAAAAGCAAAAAATTACCACTTTTTTTTTCTTATTAGGCTTAAATGGAGGTAAGTGAGATATAGTCGACTCCAACTTGTTTGGGATTGAGGTGTACTAGTTGTTATCATTGTTGTTGATTTCTTATAAGGACTTTTCACCTTTTAAATCCCAATGAAAAGAAAGGAGTTTTTCCTCTCAGCCAAACACAAAACAAAATAAACAAAAGATTAAAGATAAAATGACCATGAATGAAGCACGACAAATTCTCATAATTTGACAAACAACAAGATAAAAAATCCCAGCACTCAAATGGCAGAACCTGCAAGGTTTCACTCTAAGACAAACCCAAAACGTAACACTTGTATGTGAATTCTTACATGATACAAACAAAATTCTTATAATTTGACAACCCCACACTTTCCCTATTCCAATTAAGAAAACAAAAACAAAAATATAGTAACTTGACAACTATTCCTAAGCCCAGAAGTGAAAAATTATAGTAATACAACTACTTCAAAATCACTGGCAATATATATAAGGGAAAGTCAACTTACAGGAAGGCCAAAGATTACAACTTTTTTACCCTGAACACCAACCAAAATACAACACAGTCAGAAATCAAGAACCCCCCCAAAAAAAGGTTAAGAATCAAGAAAAGGGTAATATTAGATAAAAAGATTTCATTTTTAAAAAGAGGGTATGATTACCTTGAATAAATCTTTGAGAGGGGTAGTAGAGAATTTGGAGGAGACACCTTCATCCCAAGATCGAGCTTTTTGTAGAGAAACATTTGGTGCAGCTACAGTAAGATCAGTCCCTACAGAAATAGAAGCATAGGATCTCAGGGTTTGAAACATAGACTTTATCATTGTTGTTCTCTTTAACATTGCTGATGCCATAGTTGCTGATTCTCCCTAACTTTTGTAGTGAGTAGTGATTTTTGGGACCTTCAGTTCAGGTGTTAGCTGGTGATTATAGAATATATGGACAGGGAAAAGATGGGCCTCATTTGAGAAGTCAAACTTGGCCCAATTTTGGTGTCCAACTTCATTTGGTTCCGGGTCATTTGCACTTTTTATCTTATTTTATGCTGGTCTTTAATTTTTGGCCCTCAAGACAAATAACTTTTTTGCATGGTTAAAGTTTATATTTTTGCATTATAACATTCTATGAGTTATGTCTTGCGCCCTTAAGAAACTTATGCTCTGCTAGTCATAATTTGACTTTGAAGGATAAAAATTAAAAACACCAGCCCATTTGAAGAACAAAAACCGTGCAATTAGGCCTGTGCACGAATCAGTTCGGTTTGGTTTTGGCCATCATCGAGTTGAAATTTCGAATTTCGACTTTCTAAAATTCTCAACCAAACTCTATCCATTCTAGGTTCAATTCGATTCGTTTTTTATTATTTCGATTTGGTTACACAAATCGATTTGTACGGTTTATTCGACATTTAAACAAGTAACTATTTCATTTCAGTTTTAGAGTAAACATAACAAAAAATAATGAGATCCTAAATTTGCAGCCTTATAATCAAGATATTAACCAAGAAAAAAGCATAAACTTGCAAGCATAATAGCATATAAGTAGCAAAACAAGAGCTTGACAACTTGTGCAAGCATACAAATCCGCCAACACCACATTGCATGTACCAAATTAGTCATATTAGTCACTAGTGACATATAAATTTGGTTTGTTCGGATCGGTTCGGTTGATAATTGAAGCCAACCGTATCCGAACCGTTAAACCGTAATATTTTACAATTGCATTTGTAAATTGAAATCGAATTGTATTATCCAAATTGAATTATCCGAATTGTTTCGAATCGGTTCAGAAATTCGGATTGAACCGATTTGTGCACAGGCCTACGTGCAATTTCTTCTCTTGAAAAGAGAGGCGGTGGATTAAGGCTGGGCTTGTACTCCAATTTATAGGGTGATTTGCACCAATAGCGTTTTTCAGTGTCACTGTTTAAAATATGATCTCGTTAAAAAATATAGAAAAATAAATATTTCGTTAGAATTTGAATTAAAATCTTAGTGGATCGCCTGAATTTCCTATTTGATATTGGGGCAAGACTTGCCTTAATAACAAGTCATGATGATTGTTAATATTTTGGCCACAAATACTAACGAATCGTCAAGATTTTAATTAGAAGACTTGTCTAGCATCAAGTTATAGTGATCGACAGGATTTTAGCCACAAATACTAACGAATCGCCAGATTTTAGTCACAAGACTTACTTTAACTACAAGTTACGGTGATCATCAGTATTTTGGCCGCGAATTTTGACAAATCATCCGATTTTTCTCGACATTTATGGCTGAAATCTTGGCGATTCATGAGGATTCGGTTGAAATCTTGACTATCGCCATAATTTGTTATGTAGAAATTTCATCAACGTGTCTTTGCATCAAATTTGATCCAAATGACTCTACATTTGATATTAAACCTTCTTAAGCCAATCCCAATCTTTAATATTTTGATTCAACTCAAACATTCAAAAATCAATAGACTCATTTATTTCCTTCTACAAACAAGCTCAGGAAAATCCGGCAAAGATATCTAACGTACGACGCAAATCCTCTAAAATAATTTAGATATGGTTGAGGTTGTTCAAATAGGCAAGTAAATTAAGAGCCTGTTTGGAAAGCCACCTGGTAATTGGAATTGGTGTAATTATTACCCTAGTAATTACACAGCCAAGTAATTACATAGTATTGTAATTACAATGACCTGTTTGTTTGTCATAATATAATTACAGTATAATTACAAGCGTGCTGTTTGATTGTATAAGTGTAATTACACAGTTAGTTTAATTTAAAAATAACATTTGATTATAAAAAATTTAAAATTAATATTTAAAAAATATGTGCCTTTATAAATGATATTAAATTAGTTATTTAATAATACATTGTTTCTTGAAAATATGTTAATTAATAATCATATATTTGTAACTAATATTGTAAAAAATAATTGATATATAAATGTTAATAATTTTTTATTTAATTGATTATAAAATGTAAAAGCATACCTTTTTTGTGAGAACATCATGGGATTGGATGTTTGACAAAAAAAGAATATTTATAAATATAATGCCATACCATTATTCACATGTTTGACAATAATTCTATCAACTGTAAATGAAAAATAAACAACATGCAATGTGAAATAACAAGTCAATAGTACTAAAGCAAATATTCTTAAAATGGAAAATATAACCCAAATTCAAAATCCAAAAGAAAAAATTTTAACATAATACTCTTATGTCAAATTCCTACATTACATAAGTAAGTTTCAACGTAATATAAGTAAATACTCCTATAATTCAAAAGAAAGAGAAAATATAAGTCTATAACCTCATTCACAATGAAATTCTACTTTAATAACGTCGCTCATTATATGCCAAGTTTGTTAATGACTTATTCTTTCTAATATTAAGAGATGTAGTTTCAAAAATTAGAATATTAACACGGTTATGCTAAATGAATAAAATAAAATAAAAATACGAGCAATTACATGGAACCACAAAAATTAAAGGTTGAGAATGAGAAGAAAGGAAATGAAATATAAATGGCTTAATACCTAAATGGACCCTTAAACTTGACATGTTTTGTACGATAGGCATATAAAGTAACAAGGTGACCAGATAGACACTTAAACTTGCTCAAAGTGTATTTTTTAAACACATTTCTCCATCTGGCAACTCGCGTGTCGTGACTTTTATCCTAAGCGCGTGAAGGTTTTTAAAATTGCTGAGTCAGAATACAAGGCAATAAAAAAAAAACTTTATATAACTTATACCCATCTTCTTCCTGCTAACCACACCATTAAAGCCAGAAGATTCACATTTCTTGTTGTCTCTGCAATAAATCTACATTCTCTTTGTTTCTAAATATTCCTTCTTCAAAATAGTTTATAGTTTTGTTAAATTAAATTTTATAGGCTAGTATAATCTGACACCATACGTTAGATCTAATTTTTCTAGTTAACACAACATTAGACAAATAGTAAAATGCTCTTAATAGAAATACAGAACTGAAACATTTGGCGTAGTTGAAAGGACCGCCAACACCACTTTGTCAACAAAATTTTAATAAAAGTAGAAAATTGAAATAGATACCATCAAGAAACTTTCGGCTATCCTTGTGCTATAATTACTACAATTAAAGCTCAAAATATGAGCTGCAAAAGAGTTGCTTCCAGACCACAAAACAACTAGTGTTGAAGAAATTAATATAACATCCCAAAAAGCAAAACAAGTTGTGCTAAAGCACTTGATTTACAAAAGTCCTCCTCCTAAAGTGATTCTTAAATACGGCAAAACAGTTGCATCTTCACTGGGTCACTCTATATCATTTGATGAAGCAAAATTTTTCAATTTTTTTCTGGCACTTGCAACAATGTTTTTGTGATGCTGAATTTGGGAAGTGGTTATAGCTTTCTTGCCTTTCCGTTTGAGAGCATGAGGTCGAAAGCCAAGATCAATATTGGTATCAGCTACATTTTTCAGAAGTCCGGGTGTTAGAACTCTTTCACTTGTTGTGCAAAGCTTGTTCTTTGTTTTCTCTAAGCACTTATGAGCTGGATAATACGTCCTCACCATAAAATTTTTGTTTTCCTTGTCCTCAGATGCATACAGCTCCCACTTAGAGTTTTCATTTGTACACCTAGCCCTGACTCTTTGCTTTTCATTTGGTTTTAACTTTAATTGTGCCTTGTTTTGAATAGCATAATCTGCCACAACTTTCTGGAATTCAATAGCACTGTCAAAGATCATACCTGGTTGGACTATATTTTCTTACATGGAAAATTATTTATTTATTTGCTACATAATTGGCGTTTGGACCTCACGCACAAGTCTTCAATACAAATGTGTTTGACAAATACACTTTGAGCAAGTTTAAGTGTCTATCTGGTCACCTTATAAGTTTATATGTTTATCTTACAAAACATGCCAAGTTTAAGGGTCTATCAAGGTATTAAGCCAATATAAATACTTAAAAAGAAAAATATATTTTAAAAAATAAAAATAATTAAAAAGTAAAAATAAAAAATTAAATAATAGAAATAAAAAATAAATTAGAAAAGAAATTAAATAAATTAAATAATAGAAATAAAAAATAAATTAAAAAAGAAAAGAAATAAACAATAAGGTAACCATGTAATTACAGGGTGTGATTACACCCAATTCTCAGCGCCCCCTTTGAGAATTGGAGAGTATAATTACACCCTCTCAATTACACCCAATTCCCACCTAACTGTGTAATTACCTGGTCAAACAAACATGCCAAACTATGTAATTACACCCAATTCCAATTACCTGGCTGGCTTTCCAAACATGCCCTAAGTTTTGTTTCTAGATCTCACTAATTTGTATATATACTTGCCCCGTTGGTTCTTGTTTTATTTCTTCTTGTACATTCATTTTTTTTTTAATGAAAATTTATTTTTTATTTTAATTCAATTTTTCCAAATAAATAATTTATGCTTCTCATTAAAAGATTGTAATGACTCGACTCTAACTTTGAAGTTTAACGTTGTATACGGGTTAAACCGAGGTAACTGATATCCTCGGTTTCTCGACATGAAAACTATGCTCGGTCGATATGAGATCGATCTGATCGGGGATCGAGCAGAATTTGGACATTGAGGCAGGTTGAAGTGGCAGTTAGTCACCATGATAAGAAAATCGAAATATCCGGCTGATGGCGGATATTTCGACACCGATCACGCCAACAGTTGTCAACTGATTTTATTTGATTTTATTCCTTATTTAGTGTTGTACTAGGGTTGGGACTCCTCTACTATATAAATGAGAGACCCCCCTTTTATTTTGGCTAGGTTTTTTCCCCCAGAAAGAGAGTAGCATATTCATATTTCAAACAAGCAACAACATCATCAGTACTGTTTATCCTCCTTATTTCACTGTTCGGAATTCGCCGTTCGGCCCCGTACATTGACCTCGACCCCGATATTCGAGGTCAATCGGTGCCTTCCATAACTAGATTTGTAGTCTGATTTTGTGCTATTATTAGCTATAAAACTATAAATTGTATTAAATTAAACCACATATCGTTGGCTTCGTCTATAAATTCAATTGTTAACCATTTTTAGGGTAAACAGTTTGGCACCCGCCGTGGGGCCTGGGATAATAGTGGTGGTTTAATACAAGTTCTGATTACACTTGATATTTTACACTTGTTCTTTGAGGTTTGATTTCAGGTCTACCAGACATGTCGGACTCCCATTCTATCAATTTTCACGATGAGTCAAGCCATCACGAGCACAACGAGAAGGGCGTACCTAACAACAACATAACCCCAGTTAATCCTGACCAGGTCGGGTCATCGGTGGGTAACGTGCCGACCGGTGGGGATAATGGAACCATGCTGCAACAGCTCCAAAACCAGTTGGACATGGCTATGGCCCAACTGCACGCCCAACAAGAGATTATAGCACAATTGCAAAACCAAAATCAAGCACCCAATGTTGCTCCATCAAAACAAACTGAGGAAACGGAAGAGAGGCTCGCTACTCGGAATAGCGAGAACCATCTCGGGCAGAGTGTCGAGCTGATAAGGATGCTCGAAGAACTAACGAAAAGAGTCGAATCCGGCGAAAAGAAAATAGAGGCGAACGACAAGAAGGTGGAGAACTACAATACAAGGGTCGACCAGATTCCTGGGGCACCTCCGGTGTTGAAGGGACCGAATTCGAAAAGATTCGTCCAAATGCCTTTTCCGCCAAGCACTGCGCCAATGAAAATCCCAAAGAGATTTCGCATGCACGATATCCCGAAGTATAACGGGACAACGGACCCAAACGAACATGTGACTACGTACACATGCGCTATTAAAGGCAACGATCGCGCTGACGATGAAAGGGAGTCGGTGTTGCTTAAGAAATTCGGGGAAACACTGTCCAAGGGAGCAATGATATGGTATCATAACTTGCCCGAACATTCGATTGATTCATTTGCCATGCTCGTGGATGCTTTTGTCAAAGCTCACGCGGGAGCCATCAAGGTCAAAACCCGAAAATCGGACTTGTTCAACGTTAAGCAGCGAGATGATGAAACCCTCCGCGAGTTTGTGGTCCAGTTTCAAATGGAGCGCGTAGACTTACCTCCGGTCACTGATGATTGGGCCGTTCAGGCTTTCACTCAGGGGCTCAACTCAAGAAGCTCGGTCACATCTATAGAGCTAAAGCAAAATCTGATAGAGTATTCGGAAATCGCTTGGGCTGATGTACACAACAGGTATCAATGGAAGATCAGGGTCGAAAATGATAAGATTTTGAGAGCCGCCTCAGTATCATGGCATTCCGATAAAGGGAATGATCGATCGACGAGAACGACAGATCGAGATTCAAGACCATCATATGACAGGTATCAACCTCACCCACCTGACCGAAGGGGCAACGAGCGCAACATCGAATCTAGCAAGAACGATAGAAGGAATGATCGAAGGAACGATCGATGCCCAAGTAATCGTGGATTGATGAACATAAATGTTGTCAATAGAACCTCGGGAAATAGAGAAATTCCAAGGTTATCCGAGTATAATTTCTACGTCGATGTAGCGACCTTAGCAGCGGCCGTTATCCGTAACAAAGAAACGAGGCACCCAAGGCCAATCCAATCTGATCTAGAGAAGCGGGATAAAAGCCTTATTTGCAAATATCATCACACTCACGGCTATCGAATCGAAGATTGTCGGCAGCTGAGAGAGGAGGTTGCCCGTCTGTTTAATTTGGGACACCTTCGAGAATTTCTAAGTGAACGAGCAAAAACTCACTTCAAGAACGTGGACGCCAACAAGCAAGATAGACTGGAAGAGCCTCAGCAAGTGATACACATGATCATGGGAGGAACGGACGTTCCCCTGGGGCCGTTAGCGAAACACACCAAAGTTTCCATAATAAGGGAAAAGCGTATTCGGAATTATGACCCCGACGATCCCATCTCGTTCAGTGACGAGGACATGGAAGGCATCGTTTAGCAACATAACGACGCACTAGTAATATCTGTCATTGTCAATAAATTTAGAATTAAAAGTGTGCTAATTGATCTAGGTAGCTCGGCTAATATCATCCGATGGAGAGTTATTGAGCAGCTGGGACTACTAGATCAAATCGTGCCAACAATACGAGTCCTCAACGGATTCAACATGGCCTGCGAAACGACGAAGGGTGAAATCACCTTACCGATCAACACGGCAGGAACTACGCAGCAGACCAAATTTTATGTGATAGAGGGAGACATGAGATACAATGCATTATTGTGAAGACCGTGGATTCACCTCATGAAAGCGGTCCCCTCAACTATGCCTTAGGCGTTGAAATTCTGAACCTCAGAGGGGATCAAAACCGTTCATGGTAAGCAACAGGACGCCAAGGAAATGTTCGCGGTCGAAGAATTTGTTAAGACGTCGAAGATATCGGATTGGAACGAAGGGGAAAGTGCCAAATAGCAATCACAGACTCCGATCCCGGAGTCCTCAGAAGATCGAAATAGGAACACACCAGACGAAGAGTTAGAGTTCGGATTTCCAAGGACCTTTGTGGTGCCCGATGATTCAGATGCCACTAAATCCACAGTCGAAGAACTCGAGCAAGTCATATTGTTCGTTCATTTACCGGACAAGAAGGTATACCTGAGCACGGGGCTAACCTCCGAGCTCAGGAAAAAATTTATTGAATTTCTTAAAAATAAATCAGATTGCTTTGCCTGGTCCCATTTAGACATGACAGGTATCCTACCGGAGGTGACAACACACAAGTTGAGTCTGGATCTAAGTTTTTCTCCCGTCAAACAAAAGCGGAGGCCGCAGCCCGAGGTAAAGCATGCATTCATCAAAGACGAGGTAACTAAGCTCCTTAACATAGGATCCATTCGAGAGGTTAAATACCCATACTGGTTAGCTAATGTTGTAGTAGTGCCTAAAAAGGGAAATAAATTTAGAATGTGCGTAGAGTATAAAGATTTAAACAAGGCTTGTAGGTCACAATACTGTTGACACCCAATTTTGTCCCGCCTCTCTTCCAAAATACCTATTTTACGCTTCTAACATTTTCTGGAAAATTAAAAAATATATATATTATATTTACTATAATTATTAGCCTTTTATCAAAGCCGGTGTTTCATTATTATATTACAGTTACTAATTATTCTTATTATTATTATTATTATTATTATTATTATTATTATTATTATTATTATTATTATTATTATTATCATTTTCGGCATTTTACCAGCTCACGCACGCGCATCGCATTTATCTTTGCATAATTAGAATAATAGTATTTATTTACCGTGGACTTTCAAAAAAAGAAATATATTATTGCACGACTATTATAACACCATATAATCTTATTACCCGAGTCCTAATAATCACACATTTTTGTATTAAGCAATATTTTGTCACCCTTGGTATATCATTAATTAAAATGGGTCTTTTATTCAAGTGCAGAAGCCAAACTATTTCTTGCACTCAGTCCGTATTTTTGATTTATCGGATTCCAAATCAAAGTCCAATCAACTCATAAATATTTTCTGACCAGCCTATATTTTTTACCCTAATTTTTAGATCAGTCCGTGTTTTAATGCGCTGGCCCATTCTTTTAATACCCGGTCTAAAAATTGACCCAGTCCACAAATGGACCGGGTCTGACCCGTTTTACACAAAATAAGGGTTTCCCCTCATCTTCCCTTTCATTTTTCGTTCCCCCCCCACCGCCGCACTTCCACCTTTCCCTTCCACCGCCGCTTCACCTCCCTCGCCTTCCTCTCATCGCCACCCCCCATTTCCGCCGCTCTTCCCTCTCTTCTTTCCTCTCTCCTTCCCTTTTACCCTAAAACCCCCACTGCCATCCCACGCCTCTGTTCCCCACTAATTTTCTCCTCACGTTCTTCCCTCTATCTCCCACGCTGCTCACTGCCGCTCCACTACCACGTTATCCCTGACACCCCACTCGTCTGACACTACACCTCTGACACCACCCCCACGCCGCTCCGTGCCCATACTTCTGACACCCCCGTGCGTCTGTTCCCCTCGCGCTCCACTCTCTCTTCTTCACGCGAAAATCCTGACCATCTACTATAAATAATCGTTTTCCAGTCTATCTGGAGATGGGGATTTTGGATTTGAAAAACCCCTATAAAGAAATCGAGACAGTCCTGAAAAAAGGGATTTTTGGGATTCATAAAGTCTTTCCAAAGAACAAATTTCGTTTTATCTGTGAAAAAAACCCCTAAAGTTTCGAACTTTTTTTTTAATCGCTTCAAATTCCCGTCTAAAATTATCAAATCTTCATCAGTTTTTAATATTTGGGATATTCATTTGAAAACAAAGGATTATTCTGATTCTTTTTTTTTTGTTTCCCGCGATTGATTCAAGTCCGTATAAATTTGAAACCAGAGTCTCAAATCGTCGAGGTAAATCTGAAAAACCCGCACCCACTTCGTTGCACCCGAAGGAGGTAATTCTCCATTATTTTCTTTTATTTTTGTTGCATTTTCTGTTGTTCTGTGTTATTTTAGTTTTATTGTTTCCATAATTCAAGTGTGTTAGTTTCAAGTTTAAGTTATTCTAATTCGATAGATAAATCTGTTTCTATATTAGTCTGTTTTATGTGGTTAAGCATGTTCATTTGTGAGAATTCAGTTTAGTTTGTTAAGAATGTAAACAACCCTTCCTTAGTTGGTTTAATTTCAGCTTAGTAATTTATATGGATTATGTGTTCATACTGGTGTAGCCTGATCCAAATACATATTGATTTATCATTAGCCTGCATAAGCATGTTTATTTATCTTAAATAAGTAATAACAATGTTCTGCTTGAATTACTGTTCCTTCTGTTAATCAAAAAATATGATTTTAACATGACAACATGTTATTAAAGTAACCAAATCAGTAGCGTATACCATATGTTCTAAGTATTTTGTTAAATTAGTTTGATTAGTTAGCCACTGTTACCATGTCTATTATGGTCCTTTTAGGTGAGTACAAACCAAATGTCTCCCATGTGAATATGTGCTATGTTGACCCTCAGTATATCACAGTTTAGCTTAATCCCTGTTATAAACTCTGGCCAATCAAAATGATGGCAAATCTTGTGTTTCGGGTGGAATTTGTCTGAATCAGTGGGATGTTTTAATATGATTCAATCTAGTCTATAAGTTGTTTCGATTGAGTCCTGTTTGATTATGTGTCATAATCATACCCAAGAACTCATTGGATGCTTCAATTGTTGTTCTCTTACCTGAGTATTACAAACCTGCGTAAATGCTCTGTGTTAATATCATGTTAAAACAAACCATTGAAATAGATAAACCTTAAGGACTGCTCTGTTTGATGCATGAATTTATTATGGTGATTTCGCTTTTCTTTTGAGTCGATCTGTTATGCATATTTCAGCCTGCAAATCAGTTAATTTTGTCGAATTTATGGCTATGCTTAAATAGTGTTCAAAGAATAATGTTGAAATTTCCTACATACGTTGGTTTGGTTTAGGGCATATGGTATGGTGTTTGGTTAACATGATTCATAACTAGGAATTGTTTTGTGTGTTTGATAAAAAACTGCTATACCCTAATGAATTAGGAGTTTAGGAGTTTGTGTATGGAAGCTGCTTGTGTATGGAAGCTGTTTGGGTATGGACAAATGTTTGAGTTAGAGAATCCCTATCTCTAAAGACTCCTAATTTTCTTAAAGTGATCTGTTTGTCTAGTATATATCGCTCGTTATGTAGGAAACGTGATTGAATACCATGAATATGAGCTAAAATGTGATTGAATACCATGAATATCCTTCCTGAATTCAGTGGATATTCGTATGCCATGTCTAGGCCTGATATGTGTTGTGCACTGCCAATACATTTAATCTATATTCCGAGCACCTTCAAGTGAATGAATTAGCAGATCTACTACTGTTTGAATTTTGTGCATTGCTGCAAGTATATTTCAATTGGTTTATGTATATTACATATATTGTTGGTATATCCCTATTTGAAATAGTTATGAATATGTATACATAGTGTATACATAATTCGCTGATTGTTTTGCAAGTCTATATTTCATGTGTCTTAACATCATTTATTGATCATCTACTAATCCTTTTTCTTCCGTTTTATGCATGAACATCGCATACGAGTCCGAAAGACTCGTTCTTCCTCCGCATTCGGTTTGGGCTAAAAGCTCAATGTGATCTCTCTCTATCCAGCCCCTATCTGCAGCAAAGGGAAAAAATATGAATTATGGGCCAAGCCCAATAGATGTGGACAACCCACAGCATGTTAAAAAAAAAAAAAAAAAAGTGGGCTGAGCCCACTCCCGTCACAGTCCAGATTACGGCAGTTTTAAAAATGGGTTGAGCCCATTTAACTTATTTATTCCTCTATTTTATCTTTTTTGCATTTTTATTTGTATTATGCAATTGATTCTTTGTTTGTTATATTAATTTAGATAAACCTTAGCAAAAGTCGTAAGTTAGTTGAATGGGACGGGTGGATTAAACCAAGCGTCTAAATATTTCATCTTGAGAAATGTCTCTAATATGCAAACATGACCAGTTTTTGTTTAGCTCTTCAAGTTTGAACCAACCATGCATTTTTTAAATTAAGCATAGTAGATAAAGATAATAAAAACGGATAAAAGAAATCTATTAACTCCTTCGTTTTTATTCGTATTTCTAAAAATTTAAATTTAATTAATACCCCATTGTTTAGTTCGTTCAAATATTCATTGTGTAAGTTCGCATCTTCTTCTATTTTTATGTAAATCATCATATTTTGCAAACTTCATCTTCATGCCACTTCCTTTAAAACTATTATTAACGATTATAAATTTTATTTAAAAAATAGCATCCTAAGATTCCCCTTTATACAAATATTAGTCTTGTTTTCAATAGTCTCTCATATTCAGTCTTAATAACCTTTATAAGTCTTATTCTAAAAAGGCATTTAAAGTTTCTTTATACAAATTATTATATATTTTCTGTAAATATTATTTCAACTAACATCATTTTCTTTTAAAAACTCCAGCAAATATCTTAAAGTCATTTTCTAAATTTTAAATCTTATATTTACTCTCAATTAATTAACCTAAGTTTAGTCGGATAACCGTAAGTTAACGGATCCTAAAGGATGCCTAATCCCTTCCCTTTAGGATAATATAGAGCCCTTACCTAGAATCACACTGGTTAAGCAGACTATTAATTGAGGTTTAGTTTTAACTTTTCCTTAGTTAACCTCTAGGTGTCCTAATTCACCGTTAAATTAATTAGGTGGCGACTCCTTTAAACAAAAACAAATAGGAATCACCAATACGTCATACTCCTAAATCTAACCCGGTTAAAATGGGGTGTGACAGCTTGGCGACTCTGCTGGGGAATTTAGGCTCTTAACCATAACAACTTAGGTTAATAAAATTTTGTTGGATATTTTGTTTGTTTCGCTTTATTTTTCCTATATTGTTGCTTTATATGTTTTTAAGTATTTGTTATTGTTCCTTATGTGCGTTTTCTATGTAATATGTATATTACTGCTTTCCTTAAACTGGCATTCCGTTCATATCTCCTCCATTTTTTCGAAAACTCACACTATCACACGTACACGCGAGGTGTGTTTTGCGCACCCGCAAATCTCTTAATAGAATCCAAATTTTAGGAGAGTTGGCATATGCGCGGGGTGCCCGAGTAACGGGGACCGCGTAGCCTTCTCACTCGAGCAGTCCGCTCGGGAACCTTGTGTCTAGTAAACCCACTCTTAATCTACCTAGGGTATAGCGAAACCAAAACCTTGTAAGGACATGCATCATTTTAAACCTAGGAAGCTTAATACCCTTGGTGTATTAAGTTCATTAGTCAACCTCACCAAATGTGCAAATGAGTTTATGACTCTAAGTGACACTATTCACTATCTACGTGCATTATTTGAAGGACAAATATGTGGAATATGTGGACCTAGTACTCTATAAGATAAATATTTCAAGGAAACTGACCTTTTGTCGCAGGTTGCGTGAAGCATTCAATTAATGCCGGAGGTTGAGGACAACCAAAGGAAATTAGTGGAGTTGAAGTATTAGACATCTTAGATTAACTTTGAGATGTATTATCGATTGGCATGTAATAATTTTCTTTTATCCTTGTGAATCAGTTTTAGGAGGAGTTGTGGAATGATACATAAAGACATGTTTGTCCTTCAAATATTCGTTAGGCCTACCTCTGGCATAAAGAGGTCCCTTGCATTATAGAACGCGATGTATTATGTGCAATAGTGAGCTTATGTGCAATAATATGTCATTATCGTATACTGACTCGTTTTCTTTCTCTTCTTTCTTTCTTTTATCTTTTTATTTTTAACTCATTTTCAAAACAAAAGGTTGACTTGTGTTGAAGGGAAGCTGGCGGAGCATTCATATTTCACAAAAGTCTAAAGCCAATAAATTAGACTCTAGCTCATCATTAATCACCTGGTTAACCAAAAGACTCGTTCTAAAATGGAGCAAATTTTGATCAATGCAACCACTTCATCTTAGTCATCTCTTAGTTTACCGATCACAAGTAATCCCACATCCTTTAATGAACCAGAAACACATTTGGAGATAGCAGTTTGCTGAATTAAGCCACATGACACTTCAAAATCGTGTCATTTTCTTAAACTCCACCACATGTGACTCCATTTCAGGGGGTTCGTTAGACTTTGCCTATGCCAGATTCTCAAAACAAGCAAGCTATTTTACCTCTTCTCGACCAGCTCATTTCAATTTAGGCAACCCACATCGGGTTCGGTCCTCTCTTTTATTAAAAACAAAACTCAAAAGTTTTTATTTTGATCACGAACTACGTCTGGCCTGATTCCTTTGGGGATACGTAGGCAACCCGAGGCGGGTTCGGCCCTTCTATTTTAAAATTCTTATTTTTTAGTTTGTCCAAACATTTTGGTTCCTATAAAATACATAAGGATTTTTATACAAGACTTGGTCTTCCCACCGTTTAAATTCATGTGTCTTAGTATCTTGAAACTGGGACAAATTTTTGAAATCGGTCAAATCACTTTCAAAAATTTTTCATTACAACTTTCTCACTTGTCGATTGTTTAGAACCAGGCGTTTCCAGGACTTGAAACTGGGACAAATTTTGAAGTCGGTCAAATCACTTTCAAAAAACTTTCATTATAAGTTCTTATTTTTCAATTGTCCAAAATCAAGCATCTCTAGGACTGAAACTGGGATAAAATTTTTAGAAGTAGCATAAAAGTGGTCTTAAATAAAAGTCCATCCATATTTCTAAAATATGAATAAATTCAAAAATCGAGTCTTCTTAATCATTTTACAGATTAGAGCCACTAAGTATTTCCTTTCAAAGTCATCCAAATCTCATTACTTTTGTTTTCGAAATACATTTTTTGTATAATTGAAACTCCCCGGCAAACCAAGATATGTGGTGAGACATCGAAGAACGTGGACGCGACCGAGACAAAAATCAAGGGCCAAGTTCCCCGACATGCACAAGTCAACCAATTTTCTTTTAAACTCACAATTTTTCTTTGTTGAGACAGGTCCAATTAACATGAACATGGTGCATATATTAAATTATGGGCGTGATCAAAGAGTTAAATTTCTTCAAAATGCAAATATTCTTCAGCGTGGATGCAAAGGTAGCTTATGCCGAACGATGGACGTCGTTCCACTCATCACGAAATTTCGATTGCAACAGTGCACACAAGTTCATCTTCTCAACCAAGGGCTGTAAGTGTAATTCTTTCAGACCCAGCTATTTATGCTTATCACTAACAGTTGTTTTAGCTCGTGACATTCCTCGATGGATCGAATACATACAATCATGGACACTGACCTTGATCACCTGTTATTGGTTAGAATTTCTCAATTTCGTCATCACTTTATACATGTTCAAATCATTATCAAATTCTTTTAGAATGGGTATTTTAATAAGATAACGAAATCGAAATATTGCATCGTATTGTGGGGTTAATTATAGATTTAACTTCCGTCACAACGGGACATGGATTAAGATGTGGATATCTTTTTACAACACTATTTCTAAAGTGGACGTGGATTTACATTTACATTGTGGATGCGAGCATGGAAGTGGAAATAGAATTATATTACAAAAAAATATACATATAATTGTAGAAAGTGGATACAGATTTATGTTTTCGAAAGTAAAAGTGGATTTATTTTTGCGCCGTATAATGCAGACGTGAAAGTAGATGTAAATTTACTGTTGTACCGTATAATACGGACGTCAAAGTCGATGTGGATTTATATTTTGTACCGTGAAATGCGGACGTAGATTTATATTTTGAACTGTGAAAGTGGACTTGGATTTATTTTTCTTCACCCTGAAAGTGGATGTGGATTTACATTTTTGCACCATGGGAAGTGGACATGATATAGGCACCCACCTTAGAATGCGGGTATTTCAATTTCAAATTTAGGCACCCACCTTAGAATGCGGGTATTTCAATGTTCAAATTAGGCACCCACCTTAGAATGCGGGTATGTCAATTTTCAATTTAGGCACCCACCTTAGAATGCGGGTATTTCAATGTTCAATTTAGGCACCCACCTTAGAATGCGGGTATGTCAATTTCAATCCAGGCACCCACCTTAGAATGCGGGTATTTCAATGTTCAATTCAGGCACCCACCTCCGAATGCGGGTATTTTATATTTCAGTGCAGGCACCCACCTCCGAATGCGGGTATTTTATATTTCAATTCAGGCACCCACCTCCGAATGCGGGTATCTTATATTTTATTTCAGGCACCCACCTCCGAATGCGGGTATTTTATATTTCAGTTCAGGCACCCACCTCCGAATGCGGGAATCTTATATTTTATTTCAGGCACCCACCTCCGAATGCGGGTATTTTATATTCAAAGTTCAGGCACCACCTCCGAATGCGGGTATTTTATATTTCAGTGCAGGCACCCACCTCCGAATGCGGGTATTTTATATTTCAGTGCAGGCACCCACCTCCGAATGCGGGTATTTTATATTTCAGTACAGGCACCCACCTCCGAATGCGGGAATCTTATATTTTATTTCAGGCACCCACCTCCGAATGCGGGTATTTTATATTCAAAGTTCAGGCACCACCTCCGAATGCGGGTATTTTATATTTCAGTGTAGGCACCCACCTCCGAATGCGGGTATCTTATATTTCAGTTCGGGCACCACCTCCGAATGTGGTTTCAACTTTCGAAGCAGGGGTTGGAAGTGTAACTTCTCCAACCCTGTCTTATTTACATATATATTTCTTTATTGCTAACATTTGTTTTAGCTGGTCGCTTTGAACAATATCGAAGTTGGCATCACACATCAAATCGTGGAACTTTTTCTTCGGCAGCGAACTGGGGCAATTCGTCGGGAAAGATAATCAGACTTCCCGACACGGGTCAAAGATCTACCTCGAACACTCGTCTCTAATTACAAGTATTATCTTGCATTCCAGCAATTCAATTTTCAGAATTCTCAAGTTTCTATCATAATACCGGTGTTATCATAATTCAACACTGGGACCATATTTTGCAAGTTTCGCGCCAATTGGGGTTCAAGTGTCGTAATTATCCCAGAACTACACTCGACCTGATTCTCGTAAAGCCCGAGATATGTAGGCAACTCAGAGACCGGAGTTCGGTCATAATCCTCTCAAGTTTCCTTTAGCCGGGACAAAATAGGCTACTGAGTCAACGTCTTTGCCCGACAACTCTTTCATCATTACCGGGCAAAGAGGGACAAGTTGTTGACACCCAATTTTGTCCCGCCTCTCTTCCAAAATACCTATTTTACGCTTCTAACATTTTCTGGAAAATTAAAAAATATATATATTATATTTACTATAATTATTAGCCTTTTATCAAAGCCGGTGTTTCATTATTATATTACAGTTACTAATTATTCTTATTATTATTATTATTATTATTATTATTATTATTATCATTTTCGGCATTTTACCAGCTCACGCACGCGCATCGCATTTATCTTTGCATAATTAGAATAATAGTATTTATTTACCGTGGACTTTCAAAAAAAGAAATATATTATTGCACGACTATTATAACACCATATAATCTTATTACCCGAGTCCTAATAATTACACATTTTTGTATTAAGCAATATTTTGTCACCCTTGGTATATCATTAATTAAAATGGGTCTTTTATTCAAGTGCAGAAGCCAAACTATTTCTTGCACTCAGTCCGTATTTTTGATTTATCGGATTCCAAATCAAAGTCCAATCAACTCATAAATATTTTCTGACCAGCCTATATTTTTTACCCTAATTTTTAGATCAGTCCGTGTTTTAATGCGCTGGCCCATTCTTTTAATACCCGGTCTAAAAATTGACCCAGTCCACAAATGGACCGGGTCTGACCCGTTTTACACAAAATAAGGGTTTCCCCTCATCTTCCCTTTCATTTTTCGTTCCCCCCCCCCACCGCCGCACTTCCACCTTTCCCTTCCACCGCCGCTTCACCTCCCTCGCCTTCCTCTCATCGCCACCCCCCATTTCCGCCGCTCTTCCCTCTCTTCTTTCCTCTCTCCTTCCCTTTTACCCTAAAACCCCCACTGCCATCCCACGCCTCTGTTCCCCACTAATTTTCTCCTCACGTTCTTCCCTCTATCTCCCACGCTGCTCACTGCCGCTCCACTACCACGTTATCCCTGACACCCCACTCGTCTGACACTACACCTCTGACACCACCCCCACGCCGCTCCGTGCCCATACTTCTGACACCCCCGTGCGTCTGTTCCCCTCGCGCTCCACTCTCTCTTCTTCACGCGAAAATCCTGACCATCTACTATAAATAATCGTTTTCCAGTCTATCTGGAGATGGGGATTTTGGATTTGAAAAACCCCTATAAAGAAATCGAGACAGTCCTGAAAAAAGGGATTTTTGGGATTCATAAAGTCTTTCCAAAGAACAAATTTCGTTTTATCTGTGAAAAAAACCCCTAAAGTTTCGAACTTTTTTTTTAATCGCTTCAAATTCCCGTCTAAAATTATCAAATCTTCATCAGTTTTTAATATTTGGGATATTCATTTGAAAACAAAGGATTATTCTGATTCTTTTTTTTTTGTTTCCCGCGATTGATTCAAGTCCGTATAAATTTGAAACCAGAGTCTCAAATCGTCGAGGTAAATCTGAAAAACCCGCACCCACTTCGTTGCACCCGAAGGAGGTAATTCTCCATTATTTTCTTTTATTTTTGTTGCATTTTCTGTTGTTCTGTGTTATTTTAGTTTTATTGTTTCCATAATTCAAGTGTGTTAGTTTCAAGTTTAAGTTATTCTAATTCGATAGATAAATCTGTTTCTATATTAGTCTGTTTTATGTGGTTAAGCATGTTCATTTGTGAGAATTCAGTTTAGTTTGTTAAGAATGTAAACAACCCTTCCTTAGTTGGTTTAATTTCAGCTTAGTAATTTATATGGATTATGTGTTCATACTGGTGTAGCCTGATCCAAATACATATTGATTTATCATTAGCCTGCATAAGCATGTTTATTTATCTTAAATAAGTAATAACAATGTTCTGCTTGAATTACTGTTCCTTCTGTTAATCAAAAAATATGATTTTAACATGACAACATGTTATTAAAGTAACCAAATCAGTAGCGTATACCATATGTTCTAAGTATTTTGTTAAATTAGTTTGATTAGTTAGCCACTGTTACCATGTCTATTATGGTCCTTTTAGGTGAGTACAAACCAAATGTCTCCCATGTGAATATGTGCTATGTTGACCCTCAGTATATCACAGTTTAGCTTAATCCCTGTTATAAACTCTGGCCAATCAAAATGATGGCAAATCTTGTGTTTCGGGTGGAATTTGTCTGAATCAGTGGGATGTTTTAATATGATTCAATCTAGTCTATAAGTTGTTTCGATTGAGTCCTGTTTGATTATGTGTCATAATCATACCCAAGAACTCATTGGATGCTTCAATTGTTGTTCTCTTACCTGAGTATTACAAACCTGCGTAAATGCTCTGTGTTAATATCATGTTAAAACAAACCATTGAAATAGATAAACCTTAAGGACTGCTCTGTTTGATGCATGAATTTATTATGGTGATTTCGCTTTTCTTTTGAGTCGATCTGTTATGCATATTTCAGCCTGCAAATCAGTTAATTTTGTCGAATTTATGGCTATGCTTAAATAGTGTTCAAAGAATAATGTTGAAATTTCCTACATACGTTGGTTTGGTTTAGGGCATATGGTATGGTGTTTGGTTAACATGATTCATAACTAGGAATTGTTTTGTGTGTTTGATAAAAAACTGCTATACCCTAATGAATTAGGAGTTTAGGAGTTTGTGTATGGAAGCTGCTTGTGTATGGAAGCTGTTTGGGTATGGACAAATGTTTGAGTTAGAGAATCCCTATCTCTAAAGACTCCTAATTTTCTTAAAGTGATCTGTTTGTCTAGTATATATCGCTCGTTATGTAGGAAACGTGATTGAATACCATGAATATGAGCTAAAATGTGATTGAATACCATGAATATCCTTCCTGAATTCAGTGGATATTCGTATGCCATGTCTAGGCCTGATATGTGTTGTGCACTGCCAATACATTTAATCTATATTCCGAGCACCTTCAAGTGAATGAATTAGCAGATCTACTACTGTTTGAATTTTGTGCATTGCTGCAAGTATATTTCAATTGGTTTATGTATATTACATATATTGTTGGTATATCCCTATTTGAAATAGTTATGAATATGTATACATAGTGTATACATAATTCGCTGATTGTTTTGCAATTCTATATTTCATGTGTCTTAACATCATTTATTGATCATCTACTAATCCTTTTTCTTCCGTTTTATGCATGAACATCGCATACGAGTCCGAAAGACTCGTTCTTCCTCCGCATTCGGTTTGGGCTAAAAGCTCAATGTGATCTCTCTCTATCCAGCCCCTATCTGCAGCAAAGGGAAAAAATATGAATTATGGGCCAAGCCCAATAGATGTGGACAACCCACAGCATGTTAAAAAAAAAAAAAAAAAGTGGGCTGAGCCCACTCCCGTCACAGTCCAGATTACGGCAGTTTTAAAAATGGGTTGAGCCCATTTAACTTATTTATTCCTCTATTTTATCTTTTTTGCATTTTTATTTGTATTATGCAATTGATTCTTTGTTTGTTATATTAATTTAGATAAACCTTAGCAAAAGTCGTAAGTTAGTTGAATGGGACGGGTGGATTAAACCAAGCGTCTAAATATTTCATCTTGAGAAATGTCTCTAATATGCAAACATGACCAGTTTTTGTTTAGCTCTTCAAGTTTGAACCAACCATGCATTTTTTAAATTAAGCATAGTAGATAAAGATAATAAAAACGGATAAAAGAAATCTATTAACTCCTTCGTTTTTATTCGTATTTCTAAAAATTTAAATTTAATTAATACCCCATTGTTTAGTTCGTTCAAATATTCATTGTGTAAGTTCGCATCTTCTTCTATTTTTATGTAAATCATCATATTTTGCAAACTTCATCTTCATGCCACTTCCTTTAAAACTATTATTAACGATTATAAATTTTATTTAAAAAATAGCATCCTAAGATTCCCCTTTATACAAATATTAGTCTTGTTTTCAATAGTCTCTCATATTCAGTCTTAATAACCTTTATAAGTCTTATTCTAAAAAGGCATTTAAAGTTTCTTTATACAAATTATTATATATTTTCTGTAAATATTATTTCAACTAACATCATTTTCTTTTAAAAACTCCAGCAAATATCTTAAAGTCATTTTCTAAATTTTAAATCTTATATTTACTCTCAATTAATTAACCTAAGTTTAGTCGGATAACCGTAAGTTAACGGATCCTAAAGGATGCCTAATCCCTTCCCTTTAGGATAATATAGAGCCCTTACCTAGAATCACACTGGTTAAGCAGACTATTAATTGAGGTTTAGTTTTAACTTTTCCTTAGTTAACCTCTAGGTGTCCTAATTCACCGTTAAATTAATTAGGTGGCGACTCCTTTAAACAAAAACAAATAGGAATCACCAATACGTCATACTCCTAAATCTAACCCGGTTAAAATGGGGTGTGACAAATACACTGAGTTTTCTCAATGCCTACCCCGGGTACAATCAAATACAGATGGACCCGGAGGATCGAGAAAAAACCTCTTTCATAACTAGGTCTGGCATGTATTGTTATAATGTAATGCCCTTCGGCCTAAAAAATACCGATGCCACCTATCAGCGGCTGGTCAACCGCATGTTTGAGCACCAAATAGGGAAATCAATGGAAGTTTACATAGATGACATGGTTGTTAAGCCCCTGCGAGCAGAGGGCCATTTAAAGTATTTGCAGGAAACTTTCGGTATATTAAGGAAGTACAACATGAAGCTGAACCCGAAAAAGTGTGCCTTCGGTGTTGGTTCGGGTAAGTTTCTCGGATTCATGGAATCGAATCGAGGGATCGAAATCAACCCGGATAAGATAAAAGCAATTGAAGACATCACCGTGATAAACGACATCAAAGGGGTACAAAGATTGACCTGGCGGATAGGTGCCCTAAGCCGATTCATCTCCAGATCCTCGGACAAAAGTCATCGATTTTTCTCGTTGCTAAAGAAAAAGACCGACTTTGCTTGGACCCGCGAATGTCAGATGGCCTTAGATAACTCAAGAAGTACTTATCAAGCCCGCCTTTACTCCACACGCCAAAAGCGAACGAGCAGTTGTATCTGTACTTGGCGGTGTCTGAGATAGCGGTAAGTGGTGTCCTGGTTCGAGAGGAAGAAGGTATGTAATACCCAGTTTATTATGTAAGCAGAACCCTAGGTGACGCTGAAACCCGGTACCCGCATTTAGAAAAACTTGCTTTGGCTTTATTGAGTGTATCTAGAAAATTAAAACCTTACTTTCAACCAAGTGAATGGAACATTCGAAGTCAAGGACGACCGGATGAGGAGATACCTAGAAAAACTGCAAGTTGTCCTTTGACGGTTCAAGGAATGGACATTGGAACACGTGCCTCGAGATCAAAATAATGACGCAGATGACCTTGCAAACTTGGGATCATCGGTAGAATCGGATGGGTTCAATTCTGGAGCTGTGGTGCAGTTAATGAGATCGTTCATCGAAACCTGACACGCCGAGATAAACTCGACTAACCTCAATTGGGATTGGAGGAACAAATACATAGACTATATCCAAACAGGGAAGCTATCATCCGATGCCAAAGAATCAAGGGCCTTCCGAACAAAAGCAGCTAGATTTTGTTTGGTCGATGGCCAGTTATACCGAAGGTCGTTCCTTGGCCAGATGTCTAGGGCCGGGAGAAACCGACTACGTTATGAGGGAAATTCACGAGGGACTTACGGAAACCATTCGGGAGCCGACTCACTGGTCCGTAAGCTGACCAGGGCAGGTTACTATTGGAACGAGATGGAGAAGGACGCCAAAGCCTTCGCTCGAAAGTGCAATGAATGCCAAAGGCATGCTCCGCCAATACACCAACCCGAGGAAGAACTTCATCCGGTCCTTTCTCCATGGCCATTCATGAAATGGGGTATGGACATAGTGGGGCCTTTGCCATGGGCCCCAGGTAAGACGCAATTTATTTTACTTATGACTGATTATTTCTCTAAATGGGTTGAAGCACAGGCACTCGAGAAATTCAGGGAGAAAGAAGTTATTGATTTCATTTATGACCATATAATCTGTCGATTCAGGGTACCCGCGGAAATCGCATGCGATAACGGGAAGCAGTTCATAGGCAGCAAGGTCAGCAAGTTTTTCGAAGAATACAAGATCAAGAAGATCTTGTCAACCCCGTATCACCCAAGCACGAACAACCATGCTGAATCTACCAATAAAATTATACTGCAGAATCTAAAGAAAATACTAGCCGGCTCTAAACACCGGCGGAAGGAGGTTCTGCCCGAGGTTTTATGGGCCTACCGCATGACGGTATGATCAAGCACCGAGGAAACTCCGTTCTCCCTAGTATACAGAGCCTAGGATCTAATACCAGTCGAAGTTGGTGAACCAAGCTTAAGATTCCAATATTCCACTGAGGACTTGAATCGTGAAGCAATGTTTGCTAGTCTGAATCTCGTGGACGAAAAGAGAGAAACTGCTCATATTCGGGTAGCCGCACAAAAATAAAGGATGCAAAGATATTATAACCGAAGGGCTAACTTCAGGCACTTTCAGATTGGGGACTTGGTGTTGAGGAAAGTCACACTCCACACCAAGAATCCCCACGAAGGAAAACTAGCCCCGAATTGGGAGGGGCCATATCGAGTCACCGGAATAACCGGGAAAGGTTCCTATCAGCTTGAGAATGAAGACGGAAAACATCCGAAAAACAACTGGAACGTGGCACACCTAAAGAGGTATTATTGTTAATGATATGAATAGCTTTTCTTCTTTTTTCTCGAAATCTAACTATGCAGGCATACAACCTAATGAGCATCGGGAGCAGCACAATGAAAACCGGGAGAGTCATAGACTTAAAACTGAAAGCACGTGCTGCACTCTTTTTCCCTTCGACCGTTTTTGTCTCGAAGTGGGTTTTCTGGCAAGGTTTTTAATGAGGCAGCACCGAACAACGTGCGACGCAAATAGAGCAGCCCGATCAAAGATCGGGGACTGGAGATTGCACATATCAGACTAATAGTACACGAGCCCTCACATTTCGGACTCGAATACTAGGGAACTACTATGCCCTGAGCTAAGTGAAAACTATGTAAAGCCAAGGCTTGAACAATAGGATCAGATGTAAGGACCAAACGATCGATTGAATCGTGTCCAATTAGTTTGTTCTTGCTATGGCAATGATTGTAATTACATCTTCAGTCCATCAATAAAAATCTTGTCTTGATCAAGATAACATAGTATTGCTAATATTGCATTTCGCCGGACCAAACTCCTAAATATGCGAAGTACATAAATATTAAAGACTACAGTCTAAAAAACCACTATGGTCTAAACGGTTAAAGACTACGGTCCAGCCATAGACTACAGTCTATAGTTAAAGACTACAATCTAAAAACACAAAAATATTATGATCCGTTTTATCTTGCCATTTATAAATAAAACAATGATCAAAGTCAACATGGACTAAAAACCTGATCATATCACGCGACTTGGAGACGACTAAGTTTGCAAATAAGGTCGTTCGCATGCCGCATACACTCGACCACAAGTCATTACCACTTCAAATTTTATTCTTGTAGAAACAATAATGCAAGCCGAGGCAATAACATGAATCGAACAAATATCAAACTGAGGAACACTTTATAAAAGGCAACGAAAGGCGATGAATAGGATGAACGAAAATCTTTTTATATATATATATATAGAGGATTTAAAAAGGCTCAAACAAATGGCCATAAAACAAAAAGAAACATAAGGCTCCTAAGCCTAATCTTCACCCGAACCTTCGGTCTCTTCCTCGGCTGACTCGAGGTCTCTATCCGAATCGTCAGGATCGAACATTGCCTTCGCCTCTACCTTGAGCCTCTTGGCATCCTCGATTAGATTTGATAAATCCGCTCCGGTAGCTTGAATTTCTTTGAGGGCCTCTTTTTGAGATAAACAGCGCATGTACTCGGCCCGAAGATCACTAGCCTTCTCGGCAGCGGTCATGTCGGCTTTATACTGGTCCAATATACCGTCGTAGCTCTAGATTTGGCCAAGGGCTTTTTTATGTTCAGCCGTAGATCGGTAATGTCCCGAGCAAGGCTATCCCGCTCCGCCTCGGCCGCAGTAAGTGATGACTTGAGTTCGTTAACTTGCTCCACCGCCACCCGAAGCTGCTTTTTAAGAGCATCCCGCTCAGCAACAGCACCAGTTGTCGTTTCTTGAGAGTTTTGAGCTCTAGTCTGATCCCATCAAGCTCCGCCGAAGCTGATCAATCCGGCCAATATAAGCCCGAGCCTGAGAGAGATTGGCATTAGCATCGGCTATTAAGGCTTATTATAAACTTTGAAATCCCTTACCTTCTCTACCAGCTGGTCACGTTCCCGTTTGGCCTCGGTAGCCTCGTTTTGAGCTGCTGCCAAATCTGATTTAAGGGTGGAGAAATCCGGGAGAGTTGAGATATATTCTAACTTCTGCCCGTAAAGATCCCTGAGCTTATCCACCTCCTCAGTTCTCTTCCTAAGCTCCTCCCTGAGACGACCTACTTCCGACCTAAATCGATGGAAGCTTGCATGATGAAGCACAGAGGCCTATAAGAAAAAGAGAAGCAGTTGTTAAGATGAGGCAAGAAAATAGAGCTAAGTGTAAAAACGAAGGAACTGGTCATACTCGGTTCAAAGCCTACTGAGCCTCGTTGAAAAAGCAGGATTCACTGACTTTAGCCATTTTCTTCCGATCCTCTTGGGACACCAGAGGGTACAGATAGTTGGCCACCCCGAACGGCCCCGACAACATGTTTATATCGGCCGACAACTTAAAAGAGATCAACCTCTTTCGATTCGGGTCGGCACTGGGGGCAGGAAATTTTTTCTCCAATCTGGGACTAGAGTTAACCCCGAAATGGTTGACCATGGGAATAGGTAAGTGTTCAATGCCCGACATGCCAGATGCAGGTATTTCATAATTCCCATAACCGATTGTCCCTTCTGGCCCTGTTGGCCCCTCGGTCATTTTGCCTTTGGCCTTAGCATCGTCGGTGGGAATATCCACTAATCGAGGGGGCGAGTCCTGTATACAAATAATGGTCTCAACCGAAGCCACAACTTGTATCGGAAGGACAGAACCAATACCATATAAAGGCGAAATGTAATGTTCATTTGAACCCGGTACAGAGGGAGCATCCTTCGATCCAGCGGCTGCGGCCGAAAGGCCCCCCGAGCAGGCATGGGCTCCATAGTAGCATCTTCGGACATCCCTATTTTCAACCTGACGCTCCCCACATCCGTCGGTCTTGGGATATCCCTCGAGCCCACCAGCATCAGACTTGAGCTTTCCACCAAGGGTGGAGTAATTTCTATAGAGTCGGTTAGCTCTTGGTTGATACCCTCGTCGGTAAGCCGGCACCTGGCCAACGCCTGGTCTTTATCATCGGAATGATCCGTTAGTTGACCAACAACATCGACGTCCAGGGCCCGAGCCGAGACATCTTCCGAAGAGGTCTCTCTGGTTGTGAGCCTCAATCTTTTCCTGGTCTTGGAAGGAGCTCGAGAAGACTCGGAGGACCGTCTTTTCCTCCTCTCGGCCTTGTCTCCTTGGTCAGGAGCTTCGATGTTTTATTCATCGGCTGAGGCCTCAGAAACCTCTTGTCCCCGGATTTTGGTGTCCTTTGAAAGACCTGTAAAGGAAAGAAGTACAGGTTAAACCTATCAAGTGCAGTATAACACATAAAGAAGACGGAGCAACACTCTGGTGGAAGGACTTACCGTGATTTTCGACCTCCCACCGGGATCGAGACAAATGCCGCCAGTTGCGGTCGGCATAGGTAAGTTGGGAACAGATCTTCCCGATCCATTCATCAATGTTTGAAACCGCACTAAGGGTTTGAACACGTGCTATGAACATACGAGTAAAATCAAAGGGTCAGTGTAGGTTCAGACATATGACCATACCATACCAAAGTAAATCTACTTACGGGTTGGGTTCTATTTCTCGGGGAATGGCAGCTTTTCAGCAGGAATCAGATCCCCTGTTCTGACTCGGACAAATCTGCCTTGCCAGTCTCGATCTCTATCTTCATCAAGACCGGAAAAGGGAGTTTTTTTGGCTCGTTTGGTGAGTTTAATCATACCCCATCGAAAAATACGAGGACTATACGGTCAGAGTAGATGGCTCATCGTGAAGGGAATATTCACGTTTGTAGTAAAGTAACGGAGGAGTACAACGATCCTCCAAAATGACGGATGAATCTGGCCGAGACAAATATCATACCGTTTGCAAAAATCCACTACCACAGGATCGAGTGTGCTAAACGTAAAAGGGTACGTATAAACGCTTAAATACCCTTCCACATGGGTCGTTACAGCTTCAGCCTGATCGGGAATAACGACCTCCATACCCTTCCACCCACAGTCTTCCTTGACCTGTTTAAGTTTACTCGGGGGTATCGTGCACAAATAGTCCAATATATCGGCATCTCGATCCCCTTGTTGAGAAGATTTCTCAACCTTGAAATCCCTGATGGTCGCGTAATCTTGTGGAATGAAATCTGTCAATACCGGCTCCGGTTTTGGGACCGAGGAGGTCTCACCAGTTTTTGCTTTTGAAAATTTGCTCATTATTACGGAAATATGAAGGTATGAAGACTTATATGAAGGTTTAAAGATGAGATAAATAACATATATGAAGGTATGAAGGTATGAAGATATGAAGGTTTGCGTATCCAAGCACATGAAGGTAAAAAAATTTCTTGGTAAAAATAAGAAAAGTGAAAAAGTGAAAGGGGGAGGTTTGCTTTTATAGAGTGGGGCCGAGACGGTTCGCATTCCGTAACCATATTCGCGACCAACCGGGTCTCGACACGTGCTGATATCAGAACGATGTGACAGATGTGACCTTGATCTTATCTACCCATGGGAAACGTACATGAGAAGGAACCGAATAACCCCTTTAGATCGCCAAGGCATACGAACCCGGTCATTTCCGATCCTGTTTCCCGAATAAATTCTTGAAGCCCCCCCTTTCCCTATATCAAAACCCTGTAGCAGAGGCCCTGATGAGACCCAGGTCGGGCCTTGGCGCTGATACTATTATGATCAGATACAGCTACCATTCGACCACAAAGGATGCGGTTCCGAATCGATTACGGTTGAGTACAAAGAGTAAAATATGCAAACGTGGCGATCAGTAGCGAGGCGTTTCAATTTTGGGTGCACTACAGAACGAAATGACAATTGATCAAATATTGCAAAGACATGTACAAGAGCGCAAGTTCAAACAACGCAAATAGAATACTCAATGAAGTCCGACAAAAAATCGATCCGTAAAATTCTATTAAAATTGTTCCACTTCGCAAAATCCCGACTTTCTCGGATACATTGGTCCATCAAAAAAGCGTAAAAGGCCCTACTCTACGACCATAAGATGAAAAAGAAAAGAAAGAAAGAAAAAGAGGCAACACCCCTAACCGGCGTAGTAAGCCGAAGGTTGAGAACTCCGGCCTATCCTGTGGGATGCTGCGACTGTACGTGACATCGTCTAGATATCCCCAGAACCTTCACCGGAAGCAGATGAACTGGGGATACTCGAATCCGGTAAATCTTCTTCATTAAGTACTATTGTTAGCAGGGTTTTGCCAAGAAGCATTTCCCGACGGTTCTTCATAATATGACGAGTTCGGACCCGAGAGCCAATCCTCGAATGTCTAACTGGGAAGCTTCCAGTTTCTCTGCGTCTAGGTATTCTCGGCAGCGCCGATGTGTTTCTTCCCCGAACGACATCATCGGCTACGGTTTTTTCCTTAGAAGTTTTTCTCGTCGGAAGTCCTGAAAATCAAATACACTGGGTTGAGATACGATACAGAGAAATAAAAGTCGAGCGATCGGATTAAGAAATTACCATGGCTTTTGCCTTTCCACCCTTCGGGTGCCATTCCCCTCCAGGAACGACCTAAGTTACGGGAAGCTCAGATGAGGGTAACCACCAATTCAAAGATAGTTGTATCGAGCTCAGGTTCAATCAAATTAGGTGATGAGTTCCACATCTCAGGAAAATCGGTGGATAATGAACGATGAAGTTGAGCTGTACGTATCATCACAAACCGATGAAGCCACCCCCGGTCATAATCATCCTCGGGGTTAATCAGGCTTCGGTTTCCTCGAGGAAGTAGGTGAACAATCCCCCCTCGGATCACCCGAGGTATGTATATATGAAGTAAATGGTCAAGGGTGAAGGCAATCTCAGCCATATTAGCCAACTTTTCGATGCAGTACCCAAGTCTCCAAGTCTGTGGAGCGATCTGGCCGATACATACCCGATACCGACGACCAAAGTCCTCGATTACTCGAGGAACAGGGAGAGTGAACCCGATGGTGAAAGGATAAGTGTATGACAACGAGTAACCAATAACATGGTGACTTATTTTTACCCCATTCCCAACAGGGCGAATGTCAACATCTGCGCCTAAATTGCAGTCTTCCCTGACTACGGTAATGGTGGCATCATCGATACAAGATTCGAAATTCTCCACCGAATCAAGATGGTAAGAGATTTTGCAGTCGTTCGCATATTTAAATCCCGATGGAAGAATATCAACAGCGAGAGATTCTAACTCATTGTCAGAACCAGCGGCCCCCGTTGGCGACAGAAACGAAGACTGATCTTCACCTTGGGTTAATAATGGAACATAAGCCATAATCGTGACAGGTATAACCTAACAATGGATGATCATACCCTGATGGAAAAAGGTTCAAAGCTCGAGGTAGGCTATGGGCTTGGTGTGGAAATCACAGTAAGGTTTTGGGGAGAAGCAAGGTTTAGATTTGAAGAGCGCAGATGCATGAAAAAAAGAAAATACATGGGCTTTATATAGAAGAGAAATCAAAGGATCTTGTAGCGTATCAAGGACTCTGACAAAGGGAGGTTTCCCAAAAAAGATTTGGCGGCTGGAATAATGATGAGTCGACATCGGGCAGAGTGCGGAAACTTTGAGAATATGTCTTGTCCTAGGATGATAGGGACTGTTCATCTAGCTTCATCTGGTTCCATTTCTCCTAGTCAGTACCTGACCTCGGGAAATGGGGGGACTATCTATATACGGGTTAAACCAAGGTAATTGATATCCCCGGTTTCCCAACATGAAAACTATGCTTGGTCGACATGAGATCAATCTGATCGGGGATCGAACAGAATTTGGACGTTGAGGCAGGTTGAAGTGGCGGTTAGTCACCGTGATAAGAAAATCGAAAAATCCGGCTGATGACGGATATTTCGGCACCGATCACGCCAACAGTTGTCAACAGATTTTATTCCTTATTTAGTGTTGTACTAGGGTTGGGACTCCTCTACTATATAAAAGAGACACCTCCCTTTTATTTTGGCTAGGTTATTTTTCCCCCAGAAAAAAAGTAGCATATTCATATTTTAAACAAGCAATAACATCATCAGCACTATTTATCCTCCTTATTTCATTGTTCGGAATTAGCCGTTTGGCCCTGTACATTGACCTCGACCTCGATATTCGAGGTCAACCGGTGCCCTCCATAACTAGATTTGTAGTCTGATTTTGTACTATTATTAGCTATAAAACTATAAATTGTATTAAATTAAACGGCATATCCTTGGCTTCGTCTATAAATTCAATTGTTAACCATTTTTAGGGTAAACAAATGTCTCATTTTAGGATTCGAGACTTTATACACGTAAACATAATTATTTGAGACTTGTTTGAGTGATTCGAAATGGAACACGGAAAATTAGGGTGATTTCCCAACAAGAAAGGCACAATTGGATTGTTGCTAACAAAATTCTGGTGATGGCCCATTGGAGGACATGAGGTCGTAATTGTGACTTTGCATTTGCGAGGTGAGGTCGATCTTGCAACGTGGCCAGAATTTTGGGTCATTGCATTTGCGAGGCTAGGGCCGCAATTGCGAGCCTGGCCTCGACAATTGTGATTATTCATGTGTTATAAAAGTGGCTAATTATAGAATTTCTATCATTCTAACTTAATTTTGGGAGAGCAAAGCCACAAGTTTGAGAGAGATCCAATTTCGAATCACTATATAACCTAGATAACAATACTACAATAATTTCTTGTATATATGAAGCTAATGCTAAATTTAACTTTTAATTCTTGAGATTTTGAAGTGAAAGTTTTAGATTGTAACCCTAGGTTTAAGTGAAAATCATCTTTAAGCTTGGGTATCGTGTAATATGCAGAGAGAAATAATAAAGACAAAATTTGAGAAAAAAGACAAGTATACATATGTATGAGAAGGTTTCTTAAAAGTAAGTTTTTTAAGAGTGACAAATGTGTATTAATTGCTACAATAATAACAGAGGCAACGTAAAAGACTTAGCAGCTATTGCAAATAAATGTGAAGTTATACAGGTGCAAAGTATACGTGGCTATATGCGGGATGTAAATAATAGTTTGCGCTGTATATTTTTGTAAAGTTTCCTTTTTAACTTTCATGTTATGTCGATTCAAGGGAAAAACATATGTTCGTAGGAGTGCAAAACTAACCACTTTGAGGACCCATTCCTAAGGCATGTCGAAGTCTATAGTATTTTATATGTCTAACCGCTTCAAAATATAGTAGAAAAAAACTTTTAACATATATGGACATGAAGTTTTTATCTGAAGTTTTGTTTAAATATTTAATTTGTTTCTGCAGTTCTTCTCTGAAGTTTCACTTTTTGCTTGAATTTGATTTGGGTGTATTATGTACAAAGGCCGAAGTGCACAGATAAAAATTTAACGGGATGACCAGTTTTTATCCTAATATTTAAGCAATATTACTTTTTGAAAATATTTAAATTATAATTAGTGTTGACAAAGTTTAGATAAATGTATGTCTCTGCTCTCCTCCTCCTCTTCGTCCCTCTTTTTAATTGGTGCACAATTCCTTGTCTATGGAAGCTTAAATAGTGATGGAAAACTGATCCGCTGGTTTGATTGAAAGAAATAGGCATAGTACCTCGGGACCCCCTTGGACTTGGTTGTTCTGCATAGGGGTGTTCATGGTTCAGTTTGGGTCGGTTATTGGTTAAAACCATAACCAAACCAATTTAGTCGGTTTTTAAATGTCTAAAACCATAATCAAACCAAGTAAAATAATAACCACCGGTTTGGTTATTGTCGGTTTGGTTAGGTTTTTCGGTTTATGACTAGCCGTGACAATTCAAATATTCTCTCTCTACATTCTTCAAATTTCTTATGAAGCTTTTTTTTCCTCATGGCCCACAAGGGTGAACTTTGCTACATATTGAGGGAAAGACACGCTGTTGGCAAATCAGGCGGACCAAACTTGCAACGCAGTTTAGATTCAAAAGAACAAGTCAAACAGAGGTTTCAAAATACAAACAACCCTTATGCTTACGACTTATTAGAGTTGGGCTTGGATTGTTGGACATATTCTTTTAAGACATGGGCCTTAAAAATAAGTAGACCAAAATTAAATTAATAATTAAAAGGTATAAAATATCTTTAATTATTTATGAAAAGCTAATATTATACATATAAATAAGGGCTAATTATAAATTTTATGTATATAATTATCGGTTTGGTTCGGTTATTTATTTGGTTATTTTTTACTATAACCATAACCAAACCAAATATTATCGGTTTTTCAAATTTAAAACCAAACCAAACCAAACTAAACCAAATGTCGGTTATTTTATTCGATTTGGTTAAATTTTCGGTTTGATTTTGGTTTTAACCAAAACTGTGAATAGCCCTAGTTCTGCACACCTGAATTATTGTTTGTCCTAATACCTTTGAACTTAAGGAATTTGATATATAATCTTCACTAAGTATATAAAATTGAGTTGTCTCTTCTTTCTTTTTCGTTATAACTATTTGTATATTCTATCAAACAATGAGGGCTACTGAATAATTTGAATTGCAGAAATCAATTGTTTTCATTCTTTCTATATATTTTCATCAGACCTCAGATAAAAAATAGATAAATTTAATTGATATAATTAAAGCCTTTTTTTTTTTTTTAACTCTAAGCCACAAATTCTATTCAGCCGTCCCGATTACAATTATCTAAAATATGAAGCACGGGAGAGAGTTGTCATGCCTAGGTGGATTTGGAGTTTGGAACTAAGGATGAAAAAAACAAAAAGAGAATGAACCAAATAGAGTCGATCTCAATCTTGACCTCAATGTTTCTTAATATATAGTAAGTGTACACAAGCCTTACTAGAAGATTTTATTACTTTGTCACGAAAAATACATAGGGGGCCAAAAAATTACAATGGAATCAAGTACATCTAATTAAACATGAGAGGATTACACAATATCAAGCTTTAAAACAATCGTAAAATCCCCACTATAATTAAAGAGAGGCACTTATATACCTTAGGCTGTACCTCTCTAAAATATACTGCAAAATGCAAAAGAAGGATTCCCTTTGTACATAATACACCCAGACAATAAATTCTAGTAGTTAATTAACTCATTTATTTAAGTTATAATAATTAAGTCTTGAATCTTAAACACGATTTAAGAAAATCTTCTACTAGGATTTAGTGAACTATAATGAGGTGGCTTAATATTGTTATAAGGGACTTGACTAAGTTCTCTTTGAGTGTCTCCTTGAGTCCTGGTATTGGATGAAAAATGTCTTGCTTGCCTGTTTTCTCTTCTTGGTTGTGAAGAACGAGGGATAAAAACTCCAGTTCCTTTGCTAGTTTCTCTTCTCTTATTCTGCTCATATACATATGGTGCTCTTGTAGCTGGATGCATTACATGTGAGAAGGCCTGAATTTTCAAATAAAACAGAAAATGCACTAGTTTAGTAGACTTGAAGTTTGAGGACATAAATACAAGTAAAAATTTAGAATGACTAGGGGGTGTCTTGGCAGAGACTTTCAATTTTTGCACGTTTGATGGTCAAAATAACTAATACCTAAGTTTTTTAAAAATCGGGAAAATACCTTTCCTAATGAGAATAGGCAAAACAAGTTCAATAAGTGGTCAGAGGCGGATCCAGAATTTAAATTTAATGAGTCCAAACTTAAAATTCTCATCACTGAACTCATTGTACTGTTAAAATTATGAGTTTAGGATGAGTAGTGTCCTAAATAAATCTAAATATTGATTTTAATCTTTGATTTTTTTTTTTTGAAACTTTATAGTTGCCACGTTATTAAATAGGTTCTCAAAATTGTATTTCCGACTAAATGACCATGAAAGCTGACTAGGCAAAGTTGAATGACTTTAGGAAGACACAACAAAATTAAATGTTTTTGATGGCCAATTACTATAACTTAAGTGACCACATACCTTCAACTCCTAGACCTTGATAGACTGAATTTAAATCCAAAATCCGTTTCTAAAAGGAAAACTACTATGCATCCTATGAAGCTTATTACTCCAATCATTTAGTATAATAAATTCTCTTCCTATGTTAACATCCCTCAGTCCATGTCTATTTGTTCATATTTGATTTGATAGACATTTAAAAAATAATAAAATGGTAATTTTACTATCCCCTAATTATTACTAAATCATCTCACTCATTGTGAAAATGAATTTAAAATAATTACTTGATAATTAGGATAAAACAGTATAAAATGGTAATTATATTTTGATTTTTCAAACTGAACAAGTAAAAGCTTTTTAGTACAATGTGCAAGTAAAAGTGAACGGACGTTTTAACGTTATATGGTATGAAATTCATGACTTAGACAAAGATAACTATAGTAGTTTTAGGGAGAAAAAGAAGCAAACTGAAGCCAACCGAAAAAAAAAAAAAAAAAAAGAACCTTCGTGAACTTATATTTTGTGAGGTGAAAGAGAGGAAAAAAGGAAATCGAACCTGAAGAGAGTCAGCAGAAGAGCGATAAACTGAAGAGTTTTCATGTTCATTATCATCCATTATTAAAAGAGAGATTTGCTTGCTCAAATCTGCAAAAAATAAATCATCTTCTCCTTCCATTACAAGAAAATAATGCAAAACTGTCCTGTTCACTCTGTCTCTCTTATAATTCTCTTTCCTTTTTCCTCTTTTGTATCTTTGAGTAAGAAAGGATACGCTTATAGTGTAATGCATAAATAGGAAAAGGAGAAGCAAGTAATGGGTTTAGAAAAGAGTATACATGTGGGTAGTGGGGTCAAGAATGACAGCCAAGCCAAATCTGTGCGAGACTCACAAAAAGGATATCGAACAAGTGTAATGTTTAGTGCAAACTTCTATATATTCATGTGTAGTGTAGAAAATAATACTATTTCTTAGCTTAGTATATTAGATTACTTAAACTAATCATAAGTCATTGTTCATAATAAATCAAATTAATAATTTTAATATATTATAACAAGTACTTATTAAAATAAATTAAAGTACATAGATAGTAAAAAACCTGTTCTAGACGGTGAATACACATACATTAAATTGCTATGATAAGTATTATCCAGATGAGAAAGAGAGGGACAAAAAAGAAAAAAAGGAGATGAAGATTGAAGAATCTGCACTACAGCGACAGCCCACTCTTTACTAGATCAGATTTCTCATCCAAAGATGTCACTTCATTCTTCCTCATTATACTCACAAGTAGGGGCAAATCTATGCAGCTTATTATTACCGGGTTCATCTGAATCCAATACTTTTAAATATGATATTAATTTATGTATAGAAGATCATTAGAAACGCACAAATAGTAGATATGAACTCTTAACTCAAAAAATATAATGAGTTCAATATTAAAACTCTTAGAAAGTTGAATCCATGAAGCCTAAATCCTAAATTAAGTAGCTTGTGAGAACCACCCCCACTCCCCATTCCCCCACACCCAGAGGCACAAATGAACAGAGGCGAATCAAGGATTTTTAGAATATGAGTGCACTACTAAAGAAAGAAAAAAAAAAATTACATTAAGCGGAAATTGATCCTTATTCCTGTTGGTAAATGATTAAGCTAGAAAATGTGTACATAAAATATCTAGTTTTGCGGAAAGACCATGGATACCCCTAAAGTTTTACATAAATTCGCTTTGCAGAAGAAAAGTATATAATTATATTTTGAACACCAAGTGTGTGTATATATAAATAAATTATAATTTTTAATAAAATTTTGATAAATATTAAACTTTGAATTCATAATTTTAGAAGGTATCATTAATTAAGTAGTAAAAATCTAAAAGTAAAATACTTGAACTTTTCCTTTTTGCTGAATCCGGATTGTGCCGCGCGCACAACACGCAAACTTAACTCTGACTATCCTCTCTGTCTCTTGTCATCCACTAGTTATGGCTCACACTTGGCGTTTATACCAGTTGTATCAAATTCCTCATTGTTGCAATTTGCCAGTGTATGTCACTATTAGAGGGGAATAGCTGCAGTCATCTTGCTTTGTCACACTAGACAATGCATGAAAAAAGTTACTTTAATTTGTTGCCACTTATAAGAATGACTACTTATCACGTGCTTCTGCTTGTTTTAAATTACGTAAATAAACTAATTTAGAAAGAGGGCACACAAAAGTGAAACTAGGTATACGCACACCTATCACAAAAAAAAAAAAAAAAAAAAAGAGAGTTTTTTTTCAAGAATTAAAAGAAATCACAGAGTGTTTTCATGCTCTTATGTTTAGTACTAATACTAATAACGTTCAACACATGCCCTTGACATTGAGGCTCATCAAACGCAAGCTATCTAGGTAACTTATTTTATATATTAAAAATTACAAATCTAATATTTTAAGGAGATTGCCTGTATAATTCGATCTTTAGGTAACTTAATATTGCAAAAAAAATGTTATACTGACAATATATGTATATAACTTAAATTCATCTTGGAGAATCTTTCCAGAGAGAGAGTGTGTGTGTCTTGAGGTCTAAATTGGTGATTCTCTAAGGAGATCGTGAAGAACATGAATTGACAAGAATTATTGCCATACAAGAATCAAGTGCCAACTTTAGAATAAAATCGCACTAGTATTGAAAATCAAAAAATTGACCGAGCCAACTTGGAACCTGAATTTTTCTAAGGAAAAAAAAAAAAAGAACTCCCATGGAAATGCTTTTCTCATATTTGGAAGCGGATCGAAAAAAATATGAAGGAAAACGATGTGAAAAAATGGTAGGGGAATTTTGTGATTTGAGGAAAAAAATGTATTCGTTAAGAAAATCATTACACACTAATCATAAAGGATTATTTATTAAATTACTCTTTATATTTTCTTTTATCGAAGCAAAGGTAGATTTAAAAGATGATAAGTAGTTTCTTCTTTGTTTTCTAAAATGACTTTATTTTTGGACCAAATTGAATTGGCTAGCTAAAAAGACACTTGTATTTTGGATGGGAGGGAGTAGCATTGTACATTTGTTTTTCACTATTTTTTTTTTTCCATTCGCTTCTTTCAATTGGTACCACGTTTAAGAAGTTGTACCGTTAACTTATGCGTTCTTGTAAAGAAAACACTAATTATGTGGATGTAACTTGAAATTATAGTGACATGAGTACAAAGTGCGGTGTTGGACTGTATATTTTCGAAAATCTCTTAAAAATATATACGCACACTCTCAACAACACAAAGTTGATACGCTTATTTTCACTAAAGTTCATGTACCTTAGAACTAGTTGGAGATATTATTAGCTTCCCCACATCATCAGCTTTCAACTATTGGCTTTATAATTCAATGAGGGGGCAGCATGGAAAGCACTATAAAAAACATCATTATTCTTAATTTCTTGTCATAGTACAGCTAGTTCAGTCCTTCTCCAGTCTCTCACATGTAATGCAAATTAATACATCCAGAGATACCAGAAACTCTTTTGCATGAGCCCAAAGACTTTTCTAACTCAAAAATAAATTTTTAGAACCAAACTAATCCGTTAAAAAAACAAAAACAAAGTAGGCTTCTTTGTGCGTGACCCCCCCCCCCCCCCCGGGCATCCCAGCCTTTATTCTTTGGAAATCAAACTCAAAATTAAGCTTTTTTCCATACTTTGACTGAAAATTAGTCACGTTTCAAAACACCGGAATATAAATATTTTATATAGAACTTAATATTTTTTTTAGTGTACAATAATATCGACTCATTACATCAAGTATACATATACATTTAGATCGTCGTTTAGGGGTTGTAAAGTGCTCTGAAGTAAGTTTGAAAACTTGTTATACATATACATTTAGATCGTCGTTATAGGGTTCTAATTAATATAGGACGTCGTTTAATCGAAAATAAATACTAAAATAACTAATTATCATTAAAAAAATAATACCCAAAAATATATATAATATTAACATAAAATGTACATTTTATTTACAAATACACAATCTCCTAAAACCTAAGGATCCTCCTAACCCCACCACCCTCACTATCATCAGGATCCTCTCTCCTCCTCTTAATGACAGGATGATTTATGCCATGATCATCCTTTCTTCCCTTCTTCAGGCTTTGGGTGAAAATATGCTTCCCGTGGGAGGCGGCGGCGGTCTCCACCTGAGTAGCCTCATTAGATGCCTCAGGAGATGACTCAATCGAAGGAGACTGGACCACAGGAGCAGAAGAATGAACCTGAAATAACATATAAACAATTTAATCTTTCTTAAACTAAACATGAAATAACATATAAACAATTATTTAATAAATTATTTCTTTGTAAAAAAACAAACCTGTGTGTCGACGGCCTCCTGAGATGGCTGGTCAGAGGGCTCCTTAGCTGGCTCCTCAACGGTCTCCTGAGCGCTACCCGGAGCTGTAGCTGGAGGTGGAGACGGGTCAATCTGAACAAGAGGAGACGGGTCCACAGGCGCAAAAGAATGAACCTATAATACATGTAAATAATTTAGTATAGATTAATAAAATAATTAATTAATTAATACATTACTTTATTGTAAAAAAAACAAAACTGAGTGTCGACGGGCTCCTGAGATGGCATGTGAGAGGGCTCCTGAGTGGCCCGCGGAGCCGGAGATGTAGATGGTGCCGTAGGCCTGGCTGTAGAACAAAGAAAGTAGCCATCGAAAATAATATCCAAATTTATGTCCTCATCTCCGTCTCCCATATGTAGATCACTAACTGGCACCTGTGGAAATGATGACCAAGGATCATAATGTGGGAACATCTCTGGCGTATATCCAGGTCTCTATGAAGTCGACGGCCCGGAAGAAGAAGTCGACGGGATATCTGTAGCCGACGGAGCCTGACGGGCTATATCGTTAGGCTCATCTATTAGACCTCTACCAGCCCGACCACCTCTGCCAGCCCGACCACCTCTATCAACCCTACCATCCTCTGGAAATCCCTCTGGTACAGGTTCAGGAACATCCTCATCGACACAATGCCACTCCTGTGCCCGTGTCATATCAGTGTCAGTAAGCTGAACTATCCGTGCTGCATATGCCGCTATCCCGGGGTCGGTGGACTCCGTACGGGGAATGCTCTCATGGCGTATCATCAGAGGCATCCGTAGCTGCATATATTTGCAAATTTTAAGAATTGAATAAATTCATAAAGTAATATATAATAAGACGATAGATTAATTTTAAGACTAATGAAACTTATCAGCGCCTCATACGCTCCTGAGAATGATGCATATCCTCGGCCACCAGGACGAGGCGTCGAAGGGTTGGCAATCAAGAAGCGAGTGATATGCATGTACCATGTCATGTACTCATGGACCGGAGTGTCATGTCCGACCGCCGCTAGAGTTGTCATCCTCGCTTTCCATGCATCGACTTCCTAGTGCGTACACCCCCGCCATGCCGCATTGTCGATCGAACGCTCGTTGGTATAGTGGGTGTGCTCCCAACGTGTAGCCGCGGCTATGTTCTGTGCATGTCCAAACTGCCGTAACACGCGATGGGGCACGTGATGCTCAACGATGTCCATATGGATCAATGGACACCGTGCCATCCACATATGCTCACCAGCCCTACAAAACGCCGGCAGCTGACCCAAAATCTGATCATACGGCGTCCATATGAAAGCCTATAAAAGGAATTCAACTAGTTAACAATAAAAGACTTAAAAAAATAACAAACTAATGTTAAATAAAAAAACTTACCTCGGGCGCCGTCATGCGGTCTAACTGATCCCTAAACGGGAGAATGACATGGTGCATCTCCACACCTCTGGTACGGCCTCGCGACCATCTCCATGCGTATGGCATATCCTCAGTAACATAGTCATCGGGAGGGTGAGCAGCTATGGGCTGAAAAGGTCTCAATCTAGTCCACACCCATATCTATCATAGTTATCAAAAAAATTATTTATTAGTCGTCGTTTTGAAAAAATATATTTAGTGTTTTATTACACACACTTAAATATATTACCTGAAGAAGAGGGCTAAATGCAGCGACCTCAAGCCGCTCGCCCATAGAGGCTCGATCAAATCCTCTGTACATGTAAGTCAGGACAGGGACGCCCCAACTGTAACATCCCAGCTGGTTTAGATCCTCAACAAAGAGCAGATACCTCATGCTCATATCCGCACCCGACGTGTTCGGGAACATGATTCCCCCGAATATGATGAGAAGATATAAGCGAGCACGTCGGTCAACATCAACCTGAGGCGTCGCCTCGCCAATCAGATACTGCAGATGTACGAGGCGCAAGTGAGCATGGAGGGAGGACCGCAACAACTGACTCCGTCCCCGCATATCCCTCTGATGAGGCACGAAACCAGTGAGCCTAGTCAACTCTTAGGGATATGACAGGTGCGGAGGCTCCACTCATTACAATGCCTGTCCATCAATATGTAGACCATAAATCACCTCAACATCCTGCAGGGTGATGGTAGCCTCGCCAGTGCGGAGATGAAATGTATGGGTCTCCGGTCGCCAACGCTCAATCATGGCCGTCACTAGAGCCCTATCGTGCACAAGCCGACTAACCTCGATGCATCGGTAGATACCGCCCCGACGTAGTATATCTATGACACGAGGATGTGGGGGAATAGCCTCTAGAATATCCCATGCTGACTCCCCCGAACGGGTACAGACCACTCTACTAGAGGATACCGGTGCATCCCATACATACTGGGACTTATGCTCATGCTGTAGATAAAGTACCCCTTTATTGTCGAAGGGCCCCGGCTCCATGGAGGTGTCCTATCTATTTTAGGCATTTTAAATTAATCATTAATACATGAAGTAAGGATTAAAGTGGTATATTTTTTACGCATTTTAAATTGATCATTATTTTTTTAATTAATCTCTAATACATAGTATTAGTTATGTGATCTTTTACCGAGAAATTATACAAAAGATTGAATCCTAAACTAAGGATTTTCAATTTCTAATTAGTAAATAAATAAATTAACAATTAAAGATATAAAGATTAATAATTAACAAATCAAAAATTTAACAATTAGCTAGCAAACAATTGACATATAATTAATAAATAAAAAAATAACTAACTAATCAAATAATTAACAAACTATTAGCATATAGAGTTAATAAATAAACAATTAACTAACTAATCAAATAATTAACAAATTATTAACAAATAAACAATTGGCTTAACAAAAACTAAATAAATAATTAGCTAGTGTAACAATTGAAATAACTAATCTAACAATTAGCAAATAATAAATAAACAATTAACAAATTAACAACAAATAAACAAATTTAAAATAATTAAAAAATAAACGAAAAAAGGTCAGAAACAACCCATTTTGCGCACAAAAAAAGTGCGTAAAAGTTGTTTTTTTGTACAATAGTAATGCTTAGGTTAATAATGTAATAGAAAAATCATAGTAAAATACCTAAATTGAAGCTTTGATTTTGAGTTTTTGAATTGAATTATGCGTTGCTTTATTGCGAAGAAACTTGTTCCTAGACTTCAATATACCAAAAATAGTGACTTTTGGGTTGGAAATCAACAAAAAAAACGATATTTTTGATTACGTGGGACCTCGGAATGCACCTTTAATGGCTGATTTTTTTTTTCCTTTTGATCGTGGGGGACCAGTGGTGGGGAAGAAGGAGGCCTCGTATATTCAAGAGCTTTTACACATAGATTTTGTGCGTAAAAGGACTTAAGTGTAAAACTATATTTTCTATGCGTAAAGCCTATTTTAGTTCTTTTTTTTTTAATGGGTTATTTTGGTTCCAAAAATTTATTTTTGGCTTACAAAAATCTTGAACCCCTTTTGTATCGTAGGCTCCATTCAGACAGATCCATAAATATACTTTTGAACAAAAATAATGTTGGAATTTGTACTTTACCTTGTTGCACGCTTAAGCATGATATGATATGTGGAGCATAAATAACATAATATGAGATTTTAATATTAATAAACTAATAATAAAATCATTAAAGAATTTGGTAGGATGGATAGGATCCCTTCATCCTTCACCAAAAGTTTCAGTTTCGAGTCTTGGAAAAGGAAAAGTCCCTAATAAGAAGTTCATTTCTCTTTAATAGACAGATACCAAATGATTATAACAAAAAAAAAAAAAAATGATAAAAATGAGTCTCACCCTAATACCGTATAAAGAAGATAGCCCTTAGATCTAACTCAATTTCAAAAGCTAATTCATGAACTAAAGATTGTCTAAGATATTGTAGAAATACAACTAACACATTTTCTCAACTAATGTGGAACACCCTAATTAAGGTGTTTTTTGGTTAACATAATATAGTACAATGTTTGGTTGGTATATTATAAGGAGAGATAGTCTTGGTATAAAATTCATCATATAGCTAAAAATTCTGGTTGGATTTTTCCTTTTCTCCTTACATAATACCCACATAAGTTGATGAATTTTTTTATATACTATTATTTTATACGAGTGGAACGCAAAATGCATGCATACGTGTATAAAATAATACCTAAATCAAAATATCAAAATGACAAAATAACCCTCATAATAGTGAAATTTTAAATCATACAATATATACTAGATCTGTAATATAATCAAACAAGAAATGATTTCACATGACAATCCATGCATTACTATTAATCGCTGCATAATATTTCTTACATGCATTACCAATTCCTATATAACTGATTACTACATTACTAATATACATTCTAATTCTTGCATAACTTGTATCTAGATCAATCGACACTTAACAGTAATAGACACATCTCCTCGAGCTCTCGAAAACCTTGAAAAGCAGTGGAGTTGAAGCTGACTTTTTACTTACAGATGGATCGCAACTGATGTTACTACACTGAAGTTGAACTGTATGTATATATCTTAATATGAACAAAATATTAAATTGTATATCAGTTTATGCCATAGTCCTCATAATTTATGATTCTCAATAATGTGACAGAGCTCGTTTCTTTAAGGTTCATCACATTAATTCCAGTGGGACATATTTATTTATATACAGAACTAAAAAGCTAGTGAATTATGAGGTTAGCTGGCTAAAGAGCAACGAGGACCCCACAGGCACCCCCTTAGCTTGTGGGAGCAAGAATCAATTGCATATATAAGTAGTTAGCTTTGAGAGTTATAAGTAGTTAGCTTTGAGAGTTTTTAGTGTCACTTTCTTGCTAATTAAGTTACTGGCACTCTTCACTTTCGGTGCCGTACCCGTGTCGACACGACATGAATTTGGGTGTGGGTGTAAGATCCGTACCTGATCTGATCAACTGCTTTTGGATACTTCGACCAAAATCAACGGAGAAATTCCGGACAGATGCAATGATTTTTATAATCAGAACAAAAGCTGAGATGGACTTAAAGAAAATGGAATACCTTGTATATTGAAATTTCTTGATCACTCCTTTTCCTTTTATCTCCTTCCGGGATTCTCCTCTTGATCAATATTTTCTCCTCATGTTTTCCACATAATATCTCATAATTTAGGTTTTATAGTTCTATTTTTAGCCGAATCCCCGCACCCGTATCCATATCTGGATCCGTATCCCCGAACAGAGGCGGATCTAGGATTTTAAGACGGCGGGAGCACCATTATCTTGACATAAACTCTAACAAAAAATTTAATGACGACTGAGGAATAATACCGTATCGGACCGGTCGTTAATAGCGTAGCAGTGGCGAAAATACAAGTATATAGGTCAAATATGTGTAATAAATAAAATTTAATACAGTGAAGCAAATGAAAGAGATAACTCAGTGGCTAAGGCTGTGCAACATGTGGTGACAGTGCAGGTTCAAATCTGGGTGAGCTCATTTAACGCTTATTGTTTTCCTAAAAACAGACTAAAAAAAAAAAGTGACATTCGGGTTCGACCCGGGGTGACATGTAAAGGAAGCAACAGTTGCAACCAACGTGCTCCAAAGACAATTTCATTTGTTAGAGTGCACAATCAAGGTATATACACATATATATGCATAATTTTTTCCGAAGGGTGGGAGTGCACGGTCCGCCTCTATCCCCGAATCTTAAAATTTAGATCATGAAGGATCCTCACCCGTATCGAACACCCGCACCCGAATCCAAGTAGCTTAGCTTTCTTGTGTAGCTGAAAACCATCTTTTATCATTATGACCATTCAATTAAATAACATAGCAAGAAAGAAAAAAACATGAAAACAGAACAGATATCGAAGTCCACTTTAAATATATTTGTTGGATTAGAATGTTTTGACTGGAAACAGCATTGACAGATCCCATATTAATCACTACCCACGTTCCATGTGCCCCCAAATATCCCCTTCCTTTCTTTTGTTTGTGGGGCGGGGTTGGAAACCTATCGGAATTGAATTTTGGATAAGTTAGTTAAGTGGTGGATAATATACTACTTGGCAATATTTCTGCCAAGATTGACAAAATGCCCATTCTCTGCATCTGAGACTGCTATCTCATGAATGTTCAATTATACCTGTCCATGGTCTGCATCTTGGGTTATCGCTCCACTAGCAAGCTTTTCATTACAAAACATTTAAACAGTATTTGTTGAAGTCGAAGAGTATTTTAAGTGAAACACTTGAACTTCTTGTAAAAAAAAAAAAAAAGAATTGAAGGTCCACCCGTGAAAATCATTACTTCACTTGGAACACTTCTCTAACAGATTTTTCCATATTTTATCAGCATTTTTCAAATGTTCAAATTCAGTAGTTGCAAATACTGATTTTGTCCATGCGTTTTCAAACCATGATTTGAAACCATGACCCCAAACCAGCGTTTGGACATGCGTTTGGAAATTTTAAGTAGTATTTTCTCTTATTGATATAAAAACCCCACAAATTGTGAAAACTATCAAAATATTCTCAATTCTTATACAATCCTACCAAATGATCAAGTCATAGTTCATAACAGAATTAGTACACTACTAGAAGGTCTTTTTAAAAAATACAACATCAATTAATCAAACTTTTTTTCAATACAAACGAAAATTTAACATGAATAGTAATGTAACTACTCTTTAATATAATCCTCCCACATAAATTAAAGGTTGGTAGACATAAATAAAGATTGGTGGAAGTTAATGATATTGGTAAATGATTGATGGGGGTAATTGTTAAAAATCTCTACTAAGTTATAGGTATTTTTTTTTATAAAATATAAACTTATGGGTTAAATTTTATATTTAAGAAAGTTGAAACTATGGTTTCAAACCCCAAATCATGCCTTTTTGGATGATTTGGGGTTTGAAACCATGTGTGAAAAAGCATGTCCAAACGCTGGTTTGGGGTCATGGTTTGAAAACGCATGGCCAAACGCCTACCATGCGGTTTGAAACCATGAGATGAAACCAACATTTGGACATGCATCTCACCTCATGATTTCAATCCATAGTTAGAAACCCCAAATCATCCAAAAAGGCATGATTTGGGGTTTCAAACCATGGTTTAAAATTTTTTAAATATAAAACTTAACCCCTAAATTTATATTTTGTAAAAAAAACCCCATAAGTTGGAAATATTTTTAACAATTATTTAAATATGCATGCTCGGCGTGAAGAGATTGCTCGTAACATGTGGGAGGATTATATTAAAGAGTAGTTACATTACTATTTATGTTAAATTTTCATTTTTATTGAACTAAAATTTGATTAATTGATGTTATATTTTTTAGAAAGGTCTTCTAGTAGTGTACTAATTTTGTTATGAACTATGACTTGCTCATTTGATAAGATTGTATAATAATTGAGAATGTTTTGATAGTTTTCACAACTTGTGGGGTTTTTATTTCTATAAGAGAAAATACAACTTAAAATATTCAAATTGCATGTCCAAACATGGTTTCAAACCATGTCCAAACGGCTCCTAATACTCCATTTGCATATACTTAACTTCCGTATTTGCAAATATTGAAGTACCATTTCTGGTCACCTCCGTAGTACAAAAACAAAACTTCCCTTTATAAGTGAATCTGCAGTCGCATTTAACAGCTCATAAAAACCACGTTATGGTGAAACGATGTACGCTTCACTTTCCTTGCTACCGAGCAAACTTGGAGAACACACTTAAAATGGACGGCATAGTTGTATACATAATATCAAATTAGTACACACTAATGCTTTGAAACAGCTCATTATGCATCAATATGATAGCGGCTCATTATCGTTGTCAGTATTATTTTTTGATAAAGCTGAGGCAGCGTCAAAAGCATAAGTACCATAAATGAAACGAAAAAATGATCCTATAACCTCTAACAAGCAGGGGTGTACAAAGTAAACCGACAAACCGCACCAAAACCGATAAATCGAGTCAAATCGAGAAAAAAACCTGACTAGTGGTTTGGTTTGACTTGATTTGGTGTTAAAAAAAAAACTCGACCATAATTAGTTTGGTTTGGTTTTAGCTACAAAAAGTCAAACCGAACCAAACCAACCCGACATTACATGTATTCAATTTTTAAAATATTTTATACATAAAAATATTTATTTGTAATGTAATTTATAAATATTTCTTAAATTTTTTCATACTTTTTTATCTATTATCATTTTATTCAAGCTTGAACTTAGAATCTTGAATGTCAATAAGTTTTATATCCTATGAATATTACTCACATAAAGTCTAAACCAAAACCAACTCAATACTAATACTAACAAAAGAAATTCAATTTACCACTAGAAATGACAATAATGTTGGATATCTATTCTTTAGTTTTGCATAATTGGTTTAGAGAGTGAAAATACATAACTTAAGTTTTTTCTTGTCATGTAATTAATACTTATTAGCCATACTTATTTTAGCATGACTTAGTATTTTTAGATTATGATCATTTTCTTTATGGCTTATTAATTAGCAATATTTATTTTAACCGATTTTATTATCTTTTGTTGAATATTTTAATACAATATCATCACTCTTCTCACATTTTGTGTTATTTTCTTATGAAACACCTTAATTGTATAGTTGTATCTTACTAGGACTAAAGAAATATTTAAACTAAATGCCATATATTTTATATCAAGACTATTCCCAAAAAAACCCGAGAAACCCGAAATACCCGAGAAAACCGAATAACTCGAGAAAACCCGAAGTTGAAAAACCTAAATTTTATTGATTTGATTCGGTGTATAAATTTAAAAACCCGACGTAATTGGTTTGATTTGATGTTTAAAAAATCCGACCAACCCGGTTCATATACACCCCTACTAACAAGCATAGATAAGGTGCATGTGTCTCATGACATCTCAATTAATAGACCACACCCAGCATATAAAACATAGAATTTGAAACTCTGTAACAACGATTACTTTTCAATGACGAGTTGAAAACTGTGTTTGTGAATTTTACCCCATGCAAAAGTTGTACTGCAGCAGTTTTGAAGCACCAATCAAGTACTGCGGCAGCAGTAACGTTTTCTCCGTTCCAACTTAAGATTTCTTTACCTATATAGTTGCTTATACATGTTGTGTCTATAGATATTAATTTGAAAAGCAATATAGTAGTAGATAGATCTGAACTTCCAAGTATTGACAGTTTTTCAACTAAAGATTACGAGGTGTAGAACTCTCTCATTTCATTTCACATGGTGATAAATTCACCAATTTTACGTCCACATGACAAGGTGTAGAAAGAGAGTTACAAAAATGGAGGGACTCCCTATCAACCTCGCCTGTTGCTGCATTTGCTCATGTGCTGCACTAGAGAAAAATTAGAGCGAGAAAAAAAAAAAAACTATGCTTCTAAGAGTAGGATTACCAGGAACAAATAAAAGGCTTACGGGTGACTGAAAATTAAGCCCCACCAGCCATGTCCATATCTGTAACACCATCAACTCCCTTGAAGACCACGCGTAATTTCCTAGAACATGACTGCTTTTTATCTCCTTTTCCGGCTGCACCAGTAACATGAACAATGTCCCTTGGAGTTTTACCCATAAGCTCAAACAATGGTAGACCCAAATTAGATCGAGTCATCTCTTCTAGTACTGGAGGTGCTTGCATGTATAGATTCTTCCCTCGATACGTCACACTTACTCTAGTTAGTAGTAGCTTAGGATGGTCTTCCAGCAGATCAATGAACTGCACAACACCAGAAAGAGACAAAAGCTCACACATTATTACTTATATCACCAACCCATCAGTTTATTACCCCTTTTCTTGTGGTGGGATATCTGACATGCTCAAACAAGAAGACGAAATCATCATGAAGTTAAGTGCATCAAATTATAGTCTTCACGCTGATGACAAAAAGGCATTTAAATCCACAATATAGGCATCTTCCAACGAGATTTTTATGGCAGATAACTCAATGTACCAACTCTTAAACAGAGAAACTATACGAATGAGATGCAGCCAACAATCACAGATTCTTCCAGACATTCATAAGGGGCAAAGCAGTGGGAGTATTATTGCCGCCCCCCAACCACCACAAAAGATATGATCAGATCCCAAGTGATTATTCCAACTTTGACTACAAGCAATCCAATATTAATAGCACAATGAATGTTGAAGCATTTAATTTCCAACTTATCTGCTGTACAAGAGATTCTTCTTTCAGGAAAAGGATGCCATACTTTGATTATTGTTTAATGTAATTGATGCAGCTGCCAAGTTATCCCATAAATTCCATTTTCTGCTTTATTTCCTTCTTTAAGTGGGCTCTTTTACTATATTATATTGGGTGGTTAAGATGCAAAATTATTCATAGTGAAGATTAAGTTTACTCTGTCTTTGAGGTTGTGTACTTGGCTTTACTCTGCCTTTGAGGTTGTGTACATTGGCTCTCAGACATGATTAAACCTTTATGGACGAGTTTTTCTCTTCACTTTCAACAGGTTCTAGGGACCTTAGGATTGCTTGCTTGTTCCTCCTTCCTCAGCTTCATGAAGCTTATCTGGTTTTGACCACTCCTCTCCTGTAGTGACAGCACTAATACCACTAATGATCATTGTCAGGAGTGACCTAATACAGTTAAGCGACAGTTTTTCAGACGAATTCTATTCTTAAGCCTCAAGAGAACAGTCATATCAAGAATGCATTGATACATGCACAATAAGTGGACTAGGTCAATATCGGGACATTGCTCCCCAATTCTCAGCTGGTTTCCTTTTTCTGAAACTTGATTAGGAAGCACCCTATTATGCTGCTTTAGAGATATGATATATAAAAAAGTTTCTGATCGGGCGTTTTAGTGTTTTACCCCGAACAATCTTGTGAGTGATTAGTAATCTTAAGGAGCTGAGACATAAAAAGAACAAGAACCTTTTTCAGAGTAACTGAAGCTTCTAGCTCAATGAGAACACCAGGACCACAAACAAGACAATCTTTGTCCCTCACAAACTCGGTCACTTTGGTGTGGAGACCTTCAACTCCATTGTACCTTCAAGAGGAGCGGAATTCCACATTAGTCAACAGAACTTAGTCAAACGATTTAAAGGGAAATTCAATTCATAAGTATAAGATAATGGAAAAAGAATTAAGAGGAAACACAGATCAGTTGTTGTAAGGGTAGAACCATGCAACAAAACTTAGGTTAAAAAAATTACCTTAAACAGAGAAGACGTGAAACTAAGACTTCTACTGCTTCAGGATGATAACTTAGTTCTTAATTTCAAATGAATCACAAGTACATAATTTTATTTCTTTAATGAGAAGTCATACGAAAAGATTGACTTTCGAGATGTTATCAATTTTTTTTTTAATTTTTTTTTTGATAAAGATCAAGATGTTATCAAATTAAAGTGCAATGCTGACTACAAGATCATTGATTCATACACAACGGCCCAAGCTGCAACATTGTCGAGCTACATAAATTAGGATCTAAAACAGACTTACGTCAAGTAATTTGATAATGTTTTGCTGCATCCAGAGACAAGCTTCAAGGTCTCCAAAGAACAAGCAGCAGAAATTATAGCATTGGTGGATGCTATAGCAGGTATGATATTTTTAACCACACCCTGTAAGAAACGGGAAAGATTATTCAATATGCACTGAGAACACATGAAACTGCATAAAACCACTCTACCAGCGTAATATGGCTGGAGTAGAATAAGTTCTCATCTCAATGCATAATGAAATAAATATAGTTTGGCCCATATCTAATGGAGGTTGTCTACAGTAGGCTGAAACTTTCATACCATGAGCTTACCTGGGTCAAACTATAGGTAACTCCCGGAATTCCAAAGAGCTCTGCTCTCTTAACAGCCTACAGCACATGGATCAGAGAAAGTCAAGGATTGAAAAACATGAGAATTTTTGGATACGTCTTAAGTACTAGGAATGGAGAAAACGCCAGAACATAAATTATAACCTCTGAATACACCCATTGCATGTGTTCAGGATCATCTGGATCAAATGTTTTGCCACTATGAACCTGCATAAAACATTTGGGGTGAAAAAACAGAGCATTTGGTCTAGAAGCTTGGAAAACCAAACTGCGAACTTCAATACTTACCTCATCCCATTTGATTAAATGCGCATACTCAATGCAGTGAGCAGCAGTTCTAGGAGTTTCAGCAAGAGTACACAAGGGAAACTTCACTTGTGGGGGAAAGAGCCATATTGTACACTCAAAGCAGGGGGTAACACCGGGCATTATAATCCTTGCATGGCCCTTGAAACCTTCAGTACCACCATCAACCATAGGCTTAATTGTTTCTTCCCGTGGGTTGTCATCAGAATCGTACTCTACACAAAATGTCAGATGGGTGAGCTGAATCTAGACCTCCTTCCACTGAGTATAAAACTGGCCAGGAGCATGAGATACATTTCCCCAGGGGCTGAAAGATCTGCAACCACCCCTTTGGGTTCTGAAAATACCTAATTAGTTGAATATCTTTATTTCTAAAGAGTTGGAACCAGCCCGTTGGGTTCTGAAAATGCCTGATTAGTTGAATATCTTTATTCAGAATTTATTCAATCAGATCCCTCTTTCCCTCCTCACATTGATTCTTGCTATGCATGCCTGTTTAGTTCATTCGTTGCTCCTATATAATACAAAGGGTCGCTCCAGGAAGGGCTGGTTCGAGATGGTCTTACTCTTCCCCTTTTTTTTTGGCAAAGATGATTCCATCCCTTAAGTAACCTTATGTTTTATTACATCACACACCTTGGAGTGCGCCCTTCCCCGAACCCTACTAACACAGGATGCTTTGTGCACCGGGCTGCCCTTATTATTAATAAGATTCTATATTTTTTGAAATAATTTCAAGTGAAAATTGAAATTTAAGTTATAAAATGTAAAATTATATGTCGTGGTGGGCATCGAGGGGACTGGTGGTGGAATGGAGAAGTTCAAGGAAAGGTGGAAGCAAAGAAGGTGGCATATGTGAAGTTGGTAGAAAGCAAGGATGAGGTTGAGAAGTGGACGAATGGTGATCTTTATAAGATGGCGAGGAACGAGGCGAAGTTGGCGGTTTCGACGGCAAAAACGGCAGCTTTGAACGCCTTTATGCTGAACTAGAGGACAAAGGCGGGGATAAGAAATTGTTTAGGCTAGCCAAGGCGAGGGAGAGAAGGGCATCAAGGACGAGCATGACAAAGTATGGTAGAGGAAGCTCTCATTAGACGGAGATGGCAGTCATACTTTCACAAACTCTTGAACGAAGAAGGGGACAAAGACATTGTGTTGTTGGGAGCTGTGGAACACATCAAAGGGCGTCGCGATTTTGGGTATTGCAGGAGTATTAAGGTTGAGGAGGTTAACGGTGTTGTTAGTAGGATGCGCAGGGGAAGAGCGACCGGACCTGACGAGATTCCTGGGGAATTTTGGAATAGCGCGAGCTCGGCAGGTTTGGAGTGGCTGACGAGGTTGTTTAATGTCATCTTTAAGACGGCAATAATGCCCGAAGAATGGAGGTCGAGTGTAATGATCCCTTTATACAAGAACAAGGGCGATATCCAGAGTTGCAACAACTATAGAGGTATCAAGCTGCTAAGCCATCCTATGAAAGTGTGGGAATGGGTGGTGGAGATGAGGGTGAGAAGAGGTGTCTATTTCAGAGAACCAGTTCGCATTCATAACGGGACGCTCAACTACAGAAGCTATCCATCTTGTAAGGAGACTGGTGGAGCAGTATAGGGAGAGAAAGAGGGACTTACACATGGTATTCATTGACCTAGAAAAGGCTTATGATAAAGTTGCAAGGGAGGTCCTATGGAGATGCTTGGAGGCTAAAGGTGTACCTGTGGCGTACATTAGGGTGATCAAGGACTATGTATGAGGGAGCCAAAACCAAAGTAAGGACAGTAGGAGGAGACTCAGAGCACTTCCCAGTTGTGATGGAGTTGCATCAAGGATCAACTCTTAGTCCGTTTTTATTTGCCTTGGTGATAGATGGATTGACGCGGCAATTCAAAGTGAGGTGCCATGGTGTATAATTTTCGCGGATGACATAGTCCTGATCGACGAGACTCGTAGCGGAGTTAACGCTAAGCTGGAGGGTTGGAGACAAACTCTAGAGTCTAAAGGGTTCAAGCTGAGTAGGATCAAAACAGAGTACTTGGAGTGCAAGTTCAATGAAGCACCTCATGAGGCTGGCGCGGAAGTGAGGCTTGGTACCCAGGCCATCCAGAAGAAAAGTAGTTTTAAGTATCTTGGATCTATTATACAAGGCAACGGGGAGATTGATGATGTCACACATCGTATTGGGGCAGGATGGATGAAATGGAGGCTCGCTTCCGCAGTACTTTGTGATAAAAAGGTGCCACCACAACTTAAGGGCAAGTTTTACAAAGTGGTCGTTAGACCGACTATGTTGTATAGGGGAGAGTGTTGGCCAGTTAAGATCTCTCACGTTCAAAAGATGAAAGTTGCCGAGATGAGAATGTTGAGATGGGAGTGTGGGCACACTAGGAGGGACAGGATTAGGAATGAGGTTATCCGGGACAAGGTGGGAATGGCCTCGGTTGAAGACAAGATGTGGGAAGCGAGACTGAGATGGTTTGGACATGTGAAGAGGAGAGACACAGATGCCCCAGTGCGGAGGTGTGAGAAGTTGGCCATGGATGGTTTCACAAGAGGTAGGGGTAGGCCGATAAAGTATTGAGAAGAGGTGATTAGACATGACATGGCGCAGTTACAGCTTATCAAAGACATTACCTTAGATAGGAGGGTATGGAGGACTCAGATTAGGGTAGAAGGCTAGTAGATAGTCTCATTTATCCTTTCATATCAGTAGTCGCATTATCGCGCTATAGTTTCTTATGCTTTGATTTCTGCTACTATTTGTTATTTCTTGTACTTCGATTATCTTATTTTATCTGTGGTAGCTATTGTCCCTTTGCAAACTGCTTCATCATGGCTTAGTCGCTTTTGTTATTTTAATTCCATATCGCTTTGAATTTCTTGGCCTTATCTGACCTCTGTTTATGCTTTCTATTGAGCCGAGGGTCTTTCGGAAACAGTCGTCCTACCTTGGTAGGAGTAAGGTCGGTGTACACTCTACCCTCCCCAGACCTCACGTTGTGAGATTTCACTGGGTTGTTGTTGTTCTTGACCTTATCTGACCTCTTTTTATGCTTTCTATTGAGCCGAGGGTCTTTCGGAAACAGTCATTCTACCTTAGTAGGAGTAAGATCTGCGTACATTCTACCCTCCTCAGACCTCACATTGTGGGATTTCACTGGGTGGTGGTTGTTGTATTTCAATAACAAAATGAATAGAGTATCAATGATACAAATTTCAAAATATTGAGTATGTCTGATGATATAGATAGTCTTTTATAACGTGAAGTTTCTTTTTAATCGTTTACCTTGTAGAAAAAAGTTTCTTTTTTATCGTTAGAAAAAATATTTTATGGAATGACCTACAACCGGAAGGAGCTACGAGGTATTTACAGGGAGTAGCAACATTACATATTGTGTAATGACCTCAAAAAAATCTATTGTGGCCTCTATATCATTTACAATTGCCATGTTACACCAAACAAACAAATAGCGAAAAACATCTAAACTTAATACTAACGACAGAATTTTTTTTATAACTGCGGTGCCGGGGCCAACTTGCGCGCACCTCAACTAATTCCACAAGGTACCCGCTACCTCCCACCAACACATGTACCCCTTAATTCTCCTCACCAAGGCTTAGACAAATTCGAAGAAATCACTAAGTGTTTTTGTCTCTACTGGGAATTGAACCCGAGACCTCATGGTTCTCATCCCACTTCATTGACCACTAAGCCAGACCCTTAGGTCTATACTAAGGGCAACTTCTAATTTGCTTTCAGAAATTCTTGTGTTCCTTCCCTTCAAAATAGCCCACCAAACAGTTGATGGAAGAGCATTACATGTTTTCAGCTTGTCCTGCCCAGCTCTATCAAGTAACAGCATCGTAGCAGTTCTTTTGTCGTCCTTGGCATTGTCCATTTAATCCACACGATGTTTAGAATAGAATCTCAGATCCGTCTAGTCAAGCAGTGAATAAAAAGGTGATTAACATCCTCTCACACAGTGCACATCAATCATGTTTAAGTGTTGTTTACTTAAACTTATCCACTTACGTGGTCGAAAATACAAGTCTACTACAGCGTGGAATGGACTCATTGAAAAATTTGAGAAAAGATTAACATCCTGGCAAATGCAATCCCTTTCTATGGGTGGCAAACTCACTCTAATTAGTAGTGTCTTGGACAGCAGCCACACTTACTACATGTCGCTATATCATTTATCCACCAAAGAGTTAAATCAACTGGACAGAATAAGAAGGAATTTCCTCTGGAAAGGGAATAGCAGTATAGCACTGAGCATAGCCACAAGTTCCATTTGGTAAAGTGGTAACACATAATTCCCAAAGCGCCAAGGAGGTTTGGGGATCAAAGATCTTGGAACCCGCAATAAGTGCCTACTGATGAAATGGCTATGGAGATACACACAAGAGGAGAAACCTTAGTGGAAGTGGGTGGTCAATGCTAAACATGGTACTCAAAGCAACTGGTGTTCTAAACAAACCAGTGCACCACATGGGTGGGAGTGTGGACGCATATATGCAGACTATAGGGAGAACTTTCAGAGTATCAACACTTCAGAGTTGGTAATGGCATGTAACCAAATTCTGGAAGGATAAATGGTTGGGTAATTCACTCATACGGCATGATTACCCTACTCTGTTTCAGATTGCTTGTGATCCAGATTCCACTATCACAGAGAACAATGGGCCCATCTGGAACATTACTTCAAGGAGGAACCTTCAAGATTGGGAGGTTGATGATCTAGTCAGATTGCCAACTACACTCAATGTCATTCACCTGAATGAACATACCACATATAAGTTCAAATGGGACGTGCAAGTGATGGAAGGTATTCTGTGAAGGCAGGGTACAAGTTGACAAGGAATGCAATGGAATTACTGATCTCTGGCCATGGTAACTATTCCGGAAAACCGAACTGTCACTCAAGATCATATGCTTTAGCTGGACTGCAATTTGAGGCATGCTTGACTCATGACAACCTTATTAAAAGGAGTTTCCAGATAGTTAGTAGATGCCACATGTGTCACAGAGATGCAGAAACGAACAACCACCTATTCCTACACTAAGAGTTGCAAGAGATATATGGAATATTTTCTGCTCTTTTCCTGGAATCAGTTGGGTTATACCACACAGCACCAAGTATGCCTTTGACAGCTGGGGCAGCTGGAAAGTTGATCGCACCATCAGGAACATCTGGAGAATAGTCCCTGCTGGGAATTTTTGGAGCATATGGAAGGAAAACAATAGAAGATGCTTTGATGGATTATCGACTCCAAACCACACCCTAAAAGTTAATTGCCTTAGGTACTTATTTAGTTGGGCAAATGTCTCCCCTGTAGATTCCCCAGAAAACTATTTGAACTTTGTTAGCACTTTGTATCTAAAATAGTATATCTGTATTCTGTAGAGAAGCTAACAGGTTGGTTTTTTCTTTTCGAAGCTACTTCGTAGCTTTACTTCTACTTGTAACTTTTGCATCTTCTTGATGCCATCAATTAAGCCGTTTACTTCATTCAAAACGAAAAGAAAGAAGGACTGGCTCTGCATTTTATGAAGAAGTATCACTTACAACCCTCCCATTCACCCACACATTGTTTCAAGATCAGCCATGAGTGGTTGGAAAGTTGGACAGAAAAAAATCAATTAGAAACTTTGGTTCTCCCCACTAAGCAATTATAAAAGAATAGGCACAACAGAAAGCATTCAGGTAAAGTACTCGGAAAATAAAACTTGATCAGCCAATGCAACCCATGCAACTTGTTTGAAAAGCATAAGAAAAGACAAACCTAAAAAGCCGCAAGCAACAGAATTTATATAGCTTCGAGCCTCAACAGAATCAAGACCAAGAACAATAATATGGAAATCATTGTAGAAGCTTATAGGTTTGTCCTCAATCCGACAGAAATGTGGTGTGATATCTACGCCACTGACTCTCTCCATCACTCTTTTGGCAGCAACTTCTGCCTTTGGTTTCCCCACATCTCCAAGTCTACATAGAAAGAATTATGAAATTTTCATAGACATACTATTGCTAAAAAAAATTATAAGCAAAATTGTAACTGCAAGTGAAAAACAAAGGGAAATACATCTATACCTAGATCCGAAGTGATAGCAGACTCAAGAATTTTGTATTTGTCAAAGATTATAACCATACAAAAGAAACTACAAAACAGAAGAAGGATAACCCTCATATTATGAACGAGATAAGGACAATCCTCCTCGAACATCACGGGCACGTAAATAAGAATGTGACGTGCACCCCCCCGACACCCCTCTCTTCTTCTTGGATTTTGTAACCCTAAAGTTCCTTTTCGAAGGAGTAAAAATTATAAATTCAACAACAATACACAAAATAAGAATTCCATAAGTTCCAATTGCATAATTTCAAACGTGGTATGACTCGACAAACAAATTAAGCCATAATGCCAACTAGATTGTATCGCTTTCACTATGTACTCCTCCCACCGGTCCCAATTTAAGTGTCTTACTTTCGTTTTTGGTCTGTCCCAAAAAGAGTGTATCTTTCTATATTCAGTAAGTTTTCCAATTCCAATATTCTACATGGTAAGTTTTCATCTTTAATTTAAGAGCACAAGAGTGAAAAGTCTCCCTTTCCCTTTGTTCCGTAAACTCCGTGTCCAGTCAAACTCAGTCTTTACGAATTACAACTTCAATAATACACACATTAAAAATTCAACAATAAATTCGAATAGCATAAAAACAACGCACCTGAAGAGAAATTGACGATTAAGATTGGTAACTTCAATACGGTCCATATCAATAACGTCAAGGTTACGAAAGCCAGATAAAGCCAAATCCTTAAGCAATTCACAACCTAATCCACCAGCACCAATCACTAACACTCTTACACACTCCTTTAAATCATCTCTCAACTGCAAAAAACAGACGATCATTAGGGTAATAATGCAACACAACACAATCATAGGGTTTTGAATTGGGGGTTTTACCTCAGTGCCGGGTTCGAAAGTCGGGCCGACGAGATTACCGGGTCGGAGAAGGAGCTTATCGAGGTCTCTTGATCTGCTTTGTGATGTGGTTGAATCCGCCATTGATGAAGCAGAATTTCGGGTTTAGTTTTGGACACTATCACTCGCTTCGACTACACGCAGCTGTTGGAACACCTCCCCCCTTATTATACTTTGATAGTTTGATAGATATATAATTTGTTTGACTTTCTTGGGTATAGAAGTTTATCCTTTTTATACAAAAAGACATGTAAAATTCTTATTTACTATATTTTGCTACCGAAGTTACTACTCTTTCCGTTCGGTCAGTTTTATCACGCTTTCTATACTATTTTGTCATATTTTTTATACTGCTTTGAATTGCTGGTTCTTATGTCAAGGGTCTACCCGAAAACACCCGAGGTAAGATCTGCGTACACTCTACCCTCTCCAGACCCCACTTTGTGGGATGTCATTGGGTATGTTGTTGTTGTAATATATTTTGCTTATGTTTGACTTATGCCCTCCGTTCCAATTTATGTGTTTTAGTTTGATTGGGCAATTGACACAAAATTTAAGGAATAAAAGAGAATTTCGAATATTGTGATCCTAAATTAAATATGTGTAGTGTACTAAAATGTCCTTTGAATCTTATGATTTTAAACTTGCTTACTAAATATAGAAAGAGACACTATTTGCGACAGACAAAAAAAAAAGTAAGACACTTAAATTGGGAGGGAGGAAGTATTTTAAAAAGTTACAGAAAAGGGTCAAAATGCCCTTAAACTATATGAAATTGAAGAAAAATTCCCTCCGTTAATAGTTCGGTCCAAAAATGTGACTGTTGTTAATAGTTTTGTCCAAAAATGCTCATATTGTTACTTAATTGAGTAAAAAATGACTTTTTCCCAATAAACATTTTGTTTCTTTTATTTTAAACATATTTTTTTCCTAAAAAATATTATTTTCAAAGAACCCTATTGTTACACCTCGTACTTTTGTACGTTGAGTTTCACCGTAGGCTAATCGATGTAGGCTCGGAGAGTGCGATTATTTATTAAGAGCAGGGATTTGTGTTGACCTTAATTATACGAGAGTTTAAAATCATGTTTAGTAGGTATTGGAAGATTTAGAAACAAGTCCACGAGAATGAATTTCGATGCAAATCGGATTTTTAGGAGCATTATACTGATCGTACAATTGTTGTACCCCCATCATATAAAAGAAACAGTGGAGCGGAGGGTGTATACCATGGCCATTTTACGATCCATTATATGGACCGTATATTATTTTACGAGCTATATATTGAACCGTATCATTGAGGCGGTGGAGACTCCAAATTGTATATATTTTGATCCCTTTCCTTTTTAATTCATTTTCAACATATCCCAGACCTTCAACACCCCTAAAAACCCTCCCAATCATATCTAAGGTAACCCCAAGGTGAGATCCAAGATTAAAGTGTGATTCAAGTGCTAAAGTTCCCGGATTACTTATTGAATGCTAGTCTCTGTTCTTGTGGTGAATTTGAAAGGTACTTCATGGTGAAGTAATCTTTGGATTGGGGCATTTTTGAGTTCCTAAGGTAAGTTTCCATCTTGTTTGCTTATTTTTGAGTTGATTAAAGTTCTAGACATCTTGTTGGTTAAAGAAACACGAATGACATACCGTATATTGTGTCCTTGTTGTGGTTAGAGGTATGGACTGTTTAGAGACTATGTTGTTAAGGTCTATAAAATCAGGGAGAATGATTGTAGTTGTATTATTGTTATTGTTGTTATTATACTATGCTCATATGTAGTTAGGGAAGTGTATGCAAGTCTAGTATATAAGTGTTTATTGGGGTTGTTTGGGTGTATACTTGTGATGTTTTGTAACTGGAAGTTAGAAGAAGGTAAAGGAAGTTGTTGTTGATGTTGATTGAGGATATTGATTGAGTTGGAAATGCTTGTGAATATGGGAAATGCTGCCCGATTCTTTTTAGAACTAGTTATCATTTTGATATACATTAGATACTAGCGTTTGTTAAGTTAATGAATGTGCTATCATTATTATATGTCGAAGTACTAGTTGAGATGAGATCATTGTTGAGTTCGTATTTGTCACGACCCAACTCCGTAGGCCGCGACTAGTGTCCGTGCTGGACACCCAAACGTACCCAATAACCCAAATTAGCAAACGACAGAATATTTTCAAATATAAAAGTCACTTGGCGTTAGTAATGATCATAAACGAACCGACGCAGTACATGGAAGCCGATGAGGCTGTCACAGATCATATCATACCCAAACATATACAGAACCCACACAAGTATGTCTACAGACCTCTACAGATCATAACATAATCATAAGACGGGACAGGGCCCCGTCATACCCCTGAATAGCATACATATATATAATAGCGGCAGACTGTACCAACATACAGGCTCTGAACAAAAGAGCGCTCCCAATATAGCAGAGTAGATGTCCTAGGCAGGCGGTCAGTAAATCTGTCTCCTGTACCTGCGCGGCATGAAAACGCAGCCCCCGAAGAAAGGGGGTCAGTACGAAATATGTACTAAGTATGTAAAGCACAGAACGTAGTAAACAAAGTCATAACCAGAACAGAAGGTACAGAAAATGGACAAAATGTACAGATTAGCAAAATGCTGATCATAAAGTATAAATGGTATTTGTTGAAAACATATGTCGTACCTGGTCCCAATACGGAACAAGATCATAACCGAAACAGAACTTACAGAGAAGTGAGTGTGACATCCGAAGTATCAAATGCATATTTTCAAAACATGAGGAGTGTGTTTAGAAACATATACCATATCATGTCCGGCCCCTGCCAAGGGCTCGGCGAAACAGAACGTGGCCACCCCCCGACGCTGGTGCCACCATACATAAGGAACAGAGTAGGGGATAATCCCGTAACATAACATATCATATCATATCAGATGGCCATATCAGATCATATCATATCAGAATGTGTGTACATGGCACAGCATACTGCAAAACCCATGTACATATATACCTGCCCCCTCACATCGAGGCACGGCGAACAATGCATTGGAATACGCTTGACAACATATCCTGGCCCGGGCTCAGTGTGAGAAACATTGGGGCATCCACGAATGGAGTAGTGAGAGACTAAATGCAACAAAAAATATCACAGATTTCCAGAGACTCGATGAGGCATATCGAAATGACAAATCAAATCAATGAAGTCGGACAGAATCATAGTAGGTGTATGTCGTAAGTCATAATGAGTTACGGAAGAATAATCCTTCTGGGGTCATTCTCATATTCCAAAATAGTTTACCAGACTCGAGGGAATCATTAAAACAATTTTCCTTAGTAGTTAAAAGGATAGTTAAAACGTTTCATTTTATATTGTTCGAAAATAAGGCAATAGTACAATAAGAGAGCAAAGCGGGAATAGTGGAACTAAATGAAATACAAAATATCGTACCTTTACAGAGACTCAATATAGTACCCCGAATAAGCATCATTAGTAGTTGGAAAAGTAGATAAGACGTTTCCTTAAAAATTGCTTGACATCAAGTTACAAAGGACCATAAGGGTAAAATCGGAAATAGCGGGCCCACCTCGGGACAACCAAAGCGGCGGGCTCAAATTACGTGTATTAAGCTTATGGGGTCACCTACAGAGGTCCTAGGGCATTCCATAACTTCCTAAGTGATTTGGAGAAATTTTGCATAATTTTTCATTAAAGCATATAAAAGGGTCCAATTCTATTGAACGAAAATGTGACAATTTCATACGCGGATTCCGATGAGCAGAATATGCTCCGAGGCGTGAATCCGATCCTAGTACATCTAGGACATGCCAAAAGAAGAATCGGGGTGGCTTTACATACCTTTTACGCACTTTACGCCTTTCCAAGTTCACTTCTCGTTTCGTCCAAAATCTGCAAATGGTCACATTTACCAAATGTTAACCATAAGGCTTTAGGCTTAAATCTAAAGTTAACACTTTTCTACAGAAATTTGGGCAGCATCTCCCCTATACATATAGCATCCCCGAGAATTCAACTCGGCCAAAACAATCAACAACAACCCAACAACAACAACACCAACAACAACAATCACTATAAAACACTCAATATGGCACAACTAGTTCCCTTTCCAACATAGTGCAATATCTTCCATTTCAACTTCAAATTTCCAAACCAAGCTCGATGGTTTCACATTCATCATTAATCTAGATCATCGCAATATAATTTGGAAGCATTTCATATCATTTCCACAAAATATTCACAAGATATACAAAATATACAAACTTTCCACCAAAGTCATAATTCATCCAAAACTTCTAATCTTTAACATACTTATTCATAACATGTTTCCATCTTCCTATTACAACAACAATCATCATTATTTGCACCTTAACAACTTCATTTCCATAATGTCATAAAATCATACTAAAATGACACAAACTTCTACATTCCATTACAATGCAAAATTATATCATGTTACCTTCATTTACATTGCAAGGATCACCACAACACAACTAACATATTAAACAAAATTAATTCATTCCCATTCCAATTTCAATATACCACTCGGCCAATACATATAATTCCAACTTCAATCAAATTCAATCAACTTTCATTTCCAATATGAATTTCACCATAACCACAACTAGAATACAACATAAAATTAACTCATCTTTGACTACACAACCACACATGTACACGGCTACATTCATACATATATATATTCATGCAACTTCCATATTTTCATGAATTTTAACCCTTTCTACTTCCCACAACATAAACCAAACCTTCATAACACACAAAAAGGAATTAAATCTTACCCTTTCTCTTCAACTTCTTCACTTGGCCAAAGTGCGGAAACAATGAAACGGATGACTTATCTTCCGAAACAATTATACTATGTTGTAGAGGACCCTTGAATTAGTGGAAATACTACAAGAAAATAATTTTTGGAACAAAATTTAAAGCACCTAATTTCCATGGTCTTGGCCGAAATGGCCCCTTTCTCTTGCTCTTCATCTTTTGTCTTCTCCTTATCTAATTTTTCTTGAAGCTTCAAAAGGATAAAGACCCCTTTTTAATATAATTGTCACATGACTAATCACATGACAATTTCATATTGTGGGTTTGGGCCAAGGCTTGGCCGGCCTCCCTTCAAACTTGGGCCTAAATTTTTTTCTTTTCATTTTTTTGGGCCAATTCGGTTGGTCCCGAGTTGGGCCTAGCCCACTGACCCTTCGACCTTAAAACGTCCATATCTCCTTGTACCAACGTCACCTAGGAACCCACGACCTATGGTTGGAAAGCTAATTCAATTATCTATAACTTCTATCTCTTGGTATGTTTCCAAATTCCAAACTTATAATACCGTTTTTGCCCCTCCAAGTCAGGTCACCCGGAAACGTTTTCTTAAAAATATTCGTTTGGAGGGCTTCCACTTTGATTTGGCCCAAGGGTCCTTCATGAGTTGTGTTTAACTTTACATATGTGATTCATATAGCTCTTCACATGTTCCAAAAAAAAAATCTTGATGTGTGGGCCCCACCTCAGCTTACAAATAATCCGACGTTCAAAAATACGGGATATAACATCCTCCCCCCCTTTAGAACATTCGTCCTCGAATGTTAGATTAGTCTTATAGGGTCTGTAAGTACTTCGGGGGAGTTTCTTTTTATGGTCGGCTCATATGATACACATTCATTATTGAATATAACCAAGTAAGGATATTTCTTCTTCATTTCCTCTTCAGTTTCCCAGGTCATCTCTTCCCTGTTATCGTTCTGCCACAGCACCTTAACGGAAGCTACATCTTTATTCTGCAATCTCCTTACCTGGCAATCCAGAATGGCTACAGGCTGCTCTTCGTACGATAGTTCCTCCGTCACCCGAATATTATTTGATGGAAATATTCTAGGAGGACCACCGACACATTCGCGGAGCATAGATACATGAAATGCCGGATGTACCGCTTCCAAATCAGATGGTAAATCTATCTCGTAGGCGACATTCCCAATCTTTCAAATAATCTGATAGGGTCCGATATATTGCGGACTGAGCTTACTCTTTTTGCCGAATCGCATTACGCCTCTCATAGGCGATACTTTCAAAAATACCCAATCCCCGACCTGGAACTCTAAGGGTCGACGCCGTTTGTCAGCATACGATCTCTGTCGACTCTGGGCTGCTAATTGTCTTTCTCGGATGAGTTTCACCTTATCAACGGCCTGCTGGATCATATCGGGACCGATTAACTCTGTTTCGCCAATATCGAACCAGCCGATCAGTGACCTGCATTTTCTGCCATACAAAGCCTCGTATTAAGCTAGAATCTTAGCTATCATTATAAGCAAACTCGATCAACGGCAGATGATCGTCCCGGCTACCTCTGAATTCAATAATACAGGCCCGTAACATATTTTCTAGTGTCTGTATAGTGTACTCGGCCTGTCCGTCGCTCTGAAGATGGAATACTGTGCTCAGACTTACCTAAGCCTCTAATCCTTCCTGAAAACAAATCTCCAGAATTTAGTCATAAATTGAGTACCTCTGTCAGTGACAATAGATATAGGAACTCCGTGGAGTCTCACTATTCCTTTAATACATATAGTCTGGCATAATCCTCAGCTGAATAAGTGTTTTTGACGGGAAGAAAGTGGACTGATTTTTGTTAGCCTCTGCACAATAATCCATATGGAATCATACTTCCGTGGAGTGCGAGACAATCCTGTAATGTAATCCATATTAATTATCTCCCACTTCCAAATCAGAATTTCCATTCCCTGGAATAGTCCATCAGGCTTCTGGTGTTCAATTTTTAATCTGCTGGCAATTCGGGCACTGGGCAACGGCCTTGCGATGTCGGGCACACATAATCTGCCTCGGTATAACAATACTCATCCGGTAAAACCTCGAGCTGGATCTTTTCCTTGTCAAAGGTTGTATCTCTGTACGATACTAGAATAGAATCCTCAAACTGACGCTGTTTTACCTTTCCCATGATCGATGATTCAGTAACTTCTTCGGACAAAATTCCAATATCTTCAGAACCGACCAAACGGACTCTAAGGCTAGCTGACTAATGAGTTTTACAAACCAATTCTTTACTTCTGAATGTATGCCGGTCAAGCCGTCCGTGGACTCACGACTAAGTGCGTCTGTCACAGCTTTAGCTTTTCTGGGGTGGCACAAAATATTAACATCATAATCCTTCAATAATTGAACCATCTTCTCTTCCGCGAATTCGGCTCCCTTTTTCTTAAAACGTATACTGGCAGCCCTTAGGATCCGTATAAATATCAACGCGCACCCCACGTAAGTAATACCGCCATATCTTTAAAGCATGAATCACCATAGCTAATTCCAGACCATGGGCGAAATAATTTTTCCTCGTGCGGTCTGAGCTGCCGAGGGACATAGGCCATAATCTGACCATTTCCAGACAACTATATATTTCAGTCGATGTCGAAGGCCTAGACCAGTCCTTTATCACTTCAATCTTCTGTATGTCAGTTATTTTCGTTCATGCTTAATTTATTTTACTTTCATTCGCTCCCCCTCCTTGGGGTTATACTTACACCATATTCGAATCTTTTCCTTCTAACCTACAACTTGATTATCTTCGTACGAAAGCTTAACAGAATCATAATTACATAGTACACAATCTTACTCGATAGTTGGCACTCAAGTGATATAATTAGGGTAGTTGCTTATCTCATAGTAACCACATACTTTCTTCATACCCATTCCTTATCTGTCGTCCTATTTTCTCGACAATCGAATTATTTGATATTCACATAATTCATCATTTCATGTCGTAAGTTTTTCTTTGCCCTGTACTATTCCATTTTAGTTTGTTTTCGCAATTAACTTCGTGCTTTGCCCGTCGACTCTTTCAGAGGCTCCGCTTAATTACGTTTCTCACGGTTCACTTCTCCTGACATTTGGATCTTCCAATCTCAACCGGTAGCGAAATAAGTATCAATCTATTTCGTAACATTGGTACCACACCTTTCCCCTTTTCTCGTACATTCTCTCCAGTTAATGTTTTTCGTATATGACAACACTGGCTATTAGGGTTCACCAATCAATCGACATCATCATAAATGGGGGGGGGGGGGGGGGCTACACATACGCATATATATCACTGCCATTTCTTTTACAATACATCTTCAATCACTTGTTCGAATTTACTCTAATTTCAGGGCTGCGCTGCTTTTTCTTTCTTTTTAACAATCCAATCCGTCTCAGCTCGTGTGACCCCTATAAAATTTCTTACCTTTCCACATATCCTAATTCCCTTTAGGTTACCCCGAATTTCCTATTCGTCTCTTATACCTATGTTTGCAAAAATTTTTGCGCATTTCCCAGGGGGTCACCCATCCCAGAATTGCTCTGGCCCTGGCACGCTTAACCTTACAACTTTAATGAATTTAGACACGTTAAGGCCGGTATAATTAAACCAATTGCCCCGCACGTCTTTTGTCACGTAATTTAAGACAAGTCGGGGTCTTGACAGCTTTTCAGAACGTTCTCGTAGCGGGTCCCACCCCGACCTAGCGAGAATTCTTTTATTTTTCTGACTATATCGTCTTCACTACTTACCTCCATGTATATATATTATATATATATGAGTCGTGAGCGAACCACTCAATTCCCGACTGCTTGTCATACGTTTTGTATTCTTCCAATTAGAGGAAACTTGCTCGTCGGACATTTTTGCCCTTCCGCATATTTTGCCCTTCACATGGGCTATGCTAAAACAAAATGGGGTTAGAACATATTTCTGGTCCCTCCAAATAAATTGCGAATTTGACACTCATATATACTTTCTCGAGATAAAATTTTCCAAATAAGGGTAATGATTCTTACAAATGACATGGAGGGTATCTCTTAAACTTTAATCCAACACAGTAGGTTTGCCCTATCGGTATCGACCCTCAAGACATGTTAAGAATTTATGTCTCATTTTCCTCTTCATATTCCTAGAAAAATTTGGGCAGAGGTTCCTCTGTATTTCTTACTATCCCAAAACCTGTACACAGGAAATACCAACCATGCCTCATAGGGTCAACACATATACGTCTATACATATCATATCATGTCGCATCACAGCCACACGGGGCTAACAATTCCAAATAAAAAGTATCAGAATGCCGAGGCTTACCTCACATGCCCAACTCGAACTGCACCTGCTACACTTTCCATGTTTGTTTCCCTTTTTAATGTTCGACTTTATGTTTTAATCGTACTTCAGAATACCTTACCCAGCATACGTCTTTCATACCATTGCTTACCGGAGTACTGTGTAGCTTCCAATATCAGCAGTCGCTGTCTTACGTCGATACCGTTCTCCAACTGCAATCAAGGGTTAGTAAAGAAAGAAACTCATTTCTTACAACTGGTTCTATCGCACGATCTAAGAATCAAAGAAAGGTAACACCCTAAATGTCTTGTAGCCTCCTGTTTATATATGTGGTGCACAACACACCGATAAACAAGACTCTACTAGACACGGTCTGTAGACACTCCGAGGACGAACCGCTCTGATACCACTTTTGTCACGACCCAACTCCGTAGGCCGCGACTAGTGTCCGTGCTGGACACCCAAACGTACCCAATAACCCAAATTAGCAAATGACAGAATATTTTCAAATATAAAAGTCACTTGGCGTTAGTAATGATCATAAACGAACCGACGCAGTACATGGAAGCCGATGAGGCTGTCACAGATCATATCATACCCAAACATATACAGAACCCACACAAGTATGTCTACAGACCTCTACAGATCATAACATAATCATAAGACGGGACAGGGCCCCGTCATACCCCTGAATAGCATACATATATATAATAGCGGCAGACTGTACCAACATACAGGCTCTGAACAAAAGAGCGCTCCCAATATAGCAGAGTAGATGTCCTAGGCAGGCGGTCAGTAAATCTGTCTCCTGTACCTGCGCGGCATGAAAACGCAGCCCCCGAAGAAAGGGGGTCAGTACGAAATATGTACTAAGTATGTAAAGCACAGAACGTAGTAAACAAAGTCATAACCAGAACAGAAGGTACAGAAAATGGACAAAATGTACAGATTAGCAAAATGCTGATCATAAAGTATAAATGGTATTTGTTGAAAACATATGTCGTACCTGGTCCCAATACGGAACAAGATCATAACCGAAACAGAACTTACAGAGAAGTGAGTGTGACATCCGAAGTATCAAATGCATATTTTCAAAACATGAGGAGTGTGTTTAGAAACATATACCATATCATGTCCGGCCCCTGCCAAGGGCTCGGCGAAACAGAACGTGGCCACCCCCCGACGCTGGTGCCACCATACATAAGGAACAGAGTAGGGGATAATCCCGTAACATAACATATCATATCATATCAGATGGCCATATCAGATCATATCATATCAGAATGTGTGTACATGGCACAGCATACTCCAAAACCCATGTACATATATACCTGCCCCCTCACATCGAGGCACGGCGAACAATGCATTGGAATACGCTTGACAACATATCCTGGCCCGGGCTCAGTGTGAGAAACATTGGGGCATCCACGAATGGAGTAGTGAGAGACTAAATGCAACAAAAAATATCACAGATTTCCAGAGACTCGATGAGGCATATCGAAATGACAAATCAAATCAATGAAGTCGGACAGAATCATAGTAGGTGTATGTCGTAAGTCATAATGAGTTACGGAAGAATAATCCTTCTGGGGTCATTCTCATATTCCAAAATAGTTTACCAGACTCGAGGGAATCATTAAAACAATTTTCCTTAGTAGTTAAAAGGATAGTTAAAACGTTTCATTTTATATTGTTCGAAAATAAGGCAATAGTACAATAAGAGAGCAAAGCGGGAATAGTGGAACTAAATGAAATACAAAATATCGTACCTTTACAGAGACTCAATATAGTACCCCGAATAAGCATCATTAGTAGTTGGAAAAGTAGATAAGACGTTTCCTTAAAAATTGCTTGACATCAAGTTACAAAGGACCATAAGGGTAAAATCGGAAATAGCGGGCCCACCTCGGGACAACCAAAGCGGCGGGCTCAAATTACGTGTATTAAGCTTATGGGGTCACCTACAGAGGTCCTAGGGCATTCCATAACTTCCTAAGTGATTTGGAGAAATTTTGCATAATTTTTCATTAAAGCATATAAAAGGGTCCAATTCTATTGAACGAAAATGTGACAATTTCATACGCGGATTCCGATGAGCAGAATATGCTCCGAGGCGTGAATCCGATCCTAGTACATCTAGGACATGCCAAAAGAAGAATCGGGGTGGCTTTACATACCTTTTACGCACTTTACGCCTTTCCAAGTTCACTTCTCGTTTCGTCCAAAATCTGCAAATGGTCACATTTACCAAATGTTAACCATAAGGCTTTAGGCTTAAATCTAAAGTTAACACTTTTCTACAGAAATTTGGGCAGCATCTCCCCTATACATATAGCATCCCCGAGAATTCAACTCGGCCAAAACAATCAACAACAACCCAACAACAACAACACCAACAACAACAATCACTATAAAACACTCAATATGGCACAACTAGTTCCCTTTCCAACATAGTGCAATATCTTCCATTTCAACTTCAAATTTCCAAACCAAGCTCGATGGTTTCACATTCATCATTAATCTAGATCATCGCAATATAATTTGGAAGCATTTCATATCATTTCCACAAAATATTCACAAGATATACAAAATATACAAACTTTCCACCAAAGTCATAATTCATCCAAAACTTCTAATCTTTAACATACTTATTCATAACATGTTTCCATCTTCCTATTACAACAACAATCATCATTATTTGCACCTTAACAACTTCATTTCCATAATGTCATAAAATCATACTAAAATGACACAAACTTCTACATTCCATTACAATGCAAAATTATATCATGTTACCTTCATTTACATTGCAAGGATCACCACAACACAACTAACATATTAAACAAAATTAATTCATTCCCATTCCAATTTCAATATACCACTCGGCCAATACATATAATTCCAACTTCAATCAAATTCAATCAACTTTCATTTCCAATATGAATTTCACCATAACCACAACTAGAATACAACATAAAATTAACTCATCTTTGACTACACAACCACACATGTACACGGCTACATTCATACATATATATATTCATGCAACTTCCATATTTTCATGAATTTTAACCCTTTCTACTTCCCACAACATAAACCAAACCTTCATAACACACAAAAAGGAATTAAATCTTACCCTTTCTCTTCAACTTCTTCACTTGGCCAAAGTGCGGAAACAATGAAACGGATGACTTATCTTCCGAAACAATTATACTATGTTGTAGAGGACCCTTGAATTAGTGGAAATACTACAAGAAAATAATTTTTGGAACAAAATTTAAAGCACCTAATTTCCATGGTCTTGGCCGAAATGGCCCCTTTCTCTTGCTCTTCATCTTTTGTCTTCTCCTTATCTAATTTTTCTTGAAGCTTCAAAAGGATAAAGACCCCTTTTTAATATAATTGTCACATGACTAATCACATGACAATTTCATATTGTGGGTTTGGGCCAAGGCTTGGCCGGCCTCCCTTCAAACTTGGGCCTAAATTTTTTTCTTTTCATTTTTTTGGGCCAATTCGGTTGGTCCCGAGTTGGGCCTAGCCCACTGACCCTTCGACCTTAAAACGTCCATATCTCCTTGTACCAACGTCACCTAGGAACCCACGACCTATGGTTGGAAAGCTAATTCAATTATCTATAACTTCTATCTCTTGGTATGTTTCCAAATTCCAAACTTATAATACCGTTTTTGCCCCTCCAAGTCAGGTCACCCGGAAACGTTTTCTTAAAAATATTCGTTTGGAGGGCTTCCACTTTGATTTGGCCCAAGGGTCCTTCATGAGTTGTGTTTAACTTTACATATGTGATTCATATAGCTTGTCACATGTTCCAAAAAAAAAATCTTGATGTGTGGGCCCCACCTCAGCTTACAAATAATCCGACGTTCAAAAATACGGGATATAACATCCTCCCCCCCTTTAGAACATTCGTCCTCGAATGTTAGATTAGTCTTATAGGGTCTGTAAGTACTTCGGGGGAGTTTCTTTTTATGGTCGGCTCATATGATACACATTCATTATTGAATATAACCAAGTAAGGATATTTCTTCTTCATTTCCTCTTCAGTTTCCCAGGTCATCTCTTCCCTGTTATCGTTCTGCCACAGCACCTTAACGGAAGCTACATCTTTATTCTGCAATCTCCTTACCTGGCAATCCAGAATGGCTACAGGCTGCTCTTCGTACGATAGTTCCTCCGTCACCCGAATATTATTTGATGGAAATATTCTAGGAGGACCACCGACACATTCGCGGAGCATAGATACATGAAATGCCGGATGTACCGCTTCCAAATCAGATGGTAAATCTATCTCGTAGGCGACATTCCCAATCTTTCAAATAATCTGATAGGGTCCGATATATTGCGGACTGAGCTTACTCTTTTTGCCGAATCGCATTACGCCTCTCATAGGCGATACTTTCAAAAATACCCAATCCCCGACCTGGAACTCTAAGGGTCGACGCCGTTTGTCAGCATACGATCTCTGTCGACTCTGGGCTGCTAATTGTCTTTCTCGGATGAGTTTCACCTTATCAACGGCCTGCTGGATCATATCGGGACCGATTAACTCTGTTTCGCCAATATCGAACCAGCCGATCAGTGACCTGCATTTTCTGCCATACAAAGCCTCGTATTAAGCTAGAATCTTAGCTATCATTATAAGCAAACTCGATCAACGGCAGATGATCGTCCCGGCTACCTCTGAATTCAATAATACAGGCCCGTAACATATTTTCTAGTGTCTGTATAGTGTACTCGGCCTGTCCGTCGCTCTGAAGATGGAATACTGTGCTCAGACTTACCTAAGCCTCTAATCCTTCCTGAAAACAAATCTCCAGAATTTAGTCATAAATTGAGTACCTCTGTCAGTGACAATAGATATAGGAACTCCGTGAAGTCTCACTATTCCTTTAATACATATAGTCTGGCATAATCCTCAGCTGAATAAGTGTTTTTGACGGGAAGAAAGTGGACTGATTTTTGTTAGCCTCTGCACAATAATCCATATGGAATCATACTTCCGTGGAGTGCGAGACAATCCTGTAATGTAATCCATATTAATTATCTCCCACTTCCAAATCAGAATTTCCATTCCCTGGAATAGTCCATCAGGCTTCTGGTGTTCAATTTTTAATCTGCTGGCAATTCGGGCACTGGGCAACGGCCTTGCGATGTCGGGCACACATAATCTGCCTCGGTATAACAATACTCATCCGGTAAAACCTCGAGCTGGATCTTTTCCTTGTCAAAGGTTGTATCTCTGTACGATACTAGAATAGAATCCTCAAACTGACGCTGTTTTACCTTTCCCATGATCGATGATTCAGTAACTTCTTCGGACAAAATTCCAATATCTTCAGAACCGACCAAACGGACTCTAAGGCTAGCTGACTAATGAGTTTTACAAACCAATTCTTTACTTCTGAATGTATGCCGGTCAAGCCGTCCGTGGACTCACGACTAAGTGCGTCTGTCACAGCTTTAGCTTTTCTGGGGTGGCACAAAATATTAACATCATAATCCTTCAATAATTGAACCATCTTCTCTTCCGCGAATTCGGCTCCCTTTTTCTTAAAACGTATACTGGCAGCCCTTAGGATCCGTATAAATATCAACGCGCACCCCACGTAAGTAATACCGCCATATCTTTAAAGCATGAATCACCATAGCTAATTCCAGACCATGGGCGAAATAATTTTTCCTCGTGCGGTCTGAGCTGCCGAGGGACATAGGCCATAATCTGACCATTTCCAGACAACTATATATTTCAGTCGATGTCGAAGGCCTAGACCAGTCCTTTATCACTTCAATCTTCTGTATGTCAGTTATTTTCGTTCATGCTTAATTTATTTTACTTTCATTCGCTCCCCCTCCTTGGGGTTATACTTACACCATATTCGAATCTTTTCCTTCTAACCTACAACTTGATTATCTTCGTACGAAAGCTTAACAGAATCATAATTACATAGTACACAATCTTACTCGATAGTTGGCACTCAAGTGATATAATTAGGGTAGTTGCTTATCTCATAGTAACCACATACTTTCTTCATACCCATTCCTTATCTGTCGTCCTATTTTCTCGACAATCGAATTATTTGATATTCACATAATTCATCATTTCATGTCGTAAGTTTTTCTTTGCCCTGTACTATTCCATTTTAGTTTGTTTTCGCAATTAACTTCGTGCTTTGCCCGTCGACTCTTTCAGAGGCTCCGCTTAATTACGTTTCTCACGGTTCACTTCTCCTGACATTTGGATCTTCCAATCTCAACCGGTAGCGAAATAAGTATCAATCTATTTCGTAACATTGGTACCACACCTTTCCCCTTTTCTCGTACATTCTCTCCAGTTAATGTTTTTCGTATATGACAACACTGGCTATTAGGGTTCACCAATCAATCGACATCATCATAAATGGGGGGGGGGGGGGGGGCTACACATACGCATATATATCACTGCCATTTCTTTTACAATACATCTTCAATCACTTGTTCGAATTTACTCTAATTTCAGGGCTGCGCTGCTTTTTCTTTCTTTTTAACAATCCAATCCGTCTCAGCTCGTGTGACCCCTATAAAATTTCTTACCTTTCCACATATCCTAATTCCCTTTAGGTTACCCCGAATTTCCTATTCGTCTCTTATACCTATGTTTGCAAAAATTTTTGCGCATTTCCCAGGGGGTCACCCATCCCAGAATTGCTCTGGCCCTGGCACGCTTAACCTTACAACTTTAATGAATTTAGACACGTTAAGGCCGGTATAATTAAACCAATTGCCCCGCACGTCTTTTGTCACGTAATTTAAGACAAGTCGGGGTCTTGACAGCTTTTCAGAACGTTCTCGTAGCGGGTCCCACCCCGACCTAGCGAGAATTCTTTTATTTTTCTGACTATATCGTCTTCACTACTTACCTCCATGTATATATATTATATATATATGAGTCGTGAGCGAACCACTCAATTCCCGACTGCTTGTCATACGTTTTGTATTCTTCCAATTAGAGGAAACTTGCTCGTCGGACATTTTTGCCCTTCCGCATATTTTGCCCTTCACATGGGCTATGCTAAAACAAAATGGGGTTAGAACATATTTCTGGTCCCTCCAAATAAATTGCGAATTTGACACTCATATATACTTTCTCGAGATAAAATTTTCCAAATAAGGGTAATGATTCTTACAAATGACATGGAGGGTATCTCTTAAACTTTAATCCAACACAGTAGGTTTGCCCTATCGGTATCGACCCTCAAGACATGTTAAGAATTTATGTCTCATTTTCCTCTTCATATTCCTAGAAAAATTTGGGCAGAGGTTCCTCTGTATTTCTTACTATCCCAAAACCTGTACACAGGAAATACCAACCATGCCTCATAGGGTCAACACATATACGTCTATACATATCATATCATGTCGCATCACAGCCACACGGGGCTAACAATTCCAAATAAAAAGTATCAGAATGCCGAGGCTTACCTCACATGCCCAACTCGAACTGCACCTGCTACACTTTCCATGTTTGTTTCCCTTTTTAATGTTCGACTTTATGTTTTAATCGTACTTCAGAATACCTTACCCAGCATACGTCTTTCATACCATTGCTTACCGGAGTACTGTGTAGCTTCCAATATCAGCAGTCGCTGTCTTACGTCGATACCGTTCTCCAACTGCAATCAAGGGTTAGTAAAGAAAGAAACTCATTTCTTACAACTGGTTCTATCGCACGATCTAAGAATCAAAGAAAGGTAACACCCTAAATGTCTTGTAGCCTCCTGTTTATATATGTGGTGCACAACACACCGATAAACAAGACTCTACTAGACACGGTCTGTAGACACTCCGAGGACGAACCGCTCTGATACCACTTTTGTCACGACCCAACTCCGTAGGCCGCGACTAGTGTCCGTGCTGGACACCCAAACGTACCCAATAACCCAAATTAGCAAATGACAGAATATTTTCAAATATAAAAGTCACTTGGCGTTAGTAATGATCATAAACGAACCGACGCAGTACATGGAAGCCGATGAGGCTGTCACAGATCATATCATACCCAAACATATACAGAACCCACACAAGTATGTCTACAGACCTCTACAGATCATAACATAATCATAAGACGGGACAGGGCCCCGTCATACCCCTGAATAGCATACATATATATAATAGCGGCAGACTGTACCAACATACAGGCTCTGAACAAAAGAGCGCTCCCAATATAGCAGAGTAGATGTCCTAGGCAGGCGGTCAGTAAATCTGTCTCCTGTACCTGCGCGGCATGAAAACGCAGCCCCCGAAGAAAGGGGGTCAGTACGAAATATGTACTAAGTATGTAAAGCACAGAACGTAGTAAACAAAGTCATAACCAGAACAGAAGGTACAGAAAATGGACAAAATGTACAGATTAGCAAAATGCTGATCATAAAGTATAAATGGTATTTGTTGAAAACATATGTCGTACCTGGTCCCAATACGGAACAAGATCATAACCGAAACAGAACTTACAGAGAAGTGAGTGTGACATCCGAAGTATCAAATGCATATTTTCAAAACATGAGGAGTGTGTTTAGAAACATATACCATATCATGTCCGGCCCCTGCCAAGGGCTCGGCGAAACAGAACGTGGCCACCCCCCGACGCTGGTGCCACCATACATAAGGAACAGAGTAGGGGATAATCCCGTAACATAACATATCATATCATATCAGATGGCCATATCAGATCATATCATATCAGAATGTGTGTACATGGCACAGCATACTGCGAAACCCATGTACATATATACCTGCCCCCTCACATCGAGGCACGGCGAACAATGCATTGGAATACGCTTGACAACATATCCTGGCCCGGGCTCAGTGTGAGAAACATTGGGGCATCCACGAATGGAGTAGTGAGAGACTAAATGCAACAAAAAATATCACAGATTTCCAGAGACTCGATGAGGCATATCGAAATGACAAATCAAATCAATGAAGTCGGACAGAATCATAGTAGGTGTATGTCGTAAGTCATAATGAGTTACGGAAGAATAATCCTTCTGGGGTCATTCTCATATTCCAAAATAGTTTACCAGACTCGAGGGAATCATTAAAACAATTTTCCTTAGTAGTTAAAAGGATAGTTAAAACGTTTCATTTTATATTGTTCGAAAATAAGGCAATAGTACAATAAGAGAGCAAAGCGGGAATAGTGGAACTAAATGAAATACAAAATATCGTACCTTTACAGAGACTCAATATAGTACCCCGAATAAGCATCATTAGTAGTTGGAAAAGTAGATAAGACGTTTCCTTAAAAATTGTTTGACATCAAGTTACAAAGGACCATAAGGGTAAAATCGGAAATAGCGGGCCCACCTCGGGACAACCAAAGCGGCGGGCTCAAATTACGTGTATTAAGCTTATGGGGTCACCTACAGAGGTCCTAGGGCATTCCATAACTTCCTAAGTGATTTGGAGAAATTTTGCATAATTTTTCATTAAAGCATATAAAAGGGTCCAATTCTATTGAACGAAAATGTGACAATTTCATACGCGGATTCCGATGAGCAGAATATGCTCCGAGGCGTGAATCCGATCCTAGTACATCTAGGACATGCCAAAAGAAGAATCGGGGTGACTTTACATACCTTTTACGCACTTTACGTCTTTCCAAGTTCACTTCTCGTTTCGTCCAAAATCTGCAAATGGTCACATTTACCAAATGTTAACCATAAGGCTTTAGGCTTAAATCTAAAGTTAACACTTTTCTACAGAAATTTGGGCAGCATCTCCCCTATACATATAGCATCCCCGAGAATTCAACTCGGCCAAAACAATCAACAACAACCCAACAACAACAACACCAACAACAACAATCACTATAAAACACTCAATATGGCACAACTAGTTCCCTTTCCAACATAGTGCAATATCTTCCATTTCAACTTCAAATTTCCAAACCAAGCTCGATGGTTTCACATTCATCATTAATCTAGATCATCGCAATATAATTTGGAAGCATTTCATATCATTTCCACAAAATATTCACAAGATATACAAAATATACAAACTTTCCACCAAAGTCATAATTCATCCAAAACTTCTAATCTTTAACATACTTATTCATAACATGTTTCCATCTTCCTATTACAACAACAATCATCATTATTTGCACCTTAACAACTTCATTTCCATAATGTCATAAAATCATACTAAAATGACACAAACTTCTACATTCCATTACAATGCAAAATTATATCATGTTACCTTCATTTACATTGCAAGGATCACCACAACACAACTAACATATTAAACAAAATTAATTCATTCCCATTCCAATTTCAATATACCACTCGGCCAATACATATAATTCCAACTTCAATCAAATTCAATCAACTTTCATTTCCAATATGAATTTCACCATAACCACAACTAGAATACAACATAAAATTAACTCATCTTTGACTACACAACCACACATGTACACGGCTACATTCATACATATATATATTCATGCAACTTCCATATTTTCATGAATTTTAACCCTTTCTACTTCCCACAACATAAACCAAACCTTCATAACACACAAAAAGGAATTAAATCTTACCCTTTCTCTTCAACTTCTTCACTTGGCCAAAGTGCGGAAACAATGAAACGGATGACTTATCTTCCGAAACAATTATACTATGTTGTAGAGGACCCTTGAATTAGTGGAAATACTACAAGAAAATAATTTTTGGAACAAAATTTAAAGCACCTAATTTCCATGGTCTTGGCCGAAATGGCCCCTTTCTCTTGCTCTTCATCTTTTGTCTTCTCCTTATCTAATTTTTCTTGAAGCTTCAAAAGGATAAAGACCCCTTTTTAATATAATTGTCACATGACTAATCACATGACAATTTCATATTGTGGGTTTGGGCCAAGGCTTGGCCGGCCTCCCTTCAAACTTGGGCCTAAATTTTTTTCTTTTCATTTTTTTGGGCCAATTCGGTTGGTCCCGAGTTGGGCCTAGCCCACTGACCCTTCGACCTTAAAACGTCCATATCTCCTTGTACCAACGTCACCTAGGAACCCACGACCTATGGTTGGAAAGCTAATTCAATTATCTATAACTTCTATCTCTTGGTATGTTTCCAAATTCCAAACTTATAATACCGTTTTTGCCCCTCCAAGTCAGGTCACCCGGAAACGTTTTCTTAAAAATATTCGTTTGGAGGGCTTCCACTTTGATTTGGCCCAAGGGTCCTTCATGAGTTGTGTTTAACTTTACATATGTGATTCATATAGCTCTTCACATGTTCCAAAAAAAAAATCTTGATGTGTGGGCCCCACCTCAGCTTACAAATAATCCGACGTTCAAAAATACGGGATATAACAGTATTGGTGACACGAGGTATGTAAAGGCTATCCCTTCTTTCTCATTTTGGCATGTTTTTCTTCTTGACGAGCTACCTTCGATTATCTACACAAAGATGTGTTATTCGTAATTTTTATACTTGGGTTTCCATGACCCTATTGTAGTGCTTCTTCCTTATTGGACATAAGTTTATGATCAGCCGAGTTAGCCAAGTAGATAGAACGATAGAAATCATGACTATAAAATGTATAGGATTATTGTTACACCTCGGAACTTTGGGTTGTCATGAGGCGATTAGACCAACGCAAGTTAAGGTGTACTTGAAGTTCCTACAAGTAAGAAAGGATACTTAGTAAGTCTAATTAAGATTCCAAAGACATTTGAGGCAAAAGGGGACAAGTTCGTCGAAGAAAGTTGAGGTAGAGCCTTGTTTGGGAGAATTTCACATCATTTGAGTTAAGCATTACTTAGCATCACCTTGAGAAAGAGATATAGAGCCCCTTGGATGTTTAATAAAGTTTTATATGAGTGCCAAGAAGGTTTCATAAGGATTGGAGGTCAAACGAATCAAACAGAACACGATTTCACGAAACCGGGCAAAATAGGGCAGTGTGCGCCCGCACACTGAGTATGCTGAGCCACACACTGTGCACCAACTGTCCAAAACTGGAGGGCTCACTTCCCAGCACCTCCCCTAAGTGGAGGGGAGAGTGTGCGACCGCACACTCAGTGTGCAAGGTCGCATACTCTCCGCCAACTTGGTCGGGGGCGAAAATGCCACCTTTTTAAATCCCAACGACCCTAAGTTCATTTCTAAATTCTCCCATTTATTCCTTCACCTCGCTATACCCTTCCAAAGAGTTCTTGAAGGTTCCATACCACTCCACACCCTTCCATAACCATCTAAAGAGAGAATCAAGTGTAGAGAAGATCACTAAAGTTTGGGGAAGTCAAGGTTTCCTTTGGTGTTGATGTTGGGGTTTTCTTTCAGTGGAGTATCTTCATCCAAAGACCATTCCTATATAATCAAAGGTGAGTTTCACACTTATTTCTTGTCATTAAAGGTATTGAGTGGTTGAAAGACTTGGATTTGAGAAGGATGTAGAACATGAGCTCAAACATGGAGGAAATGGTATTTTGAGTAATAAATTAAATTGAATCATGATTTTTAGTATGAGATGAGTATAATATCGCTATAAATGATGTTAGTAACGTTAGGCTTAATACCTAGATGGACCCTTAAACTTGGCATGTTTTGTAAGATAGGCATATAAACTTATAAGGTGACCAGATAGACACTTAAACTTACTCAAAGTGTATTTTTCAAGTTTTTCAGTTGTTTTGAAAACAAAAACTATATTTTTCAAACACTCACAATTTTCATGGCCAAACAAGCCCTAAATATATCACATTTGTTTTTTTAAAATGCAAAAATAAGGCAAACACATATACATGAGACTATAAATGTGCACTTAAACCAATAAATACTCGCTAATCGCAATTTTGCAACTTTCAATTAACTCGGTTTTTTTTTTACACTTGAATAATTAAAAAACAATAACTTTAACCAATAAAAATCCTTAAAAAAAAGAAATTTCAAATTAAGAAATTTCTAAGTTCAGTATTTCAAGTGTAAAAGAAATTTCAAATTAAGAAAACTGTAAAGCCGAGAAGAGAATCCTTAAAAAAAAAAGAAATTTCTTATTTTGAAATTTCTTTTTTTAAGGATTTTTATCGGTTAAAGTTATTGTTTTTTAATTAGTCAGGTGTAAAAAAAAAACCGAGTTAATTGAAAGCTGCAAAATTGCGATTAGCGAGTATTTATTGGTTTAAGTGCACATTTATAGTCTCATGTATATGTGTTTGCCTTATTTTTGCATTTAAAAAAAAAAAAATCGTGATATATTTAGGGCTTGTTTGGCCATGAAAATTGTGAGTGTTTGAAAAATATAGTTTTTGTTTTCAAAACAACTGAAAAACTTGAAAAATACACTTTGAGTAAGTTTAAGTGTCTATCTGGTCACCTTATAAGTTTATATGCTTATCTTACAAAACATGCCAAGTTTAAGGGTCCATCTAGGTATTAAGCCGTAACGTTAAGGAAGTATTACATGAAGAACGAAAATGGTGTTGTATTGTACTCATAGTTATGGATGGGTTGAAAGTGAATTTGAGAAGAGAACAATATTTAACTTGAGAAATCTATTAACTACGATATCATGAATGTCGCTATTGATGTTTGGGAGTTGATATATTATATGGAGAAAGTTGTCCAAACAAAGGAAATGCTGCCCAATTTTCGTTAGCTCTTAGTTATGATAGTTGAGACCTAAAGTAGGCTTCCGTTATCTAACCTTAGCACGAATTCTCTTGAATGTGAAATAGTGAACTCGGAGGGAAACATTTAGTCGACAAGGTTAAAGAGGCGTAAAGGTATGTAAGGCTAGCCCTTCCTTTATAGGCATGATTCTTATATATATATTGTGATTTCTTTCCGATAATTCCCATGACCTTCTTACGTCCCAAAAGATGAAAGTTAAAGAGTCTTAAGAGTTCCTTATGATATAAAGATGAGATATGTCCATAGTAATGATGATGATGAATCTATGTCTAGAGATTCCAAAGCTTATGATATAATATTATTATGAAGCTAGTGATCCTTACATGGTTCCTTGATGTTATTCATTGTTGCTAGTCTCACCTTATAATGCTAGTTCCTTCAAGGTGAGGCATGGTGATCACGACTACTCCATAATGGAACCGGGGGTTCTCGACCTTACGTCACTCCGATAGAGTTGTAGATTTCACTTGGGTTCTTATGCATGCTTTATGATAAGTATATAATGATGAGATTACACCGCACCTATATAGCCGGGCAGACACCGCTAAGGCGGGCGGCATATACACCATGTCTAGATGGCATGGGCAGACACCACTAGTGGGCGGCATGAGATGTTTACGCCAGACGAGGGAGGCCCGAAAGCGGGCTAATGATGATCACACCGTACCTACATGGTCGGGCAGTTTATATATATATATATGCATGATATGATGATGCTTACATAAGAGCTAGCATGCATGATTCCGCCTCAAGAGGCAAACAGTTACAATTATCTTTTCTTCCTATGCTTTCCATATTTCCTTAATATGCTATCATATATGTCTTATATACTCAGTATATTATTCGTACTGATGTCCTTTTCTTTATGGACGCTGTGTTCATGCCCACAGGTAGACAGGGAGACGGTGCAGACGCTTAGGAGCTTACTTAGCAGATCACAGGAGCACCCCACTACTCCAGAGGTGCAGCCTATTGGTATATTCTTTTGTGTACAGATATAGGGCATGGCGGGGTCCTTTCCCGCTACTATGATTCCAATATTCCAGTTAGAGGCTTGTAGATGTATACGTGTGGGTTGTAGATGCTATGTGATCCCTTCATTGTAGATTTTGCACATCATTTTTGTAGCCTTATGGGCCTATGCTTATATATGTCTTGGGAGATGTTTGGAGATTGTTTCATGATAAGTTGTGTTGAGAATATTATATGCCCAGGTTTAGTATGATAGTCAGCATGATAAGTGGTGCTCGGTAGTCAGCTCTGGGTACCCGTCATGGCCCCTAGTTGGGTCGTGACAATTATGGTTGCCTTCGGGGCTACATTATTTGCCTTCGGGCTATGATATGTTTGCCTTTGGGGCTATAATATGTTTACCTTCAGGGCTATGATGTTTGCCTTTGGGGCTATGATGCTTGCCTTCAGGGCTATTGGCCATACAGACTGCCTTCGGAGCTATACAGATGCGCGCTTGCCTTTGGGGTTATGATTATACATACAGAATGCCTTCGGGGCTACCTTGAGTGCCCTCGGGGCTAATCATGCATTGTCTAGATACCTTATACGAGGCAAAGTAGTTTGACGTCGTACAGTCGAATTCTTTATTAACTCTTCAGTTTATATCCAGTTACTTTATATTTCATTTCAGTATTAGTCTCAGACGCCTTACATACTCGGTACATTAGTTCGTACTGATGTCTTTTTGGCGGGGATGTTGTGTTCATGCCCGCAGGTTCAAACAGGTTGTCGGGAGGATCGCACCAGTAAGATTTGCCGAGTACCAGCCAGTGTGGTAAGCTCCATATCATTCGGAGTTAGCAGGTTCAGAGTTTTGTGTATATATAGTATGGGTAGGCCGGGGCCCTGTCCCGACCATGTTACAGTCACACTCCTGTAGAGGCTTGTAGACTTGTTTTATCAGTACAATATATCAGTACAGAGACCTTGTTGGCCCTTGTACATATCTACTATGGGGTTTTGCTACTTGCAAAAACGTATATTGTCCTAGTCGGTCATGTAGTTATTCATGTATGCGTTGGGATGACCCCATTTTGCCGAGTTAGTTTGAAGTACAGGTATTACAGCTTAAGGCCTCGTCGGCCCCAGATACGATATTATGTTTACAGGTTGGCCTTCTTGGCCTAATTTGTCTTTCGAGACATAGATGATACGAGTTACAGCTTGGTTCGCTCGGTCGAGTAAGGCATCGGGTGCCAGTCGCGCCTCACCTAGGTTGGGGTGTGACACCTATTTTTTTTTTAATTCCTTTAACTAATAAAAAAGTGGAAAGTAATCTTATTTCTTCTTAACAAATATAGTAAGGGATATAACAAAAAGCTACAAGTCTAATAATGTTATGATCAAATTGATATGACAAAATCTTATGATAGAGTGTCCTAATTGTTCCTAACCAAAACGCTAAAAAAATAATTGTGAGATTATTATTGATATGGTGTGTGGACTATTATCAAATAATTGGTATTCAATCTTGTTATATTGTAGTCTTATGGTTATTTTAAATTTTTCTAAATGGGTGAAATAAGGAGATCCTTTTTTATTTATATTGTCTGCACAAGCTCTGACCATGAATACTTTACAAGAAAATCATGAATTTATTGGATTTGGAATGCCTATGTGAAGTCCTCATACTAATCACTTAACTTATGTAGATGCTATAATCCTCTTTATATCTGCTGAAAGGAGGTCCTTAGGATTGATGATGGATGTGCTGAGGTTTTATGAAGCTCGAATATTGTAACATCTTAGGACAAAAGGAGCATCCTCTACATGAAAAAAAAAATGATAGTAGTCAGGCAACTTGTGGAGCATCAGATATACTTAAAAAAGGATATTCAAATTTCTGGTTTGAAAACTAAGCATCTCTAGGGCATTAAATTATGTTATACCTGATGACACCGTAAAAGATGAAGTAGAAGTGAGTAAGTTTGCTAATGCATAGGGTTGGAAAGTTCAACTACTTAGACAGCAGAGATGCTAAAACAAATGGTGCAACATATCATTAAGATCATACCTCCTCCTACTCAAACAACTGACCTGAATTAAACATGGTGGATACTTGAAAAGAATGAGAAGTTTTCAGTGAAGAGTGCACGCGGATACATACAACACGTACAGAAAAGAAAATTATATTATCTATAAACACATGGATAAAGAGGCCGCCTTTTAAGTTCTCATTATTAATAGGGCAAAGGCGCAAATATACCCCTCAACTATCGGATATGGAGCAAATATACCCTCCGTTAAAAAAAGGGAGGATTTATGCCCTCACCGTTAATCAAAAGGGGCATATATACCCCTAAACTTTGTGATTTAGAGCAGATATACCCCTTGTTACAAAATTGGTGTGTATATATACCCCTGCCGTTATAAAATGGTGCAAATATACCCCTGTCGTTTTAAAATGGTGCAAATATACCCTTTTCACTGACTGATTTTTTTTTAAAAATATTTAGGTTATTTTTTAATTAAAAAAATCACGTGACTTTAAAAAAGATTCTACCCATTTTTTTGTGTAGACATACTTTTCTAAGGCCACATAGTAATTTTGTTTTTGATAGGTGGGGTCTGTTCGTTTTAAAAAAACATCTCCGTGACTTTAAAAAAAATAAGTCTACCCATTTTTTTAAAAGAACCAGACCTTACCCAGCAGAATTTGTTTTTTACTATGTGGCCTTAGAAAAGTATGTCTACACAAAAAAAATGGGTAGATTGTTTTTTAAAGTCACGTGATATTTTTTAATTAAAAAATAACCTAAATAATTTTTTTTAAATCCGTCAGTGAAAAGGATAGACTTATTTTTTTTTAAAGTCACGGATATTTCTTTTTAAACGAACAGACCCCACCTATCAAAAAAAAATTACTATGTGGCCTTAGAAAAGTATGTCTACACAAAAAAAATTACTATGTGGCCTTAGACTTATCATTTTTAAAAAAATGGGTAGACTTATTTTTTTTAAAGTCACGGAGATATTTTTTTTAAACGAACAGACCCCACCTATCAAAAAAAAAAATTACTATGTGGCCTTAGAAAAGTATGTCTACACAAAAACAATTACTATGTGGCCTTAGACTTATCATTTTTAAAAATATGGGTAGACTTATTTTTTTTAAAGTCACGGAGATATTTTTTTTAAACGAACAGACCCCACCTATCAAAAAAAAAAATTACTATGTGGCCTTAGAAAAGTATGTCTACACAAAAAAATGGGTAGATTTTTTTTTAAAGTCACGTGATTTTTTTAATTAAAAAATAACCTAAATATTTTTTTAAAAAAATCAGTCAGTGAAAAGGGTATATTTGCACCATTTTAAAACGACAGGGGTATATTTGCACCATTTTATAACGGCAGGGGTATATATACACCAATTTTGTAACGAGGGGTATATCTGCTCTAAATCACAAAGTTTAGGGGTATATATGCCCCTTTTCATTAACGGTGAGGACATAAATCCTTCCTTTTTTTAACGGAGGATATATTTGCTCCATATCCGATAGTTGAGGGGTATATTTGCCCCTTTGCCCTTATTAATATTAGGGGATGATTGCCCGTGCCAGCACGGGCCCAATATTGTCATAAGTTCTTATCCCTGTTTATGTTATTATAAGTTTTTATCCTTTTTTATGTGATGAATTATATATATATATGTATATATATATATATATATATATATATATATATATATATATATATAATAACTTAATTAAATACTGATTGGTTTGTTTTGCATATAAAAGAACAACATGTTATTGCATATTATTTATTAGTAAATTATGTTTACTCTCACAGCGGTAGAATCTTATCCGTATTTGAATAATTACATTAAGCTAACATATACTCTTTTCGTTCCCTTTTTACTTGTCCAATATTACATGACACTCCTCTTAATATATTTATATTAGGAATTTATTGAAATAAATTAATTTTATTAATTATGCTTTGAAATTCAGGTTTCATTATTTATTTTTATGTAGTTACTTAATGATAAGAGTAATATTGAAAGAAAATAATAAATCTCTCTTAATGTGCTAAAATGGACAAGTAAAAATATAATTTATTTTTAGTACAAGGTGATAAGGATATATGACATGTATTTAAACACAAATTTTAGTATTTAATAGTAATAAATAAATATAAATTATCACCTCATTAAACAACATAACTACTATAAATTTACATATTTTTATATAAACTTAGGTATGAATAAGCAATTTACCCTTCACCATATTCAAATGGCAAATATAAGGGCCAACCAATACTCTGAGCACGTGATTTGAAAAGTTGGCCCACCATATTCAATGACAATACAATGTCGGGCATGACTTGTAATTTAACAGAAAATAATGGACTTTTTTTTGAGTTGTCGATAAAGTTCGAGCAAAGAAACGGGGAAATTTTACATAAATGACTACACTAGGGGTTTAAATTTTTTATAGCTACAGTTTCAATATTTATATTGTGTAGCTACAGTTTTCCCGTTGTATTAAAAAAATGGCTCGCTGTATTCATAAAACGGCCTAACTATATTCATGAATACAGCGAATAAAAAAATTTCAAAAATTCTTTTCACCGTATTCAAGTCATATGTATTCAACTCAACTGTATTCATGTCAAATGTATTCATCTATAACTACTTTTACATTGTATTTAAAACCGATTGTATACAAAAAAAATATCCTTCAAAATACACCCCAAAACACAGAATTTTGCACTAAAAAAATTAATGAATACACTAAAATACTGAATACAAGAAATAAATTTCACTCTATTCATTTGTATACACTTCAAAATTCACTATATTCATTTGTATACAAGAAATAAAATTAACGAATACACTCAAAACTGAATACAAGAAATAAAATTCCGGTCAAATTCTGGCCAGATCTGGTTGTTTCCATCCAGATATGACCGCTGCGGAGTTGTAAGTCGTCGTCAGAAGAGAGAGAGACGACGAACAACAACAACAACCACGACCAACAGCAACAACATAGAACTCAATAACAACAAAGTTAGCATAGATTGGCCATCTGTTAAAGACACAAAAATCAACATAGATCCAAAAAAATCAACACAGATCCATACAAATCCGAGAATGAGAAAAGGAAGAGAGAGAGAGAGAGAGAGAGAGAGAGAGAGGCGGTCGTTTGATTGGGCTCCGGTAGAGCTCCGCCGGAAAAGATGACCGGCGGTGGCTCAAAATGTTAGAGAGAGAGAGAGAAGACGACGTGAGAGAGAGAGAGAGAGAGAGTGGAGGAGAACGTTAGAGAGAGGAGGAGAAGGAGGAAGTAGCTAATAAGTGTCATTAACATACAATTTTTAGCTATGAGGAGTAATTAATGTAAACTATAGCTACTAAATATAATTACCTACACTAGTTTGCCACACCATGTAGATTTCCCAAGAAACAGAGGGGACAAACTTCCTAAGGTCATTTTGCAAAATGTTTCAAAGACCAAAAATACCCTTATTTTTCTAATTTTATTGACAATAAGCTAACATGTTGAAACCACCTCTTATATAATATATATCTCAATTAGTTTATATATATATATACTAGGAATGATTTGCCCGTGCTCAACATGTTATGATTTTCTTATACTCCCTCCATCCTAATTTATGCGGCACAGTTGAAATTTTGAAAGTTAACTAAATTATTCTTTGATCAAATTTTGTTCATATGCCTTTCACAAATGATATTTTTTATTTATTTGTGGCATTAAGTATGTCATAATATTTTTGTGAGTATAAAAATTCTTATTAAGCGTAAAAAGGTTAGTATTAATCAAGTTATTTCTAAGTTCAAAAAATTATGAAGAAATGTCGCCATATAAATTAGTAAGGATCTGGGGGAGTATTAGTTATTTTGTATTGAAGTTTACCAATCATTTTCATTTTAAAAATCAAACCACAAAATGCAATATGAAAATGAAGGAGTGTCAAACGTAAAAAGAACTTTTATATTTATCTTGGTGTATCAAAAATTAAAGGGAAGGCTTGCAGTGTGGAACAAATTCTAGTCCCTCAATTTGTTTTTGAATTTATTCTGTTATTATCTTAATATCATGCATTAGTGTTTGAATTTGCTTCTGTTTTATTTTTAATTATGGTTGGCTGATCTTTGAGCTAGAATTGCTTTCAGTGTTATCAAATGTGATCATTTCGTTCCTCATAATTCTTTTAGTGTTTAAATTAATACCAACAAATATATTTGATTGTTATGCATTGTTAGATAATTGATATTTTATTTTAGCAGTTTTATAAGTAAAATTAATAAGAAACAAATGTACTTTCAGGTCAAATATAATGCTGTGTCTAAATATGGATATGATGAATCACAATGATGCGTTTTTATTTTGTTAATGTTGTGGGTCCTCAACATCCACATGTAAGGCCGCTACAAAAGTCCCGGGGGGGGGGGGGGCACGTAATCATGCAATATAAAAGGGATCGACATTTTTGTCCATAATGGAAAATGTACAAACACTGTAACAGTTAGTACAACATGACTAAATTACATAAATACTGAAATACCAAAAATACCCTCGGGTAGTAGCATAAAATGCTGCTAGACAGTTCAGGTGGGGCCCAAGTAGTCATAAACTAAAACATGAAAGCGGGTCTACCTTTTTGTCCATAATGGAAAAGGTACAAACACTACAACAGTTGGAACAGCATAACTACAGCACAAAAATTATCGAAATACCAAAAATGCCCTCGGGTGATGCAGACATAAGCATGACATCAGCGGACCCTGACACAGAGAGGTGCAGCTCCTCAACTGCTGCTTCTTATGTATAAGAGAAAATGGAGAGTTTGGAAGTTCATATATTACCAACAAATGATGTGGTGAGAAGGATGAGAGTGACTTTACCCATTAGATGCTGGTGTTGCCTGGCATCAAAACATGAGAGTTTGTCTCATCTTTTCCTAGCCCCTCCTACAGTCTCACATTTGTGGAGAATGTTTGGTACTTGTGTATATTTAGCATCTGAAGGATTACAATTATCCCGATGACTTAAAATTTCCTGGTAAAATTATATTCCCACATATTATTGACAACAATATACATACATGACTTCTTTTATATATATATAATGGTCAATGTTAAGGAGAGAAACTTAAAACACTAAAACAGTAAAATGCAGTGACTTTCAAAATTCAAAATGCACATACACAATAATTGACTACAAATTCACATCAGTAAATAATGTACAATAACCATAAACATCAAACACTACTAAAATTAGAAAGAAATTATATGTATCATCTTAAGACCAAAGTTTATTTGCTTATTATATCCTCACGAGAATAAGCATGAAATAATAAATATTTAGGAGGCATTAGTTCAATTACGTGTACCTGACACTTAGATGTAATGTTACACAAAAACATATCAAGTAGAAGAGGTTACCGTCCATCTTTAAGGTCCATCAGAATTATATTCCATAAGTAGTATTCTCCATAAGAACAAAATAAGAAATATCCTTAAGATTGTTGAAAATCTTACGGAAAATACTCGATCACGAATACTTTAGCGAATTCACATAGCTTGAGGCATGTCAATTAAATCACTGTCCTTAAGGATATTTCACCTGGTATGGGTGTATCTTCCAGGATTCAACAAACTCTTCTAGTACAAAATTAGGAGCCAAAATCTAACAGAGATTTCTTTTAGTAGAAAACCCAGAAAAAGGAAGAAGAGTATTTTGGCCACTCACCAAAGGAAAATATATATGTGAGTATATAGTAATATAGGTGAATAAACTTTGTCTCGTGGTTTTTCACCCAGATTGAAGAACACTAGGGAGTTTATATATCTAGAAGGAAGCTAATAGAAAGCTCTCTTAACGGCAATAACGTACTAACCTTGATTGCCAATAATGGCACCTTAAAGGAGGCTATTCAATTCATATTCAAGGCTAATCAAGAAGGGCAACTAACGTTAGAATTTGTATTAGGAGTAATGGATAATTAAGACTATTCAATGTCATACAATAGTCATTAATTAGGAATGTGTCAGAATAATTAACATATTCATTAACAAGGTATTATGGAATGAAAATAGACAATAATATAAATACTTCTTTTTGAGATATCACAATTATTTTTTCAACAATCCTCCACTATCTCAAAAAGAATAATAAGGAATAGAATGAATAAAAAGTGTTGCCGAGTTTTCACATATGAGTATCATGCGCCGAATCTAGTGTCTCGTACACTATGAACCAGACCTAGATAAAACAAGATTAAACTTACAGAAAAATTGGTGAAGTTTAAAACTTCTATGAACCAAGAATTCTTTTGTAAGCACAACGTCTTATTTTATCACATTATACTCGCACAATCTCTGTCGTTATCGCGGTTTTGCGCTAAGAGGCCATGCACGTGTCCTGGTATTCATGAGTGCTCTAGAAATCCGTCACAATTTTATAGGAGCGACACCACTCCACACTCATATAGGTCCACCCATCAAGTGTATTCTGCAGTGCAATACACTACCTATAAAGGATATGGTAATGGATTAAGAGTTTATAACTCAACCTCACTTTGCCTTGCATTATTGCACTATATTCACACACCATAGGAAGGGATATAATTTAATAGTGCACCTTTAATCTACTAATGACTTGTTATTACCCATATGAACCTAATTCATGGGATCTCCAATCACATAGGTTGGGTTACCGTCATTGTTGATCTTCTCAATTGACAAAAGTCTCATTCCCCTTGATGTTTCTTTTAGTCCGTGAATTGGCCAAATTCACCTCAGACATCACATAATTCATGAAAATAATTTCTTACAACAACGCTGTTTTATCACTTTATGTCTCCACCAAATCTGTTTTATTGCCATTGAAAATTTTATTTTTTCACTACAGCTAATGTTGCTTGGCTACCACAATAACTTTGGTTTTATCTCAACCTCAATACTCACTAAGAAGTATCTTAGCCTCATTACTAGCCAACTCCAAACCATAAACTCATATTTCATTATGGTTTACTTGGCTAATTTTCATATTATTACACCCCCACAATGGGTAAACACATAATCACTGATGGATTTTGAGATTCACTTAGCATTATTGTACCCTATAGTACAACAAATATTAATTCATCATAAAAATCTTCACCAAAATATTTTTCCATCCTTGCACTTTTTTTTTTCTCCACAAATTCTCATGTTCAAAATCATTTTGAACAACAAGACCACATAAAATATTCTCTCAACACAAATTTAGTAAGAGGGCCTCACCCTCATATTTTTAAAAATTGTGAGATAGAAAAATAATATTTTGTAACTCATAAGACTTATTACTAATTTCTCATAAGACATTTCATCTTATAAATAACAAACTAATATAACTTCACCCCAAATAATTATAATGAAAATTACTCACACTATGTCATCATCAACAAATATTTTAAGAAAGCAGTAAGTATCCATACTAATATTTTCGTCATTTGTTTAAAAAAATAGCAGACACAAATAAACTATGAATACAATATTCATTGCTCACAAAAAAATTATTTTGGTTGACACAACCTTATATGAGAGTTTAGAAAGAACTTTTTCTTTTCCATGACTACTTAAGTTCTAGAATCACCAAAATAAATAAACATTCTTCTTCTTCAATTTAGGTGTATAACACAAAATTATTTTGTTAGCACAAAGATGCTTAGTAGCACCAAAGTTGTCTAACACCCAAAGTCTCACATTAAACGCAAGATTCACTTGAGAGATGATCACACCAATTATATCATTCGCTTATTCAAATTTATTTTCTCTTTACGGGATTATCATTTCTCTGAATTTTCTTCTACATTTAGCGGCAGGATGACTCAATTTGCAACACAAAAACTAATATTATTTCCATTAAAGGCTTACTCATCAGCTTTGCAAAATCACCATCAGCATTAGTAGACAGTCTCACATAGACGTTTTCTTTAATCTAACACATTTAACTCATAAGGTATATCAAATGATGATATATTATGTACACGAAATGATTAGTTGAAGAATATCCAATTAAAATCAAGAGAAACCAGTAAAATAAAAAAGAGTATAGGCATGAGTAAGTGCCTTATGTAGAGATACATTTGGTGAAGTAGCATGATGTCAAGTCTCTAGGACTTATTCAGCAAAATATTTTCATTTTTTTTTTAATATCGAGTCGCACATACAAACTAGTACATGTTCCTCGATGCTGAGGGCACCCCCAAAAAACGGGGGATTTCGTGGTGATCTCAGATGTGTCGATATCAATGTGAACAATAAATTTTCACCACAAAACCATTTCTACCATTCAAAAACAAAAAGATGACTTAAAATTTCCTGGTAAAATTATATTCCCACATATTATTGACAACAATATACATACATGACTTCTTTTATATATATATAATGGTCAATGTTAAGGAGAGAAACTTAAAACACTAAAACAGTAAAATGCAGTGACTTTCAAAATTCAAAATGCACATACACAATAATTGACTACAAATTCACATCAGTAAATAATGTACAATAACCATAAACATCAAACACTACTAAAATTAGAAAGAAATTATATGTATCATCTTAAGACCAAAGTTTATTTGCTTATTATATCCTCACGAGAATAAGCATGAAATAATAAATATTTAGGAGGCATTAGTTCAATTACGTGTACCTGACACTTAGATGTAATGTTACACAAAAACATATCAAGTAGAAGAGGTTACCGTCCATCTTTAAGGTCCATCAGAATTATATTCCATAAGTAGTATTCTCCATAAGAACAAAATAAGAAATATCCTTAAGATTGTTGAAAATCTTACGGAAAATACTCGATCACGAATACTTTAGCGAATTCACATAGCTTGAGGCATGTCAATTAAATCACTGTCCTTAAGGATATTTCACCTGGTATGGGTGTATCTTCCAGGATTCAACAAACTCTTTTAGTACAAAATTAGGAGCCAAAATCTAACAGAGATTTCTTTTAGTAGAAAACCCAGCAAAAGGAAGAAGAGTATCTCTCTATGCTTAGTCACTCACCAAAGGAAAATATATATGTGAGTATATAGTAATATATGTGAATAAACTTTGTCTCATGTTTTTTCACCCAGATTGAAGAACACTAGGGAGTTTATATATCTAGAAGGAAGCTAATAGAAAGCTCTCTTAACAGCAATAACGTACAAACCTTGATTGCCAATAATGGCACATTAAAGGAGGCTATTCAATTCATATTCAAGGCTAATCAAGAAGGGCAACTGACGTTAGAATTTGTATTAGAAGTAATGGATAATTAAGACTATTCAAGGTCATACAATAGTCATTAATTAGGAATATGTCAGAATAATTAACATATTCATTAACAAGGTATTATGGAATGAAAATAGACAATAATATATAAATACTTCTTGTTGAGATATCACAATTGTTTTTTCAACAAGAGAAAGAGGTTAAATGACTTTCAACATGTTGCAATATCAAGTTAGTACAAATATATAGCAACTAGTAAAAGTGAGATTCCCAAGATTCATACTTCCAGCAAGTACATGGAGAGTTACAACCAAGGTTGCACTATAAGAAGATCATTTGCACTCCACCAGCACCGAGATATGTTAAATACAATACAGATGAAACAAATAGTGGTAATCTAGGAAGAAGCTCATATGAATATTGTCTAAAAAAACATAGAGCTGATTTGTTGTTTGCTCAGGCAAAGAAAATCGATAAGGCTACTAATATAGAAGCAGAAGCAATATCCATTAGAGAAGCAGTATATCATTATGCGGCTAAGAGCCTGTTTGGATGGGCTTATGCCTATAAGCTGCAAACAGCTTATAAGCTAAAAAACTTCCAGTTCTTACGGAAGCTCTTTCTTACCAGTCAATCAAGTAGTACAAGAACTGTATCTTATTTTATAGCCCGGCGCGGCGGGTCGCCTTTTAAATTAAGTAGATAGAGTTCGAACTATCTATGGAGTATTGGGCATCAAAATTTGGATATTTCTAGACGAGGAATAATTTTACTACTTGTCTTTCCCTTCTATCCAATGATTGAACAAAAAAAGACCAATTCATTCTTTTTCTAATCAATCAAGGTGAACATTTCTAATTCTTAATTCTATAAGGTTGAATAAAAATTCGATTGACCATTTGATATAATTGCTATGCTTAGTGTGTGACTCGTTGGTTTTTTTAGGGTTAGGATTAACAAAGACCAGCCCACATAGTATGAACTAAAAACTATAGAACTACTAACCAACCCATCACTTCACATTATCTGGATCTAAAGAACCAGTCAAGATATGATATATAGGTCATATCTTTGTAGCAACAGAATAAGTTGGGGTAGTCTAACTTATTTTTTTTGGCTTATAAGCTGTTTTCAGCTTATAAGTTGCTTTAGATAAGCTAAGTCAAATGGGCCCAATTATTTTTTTGAGCTTATTTTAAGCACAAAATGACTTTAAGCTGGCCAGTCAAACACTCAAAAAAAGCTGAAAACAGCTTATAAGCAACTTATAAGCCAATCCAAACGGGCTCTAAATTGGTGCAGGTTGTTTAAGAGACTGACTCGATGGTTATGAAGAATATTTTGGAGGATAGACGAGACATTCCATGGCGTACCATCATTGTGGTGGAAGACATTATAACACTAATGCATAAATGCCAAGGAGAATCAATACACACTTACATGAAAAGAAATGCACTAGCTAATTATCTTGCAAATTAGTCTTTGAGAATGCGGGAAGATTGAAATTCAACCATTTGAAGATCTGCCAGTGCAAGAAACAAGATTACTTAACATGGACAAGTCTCACTACCCATTCTTGAGGATCAGAATTAAAAGAATCGTTTGATGGTATGTAGACAGAAAATAGATAAGGAAGGAACTGCAGGATTTTGTAACTTATTTAATGATATGATTGCTAGGAACAACCCAAACAAAGAAGATGTGTTGCCGCATGTCAAAGAAATACAACTTTGAGTTTAGTTTCATATTAGCTTTTTTGGTAGTTTCGACTATGCTACTGAGCATTGTAGAGTGCTTGAATACTAAATAAACATAACAATCTTATTTTAGCAAGCTCTTGCTTTGAACATGCATGATATAATTTTCATTTTTAATCTTTATGTTAATATATATAAGTCATTAGGCCTCTGCCTAGTAGTATATTCATTAAAGAAGATCAAATAAAAAAGGATGTTTTGTCAACCATTGCAAAAAATGTACATAAGATATCACCACTATAGTCAAGCAAATACTAATAAGCCTTTACAAAATTAATGGATAATTGGTTACCATTTTTTGTTCTTAGTTACATGAATTATATGTTACTTTATTTGGGTTAGCATGTGAAGTGCGATTATCTAAATATAATATAATATCTGTTGGAAATAATAATTCAAAAATTTTAGGAAATCAAAATTAGTTAGGATTTGATATTTTAATCCATGTCCAATTAGGATTTATAGACAAATTAGTACAGGAATAGATTTTCCTGTTTTGAGTTAAAGTAGGTTTTATATTATTATAAATAGGGCTGCTGCTATTTATTTTATATTGTGGAGATTATAGAGAGCATTCAGAGATTCATAGAGTTTATCAATAAAATATTCTCAATCAAATTGGTATCAGAGCCAGTAATCTCCACCACCAAATGACGTGATTTCTTCGGATGGCATCAAGTATGGTTCCTTTTGTTTCTTCTCCTATGTTCAAAGGATATAATTATCAATTATGGCTATGAAGATGAAGGCATATTTACAATCCTTGGATATATGGGATGTAGTTGAAGAAGATGGTAAAGCATCACCATTGCCGGCCAATCCAACCGCGACTCAAATCAAAAACCATAATAAGGAAAAGGTCAAGAAATTCAAAGCAATAAATAGCCTATATTCCTCTGTTTCTGAAATAATTTTCACAAAAATCATGACGTGTGAAACTCCAAAGTAAATATGGGATCTTCTAAAAAGTGAATATTTGGGCAATGATCTATCAAAATTGATGCAGGTTTTGAATCTTAAAAGAGAATTTGAGATTCAAAAGTTGAAAGAATCAGAAGGGATTAAGGATTATGTTGGCAAACTCAAATCAATTGCCAACAAAATTAGACTGTTTGGTGAAAAGTTTTCAGACAACAAAATTATTGAGAAAGTTCATGTAACCTTGCCTGAGAAGTTTGAGCCTAAGATTTCTTCACTTTAGGAGTCTAAAGATCTCTAAAAAATTACAGTCAATGATTTAGTGAATGCTTTGCAAGCTGTTGAGCAAAGAAGGGGAATTCGAGATGAACAAACAACTGTAGAGGCTCTTGTTATGAAGATACCAAGCGAATCAACCAGAAAAGAGAAGTTTCCACCTTGCGTTATATGCAAGAAAAACAACCATGCTAAGAAGGACTATTGGTTTAGAGGTAATAAGCCTACATGTTTTAACTGTAAAAGATTTGGGCACAAGCAAAAGGATTGTAAGTTTAAAGAGGTGCAAGCACATATGGCACAAGAGGAAGAACATCTTCTCTAAAAGTTAAAGAGAAGGCCAACAAAAAAAAAAATTCTTTTTTGGAAGGTTGATGAGAAAGTGCATCAACAAAATTGGAATGTTGGGGAGAAAGTTCTCCAACGATTGTGAAGGTTGAAGAGAAAGTGCTTCAACAACTGAAGGTTGGTAAGAAAGTGCATCAACAAAATTGGAATGTTGGAGAGAACGTGCTCCAATGATTGTGAAGGTTGAAGAGAAAGTACTTCAACAATTGATGGTTGGTGAGAAAGTGCATCAACGAAATTGGAATGTTGGAGAGAAAGTGCTCCAACGATTGTGAAGGTTGAAGAGAAAGTGCTTCAACAATTGAAGGTTGGTGAGAAAGTACATCAACAAATTGGAATGTTGGAGAGAAAGTGCTCCAACGATTGTGAATATTGAAGAGAAAGTGCTTCAAAAAATTGGAAGACGGTGAGTGACGGTAAAAGAGAAAGTGCTTTAACAATTGATAGGTTGGAAACAAGTGTCTCAGTAATTTGAAGATTGTGACAAACGGATCAAGCATTAGATATACAGTTTTGAATTACGGGAGAATGTCGGAAACAATAATTCAAAACTGTAGGAAACCAAAATTGGTTAGGATTTGATATTTTAGTCCATGTCCAATTAGGATTTATAGTCAAATTAGTATAGGAATAAGTTTTCATGTTTTGAGTTAAAGTAGATTTTATATTATTATATATGGGGCTGCTGCTATTTATTTTATATTGTGGAGATTGTAGAGAGCATTCAGAGATTCATAGAGTTTATCAATAAAATATTCTCCTTCAATACCACGTAAAATGAAAATAACTGTCATTAATTTTACAAGCCATCTAGATCAGTTGGCTTTGGTCCTGTATAACTCGGAGACGAGGGAAAAAAAGATAATTCATAAAAATGGGCAGCTTACACGAATGACTACATTTTAGGATTTTTTTTAGGCATAGCTACACTTTTGCTAATTACATTTCGTAACTACAGTAACGTGTATTCAAATTCGGTTGTATTTCGCTGTTTTCCAATTCCAATTCAAATGTATTCCAATTCGGTTGTATTTACAGAATATTCAACTTATTGTATTTAAAATTCGGTTGTATTCAGACAACATAAATGAAAAAAATAAGGATATTCATCTGTATTCAAATTCATTGTATATATAAAAGAATTCGGACGTATTCAATTCGGCTGTATTCGTTCATAATTACTTTTACATTGTATTCAACTTATTTTATTTAAATTCGCTTGTATTCATACAATATAAATGCAAGAAAATACAAGGATATGTAGTTGTATTCAAAATTCATTATATTCATTTGTATACAAAAAAATCTCTCCTTTAAAACACAGGCGAAAAATACATAAAGAAACATTGTATTTTACACTCGAAAAAAAAAAAGGAATACACTCAGATCTGATATATAAGAAATAAAATACACTCGTATTTTGAGATACAAGAAATAAAAATACGCTTCAAATTCACTGTATTCATTTGTATACAAAAAAATCTCCTTCGAATACAGACGAAAAACACAAAATACACTTTAGATATCTGACGAACAATACAAAATACACTGTATGTATACAACAATACAGTGTATTTTACGGTCATATTTGGGCCTCACCGACCTACTCCTTTTCCGGTCAGTGTGTGGTGGCGGCGGTTAGAACTCGTTGGAGAAGATAGAGAGGAAAACGACGACTCTGCCATTGATGAAGAAGACAATGTCGTATCCATTCAAATCAACACAGATCCATACAAAAATCAAACGAGCTATTAACAATCCAAAACCCTAGAGTTACATTCAACGGAAACAACGGCGGCGGCGGTTGTTAGACTCGCCGGAGAAGGTGGAGAGAAAGACAGAACTAGACGTTAGAGAGAGAGAGAGAAAGCATACGTTAAAGAGAGGAGGAGGACGAGAGGGTTATGTATTTTACCTTAATAGCTAATAAGTGTCATTAACATACAACTTTTAGCTATGCGAAGTAATTACTGCAAACTATAGCTACTAAATATAATTACCTACTACTAGTTTGCCACGCCATGTACATTTCTCTAAAAAATTATATGCGGGGCGGAGCGCATTGAAATTTTAGTTTGTTAAGGCTCAACCCCCACACACTCAGGGTCGGAGCCATCCCTTTTGTCACGCCCCGAACCATGGCCTGGACGTAACACGGCACTCGGTGCCTGACTGCATGTGACCGAGCGAACCACATGACTTGCTGAATCATCATGATACATAACATAAGCGGAATATAACATGAATGCATGATGAACCTTTATAAAACGTAGTAAGTCATAATACTTAATAAAAATACTTGTTTAAACATGAGTGCGAAAATAACATGAATGAGCCAAAATGGCTATACGACTCCGAATGCCTGTCATGACATAACTGACTTGTCTAGTCTATGAAACCTCTAAAATATGTCTGAATACTAACTACCAGGACATGGCCCTGGACTACCATAAACTGAACACTAATGCAGACTCCATGTTGAACCCCGAGAGAAGCGGGGCTCACCAATAAGCTGATAACTGAAGTGATCCTACTGCGCAGGTGTATGCTCCTGAAAATCGGTATCTGCACCGTGAAGTGCAGGCCCCGGGCAAAAAGGGACGTTAGTACATCGTGAATTGTACTAGTATGTAAAACCTGCTGAAATGAAGAACATGACACAACATAGGTATAGGACATGAACTGAAACTGAATGTAACCTGAACATGAGCATGAAACGTGAGTAAAGTCTGAAAACAGTAAATCAATGGAAATACATGTATGTAAAAACTGCTTGTAACGTGGGGAACGCTATAGTATAACCGACAACATGATCTGGTACTTGCGTCCTACCAGCAGAACACTCACACCTTGCCAGGGATATGAGATTTAAATAATAATAAGCATGTAAGGATCCAAACTGCATAATGAAGGTGTTGCCTCCTTGCTGACAACCCTTATCCTACGGTGGCAACGTAGTTTCAGGCTATCTGAGCCTTCTCGGTTAACCAAGCAATTCCCAAAAAAACATGAACATGTAAAATAGTGGCACTTGCTGCCCATGGTATATCATGAATCATAACTTGCTTGTACATAGTGTTCATGAATCATAACTTGCTTGTACATGGTTTTCATGAATCATAACTTTCTTATACGTGGTTTTCATGAATCATAACTTGCTTGTACGTGGTTTTCATAAGATAACTTGTAAATATAGCTTCATAAGATAACTTTTCATAATCTTGCAAAACATGTTTTTGGTTCATGAGTAATAACAATAGTTCGTAATCATATATATATATATATATACTTGACTTGAAAACATGCTTGTAATTTGCTGGATGAAATCATAAAGTTTCATATAAACATAATGAGAACACATGAGGAAGAATTCATGATTCATGGATTAAGCTGGGATTCCTAATAACCGTAATGGAAGATTAGGAATACAATAACGAATATAGATACAAGATTCATGTACATAAATGCATAACTACGGGCTACCAATATGTTGGATTTAGTGCCCTAGGATTTGAACTTCATGAATATCAAGAAACGGAGCATGGGGAAGAACGTAGAGATTCCCACATGTGGATGGAAGTTCTACATACCTTAACTTCCTGCTTTTGAGCGTATCACAATGTCCTTCAATCCCTTCAACTTCAATCTATAGCAATACAGGTCATAGGGATTCTATATTAGCAACAATATCCATGCTTTGTTCACCTAAGCATTTTATCAAACACTTGGTGGGCATGAAGCTCCATAACCTTCATTAATGGTGTTTTCTTCACCCAATCCCCATTCTATTACTTCTAGATGATTTTAAAATCTCAATTAGATGTAATTAACATCATTCTTCATCACCCACATGAATACAACTATCCCAAGTCAACAATCCAAAAACTCTAGCATAGTTCATATAATTCTCTTTATCAAACCCATTTATTATTCTCCCAAGAATTCATCAATTCACAACTATAAATGATTATGGAGTAGAAACATTACCTTTTATGAGTAGTCACCACGAAAAAAACATCTCCAAGTTCGATTTTTAGCTTAGAATGACGGCAACAACTTGTACTACACTTTATCCTTCACGAGCCTCGGGATTCGGGGCCTTCAACTTGATTGATTCTCTACTTTCTCTCTCTAACTCTCCTCTATCTCCCTCTCTATCTCTCTAAAATCTGAAAATATGAGAAAATGGGGCTGCTAGGGTTGAGCATTTCCCTTAAATACCAAGGGGAAATGGGTTTGACCCAACTTGAAATCGGGTTGGGACCTTTCTGTCTTAAAACGTCCATATATCTCTATCCCGATGTCACCTGTGGGCCCACAACCTATGGTTGGAAAGGTATTTCAATTATCTACAACATTTATTCTTTGAGTTTTCCCAAATTCCCAATTTATGATAGGGTTATGGCCTCTCGAAGTCAGGTGACCCGAAACGTACTTACGAACCAAAAGACGCCCCATGTTACGGTCCCGTATCTTGTAGGACGGACCGTAACTTGGGACCGTACCTTAGGGAAAATTTCCAGTGAGTTTCTGGAAATTTTTGGGACATTACGGCTCACTGTTACGGTCCCGTAACGTCCACCGTAACACAAGCAGAATTTCCAGCGAAGACAGGCTTCAGTAAAATGGGCATAACTCTTTGCCCAGATGTCCGTTTGACCCCTATAATATACCGTTGGAAAGATATTTCAAAGGGATACAACTTTCATCAAGGAAGGTTTCTCAAATTCTGAACGGATTTTCACGAAATTTGACTGGAAGTCAGACGTATCGAAAACTTAGCCGATTCTATAGGATTTCAAGTGTCTTACTATTAGCCATATTGAGACGATCATATCTCCTTGCTCCGATCTCTGATTGGCTTGGTCCTTACATCGTTAGAAAGGTATTTCTACATACTACAACTTTCATTGAGGGTACTTTCCCAAATTCCAAACTGATCAAGGAGTTATTGCTGCCCGAAGTAGGCCTATCAACCATTTTCGCAAAACGTTCAAACCTTCAGTGTTTCCACTAGAAATCTAATGATATGAGCTTAAACTCAGTTCCAAGATGCGGGGTGTTACACCTTTAGCTGCAATTTTGGAAGAATCCACCAGTTTTGACTCAAACCCTGATTTGTGTTGAAAAATCATTTATACGTATATATTATTCAAAATAGAGGCAGGACCAGAATATTCATTAAGGGGATTCAAAATATAAAGAAGTAAACTTACGAAGTAGCCCAGTGAATATAACATTTATATATATTGCTAGAATCTTCATTAAGGGGATTCAAAATATAAAGAAGTAAACTTACAAAGTAGCCCAGTGAATTTAACATATATATATATATATATATATATATATATATATATATATATATATATATATATATATATATATATATATATATATATATAGAGAGAGAGAGAGAGAGAGAGAGAGAGAGAGAGAGAGATCGATCTTATACATATACCATAACCTAGTAAAAAAATTATGATCCAGAATTCATAAACTAAAAATCATGACTCCGCCTACACACATTGACACCCTTCCTCGCACTATTGTCATCTAGGACTGGGCATAAAATACCGAAAACTGAATTCCCGAACCGAACCGAGAATTTCGGGAATTCGGTATTTGGTATTATATTCAGAGTAAAATTTTAGAATTTCGGTATTCGGGTTCGGTACAAGATATTAATAGGGAGAATGACGTATATATACATAGGAAGAGGGTATATTTACAAAATATGACGATTCTTTTCAATTTACAAAAAATAACGATAGATTTCTTACAAAATATATACGAAAATTTTCGCTCAAAATTTTGTATATGAAAACTTTATGAAATGTGTATAACTTTCTCAAGGCTTAAAAATTTCATTCAAAATTTTGTGTATGAAAAATGTATGAAATATGTATATTTCGCTCAAGGCTTAAAACTTTCGCTTAAAATTTCGTGTATGAAAAATATCAAATATGTATATCTCGCTTAAGGCTTAGAATTCTCATATTTTTTGTATATCAAATATTTATATAACTGTGTAAATTTTGTATAAAGTTCATGTTAGCTTTTTGCAAATTTAAAACAAACTGGAGATTAACATATTAGCCAGCTCAGGCCACACTTCGATGGCATATTCGAAGAACAACAGATCTGGAACCACACTAATTCCACCATTTTTGTCAAATTACCTTCACTGCAAATTCTCACCAAATTCCTTCCGCCATTCCTTCTTCTCCACCAAATTCTCACTGCAGAAGGACTTTTCACTGCAAATTTTCTATACTTCCCTATCAATTTCGTGCACAAACACATGGGATTTGCCGGAGTTACCTTTTTTGTTCTGGGCAAAAACACCGGACATGGTGCATATCGCCGTCAATGAGGGTGGGCGGATCTGTTGTTACACCATGTACTTTTGGAGAAGCACTTATCAAGTTTGAACATAAGTATGTTGAACTATGGCTAAGTAAAATAACTTTGGACGATAAGGAGCGAAGCATTATTGAGTATATTTTATGAGTGAAGGATGCATATAAGAAATTCGGAAGGTCCTATAAGGAAATGAGTGGGAGAAATTGAGTCAGTATGACTTTGGAAGAAGATGAGTGCTACTTTGAACGGCAAGGATGAGCCAACTTTGGGAAAGAATATCTTTTAGTAGATGAAATTTTTTGAAGTAAAGTAAAAGCCTAAAATGAAATTCATGAAGTCTAGTTTCCAACGCAACAAACCGCGCGACGATCCGACATCGGAATCAAACGTTATGAGCATTTTAAGACAGACTGACAAAGCAGGGATTAACCCTTTGCGAAGGCGACCAAAGTGGCACGAACGCGAAGAACAACCCTGAGTAACTCTTTGTGAATGGGACCAAGGCCCGCGAACGCGAAGAACACTTTTAATTCGGTTTCCACCGACTTCCACACACTATATAAGGGTCAAAACGCTCATTTTTGCCCCAAATTATTTCCCAAAAAGCTCAGCACATATATAGGGGTATTTGTGTCATATAAAGTGAGGAATTGGAGTGATTTCGAGTGGCGTAGTATTAATCGAGGCTCGGATAGCATATAGTTGTGATTATAGTATCATATTGTGGCGGATCTTAGCTTGGATTCAAGGTGAATATTGAAGATATTGCGGTTCTAGTAAGAACAAGATATGAATCTCTCCTTATTGATATTGATTTAGGTTTATTTACGGAGATAGAGCTATTAAATGGTCGTATAATGAATTTGTTGGTTGAGAAATCGGATAAACATCTTGTGGGATGTTTATGGAATATTTTGGTGTTGATGATGATGTTGTTGATGATAGTGTTGTTGTTGGTTGTTGGTATTGTAATTTCGGGCTAGGGATATAAACAGAGGAGATGTTGCTCGAATTTCGGCACTCTAAAAGGATTTAATTCGAAGGCTTAAGATAAGCATATGACAATAAGCCTAATAATCGCATGAATGGTTTTATATATAGATTACGAGACTACGAATGATCCTATGTAGATTGCAAGACAGAAAGTAGGTTAGGAAGTCGAGAAGTAAGTTTTAGGTATGTTGAGGCTGTCCCTTCTTTCATTTTTGGCATGATCCTATGATATGAATGAACAAGCGAGTAAACGAGCTTCCATATTACTCCACTCTTAGAAGCACTAGGAGTACTTCAGTCTTTGATGATCATGTACCCCTGTTATTATGTTCCTTCTGTTCATGGGTCTTGAGATTTCATGTAGTAGTAATGTTAGCTCAGCAGTTGTCCACCAGAGTTAGTGTGACATCATATTATTCTGAGAGTTTTATTATTTCATTTTACATATGCATTGCATTCATTATACATATGCATATTGACCCTTGACCAGAAGGCGTTATATACGCGTATATTATATATATATGGGGTATAGGGAAAGGGATACGCGTTATATACGTATTACCGCCTGATCAGCTGGTGCACTTTGATGCTGATATATAGATCAGGTCATACGTTCCTCGACACTATTATATGATATATGGATCGGGCTGTGCGTTTCTCGGCACTATTATATGATATATGGATCAGGCTGAACGTTCCTCAGCACTATGACCTATACATAAGCATGATTATCATTGAGAGCATGCATGTTATGCGCCCACAGAGGCATTGTCAGTTTACAGATTTATATAAATACTTTCAGATACTCAGTCATACAGATGCATACAAACAGTCAGTTGGTTTTTGAGTTCAGATTCAGTTCATGATTCTTATGTTTATGTTACTTCTATGCCTTACATACTCAGTACATTATCCGTACTGACTCCCCTATTGCTCGGGCGGCAGCATTCATGCCCGCAGGTTCAGGTAGACAGAGAGGCAGTTCAGCTCAGTAGGACTTCCACCCAGCAGTAGTCAGTGCGCTCCACTCAGTTCGGGGCTGCAGCCCATTTTGGTATGCTATTATGACAAGTATATATGGTTACGACGTGGAGTTCCATAGAGGTCTGTAGACAGTTATACGTAGATGGGATGTTATGTACAGCATGTGTAGCGGCCTAGTCGACTTGCACGATTACCTTCAGCATGTATGTATATATATATGCGTTGGTTGCGAGTTCTTGACGCAGAGTTTATTATGTTAATTTTTACAGAAGTATTCAATTCAGTTATAAGTCATATATGGGCCACCATGTTATCCAGTGAGGTTCAGATACGAGTTTAGGAGTGCTTGATCAGTAGAGGTCGGGCACTCGTCACGACTCATCAGCTTGGGCCGTGACATCTGTTTTATATGAAACATCAGATTAATCCATTATTGAGTCAAAAAACAAAACTTTAACAAAGATGTATCTGATTATCAACCAATTCAGATAATACCCATTTGAGGTCACAAGATTCGCTGGCAAATAATAAAGTAAAAGATCAGAGAAGTAATTAAGGAGAGGGGAAAAGAAAAGCACCTCAAAATTAAGAAAAATGGAGAGGAAAAAACGATAGAATGGATGATTGTGTTGCAGAAAAGACAGAAGCCAAGAATTCTTGATTTTGGATTGTTTTAATTTGCTTGTATGTATATAAGGGACGATGTTGAATTTTCCCCAACATATAAGCACGATACGCGTCAAAAGAAAATACCTCAAGCCTTAGATGGTGTTTGGCTAAGCTTATAAGCACTTTTTGGCTTATCTGCCTGTTTCGTAAAAAGACTTTATAAAAGTGCTTATAAGTCAAGTCTTATAAGCTAAAATAAACAATAAGCCATAAGGTATTATTTTTTAGCTTATAAGCACTTTTAATTTGACCAAGACTTTTTGTTATTCTATCCCTTATATAATTTTGTAATATCTGAAATACCCTTAGCTTATAAGCACTATTAGTTTGACCAAGACTTTTACTACTGTATCCCTAATATTATTTTGTAATCCCTGAAATACCCTTACTTTAACAAAACTTCTAACCCTCTCCATCATGTCATTTCCTCACCCAATATCTTTAAAAATTAAAACCCAGCAACTCTTGATTTGATTGATCAGAATTTTTATCACAGTTGAATATTTAATTTAAGTAGCAACAAACAAAATTTCACTAATTGTATATGCGTTTCTTCTATTCAAATATTTTGTGTACTATTTGAGTATGTTATCCTAGCGAATTTTAGTATAATTATTAAGTATTTTATTAAAGCTTACGATTGTAGTTTTGCTTATCATAAAATAATTTATATTCATAAGAAATAATTTTATCTAATCAATTTTACATTAAAAATAAATGAGGCATAAATTATTTTGTTTTTGAATTAATTTTGGATTTACGTTCTTATTAGTATAAACAACTTTAAGGGTATTTAAGTCATTCTAACAGAAAAAATGCTTATCAACACTTTTTTACCAAACACTTCAGCAACATATTATCAGTTTCAGCAATTTTATCCAAACGCGTAACTGCTTATTTATTAAATCAGTTTCAGCACTTAAAAATACTTATCAACACTTAATGTTTATTGGCTACTTTGAATCAGCTGAGCCAAACGGGCTCTTAGGCTTCTCTCTCTCTCTTCCTAATTTTTTTTCAAGAAAACGTTTATTTGCTTTAGCACTTTATTAAAATTTTAATTTTTATTAGAACAGGAAAAGGGAGGAAGGGTGGGGCTTTTATTTTTTCAGACCTGGTATGTTTAGTAATTAAGTTGTTATGTTTTGCAAATAAGGGAAAATATTTTTATGTTTAGTAATATAGAGTCTTAAGTATTATTATTAGGTCATTTTCCCATATTGATACCGTTTGGTATTCGGTATATACTGAATGCTAAATTATTTGTTGAATAAAAGGCCCACCCCTAGTTATAACTCATATATCTAATAGGCTAATCGGGATTTTGCTTTTTTTTTTTTTTTTCCTGCTGAGCGTGAAAGGGGTTAAAAAATCCATAAATGCTTAGTAGTTTGCAATGCAACGCCCTGTCGGCAGTAATATTTAGGTGCAATTCGTTTTCATGAGATAAGATCTCTTGAATATCAATACATAACTGAAGAAATAAAGAGGAAATTAGGAAACCTAACTTAAGTTCACTGGAAATTTATTAATTACGGGTGATCATACTTAAAAATTGAATGAATCTCAGTTTACCCCTCTTTCATTTAAGTGTTGGGAAACAATACCCCTTCATATATTGAATAGGAACAATAACTCCTTATACAATATTTGACGGTAAGAGTTTTCTTTTTTGAATAAAGATTTTTTTTTCTTTTTAAAATTAAAATATAAAAATGGAAAAGGGTCGAATATAACCCTGTACTATCAGAAAAGGGTCAAATATACCCCTCGTTATACTTTCGGTCCAAATATATCCATGTCGTTATACTTTCGGTCCAAATATACCCCTCCCATTATACTTTGACACAAATTTGCCCTCAGTTTTAACGGAAAAACATGTGTCAAGCTAACAATTAAATAACCCACCCCCCAATTTTAAAAACACGATTTCTTTAGAAAATCACTGTTTGACTTACCCAACCCATTTATCTTCCTTTTTATTTTTTGAAGTTTTCCTCATTTACACCTCTTAATTCTCTTAATTACACTTTTTCCTCTTCTACTGTTGGCTATTTTCATTGAAATTTAACAAGACATTGTTCAAAGGCTAGAGCAGGTCACTGTGCAGTTTCTTTCGTTTTGGGTTGTCTGAATGTGTCCTCCATAGTATTTTTCATCACTAGCCCTCAAAATATTTTCTACTTTCCTTGTTCATGAAATTATATTAGTTCCTCTTAGATATTCCTTAGAATTTCTCAAGATATGTTGAGTGATATTTAGTCACTATTTCAGTATATTAGCACATTGAAACGTTGCTAATGGTAGAGTGATTTTTGCTATTTTAATGATTGTGCAATTGACATTTGTTTGCAAGTTTCGGGTTGTTAAAAGGGTATTTTTTCAAATGAATTGGGTATTTAAAATTGGGGGGTGGGTTATTTGTTTGTGAGCTTGACATGTGTCTTTCCGTTAAAATTAAGGGCAAACTTGTGTCAAAGTATAACGAGAGGGATATATTTGGACCGAAAGTATAACGACAAGGATATATTTGGACTGAAAGTATAACGAGGGGAATATTTGACCCTATTCTGATGATATAGGATTGTATTTGACACTTTTTTGTTTTTATATTTTAATTCTAGAAAGAAAAAAAATAGATCTTTATTCAAAAAAAGAAAATTCTTACCAGAAAATATTGCATAAGGAGGTTATCATTCCCCTTCAATATATGAAAGAAGTATTGTTTCCCAACCCTCAAATGTTAGGGGAGTAAAGTGAGATTCACTTGCAGTGGATGAATGATTTGAACAAGAGACAATAGTCCCAATATAGATAGTTGGGACTATTATATTGATCTTCCATTATATGAACAATATTAAATTTATAAAACAACCAACTTCAACTTCAATACGGTATTATCGAATACCGTATCGAACCGAATTTTGATTTACCAATTATCGAATAGAATTTTTTTGATTCGGTATTTGGTATTTACTTTTAATTAACGATTACCGAATTACCGAACCCGGACTTTCAACATATCGAACCGAATACCGAATGCCCACCCCTATAGACCAAAGACTTGGTGCCCCTTTTTATGAAATTATTTTCCCCGATAAAAAAAAATGCTGAAATATCCTTCAACTTTATGATTTAGAGCAGATATACCCCTTATTAAAAAAGTGGTGCATATATACCCCTGCTGTTACACAAATAGTGCAAATATACCCTTTTTGCTAACAATTTTTTTTTAAATCATTTAACTTGTTTTTTAATTAAAAAAATACCACATGGCTTTGAAAAATAAATCTAACTATTTTTTATTAGTAGACTTACTTTTTTAAAGCCACGTGATAATTTTTTTCCCTGGCGGATCGGGTCTGATTCATTTACATTAATGGACAGACCTTTTTTTCTTTTAAAGTCGAGCAGATGTCACACCCCATTTTAACCGGAGTCAATTTAGGGGTATGACGTATTGGTGATTCCTATTTTGTTTTGTTTTAAGGAGTCGCCACCTAATTAATTTAACGGTGAATTAGGACACCTAAATATTAACTAAGGTAAAGTTAAAACTAAACCTCCGTTAATGGTCTGCTTAACCAGTGTGATTCTAGGTAAGGGCTCTATATTATCCTAAAGGGAAGGGGTTAGGCATCCTTTAGAATCCGTTAACTTACGGTTATCCGACCAAACTTAGGTTAATTAATTTAGATTAAATGCGAAAATAATATTTAAGGAAATAATTTGTAAATTATTACTAAGGTTTTTAAAAGGATACAAATATAATAATGCTATTTAAAATAATGCTTATAGATATTACTAATGTTTTAAATGAGAAATATTAGCTAGCATAAGACGAATAGAAAATATGATAATTTATATAGAAAGAAAATTTTAAATGCCGTTTAGCAAAGAAGGTTTGAAATGCTGAGTAATACTTAAAAATATGTTGATATAATTTTAAATACTAATACTATTTTAAAAATAAAACTTGTAAAAGATAATTTACATATGAGTAATAGTTTTAATAGAAGATTTCGCAAATTGGAACTTTGAATAAAATAGTGTGATATGAATATGACTATGTAGAAAATCTAGACTATTCTTTAAATATAAAAGCAAAAGGACAGTGAGTTTTCTTTTAATTATTTTTTTATTGACTATGTTTAATTAAATGCATGATTGATTTGAACTTGGAGGGTTATCTATAAATTATACTTATAATTGCGTATTAGTGGCGTTTTGAAACGTTTTATGATAAAATGTGACTCCTTTTACTTTAAAATATATAGTCATGTCATTTTTGCAAATTGATTATTTCAAATAAAAGCATGAAGAGAAGAGAATAATTTATGAAATTAATTGTTAGTTCTCTCTTAAGTTAACTACCCATAACTAAGACTAATCCACTAAACTTGCTAAGGTTCACCTAAATTAAGAAAATAAAACAAAATATAAAGTTAGTCACATAATACAAGTTAAAGGCATAAAAAAATATATAAAAAGGGCCAACTAATATCAAATGGGCCTGCCCGTTTTGGGCCACTGTGATCCACAGCTGCAGTTGGGCTCAGCCCATTTGTACACTGTCGCGCACTGTTCCTGCTTGTTGGGCCTTTGGCCCAGCATTTGTGTTTTCTATTTATTTTTTTGCTGTAGATTGGGCTGGGCAGAGAGTTGACTCGAGAGCTGAGTTGTGTTGGGCTTTTAGCCCAACCAAATGTGGAGGAAAACGAGTCCCTCGGACTCGTATACGATGATCATGCATAAAACAAAAAAAAAAGGAAAAGGATTAGCATCTAATCGATGTATAAAGTTAAAACATGTGAAAATATAAATTCAAAAAAAAACAGATTGTATATATGCTGTGTGTAATTTATGTATATCTCACACATACACATTCACAACTGATCGGAACTCACACCAATATAAAATGATCGTAATGAGCATGACATTCTCAAGATTTCAAGGAAATTTACAATGACACTTTAACTAAAAGGAAAACCAACTTATCTGAATATCCCCTCTAAGCTATCATGCAGAAATTCATGATTTTAATTTCCCAGAAGAACATATAAGCAACGTTAAGTAAGCATCGATTACTAAGGAATCTAACTCCGTGGTTTTAAAACTAAGTTCTTCCAAATACTTGTCCAAACTAACTGGATACAGATTTGCTATGAAAAAGATATACTTCATATATATACTAAATATACAAGCTTGTGTATATGCGTGGCATATAGAGCTCTGAATATATTTGGTATATTTTGACAATATCCCCTGCACGCTTCCAATCAGACCGACTGCCATGTATACTTTACTGACGACTCAGCCTATCATGTCACATTAACAGAGAGTTCAAAGCTATTCATAGGGCATCCTTCCAGTGGTATACTTCTCATATATTTGAATATGGATAGACTTAGGCTAGGATAACACAAACATATTTTGACTATGCTAAGTTAAACAAACATTCAACCATACTTCACTGTAAAACTAACTCATCCCAAAAAAAACTTCATTGGACTAACTTTAAGCAGGCTAGGAAATTCAATCTCTTAGCAATCCGGGAGGGTCTTTCTGCTTCAACTATGATCACAATTTCAAATTGAGCAACAAACTGGGCCACTTTGCGTGTAATTTTTTATGCTGATTCAACACTAAGCAGAACAGACTCAATAAATAAACATGACTTCATACCAGTTACCATACTAAGCAAACAAACTAAAAGGGCTAAGTATAGCTTTTACCAACTGACATACTAAACAAAAACAACCTAAATAACTGAATACAAGTTTCTTACCACCTGCAACGTTAAGCAACAAACTAAGTAGCTAATCCAGAACAAACTACTCACGATGGCATAAGAACCAAAATCAAAATAACAAGGGAATGGGCCAGATCTGCTCGATTTTAGCCACTTGAGGGATGAGGGGTACATGAGTATATGCTTGAAACATAAAGGACAATCTTGGATTAAGAACATATTACCATAATAAACATCAACTTCTATACTTCATCACACCAATCACAGCATTACATCCACTATAATAATAGACTAACAGAACCATTACTCAAGCAAGCAATAGCTTAAACTAAAACCACCACATACTGGTAATCAGATCCAAATTAATATATATCTGAATTCTACTTTAGATCATTCAATAACACAGGATATATGCTTAACAGGGACAAATTACACAATGCATTCGTATATATTTAAACCAACAGGGTGGCTATAAGCATAAAGTAAACTACACATTAATCAAGAGCATCCAAACATGTCTTAAACTGAACTAACATATAATGCAGACAAGTCGACAACAAACAACTAAGCAGGACAGTGAAAACTACATTTTACACGCATTTAAACACACCTTAGGGATATGTTGAGCTAAACAGCAAGTTAAGCATGGAAACAGACTACATATCAGGACTGGAAGATAAAGAATATGAAGTTTACTGACCTTGAACTAAAGCAAACATCATTCTAAACCAGCAAAGCTAACCATATATACTTATATTAACATAAAAAAACATTTAACTATACCAACAGATGAATGTGCTTGCATTAATATTCAGCTAAACAGGCTCATGATTAACTGAACTAAGGGGGAAATCATACAAATACAGGGGATAGCTAAAAGTAAAGGAGTTTCACATAGGTGCCAATGACTCAAGCCACTACTAATCAAACTATTTTGCAGGTTAAAATGACCATTACACATGATTTAAATTTATGGAGTAAGGATACATGACTAAGATGAATTAAACATAAACACCATTCAAATAGGATACTAGACAGCATCCAAACTTACATAAGAGTCAATAACATACTTAAGGACTAATCACAACGACAAAACTAACACCAAAACTGAAAACTGGACTATGTTAAAATAATAATGCAGTAAGCAGCTAAGCAAACGACATTACATTAAACTAAACGGAAACAGACTTATGATGCTAAGACTGCATAACAACACTGAACTAACCATTAATTTTAACCATCGATCCCAAATATTAACAAACACATAACAAACAGCAAATAAAATCAGTACCCAAACAAAACTAAAACGAGCTCCTCTAAAACACCAAACAGAGTAGGCATATATGGAGACCTGACTGTAAACAAAATGGCTTAAGGAGAAGAAGTTACCTTCTTCGGGTGCAGCGAAGTGGGGCTTCGAATCTTCGATCTACACTCGAACACTACCAAATTTGATGTTGCGAGACTCGAATTCGCGATATACTCAGATTCACAGCAACAACAAGGCAAACGAATATAAATTGAGATCTAGTATTTCGACCCGATTAAATAAAATTACGATTTGCTAAAGAAACTGGTTTTTATGGAGATTTTGAGGCGATTCAAGAGCTTGTTTTTGCAAGGCAATTTTGGGGGTTCTAAAACCTCTCTTTAGAACCTTAATTTTTCAGGGGATTCTGTGATTCAAAAAAAAGGCTACAAAATAGGGGCGGTTCTTCGGGTCCTCAAAACCTGTCCTTAAATGATTCAACGCGCCACCATTTATAGGGTTTTGGCTCTTTTGAGTTGAAGAAAAAGGAGAGTGGAGCGGGGAAAAAGGAAGAGGAGCGGGGAAAAGGAAGAGGAGCGGGGGAGCGTGTGTGGGGGTGAGGAGATGATGATGAAGAAGAGAAGGGAGTGGGGGAAAGGGAACGGCGTGGTGGGGAAAAGGGAAGAGGAGCGGCGGTGGTGGGGTTGGATGAAAAGAGGGGAGCGGCGGGGGTGAACGAGAAGAGGAGAGAGGCGGAGAGAAAAGAAAGGGAAAAGAAAAGTGAAGGGAAACCCTTTAGGGTTCCCTTATTCTGAAACGGGAATGGGCTGGACCCAGTCCATTTGTGGACTGGGTCAAATTTTGGACCGAGTATTAAAAGAATGGGCTAATGAATTAAAACCTGGACTGGTCTAAAAATTGGGATCAAAATATGGGCTAGTCAAAAACATTTATGAGTTGATTGGACTTTGATTCGGGGTCCGATAAATCAGAAATACGGACTGAGTGCACGAAATAACTTGTGTTAAAATATTGCTCAATATGAGATTATGCTCATTAATGCTCAGATGAAAATTGGCATTGTAATAGCCGTGCAATAATATTTCGAAAATCCACAGTAAAATAAATACTATTATTTAATTATGCAAAGATAAATGCGATGTGTGTGCGTAAGCTGGTAAAATGTCGAAATGATAAAAAAATTGTGAATTATAGTACTAATAATAATAATAATAATAATAATAATAATAATAATAATAATAATAATAATAATAATAATAATAATAATGATAGTAATCGTAATAGAATAATGAAGTGCCGGTATTGATAAGAGACTAATAATTTAGTAAAAAATAAATATATATATTTTTTAATTTTCTAAAAATATTAGAAGCGTAAATAGGTATTTTGGAGGAGAGGCGGGACAAAATTGGGTGTCAACAACAGATATTTTTTTTTAAAACGAACAAGACAACACACTAGAAAAAAAAAATTACCTCGTGGCTTTAAGAAACTACTAAAAAATGGGCAAACTTATTTGTTTTAAATCACGTGACATTTTCTTAATTAAAAGATAAGCTAAATGATTTTTAAAAAAAAATCTGGCAGTGAAAAGGGTATATTTACACCATTTGTGTAACGACAAGAGTATATTTACACCATTTGTAAAACGCCAGGGGTATATATGCACCACTTTTTAAATGAGGGATATATCTGCTCTAAATCACAAAGTTGAGAGGTATATTTGCACCTTTGCCCTTTTTTAAATTCATTGTTGACAGCATTCAGTATACAAAGATCAACTCAATTAATTATAGGTGCACAATCGGACATCAGCTTTTCACTTCCTGAAAATACACATATAACTGCATAGAAAATAGTATAGTCATACACAAAAGGTTTAGTTGCACTAAACATCCTTATAATATGACTTAGTTTTTGATACACCCCCTGTATTGTAAAGTCAAACACTTATATCCCTTATATTATGAAATTCTTACATTTACAATTAATTGAGGTATATCTATAACTAAGTATATTAAAATATAATTATTAAAACACAAATTAAAATTATAACTAAAAAGTTTTTATTATTTTATTTTTTATGAAATCTAAACAAGAGAATAAACATTAATGTTACAAATCTTTGATCATGCCTTTGATTGAAAAAGAGAATAAGCATTTATTGAAATAGAAGATGAACACAAATTACTTAATAAGATTTAAAAAAGAGGATAATTATTTATGTTGCAAATCTTCATTCTCCTTTTTAATCAAAACCGTGGATAAATTTGTTCAACAAAAAATGTTTTTTTTCTTTTGTTTTTCATAAAAAAATACGTATAAAGATTTTTTTCAAAATTTTAGTTATCTTTTAATAATTACACTTTAATATACTTGGTAAAGGATACACCTAATAAAGGGGTCTAAGTCTAGGATTGCTATAGTATAGGGATTATAAGTGTTTAATTTTAAAATACAGTGGGTGCATTCAAAATTTAATTACATATTACAAGGGTGTTTGGTCTAATTAACCCTAAACAAAAATTTTATAGTTCAAAGAAAACTATAGTTAACGATAAATTATTTCAGGCTTGTAACAATGACCTTATTTCTCGGAGTCATTTTGCTTTGGATAAACTCTGCTGGAAATGCAGGCAAACTCTAGTGCATGCTCAAGGAAATCAAAGAATATCAGACTGAATAAGTTAAATCGACAGAGCAACTTCAACTTACATCCTTTCTTTGTCCAGCTACAAGTTGTAGCCCAAAATTTCACTACAATTGAAATTCTCCTAATCTCCTATCTATGAGCTTATCTATTTTATTCAATGACCCTGTTTACACCTTACCCCTAAAAATGGGCCTATCTTTAGTTGCAACTACATAGAAGCAAGTCTTGAAACAGCAATGAGATATCCACAACTGGTTCTTCCCTTGCCTCCTGTGTCTGGTAATCTTTGTTATCTTCTCGATACTGTATTTATCGGACAGGCATCCTTATATTTGACACGTCTTAGTCCCGTTGAGTGTATAGATAAAGCACATCTTCTAGAATCAACCTCGGATCATTGTACTTGGATGGTTGATGTGTTCGAAGTTTCAGTTGCTTGGCGCTTCATAAATAGGGCATAGAGTAGCTCATTCCATGCATCTGGGACTCCCGGAAGGCACCAGTGGCTGCAATCTTGCCTATTGATAGGTGCTGGGCCTAACTTAGGACCCAAATAGTACATTGATGAATGCCCATCTTTTCTTCTGGAGGTCAGATGTGTTACATTTAGAACATGTAATGATCCTAAATTTGACGTGTTTGAGCGAGTTGACATTACATCACGGAATATACTGTATCGAGCCCATGTGTGGGGTGGCACCAATGTAGAGCCTAGATCTGGAAGTGTCTCCAGGTGACAGCCTCCCCCAGTTTTCCAGTCTCCACCTCTGCATATCACACAATATCTAGTTTTGGTCAATCACCATAGGCTATGAGGGAAAATAAGCTCTTCTTTCAAATAAGAACACATAAGCAAGGACGAAGAAGCTTGAGACGAACCTGAAATGTACAGGGGCATATGTCCGAAAGAAGACCTGGGTTTTATTGGAGTTAACTTCACGACTTACCCATTCTAACACCGTTTGCAAAGACCTCTCATAGGCAATATCCACTCTCATATCCATTTTCACTTCTGACCCCTCTTGGAAGTAACAACCCCTGAGAGACATTTTCAGTTTGACGTTAATACATAAGATAGCACAGTATCTCAAAATGATGAAGACAATGTCCACATCAATGACAATGCTTAGATTTATAGCTTGTTTAGCCAAGCTTGTGGGAAGCTTAAAATGCTTATTTTAGAGAGTTGAGGTGTTTTGTCAAGCTCTAAGGAAAAAATAAGTGCTTTTATGCAGCGCAGAAGTAGTTTTTCAGAAGCTGAAAAAAATAATTTTTCACCATAAACACTTTTGGAACTTTGGCCTAGCACAACTCTAATATTGGTAAAAGTGTGTTTTAAATTGATTAGTCAAACACAAACTGTTACTCTCCAAAAGTACTTTTTTTCGAAAAGTACTTCTGACTAAAAACACTTTCAAATAAACAGATTTTGAAAGGTTGACCAAACAAGCTATTAAGATTGGCTCTAGTTAGCATGACATAAGCAACAAACTAACAACATTGGCTCTAGTTAGCATCACATAAGCAACAAACTAACAACATTAAAAGTTCATCTTGAGAAGCATACGCGGTGAGGGTAAAAACAAGATTTTTTTTTTTTCTTCTGTTGATAAGTTAAAAATCAAGAGTTGTTTAAAGTGGGAAGAGGTACCCTCTTATGGTCTTCTCATAGTTCCACCAGTGTCCAGTATTGAAAACAATGACATCTGCACCCTTCCATTTTAAAGAGTTCCAATCCATTTTATCTAACTTTAGAGTTGTTCTTATATTGGCTGGGGAACCAGCAGGAGGTCGGCTCTGCAGCACAAGAAATGGAGCTCTATAGTATTCGACGGTGCAATTGTAATCAGCAAACTTGAAGACCAAAAACCCTTTGTGTTTTGTGATAGGACTGCCATTAACTTCATAAATGTTGTTCTTGTTGGATATAGCTGAAGAAAGGATGCAAAGCAAAGACTCCCACTGGTTTCTCCCAATTGAGTCTCCGACAAACACTATACGTTTATTTCGCAGTTTTTCTAGCATGGTCCTCGGATCAAATCTGTTTCACGGAGTGAAAAAGTAAATCTCTAGTATTGGATTTTGACTTCTAAGATCAAATGATAATCTCTAGGTACTAAAAAAATTGAAATTTCAGGATCATGTCTAGAAAGCCGTGGCATAAATAAATCAAAAAATGTATTTCTCCAAGAAAGCAATAAACTAGTTATATACAACATTCAAACTTATCAAAGCAAAAGTTAAATGCAGTGTTCAAAAGTTTCCAGCAAATTAAGCAACTGATAAGAACAAAGTGTTTAGCATTTTTGTTTCACATACTAACAGCCAACCCAATTTCTCTTCATTTCAGTAATCCAAGTTGAAAAAGATATAAGTGCAAACTGGAAAATGTGAATAAATCATATTAATATCCTAAATTAACATAGATTTAGAACAGAGGATACCCAGTTAACATTTGGCAAAACAAAATTCTTGGACACACTGGAAAACTTAACAACTTCACAACTTAATCCAATATTATTGATCACAAATTTGATACCAACATTTGTGGTTGAACAAGTTTAACACTACTCCTTTGATTAAGAAAATCAATATTCTGAATAGACTATTAATAATTCAGAACAATTACAAGAGTTGAGTAATGCTGACTATAAGTCACAATAATCATGTCACTTTCACAGAACATTATATTATTAATTTGTGAGATTAAACCATTATAAATGCTGGAAAATACACATAGACTAAGCTAGAAAAAAAAAAAGACAAATGACAAATGCATATTTTATCAAAAACAAGTGTCACCAGAAAGGAACCTACATTGACATGTCCAATGCTAGTTTTCTCCAAAATATTACAAATAAAGATAAACACACAATTTTCACAAAATTAGGATAACTTCTAAATTAAAACATTGGATAAAAACCTGGGCAAATTGCAAGTTTTAGGCTGCCATCTCCATTTTGTGTAGAACAAATCAGGCCTTCCATTTTCAGTACACCTAAAACCTCCATCCAAGAATTTACAATCTCTAGAATTATACAAAGGATAATTGTCATCCCAAATCCAGTCACCATCAAACACATTACAACTACCACCATTTTCACTCAAAAAATCAATTTTTTTCCTCTCAAAAATTGGCTTATCAAATCTCAACCATAAAAACCTCTGAGACTTTGCAGAAAGTTTCAACACTTTAGCAACACTTCTATAATCCAACAAGGCAAAGCACAAAACAAGACAGATAACTAAAAAGAATCCAAGAATACTTAAAGAAGGTTCAAATAGCCTGAATCTTTTTATTTTCTTAACAACAATCAAGAAAGTAACTTTTTCATACTCTTTCTGAGATGGGGTTTCAGACATATTTGGAATTCAAGAACTAGTTCTTGTGAAATTCTTGATAAAAATACACACTTTATAAGAAAAAAGAGTTGTGGGGTGCAAGCAAGAATTTGTGGGGGGCAAGCAAGAATGAAGGAGAAATAATCATAACAGGTTGGTTAAAATCATTGTTCTTTCCTTGCTAAAGGAGAAACACAAGAATTATTAACTTTGGGCTATTTTTTAGTAAACATTAGTTAAAAAAGAGATAGGTTGTAGAGAAAGCAAGGTACTACTGGAAATGGAGAAAGGAGAAAAAAGTTAGGGGAAATGACAAAGATGACTGCACTTTATTAGTTAGTAGTAATGAAGGTGTTAAATTTCAAATCATGAAGGAAACTTATAATAATACTGAATTAATGGTTCTTTCTAACCTGTAGATTTTTTAATATTTTTTCAAATGTTGCCTGCAAAATTTAATAAGTGTGTAAGAAATTGAGAAACTGACAATTTATGACTAAAACCATCCTAGAAGGAATAAAACCAAGTAAAAAAGGAAAAATTTCCCAATATTTTAGGAAATAATAATTGTGAATTTGTGATTAGACATTTTCCATTTTGAGAATTAGGAGTATTAGGTGTTTTATGGAAAAGGACTTGAGTTTACCAAGTAATTGCAGTATCATGCAAAGAGGAACTGTTAAATACTCTTTTTATCCCTTTTTACTTGTCCAGTTTATATTTTACACTCTTCTTAATAAAGCATTAATTAAGCATTTATTTTATCAAGTTACCTTTATTAGCTATATATTTTAGAAATCTAAATTTGATTACTAATATCTCAATAAGTTTGAGAAATAATTTTTAATGGTAAGGGTAAATTTGAATAATGTAACTAATTCTCTCTTAATTTGTTAAAATGGACAAGTTAATTTTTTTTTAATACACTGAATAAGTAAAAAAGAAACAAAGAGAGTACATGTCTTTCTATTAGAAAAAATCAAATCCTAGATATCTACAATCTTTGTGATCTCAAATATTTGGTTGACACTATATTATTAGTGAAGCATGTCGTAGTCCTAGTATTGTGTCAAAGGTTTAGAACGCATAGTTAATTATTTAATATGATTTATAAGTTATATAACTCAATTTGCCAATATCGAAAGATGAGGATTAAGTCTCTTCATTCTTTTCTTGCTTAGAATAAACCCAAGTGAATGTGTTTAAATGTTTAGCTACTCTTTTTTTCTTTTCGCAATTTAGGAAATTTCATTTCTAGTTTAAACAAAATAAGAAATTTAATTTTATTTCACAAGATAATCATAAAAAGAAAAGAATTTAACTGGACAACAATGAGCAAAAAGTTACTCCTTGAATTCTAATTGGTGATATCGCGATTCAAATCATAAACTCTACAAAATTCGAAGTCATGACACTTTGATACCAAATTATTCTTAAAAATAAGATAAGATGTTTGGAGTACTTGCTTTATTTTTAATGTACAAAGCAAGCTAGGATGATCACAAGATGGCCATATGTCCACCCTTCCACCTTTCAATTCAACCTTTTGTCAAATAAAGGTCAATGGAGTAGAAAACATAGCATGAGCCCACTTAAAAATGAACCATGTTTGGTTGCTGTGACAATCATTTTTTAATTACGTAATTTATTATGAAAAAAGAAAATCCTGTAGAAAATGGACAAAATTGTCGTTAGTAGTTGTGGGATTGAAATAGAAAGAAACCGACAGTATACGTAGAGAAGTTAGTCGCAAGAGTGGGGGGAGTTGTTAAGTGCTGTTTGCCCACGATTTTTAGTTGAAAATCATTTTTGTTTCAACTGTTAACTCCACAAACCCGCTATTCCTCGGCAGATTAATTTGAATTCTTTTAGTTTTCTTTCCAATTCGCGATACTCATATTGAGGTCCAATTAAATTTAAATGTCAGAAAATTTTATTCTTCTTTGTTTTATAATCGCTATTCTTCTTTGTTTTATAATCGCTTACTCCATAAATTACAAGACATTGATAAATAAAATATATAACATTTAGCTTCTTCTATTCAATTTAATAGTCTAATGCAGATAAAATTTAATTTTCATGTTAGAACAATCGGGTTAAAATTTGAAGTTTGTAAACACATAATCACATACTACCATTGTATTTGTATATACTGTTGACGTTGTGATTGGTTTGAACTTTGTGTTGAAGAATGAAAAAAGTCCCTCATTGGTGGTTACTGAGATTGGTGGTCTCTTTGTATGGACTTGGACAATCCTCTCCTCATAAGCTAACTTTTGGGATTGAGTTAGGCCCATAATCCATTTCTTTACATGGTATCAGAGCAAGACCCATCTCATACGATGTGGGCCCCCAAATTAAATTGCCCACACACCAGATGTTCAGTCCTGGGCGTGAGGTGGGGTGTTGAAGAATGAAAAAAGTCCCTCATCGGTGGTTAATGAGATGGGTGGTGTTACACCCCGTGGTTTTGTACTTTGAGATTCGCCCGACGGGATATACGAACCGTATTATTTTTACGGACTGTATATCTAACTGACTTCCACCGTAAATTGATTCCAGAAAAGGGAGAATCACTGGTCAGGATTTACGGTCCAATTATACGGACCGTATAAATTTTACGGTCCGTAAAGTTGACCGTAAAACTGGGTCGGCCCAAATTTTGTTTATGTTATATATATTCGACCAACACTCACTTTATTTCATTTCCAACATTTCCCAACTTCTTGAGAGTTCTAGAATCTTCTCCCTATTATATTTAACAAAACCCAAGTGAAATCCAAGATCAAGAGGCAAAAATCAAGAGAATCAAGTGTTGAGAGGCTCACTAGGGTTTGTAGAACCCAAGAATTTCTTTGGTGTTGAAGTTGGGGTTTCACTCAAGTGGGATAGTTGATCCAAAGCTTGCTCTTGTGTGATTAAGGTAAGTTTGCACATCTATTTTCATGTTATTAAGAATGTCTAGTTGTTGAATAACTTGATTGAGGGAAGAAAGCGAAAGAGGAAGTTCAAATGTGGGTTTGATGATATTTTAAGTAATAAATTAACTTGAGTTGTAATTGTTGGAGTATTTTGAGTATAATCTTTCTATGAATGGTAGTAATGATGATGAGGAAGTGTGGTATACGAGTGTATATAGAGTTGTGTTGAAATTGTTGTTGTGTGTTGATTATGAAGAGGAGTTTTGGGCATTGAATGAAGTCTCTTGACTATGGTATTGATAATAATGTCATTGTTGATTGGGAGTTGTTTTATATAGTGGAAGTCGATAAAATAGGGGAAACGCTGCTCAAATTTCGTTAATTCGTTAAATTACGCTAGTTTGAACTTAAGAGTGTTTTCAAGACTTAATCTTAGTATGATCCTCTTGAATGTAGACTTTGCGAACTTGGAAGGAGAACGTTAAGAGATTAAGGAGACGTTAAGGTATGTTAAGGCTATCCTTCTTTCATTTTTGGCATGATCTTATGATATGAACCAACAAGCGAGTAAACGAGCTTCCATATTACTCTACTCTTAGAAGCACTAGGAGTACTTCAGTCTTTGATGTTCCTGTACCCCTTTCATGATTTTTCCTTTTGTTCATGGGTCCTGAGACTACTTATATTAATGACGTTAGCTCAAAGATGTCTATCGGAGGTAGTAAGACCTTATGTCGCTCCGAGAGTTCTATGTATTTATTTTACCTATGCATTGCATTTATTCATATATATGCACATTGACCCGTGACCAGAAGGCGTTATATACACGTATATTATATGTATATGGGGTATGGGGAAAGAGATAGGCGTTATATACGCATTACCACCTGATCAGCTGGTGCACAGTGATGATGAGATATGGATCGGGTTGCACGTTCCGCAGCAATGTATATGATGATGGCCGCAGAAAGGCCGATGAGATATGAGATATGGATCGGGCTGAACGTTCCTCAGCACTATGACCTACATGTATATACATGATTTTCATGGAGAGCATGCATATCATACGCCCTCAGAGGCACTTTCCGTTATACAGAGTTATTCAGATGCTTATAGATATTCAGTCATGCAGATTTATTCAGTTAGTCAGTTTGATCTTTGAGTTTCAGATTCCTTTCATGATTTTTATGATTATGTTACTCTTATGCCTTACATACTCAGTACATTGTCCGTACTGACTCCCCTATTGCTCGGGGGACTGCGTTCATGTCCGCAGGTTCAGGTAGACAGACGGGCGGTCTAGCTCAATAGGGCTTTCATCCAGCAGTGGTCAGTGCGCTCCACTTGATCCGGAGCTGCAGTTCATTTTGGTATGCTATTTTTGAGATGTAGATATGCATAAGGGTATGACGGGGTCCTGTCCCGTCCTTTATACAACTTTATACTCCAGTAGAGGTCTGTAGATAGTTGTATGTAGATGACATGTGATGTAGCCTTGTCGGCTCCTATTCTTTTGTATACAACATATGTAGCGGCCTAGTTGGCTTGCACCGTTCTTTTGAGTACATATATATATATATATATATATATAATATTCTGACGGTATAGAGTTCATGATGTATCCTTTCTTGAGTCAGTATAGTTTAGATTGAGTTATTTATAGGCCTTTGTTATTCAGTGTTATCCAAGTACGAGTATATGGGTGTTTGGTCGCTAGAGATCAGGCACTCGTCATGACTCATCGGTTTGAGTCGTGACAGATGGTCTCTTTATATGGACTTGGACAATCCTCCCTTCATAAGCTAGCTTTTGGGGTTAAGTTAGACCCATAATCCATTTCTTTACATGTTGTTTATTGAGATCAAATGCACAGATTTTACACAATGGAAATGGAGAAGAAGGAGTTTTAGAGAAAGGAATATTGTATGAATGCTTGATTCATTGATGTGAGTTTATGAATGATATTGTTATACCCCGTATATTTATACGTCAAATTATTCGCAAGCAAGTCGAATCAAGTTAAAGGCGGAATTATTTTCGGACACGAAATAGAAATCTTTAATTTTTTTTAATTTTAATTAAAACATAAATTGTTTATAAATTTTATTGGTATAAAGATATTATTGGAGATTAGGGGTAAATTAACTATGATTAGATTATTAAGTGGGATTAAAATTTAATCACTTCATTAATTAATTAAGCCTAAGGGGCCATGTGGGCCCCACCCGAATAAAAAAAAAAGAAAAAAAAAGGGGGGAATCAAATCTGAAAATTAAAGAAACAAGGTGCAAAAGTGAGTCCTCAAAAGAGGGAATACGTGTAGCAATATGGGGAATAATATATAAAATAAGGCATAGTGCAAATGACACTTTCCAACTCCACTTGTTGAAAAATCAGCTTTCAAGAACTAAACAAACCAAGAAAAAGAAGAGTTGAAAGAGAAGGAGGTCACGGCTAGAGTGGAGAAAAAAAAAATCAGTTTTGTGATTTAATAAAATTCTAAGGAGAAGACAAGGAGAGGGAGGTGGAGAAGCAAGAATAAGTATAAGAATTTAAGACACAAATTGGAGCCAAGTATTCAAGGTAAGAATTGGTTATTTCTTTTACATTTATAATGAGTTTGGATACATTATGAACATGTATAGATGATGAATTGAATGTATATAATTTTTTTTTTGCATGTCGGTATTGGATTGTTGTTGTTGAAGTTGAAGTGAGCCGTGAGTGATAGGTTTAGATGGAATCATGCTTAATCTTCTTGTACATGTATTGGGAGTAAATTGCATGTGTTGTGGTGTGGATAAATGGATAAAAAAAAATCATGAAGTTGTCGTAGTTGTGTTGAAGCCGTGTAGGGGGCTGTTTTGAGGCTAGTTGTGCGTTTGACGTAAATTGTATATTTTATGAAAATCATATCGTTATATTGTGGATTGTGATACAAAACATGACTTAAAAATAAGGAAAGCAACGAGAGGGCTGCTCACAGTTTAGGGGACTGGTTTCGGCCAGCTTTGGGAAAATTTTTGGATTGTTGGAAAAAAATTATGTGAATGGTTTAGAAGTCCTCTAATGTTGTTAGTATGGATTTGGGTTAATAATCGAATGTACGAACGATATTGTGGCTTGAAAGTAAGCCGTTGAAACGAATATTTGGAAAGTTGTTGAAAGATGTAAAAGAGAGCTATTAATGTTGTTTTGCCTTTCGAATTGATTATTGATGTTGCTAGGTTGGTTATTGTGGTTGTTGTTGATTTTGAGCGAGATAAATTCTCGGGATGGCCTATTTATAGGGGAAGTGCTGCCGAATTTTCTGTAGAATTTAATGATTAGTTGGAAAGAATGGCTCAAGTGTCCTTAACTAATGTTTGGTATTCGTTGGCGTATTTGTAGACCTTGGGGAGCCCGAGGCGTAGATTGGAAATTTACTTTAGATTGGCTATTTTGGAAGTGCGTAAGAGGTATGTAAAGCAACCTTCCTTCTTTTGGCATGCCTTAGTTTCACATAGGCTAGATTAGAGCTTTAAGGGAATTCCAAATTCGAGATCCGAGCATGTTATGATCCATATATATATTCTTTGACACTCTTATGTATGTTTTTATGAAATATGAACCATGATGTATTTGAAGTAATCGCTTTCCGAAATTCGCATAGAAAATGTTCACTTTAAGAAATTTTGTAATCTCTGAATGCCATATTTTTCGCATAGAGGCTCGGATCGCTCCAATAATTTTTATAGGAGTTTGCTTGATGTATAATGGGTATGTTTTTCATAGGCGGGCTCAGTTCGGGTCTATACTCGTCCGTGGGTCCCACGACGCCCTTTATGTAAATTCGACAACTTTGAATCAAAAAGTGATAATTATTACTCCGATTTCGAATATGACTATTTTACTTATCCTTCGGATTTATAATAATGATTTTATGCATATGATTCCTCACTACTCCGCTCGTGCCTACTATGATATCGTTCGCCGGTTCCCGGGCCGGTTCTGTTGTCGTGCGCTTTTTGATACATTCCGGTGTTATGCTGTGTTTATGGTTCACCGTGCTCCTCGCTCGAGGGCCGGGTTCCACTTATGTTTGGCGTTATGCTGTGTTGTGATGTGTGATGGGGATTCGGAGATTTGAAACTTTCTGGTGTTATGCTGTGTTGTGGCGCCATCGACAGGCGGGCGACCACATTTTCCAGTGCCCTATGCATAATTTATACTTTGGAAATAAACATTTTGATATGTATTATTTTCTATATATCTGATTCGATTATTATTCAGATTTATTTCTGTACCTTCTGTTTTGCATACTCAGTACATATTTCGTACTGACCCCCTTCTCCGGGGGCTGCGTTTCATGCCCGTAGGTACAGACGCACAGCCTGGTGATCCACCTGTTTAGGACACCCTTTCTGCTATTCGGAGTGCTCCTCTCTTTCCGGAGCTTATACTTTTGGTATATATATTTTTATTAGTGCATTTGTATATATTCGTTCATGGGTACGGCGGGGGCCCTGTCCCGTCATATGATTCTGTCGGTCTGTTTAGAGGTCTGTGGACATGTTTGTGGGTTAGGGTCTTTCTGTATGGATGTATGTACATGTCGTTTGGGCGATCCCATACGCCGAGGCGGCCGGTCCGCATATGTTGTTTGGGCGATCCTATACGCCGAGGCGGCCGGTCCGCATATGTTTATATATTGCTTGGTTAGCCCTGTGTGGCTTTTGTTAGTATTTTCTGGGTGCAGGGTATATTGGATAGTCCGTAAAATAAAGGAAACTCTGCCGAAATTTTTCTGGAAATTACCTAAATTTGAAATAAAGCCTTGTCAGCTTCCGCCATATACTAGGATGGGTTGATAGAATTTGAGATAATATTTGATAGATGGGTTCGGGTGCCCAGATCGGGCACTAGTCACGGCCTACGGGGTTGGGTCGTGACAGATATACATGTGTGTATATATACACTGATATGTATTGAATCTAACTAATACATTGTATCTATAACTAACTATCAACTAATCATGCTTAACCACTTAACTAACTGTCAAGGTGGTTATTTAACTAATGATTGAAATAAGACTGAAAAAGACTAAACTGCTCTTGAGTTCAACTTCAATACTTTAACACTCCTTCTCAAACTTGCTGTTGGAAGATGTTGAGAACACTAAGGGCCTGTTTGGAAAGCCACCCAAGTAATTGTAATTGGGTGTAATTACACAGTTTGGCCTGTTTGTTTGACCAAGTAATTATATAGTTAGGTGGGAATTGGGTGTAATTACACTCTCCAATTCTCAAGGGGGGGGGGGGGGGGGGGGGTTGAGAATTGGGTGTAATTACACCCTGTAATTACAGGGTTACTTTTTAGTTTGTTTATTTTTTTACTTTAATTTCTTTTTATTTTTAATTTATTTTATTTCTATTATTTTTTTATTATTATTTATTTCTATTATTTTTATTTATTTTTTATTTTTACTTTTTAATTATTTTTATTTTTTAAAATGTATTTTTCTTTTTATATTATTTATTTTCATTTTCTTTCTTCTCATTCCTAACCTTTACTTCTTGTGATTCCATGTAATTGCTCGTATTTTTTTTTATTTTTTTTATTTTTATTTTATTCATTTAGCATAACCGTGTTATTATTCTAATATTTGAAACTACACCTCTTAATATTGGAAAGAATGAGTTATTAACAAACTTGACATATAATGGGTGACGTTATTAAAATAGAATTTCATTGTGAATGAGGTTATAGACTTATATTTTTCCTTTCTTTTGAATTATTTACTTAAGGTACGTTGAAACTTACTTATGTAATGTTGGAATTTGACATAAGAGTATTATGTTGAACCTTTTCTTTTGGATTTTAAATTTAGGTTATATTTTCAATTTTAAGTTATTTGCTTTCACATTGCATGTTGTTTATTTTTCACTTACATTTGATGGATTTTTTGTGTCAAACATTTGAATAATGTTATGACATTATATTTATTAATATTATTTTTTTGTCAAACATTCAATCCATGACGTTCTCACAAAAAAAGTCTACTTTTAAGTTTTATAATTAATTAAAATTAAATATTAATTTGAAGAATATATATCAATTATCTTTGTTACAATATTAGTTACAAATATATGATTATTAATTAATATATTTTCAAGAAACAATGTGTTATTAAATAACTAATTTAATATCATTTATAAAGGCAATATTTTTTAAATATTAATTTTAAATTTTTTATAATTAAATATTATTTTTAAATTAAACTGACTGTGTAATTACACGTGTGCAATCAAACCGCACGCTTGTAATTACACTGTAATTACGTTATGACAAACAAACAGATCGTTATAATTACATTACGGTGTAATTACTAGGCTGTGTAATTACTACCCTAGTAATTACACCAATTCCAATTACCAGGTGGCTTTCCAAACAGGCCCTAAGTTTGCCTAGTAATACTTCATGTTGAGCCCTGAATAATCCTTTAGTTAATAGATCTGCTGGTTGCTCTTCGGTAGGGATGTATCTAGTTGAGACGAGGCCTTGCTATTGTGCAATATTTCAATATAGCCATTCAGTTATATTGCCATTTTTTTAATTCAAAGTTGTTTTTAAAAATTATTCTTTCGATTTATTTGTCTTACTCTTTTTTTTTTAATCTGTTTTTAAGAAAATGTCACTTTCTATATTTAGTAACTCCTGTTTACCCTAAACATTCTACATGACACATTTAAGGTCACTAGATTCAAATGACATTCTGGTACATTGGACACATCTTAATTTAAATCCATAAGATTCAAAAGTCTTATTTATTTTTTTAAACTTCGTACCCAGTCAAATTAAAACGGTAGAAGTTGTACTTGAAGATGTAAGTTCTTGATAACTCGGGTAAATAACGGAGTAGATAACTGAAGCTTGTTTTAATATAGCTGCATATTTGTACAACCAATTGATAGATTAGAGTTCTGAGCCATGTAAGAATAAGTGATAATTTTATTGATCATCCTGAGTAAGATAACGCAAATAATGTAGTATATTTGTACAAAGAGAAAATTATGAAATGAGTTTATTCTCCTCTCTAACTCCACTTAATTCATTCTCCTCGTTCTTTTTCAAGCCGATAATATAAGAACTCCTTTCCTTTTCTTTTCAAATTTTCCTTCCGTTATTTCCTTTTCCAAGTTGTCAATCATATACTCCTTCCGTACTAATTTATGTGACATTTTTTTATTTTCGAGAGTCAATTTCACTAATCTTTGAAGTTAAATTGGATTAAAATAATTTAATATTTTAAATTAAAGTTTATCTATTCAAAAACTGTACGAAAAATGTATAAGCAAATTTCCTCATATCAATTTAATGATAATACGTCATAAAATATCGATCAAAACTTACATAGTTTAAATCTCCAAAAATGAAAAGTGTCATATAATTGGAACAAATCTAATTAGTTATGGTTATAGAAAACCAACTTTGCAAGCTGCAACAAATAATACTAAGATCACGTCTATCATTCAATAAAATAAATGTTGTACTCCTACTACTAAATCGAATACTAACCACTTAATCGATTTTAAATCTGTCATTAGCTATTGCTTTATATATTTTAGTAGTAATAAGTAACTAATAATGAACCCCTCTCACTCTACACACATATTATACTCATCATTAAGTTTAAAACCAAAACCAGCGGGAAGGTTCTCAGAATAATCATCCTCAAATTAAATGTTGGCACGAGTGGGTAAAAGAAAAAGAAACAAGCGATCATATATGTTGCTGACGGCGTGAGACACGGCTCCTCTATATATGCTATCCAAAAATGTTTTCACTTAATTTTGTCTAGAAATTAATTAGGGATTTTCAGTTGATTACACATGTCAAATTGGTCAACTCATTCAGTATAATTATCCCAGCTGTTCAAATTTTCAGTGCCAGTTCATTTGCATTTATATTTCACGTATTAAATTTATTTGCCATTTCAGCATTAATTGCACCAAGCTAAGCTATATCAAAAATTCTTTGTAGATAAATTAATGTTAAGAAGGGGACATCGTGCTCTAAATGATGTAAGTTATTTTTCGACTTTTGATTCAGTTATTTTTCGACTTTTGATTACTTGGAATAGTCATGATTTCCAGAGTAATCCCTAACAAAAGGAGACTTCGTAACTATAGGGACGTCCGTTAAGAATGAAGGAGATCTTGTCACTCTATCGCAACCCTTATTGATAGTAATTTGTACATCTATTGATTCAATATAATATAATATAATACAATTATATTGTAATTAGTTTTATTATATTGAATATTGGGGCCATTCTAGGCGTAATTCCTTAAATTATAAGGGAGATAGTTTTCCTAAACGAAAGGTGTAAGACATTTCTGATATTATTTCAAATTTTAAAGATAAAAAAATAGTCTTAACTCATTACTTCATGATATAAAGTGAAATACAAAGAAAGAAATTTCTGAAAAATGAAGAGATTGAAATTGATCACCAGTGTTTGATGAAATGATTGGGATCTCCCTGCCCTTAATAAGTCGTTTTAGCTTTGAGCTATGTGAATTGAGAACTTCTTGTATGTCGTGTTTTACCTCTTTAATAAGCCTATCCGACATGAATTTGGTTAATCGAGCCAGTGCGCGCGCTAAGCTCTGGATACAGGATGGATGCCATCTTACCCCAATAAATTAGGTAAAAAGAAAAACCGTGAAAGACAAACTTAAACTTTCAAATAGGGCGCCAACTTAAACAAAAAGAGAAAAATGGAAGAAAATAGATAAAATTTCATTTCCGAAGAGATAATTTTACCATTTGAATCTATGAGGATCTTCAAGTGTACGTTGACTACATTTCACATTAAATCCAACTAATTAAGCTCTGAGCAACATAACGTATCAGTTGTGTATTATGTCTAGTCTTAGTTAAATAAAAAGTGACGAGGCTTCCCTGTTTCTCTTGCTAATTCAGTGCCAAAAAGTGTTTAGATTTGCAGTGGCCAAGGTCTCTCAAGATTGACTATTCATTTTACACCCATTACTTCAAATATCTAATATAAAATAAAACTGCTAAAATCATTTAGGTATATTTCAAGGAAAGTTCTAAGTTGACTTCATTGTCAATGTGTTATAGACTGGCTTTGGCCAAGGTCTCTCAATATTGACATGCATTTTTTTAATCCAATGTTTGTAATGTCTAATATATTCTTTTAAGAGAAACTCCATCTAGGACTATTTCATGGAACGTCCTAAGTTTTGTTATCCCAAGGAAACTTTACACCTCATTAGCCTTGATTTTCTCTCCCCCCTTATTATATTATTATTGTTTTGGTAAGGAAACAAATGCATCAACCGACAGCATTTTGAATTACAAATGAGGAATATAGTGTTACAGTGATGGGAAATTATAACAGGCATTTCAGAAGCTGCTTCGGCAAACTCTATCTTGAAGTATAAGCTAGAGAAAGCACTACTTTTTTCTTTTAAAGTTGAATGTCATATAATCAAGATGCTAACTAGCAAGTGATGATGAAAAGTGAACAACAATCGTATTTAGGATTGGTAAAAAGTACCTCAAAAATATATTATTCTTAAGTGTCAAGTAGCACATAGTTTGAGCTTACAGTAATGAATTTTAGCTTCAAGTTAAGGGTGATATGACACATCAAATACATTACTTTTATGTGAAAATAAGCGACAAGTATAGTTCGAACTGGAAGTAATTCAACATATGAGCTGATGATGCTATAAATCTGCCTCTAAAGTACTCAAACAAACTTGGTTGTCTAAATCATGGCATTTGAATTATTAGGCTGGATCATTTCGAGCTATCATGAGTCATTTGCACTTTTGCCGTGCCAGTCTTTAATTTTTGTCCCTTAATGCAAATAATTTTTTGAGGGGCATAAATTTATATTTTTCATCATAATATCTCATGTCTCACGCTCTTAAATAACTTATACCTTGCTAGGCATAAAAATTAAAGAGCAGCCCATTTGAAGGGCAAACTAGTAACTTATTTTTTGTTTATATACAGCTAATGTAATTATGAAAAAGCAAAATAAAATATGCCAACTGACTACCCAAATTAAACAAAAATAAAAAATAAAAAATTCACCAATTCTTAAATACTCTACCAGGATCTGGACGATGGTCCAATTTCTTACACGAAGCTTTGCCTTGCCATTTACGTCTACTTTCCCAACAGGACAAACTATTGATGTGCTTTGCTTGAAACAATCTAATATGACAAGAAAAGAACCAAAATCACATTGAATTCTTTGTATACTATTGTCATGAAAAGGAAACTTTCAGTATAAAGTACAAAACATAACTTCCCTCATCATTTAAGTTGGACAAACAATAGATGAATTAAGAAAACCATAATATGGTTGAAGCTAAAGCCTACTATGTTGTCAAAGATAATTTGTTGAAAGTGACTTTTGGGAGGTGAAAATATTAAGGAAAAAAAAAAGACACTGATTGGCAGAAGAAAATGTCTCTTTTATAGCCCATTCTTCAGCTAATAAATGTGACCATGCAAAAAATAAGTTAATTCAGGTCTATGAAGTATACACACCATTCCTCCTGATTTCTAAATTCAATCCCGTCCCTGCCTTACCTAATGTGATACCAACTATGACTATGAGTAGTTATACTTTGCAAATATTGAAAATGTATTGAACATTAGATGGCATTTGCATCAAGAAGCCTCCTGTTTACATCCTTCTCTTACAATTTTGCATCAAGATTATATGACCAATAAATTAAAGCATGCTTCTTCACACAAATGCAAATGTAGCCTTCAGTAGCGAAGCTAAGAATTTCGCTAAGCATATTCAACATTTAATATATATGAAAAAGTAAATTTTGACCTATACATGCAATATACTTTTCTATTTACACCACATAATTTTCCATGAAAGTTGTTCAAACCACCTTTTAGTCTATGTGGCTCCACCACTAAATGCTATTATGCGAGGATTATACATGTTAACCAAGAAATAGATAGCCAATAATTATGACTGACTCTTCATATGTGATGGGAATCAACTTTTTCCCTGTAATCCTCTAAACGAGGGGAAACTCGATCTTGTTCTGGTTTTTGTTGCTAGCCCAAGCACAGGTGTATCTAGTGCAAAAGTTGAGCTAGGAAGACAGTTGGGATTGCAAAATTCTCTGATGGTAAGTTCTATATGCTTGCAAATTGGAATTGTAAACGGTAAGTTAGACCCGCAGGGGTGGCTCAGTTAGTTGAGCATGAGTCTTTCATAATGGAGGTCTCAGGTTCGAAACCCCCAGCCTACGACAGCAGGAGATTTGCCTTCTGGGTTGAGCTCGTCGCACGGGGCTTGCCTAGTGCGGGTTACCTCTCCTGTGTGGTTTGCGAGCTATTGCACAGGAGCTGGGTTTACCCTGTGCACCCGAAGAGTAGTGGCTGCGGGTTCTCATGTGATAAAAAAAAACAAAAACAAAAAAAAAAAACAGCAAGCTAGTGCAAGATGGCAGATCAAGAGTCCATGCTTGTCAATGGGGAGAATCAGGGCCCTCATTTATCCTAAGTCCTAACGTGTACCAACTTAGATATTATTATGGTTACACACCGGCCCCTCTTTGTGGAGTGCCTGTTAGATGAGTGCTCTTCCTGGGGCCACTTCTATCATTTACCTGAAACACAACTAGATTCCTTGAAATTCCTCCCTTCCCTCCCCTCCGCCCCCGCCTCCCCCCCCCCCCCCCCCCTCTCCCCCGTTCTTTTCCTTTATTATGATAACGGGAAACTTTTACTAGGGTGTACATCGATCGAATTGGTTCCGATTTTTTAAACACCAAATCAAACCAATTGTGTCAGATTTTTAAATTTATACACCAAATCAAACCAATAAAATTTGAGTTCTTCAACCTCAGATTTTCTCGGGTTATTCGGATTTTTTTTTCGGAATAGTCTTGATACAAAACTATATTTTTTACTTCAAATATTTCTTTAGTCCCAGTAAGATACAACTATGTAATTAAGGTGTTTCATAAGAAAATAACACAAAATGTGAGAAGAGTGATGATATTGTATTAAAATATTCACCAAAAAATAATAAAATCAGTTAAAATAAATATTGCTAATTAATAAGCCATAAAGAAAATGACCATAATCTAAAAATACTAAGTCATGCTAAAATAAGTACGGCTAATAAGAATTAATTACATGACAAGAAAAAACTTAAGTTATGTATTTTCACTCTCTAAACCAATTATGCACAATTAAAGAATAGATATATATCCAACATTATTGTCATTCCTAGTGGTAAATTGAATTTCTTTTGTTAGTATTAGTGGTGAGTTAATTTTGGTTTGGACTTCATATGAGTTACTAACATCCATAGGATATAAAACTTATTCACATTCAAAATTCTAAGTTCAAGCTTGAATAATATGATAACAAATAAAAAACTACGAAAAAATTTAAGAAATATTTATAAATTATATTATAAATAAATAAATTTTTTTATGTATAAATATTTTAAAAATTGTATACATGTAATGTCCGGTTGGTTTGGTTCGGTTTGACTTTTTTTTAGCTAAAATCAAACCAAGTCAAACCAAGCCACTAGTCGGGTTTTTTTCTCGGTTTGACTCGGTTTATCGATTTAGTGCGGTTTGTCGGATTACTTTGTACACCCCTACGGGAAAGTATGATAACTGGACAGTCACTTGCAAAATATGAGGGAACTTTTATGGGGAGAAGAAATGTTTGTATCACAAAACTCATCCAATCTCCTAAACACTTGGATATGTATGTGGGCAGTAAAAAGACACAAGGGAGGGAAAAATGTGCTTTTTCATCTGACTTCCAGTTCCTACAATGTCAAATGGCGGTTTCTTTCTGCTTAGCACACACATCACAACATTAGGAGATGTCCTACCATTTCTTTGCATACCCCTAAGACATAGCGGTTCTTTAATAGTGTATTATGTTTTAAATGATAAAAAAAAAAGATTAGAGGCTACAGTGCAGATAACTATTCTGAATCCTTGAAAATGTGGCACAGTTGATTCACTTCTTCTCCTGACTCAAAGCAGAATATATACCAAGCAAGCAAAATCTGCGTTTCTTAATTTGTATTTGTGAACTGAGGTATCTTCTGTTAGAATGCTTTCTTGCTGCTAATGATACAAACTTAGCGTACTCCAACCGGCTCATATCCAATCTCCCAACTTAGTTCTTGCTTTGTTGATCTTCAAAAGAAACTCCTGATTAGCATCAAAACCAAAATCCTTACTAACCCACATCCCTAACAAACTGCATCTACTATCCTCCCAACTAGGGGTGTACAAAGTAAACCGACAAACCGATCAACCGAGAAAAAAACCCGATTAGTGGTTTGGTTTGATTTGGTTTGGTGTTGAAAAAAAAAACCCGATCATAATTGGTTTGGTTTGGTTTTAGCTAAAAAAAAGTCAAACCGAACCAAACCAACCCGACATTACATGTATTCAATTTTTAAAATATTTTATACATAAAAATATTTATTTGTAATGTAATTTATAAATATTTCTTAATTTTTCGTAGTTTTTTATCTATTATCATATTATTCAAGCTTGAACTTAGAATTTTGAATGTCAATAAGTTTTATATCTTATGGATGTTAGTAACTCATATAAAGTCCACCAAAACCAACTCAACACTAATACTAACAAAAGAAATTCAATTTACCACTAGGAATGAAAATAATGTTGGATATCTATTCTTTAGTTTTGTATAATTGGTTTAGAGAATGAAAATACATAACTTAAGTTTTTTTTCTTGTCATGTAATTAATACTTATTAGCCGTACTTATTTTAGCATGACTTAGTACTTTTAGATTATGGTCATTTTCTTTATGGCTTATTAATTAGCAATATTTATTTTAACCGATTTTATTATCTTTTGTTGAATATTTTATTACAATGTCATCACTCTTCTCGCATTTTGTGTTATTTTCTTATGAAACACCTTAATTATATAGTTGTATCTTACTAGGACTAAAGAAATATTTGAAGAAAAAGTTATATATTTTGTATCAAGACTATTCAAAAAAAAAAACTCCGAAAAACCCGAGAAAACCGAATAACCCAAGAAAATCTGAGGTTGAAAAACCCGAATTTTATTGGTCTGATTTGGTGTATAAATTAAAAAATCCGATGCAATTGATTTGGTTTGGTGTTTAAAAAAACCAAACCAAGCCGGTCCATGTACACCCCTACTCCCAACCATATGTCAAAACCAAAAGTTGATTTTCTCATTAGACCCTACAAGAAAATATATAAATTCTTCGAAAACTCCACGGTGACTCTCATATAACACCCCTAAGTGGTCATCAAAAAATATAATAACACCCCTAAGCTTCTCAAGGGATGAGTTACTTTTCTCTTTTGATAACCGAGAAATCCAGAGGGCCAGCTAGCACATGGCTCAAATCGGTGGATTATGGAACTGCCACTGTCCACTTAAATACCAAACTTTTATCTGCAGCACGGTTCGAATTCGTTACATGCACCTAGCCACACATCACGAATTGCACATCACTGAACCAAAGTCCTGGGAGCACCAAGGGGTGAGCTATTAAATTGCATATTTTATCTTCCTCTAAGTGAAATAAGTAGTTAAGGTTGGTGTCTCCTTAAAAGTTTTTGTTATTCCTCCAAGCCTCTTTCTCCATACTATTGTTTTAAAACAACCATCGTACAGCCATCAAGGATACAACGGTATTAGCCTATAGAACAGATCCTGTTCAAGAAGGTCATAACCATGATACAACCATCAAAAGGCCACTAGAGAAGAGAAATGGAGACACCTAGGCACTGTACTAGTCTACTAGGTATTTAAATCACAAATTTTCTCTGTCTCAGTTGAAGCTTCTGTTTATTTGAGAATTTATGAAAAGAAGTGAACATTCAAGGAACCAGAAAAATCCGACAAGGAGCTCTTCCAAAGCAATATCAGAGCTTGAAAATGTAGCAAAGTGATCCAGTTCTTCTCCTGGCTCTATACGTAATACACAACAATGATGCATCATCTCTCTTTATCTTTGTTTATGAACTCAGGTATAAACGTTAAAATACTTCCTAAGTGACTAACTACACAAAAAGGATTACTTAGCCTATTCCAGTATATAATATCTCCATAATTCTTGCTTTGTAAATCTTCTCAGGAAAGTCAGATTAGCATTCAATTCCAAATCCTGCAGATACTTCAGAATCTTACAACCCCAAACAATTGCATGTCATATTCTCCATTCAGGTCATCACTTCTGATACATATTTTGGTAGGTGGCATCACTTCTAATACATAAGCCCTGATTATTAACTAAACAGAAGTTGTTGTAAGTTGGTCACTAGGAGAAATTTCTCCCAACAATATGTCAAACGAGTAGTTGAACCTCTCACAAGGACGTACTAAGAGGATATGAATTGTTTGAAAACTCCACCCAAGCTCTCACAATAGCCCTCCTAACACCTCTCCAGGATAAGCCAGTTAAGCACGATTTTCACTTTCCCCAGATTTATGTTAACCTCAGATATCTTCCTCCAACTGAGAATAATAAAAAACGACCAGTGCCTCTCTCACCCCATTCTCTTTTCCTTATCAAAAAAATAAAAAAGAAAAACGACCAGTGCCTGATCAAACTTTTCTAGTATCCCTATAACCTTCTACAAGATAGGTAGGAGGAAACCTCTACGCCTCAGTTCTCCAACATTATTACACAATAGCAAACATGACACTTCCGTAAAAATGCCACTATAAATATGAAACCGAGACACCTTACTAGTCTAGCATGTATTTGAAACACAAATTTACTCAGCTTCGGTTAGAGCTTCTGCCAGTTTGAGAAGTGAGAACATAAGGAAACAAGATCAACGATTAAGTAAATCAATGATCATTTTTACTGTCACCTACAGCTAAGTCCTCTTACACCTAGTACAAAGTGTGGTTGACTCCTTGGCTCAAGAAATGGAAAATGCTTTGAAGCTAAGATTGGTTAAAATCGTCAAAAAATGAATCAGTAATTTAACCACTCACCAAATCCTAACATGGTCTATTAAATAAGATACAGTCCATAGAACTAATAAAAAAAACAAAGCTTGATAGAGTCCCCATTTCCAACTCTCTATACCAAGTCAAATTAGGTTTCTTGAGACACTGACTTCCTTATCCCCTTCTAACTTCCAACCACACAATCAGCACTGCAGCATTACTGACAAAGACCACATAAAACTAGAGAAAGATTAACCTCCTATACTTTATCAGCAATATTCTAATTTGGCAAAACAAATAACTGCCTCATTGTACCTCCAGTGACTATTTCATAAAAGAACTTTTGACACAAAAATAGGCTTATTTAACATAGTTACCAATAACCATTATGATCAACTACGTATCCTTAACAACAGTTAATTGACACCATAACCTCAAATAAATGAATTAAAAGACGAGCTACAGGGCTAAAATAATAAAACTTGTACCATATTTTCTACAGAAGTGAACCATAAGTTGGGAATACAACTATACGTTTAAAAAAAAGAAAAAAAAGAAATAGTCATAAGTTTTGGTCTGACTCAGATTGATGAAAATCTTCAGACAGTTGTTGTTGTTGGGGTGATTGAGAGCGGAGGAAGGCTTGTTGTTTCTCAAGAAAAGGCTTGAACATTAGCTGTAAATTAAGATACCCAAATGCTACTGCTCCAATTACTACTAAACCAGATCTCAAAGCTTTCATCTTTGTTGTATCCCTCATTCTTTCACTCTTATTATTCTTCCCTTGCCCAAATATGAGCTGAATCTTGATTTTGTCTTTTGGGGTTTTTGTTTCCTAACCCCTCTATCTTATTAATTTTACTTAACCACCTACGGATATGTTTGGAAATAACACTTGGGGTTGAAGGATATATTTTTGGGGAGTTCTAAGTAAAGGAGCAGATATTTAAGGACATACATGAAATTAGATAAAAATGAAAGAAAGTTGCAAGAAATATTATTGTGCAGCTCTTTTTTTTTTCTTTTTTTTCTTTTTCATAACTCGAAAGTATTAATAATACTTAAAGTGTTAGACCCCGTATTTTATACGTCGAGTTATTCGCGAAGGAATCGACGTGAGATAGAAACCTTCAATTTTTAATTTCTAAACTAGAACTAATTGGTTATAAATTTTACTTAGTATAAAAATATTATTGGAGATTGGGAACTACTTAATTGTGGTGTTAAGTAAAAATTAGTGGCAACAATGAGTCAAGAATGCACATTAACGTGCCAATGCCTAAAGATGACTCAAAGTCATCTAAAATAAGACTATTATGGAAGACATACAAATATGCATTTAAATGTTGATTCATCCACTACATTTTCATTATATTGTGGACAACTAAATTGAAAGAAAAATGAATGTGAGGCTCGGCCAAGGTGGCTGAAAATAGGGGGAGAAAAGTGTGAGGCATGCATTTAAATATTGAAGGCATGCATTATTTTATGAAGGCATGCATGTTAGAAGAATCATTGCACATTTAAATATTGACAATTCATCCTTGTATGATTGCAATGGACAAAGGTTAGTGTATGATTCATCCACTACACATGCAATTGTATTGTAAACAATTAAATGGAAAGGGAAGAAAGGGTGATGCTCGGCCAACTAGCCGAAAGTTGTAGGAGAAAAGAAGTTTAATTTAAGCTCAAAGTTAATTGAGTAGCTCAATGTCATGAGTGGAGCATGTGTCCAACTTGTAGGCATCATAGTTTAATCAAATGGATGACTAAGATAACTCATTTTCTCATTTCAACTTCACAACACAAAAATAGAAAACCTAGAGAGGGAGAGAGAAGCTCTCGGCCAAAGTGACTGAATTGGAGCTCTTTGTGTGTTGACCAAAAAATAATTTCTTCAAGCATTTCAACCCTTTAGAAGGTCCCTAGAAACGTGAAGATAGTCATTGGAGCAACAAGAACCATTATCATTTCAATTCACAAACTCTAGTCAAGTTGAGAAGTCGAATTGTCAAGGTAAGATTTAACTTTCTTTTACATGTGTTAAGGGCGATGTAGATGTGTAAATATAAGTTTCATGCATGAAATGATGTGTGTTGATGTTGGAACATGATAGTAGCCATGGAATTATATATGTTGATGTTGAAGTATAGTTGTAACTTGGTGAACATGAATTGCATGCATAAAATCATGAATGTTGGTGTTGGAATGTTAATGTGGCCGTAGGGACTATTTTAGTGGCAATGGTGGACTGATTTTCTTTAGTAATTATGGTTGATGCTATCATAGATTGCATGGTAAAAAGAATGAAAAGAATTGGAAGGTTAAAGGTGAAGTTGTGTTAGTATGAATATAAATTGAATCCATGAAATTTTGTGTGTGATGTCGAAGCATGTTGAAGCCGTGTAGGGACTGTTTTGTGTGGAAGATAATGAACTGATTTTACTTGATATTTTGATTGTTGTTGTCATGAATTTTATGATGGAAATGAAGGTGTTTAATGGTTGGAGTTGGAACTAAAATCGTTTGTGGGTTGTTGTAAGGATTATAGTGATGACAATGTAGCTTAGTTGCGTATGAATTGATGATGTACATGTCGTGTGGTTGCTGGTCATAATTCACTGAAATTATATGAAAAGAAGACATGAAATAATGTGTAAGAATCGTATGTGGTTTGCTTAATATGTTCGTAAACGTTTGCAAGAATTCCGAGCATCTTTATGTTGTTGGTTAGGGATTGTTTTGGACGTGTTGTTGTTTTTGTTAAGTTGGAAAAACTAATTATAATTAAGAGTATACATTATGTTGTCATAGTAATTGGTCTGTTATAGAATCATTTTGATGAGGTATTATGACTATAGACTAATGAGAATAAAATAGAGGTGTCATAACCGCATGTAAACTATTATCGAATGTTGTAAGGTATGGACTGATTTGAAATCGCATACGGGCTGTTTTGACACGTTATTGTTATTCTTATTGAGCTTGGAAGATTAATGATAATTAAGATTATGCATTGTGTTGTATGTTGAATGAGTTGTTATAAAGTTGTTGCATGCAAACATTAAGGCTACGAACTATTAGAAATAACTTGAGAATGTAGTAGCCGTATGTGAATCGTTATTGAATGTTGTGAATGTGGGCTGTTTGTAATGTTGTGTGGGTTGTTCGGATTGGTATTGAACGTATAATTATTGATGTGGGATTGGTTGTATGTAGTTGGTTTGGCTACAAGAGAAAACGTCGTCTAAACATCTAGAAAGGAGTTACTAACGTTAGAATACGTTTTGAATCTCCCCGTAGCTTAACCGTAGTTGTTGGCGTCTGAATATAGGTTGAAGTATTATTGGGCAGCGTATACATATTGTGTGACAAATAAGCGTTAAAGGTATGTGAAGCTAACCCTTCTTTCTTTTTGGCATGATCGTTGTGAAATGAATATACGACATATATACGATTCCAAAGGAATTCCTATTCCTAGAACCACTAGGATGGCTAATGATCTTGATTCTCATAACTTACATTATATATATATATTTTGATATGTACATATGATTTCAAAGTTCCATTTTGATATAATCCACAGGGACATCCGAAAGGTAAATGATATGACTATTATTGAATTTGCGAACGATGGTTCGTGTTGACTATTCTATTGAGTCCTTAAAAACGTTTTGAATTGCATATAGTTTCTCACTACTCTGCTCGTGCATACCTCAATATATCTTTCACCGAGTCCCGGGCCGGGTATGTTATCGTGCACAATTTCACTGCATTGTTCACCGTGTCCCTCATTAGAGGGCCGGGTACGGTATATATGTATATGATGATATGATGATATGGCGATATGACGATATGATGATATAATGATATGATGACATGTCATGGCGGCCAGGAGGGCATATGATGATCTTATTCACCGAGTCCCTCATTAAAGGGCCGGGTACGATATATATATATATATATATATATATATATATATATATATAGATATATATATACATATATATATATATATGCATACGATATATGATATTGACAAGTATGATTATGTTACAAAGGCAAGTGTTTTGGTATTCTGGATATTGTACACATTTACTGTACTCCATATTTCAGTTATGATCCTTTTACTGTATTTCACGCTTTACATGCTCGGTACATATTCCGTACTGACCCCCTTTCTTCGGGGGGCTGCGTTTCATGCCCGCAGGTACGGATACGCGTTTTGGTGAACCGCCAGCTTAAGACTTCCCTTCTGCTATCTTGAAGAGTTCCGTTGTTCCGGAGCCCAGACTTTGGTATAGATTCTTTTTTATCTAAATATATGCATATGTTGTTTAAGGGTACGACGAGGCCCTGTCCCGTCATATTTCACTGTTGAAACTCTTAGAGGTCTGTGGACATGTGTGTGGGTCGTATTCAGATGTGATCAGTTGTATGTGTATTATCAGTATGCGTATTCTATCGTTGTAGCAGCCTCGTCGGCTTGCAGATATTATCATGTTGTGGTAGCAGCCTTGTCGGCTTGCCTTTATATGTATATTTATGCGACAGTTCTGAGACCATGGTTTGGTCGTTATAAGTTCCATATGGTGTTTGTTGTGGACTGAACATGTAGCTAACGGGTGTGTATACGAGTGCCCAGTTCGGGTACTTAGTCACGGTCTACGGGGTTGGGTCGTGACATAAAGCCCGTTTGGATTAGCTTATAAGTTGGTCAAACCAGCTTATAAGCTATTTTAAACTTATTTGGGTGTTTGATAAAAATAGAATACAACTTAAATTAAGTTAAAAAGTGCTTAAAATAAGCCAAAACCAAAAAGTTGTTCAACCCCAACCTTTTTTTGGACTTAAAGGTCATTTTGGTTTGACCAACAACTTTACCCTTTTCTCTCTTATATTTTCTGTTAATTCCAATACTACACTTACTTCTAAAAACCTTTTAATCACTTTTATCCAAATACGTAACTGCTTATTTATAAAATAACTAAGCAAAAGTACTTTAAGCACTTATGCTTAAAAGCTACTTTTTTCTAGCTAATCCAAATAAGCTCTTATTCATTTTATTAATGCAATTGAACTCCTGATATATCAGTTGAAGATGGATGTATTTCACTAATCAAGCAAGCTTTATATTCTCTACATAAAATACTCCGACTCTCTTTAGTATTTATTTAAAAATGAAATGTTAACAATATTTTTAAATTTTTTATATTTCCAATTATTTCTCCTTCTCTTATTAGATTATTTTACTATTCAAGTTTTTACAGCTTAAAGTGTATTCTACTATATTTTGAATTAATTACATAAAGTAAAGATTACAACCTATAAAAAATTATTACATTTCTTGTAACTGCTTTAAAACTAAAAAATGGGGATAGACAATAGTTGACCAATTACAATATTATTATAATATATTTTACTTAAATCTCAACACATTATAACAAGCAAGCTAGCTCCAATGTTGACTCATTGCAAATATAGTTAGTTTATTACAACAGAAAAGGAAGTGGGTTCTCTAAAATAGGAGAAAAAATAGAACCCCCCCCCCCCCCCCCCCCCAAACAAAGTCTACAAACTATCCACAAATGAAAAAGATGATGGGTGCAATTTGTCTTAATAGGAATTTTAGAGGGGGGAAAACAGAAGTTTTATACATTTCAGGGGCTGAATGAGATTTAACAATAAAAACCAAAACCATCAAAGTTTCCAGAGAACCGACAGAGGAACACTTGTGCTGAAGTGCAGAAAAATTGGTCATCTTCATCCTCTATAGATAATTAATCAAAGGTAAGTATGCATAACCCATTTCATAATTACAAGCAATTATCAATATTTTACAAGTAAGTAATCAATGCCTATATAATTCAAAATTTCTAGGAATTTCTCATTAGAAGATGCATATTACTTTGTATTGGAATAAAATGGAGACGAATAGAACGGAATGGATAAAGAAAATTCGTATAGCTAATACTCCCTCCGTTTCAATTTGTTTGTCTGGGCTTGAAGTGACACAGAGTTTAAGAAAGTAAAAAAGACTTTTGAATCTTGTGTTTTTTAACTAAATATATATGTAAAATGTACCAAAATATCCTTTAATCACATGGTCTTAAACGTGCCACGTGGAAAGTTAGAATTAAAGAGTTGCCAAAAATGAAAAAGAGACATTCTTTTTGAAACAGATTAAAAAGGGAAGTAAGACGTACAAATTGAAATGGAGGGAGTACCAACTAGTCTCGATTGGCGTAGTTGATTGATATCATACTATCTATCTGTTACAGAATTGCTAATTCTAGTCTACTACATTTCTTTCAATAAATCAAATTGGAATCTTCATTTTATTTAGTCAATTTTGGATAAAAACTTTAGAAGTCAAGTTTCATTCAAATTAGTTAAGATTAATGGTTTTTGACTGGCTGTTTTTGTGTAAATGATAAGTAGGAAAGTAGTAGGAAGCAGAATAAACAACAGAATAGCATTAACTGCAAGAAAATTTACTTTGCTTCCGAATAATTTGGGATTTAATCCGTCAAAGATGATACTCCCTCCGTCCCAATTTAAGTGTTCTAGTTTGACGGCAAAAACTTCAAGAAACAAAGGGAGATTTTTGAATCTTGTGGTCTTGAATTAAAAATGTGTGTAGTCCTTTAAATCTTGTCGTCTTAAACTTGCCATGTAGAATGTTGGAATTGGAAAACTTACTAAATATAGAAAGAGACTCTCTTTTGGGACAGACCAAAAAGGAAAGTAGGACACTTAAATTGGGACGGAGGGAGTAGATCTTTTGCTTGTATATTCGATAAATGAGTATTACCTCTCGATGATCTGATATTAATTAATCTTCAATCGGCAGATAACATAAAGCTGGCTTACTCTGCGGCTGTCATCAGAAGGCAACAATTCTTGATAAGGTGTTTGGGAGGTTCTGCTGAGAAGAAAAACTTTAATTTTAAGAGTATTAGAATGCAATCTGTAATGAGTAGTGGGCCAAGCTTGGAGGCCGATTCTATCAGCATTTTGAGATCAATAATTCCGGGTCTTGAATCAACTAAGCATAAAGGACAAGCTGGTGAAACTTCTTTCCGACTCCTATTAACTTGTATTGAAATGTGTCACCCCGCATTGTTATGTTTAAACTATTAAAGAGTCAACACTTTTATTTATTCAATAATGTCTTTACATGCATCCTTATTTGTGGGCCATATTCCTTTTCGTTGGCCAAAAGCGTGGATATCCTTTTATGAATGGTTGCTGGGAGACTCGAATTCATATCCTTTTCCTGCTCCGGTACCATGTTGAATTGTGTGAAATGCCTCATTTGAAAGTTTAAACTTGTCTTTTTGTTATTTTCTTCATGTGATTCTATGTTCTCGGTTGCTTTGGTTGTACTGAGAATTCTCTCTTTAAAATTTTAAATAGTTAGGAGGGAACACTTTTATTTAGTTAACTATGTCTTATTATGATATTGCACTACCTCATATAGAGGTGATCATGCATGTGATTAACTACGCCTGTCTTTGTTCTAGATCACCATGGTATTTCTTGATAGCTAATTTCTGAGCTCTATTTCCAATCAGGGAAGATAGCTGTTGTTGGTGGCTGTCGAGAATACACTGGTGCACCATACTTCTCTGCAATTTCAGCCTTAAAGATTGTTAGTTCTGTACCTGGCTTCTTTACTTTTCGTCAATTTCTCTCTCGTCCTCCCCACTCCCCACATTCTCCCAGTGGAAAATAAACCATCCTTTCCAGTATCAAATTATTTAATTTTACTACAATTTAATTATGCAATTAAAGCAGAGACCTTTTATGACATGGGTGTTAGCCTGTTTTGACAGGGTGCAGATTTATCTCATGTATTCTGTACTAAAGATGCTGCTCCTGTTATAAAAAGCTACAGTCCTGAGTTAATTGTGCACCCTATTCTAGAAGAGTCCTACAGTATTAGGTGAGTCCTTGTTATGAAATTCAACTTAACTTTTAAGTGCACATTCTTAACCTATTTCTTTGGTTTCCATTATTGAAGTATCATAAATTTAATTATGAGGGTGCTGACTTTGGCCAAAGGATTCATCCAGGGATGAGGAGAAAAGTTTGATATCAGCTAAAGTGATTGCTGAAGTTGAGAAGTGGATGGACAGGTTTGACTGCCTTGTTGTTGGTCCAGGCCTTGGAAGAGATCCGTTTCTCCTGGTGTGCTTTCTTTACTCAAGCACTTCCAGCCTTACACCTGATGCTTGTGTGTTCATAGTATTCAGTTGCCACAAATGCTTTGTTTTAATTACTCATGCAACGAGATCATTTCTTTTCCCCCCTAATTTTGGAAGGTTTAGATTTAATTTAATGCTTATTTGCTGCCAAACGCTGCTAAGTATAACAAACGCTACGCAGTTGCTCTGATCCAAACATCATGATCTCGAGTATGCTTAATCTTTGTCCACTTCTCTGCTTAATCTCTGTCCTTTCTGCTGCATAGATGGCTCGCTACCTTTATTTTTCCACATAAAGAAAAACTAGTAAAATCCATCTTTGTAATGTGCCTATCTTTGTGTTCATCTAGCCAAATTCAAATATCTGGTGATACTGTCATCCTAGGGGATTCTGGTTTTCTGTGCATGAGGAAAAGTTGACTTCTTGGTGCCATTTGTCACATTTTCCTAATTCCTAGCCTTTTCTTTAGCTGATATGAATAACTAGTCCACTCCTTGAAAAAGCAAATGCATGTCATTTGGAAAATATCAGTCTGGTTTGTTTCATTTCTCTGTTTATCATTGCAAGGTAAAAGTATTGAAAGTCTATGTAACTTTGTGGTTCCAGAATGCAAAGGGTAGTACATACATGAAAGTTGACATGATTAGCATTGAACATGAGAGTGGAGCAACTATCTAAAGCCTCACAATTCATTTTGTTTTTATGGACACAGAACATGCTTGTGAACCTAATTCATCTCATTTATTCTGAGCACCGCTATTCAGTTTTTAGAGTAAACTCATCACTTTTAAGATTTTATGCTGCCAAGAAAAACTGGGCCACCTAACGATGATACCATTAATGCTACCAGGAAGTATCATTTCAGAATTTTCTTGCATTATCTGGAAATATATGTGCAGAAAGTTTCCCTTTTCTCCTCTTTTTATGCTTTCACTTTCTTTTGTGGGTTCTTTTGGTACAATTTGATCACACGTTTATTCTTCCAGGACTGTGTAAGTAATATCATGAAGCATGCAAGAGACTGCAATGTCCCAATGGTTATAGATGGGGTATGTGATGGCACTGTTATATTGGAAGCTAGTTCTCTGATTATTCCATATGGCATTACTCTTTTGATACGCTATCCGGTGGTCGTCTTTGTTTTACCAGGATGGGCTTTATCTCGTGACTAATTGTCTTGATCTGGTTAGTGGTTATCCCTTAGCGGTGCTGACTCCAAATGTGAATGAGTATAAACGGCTTGTTCAGAAGGTACTCAATTCTGAGGTAAATGACCAAAATGGAACCGATCAGTTGCTGTCTCTTGCAAAAGGGTGAGCTTTTTAATCCATATCTCATCTTCGCCTGCTGTTTGTCCTTTTAAATTGCTACTGACAATGATCTAGTAGACATCCAAAGTTATACGTGATCTTTAAGAACAGTATGCCAACTATTTTGTTTCTTCAAAGTCATGGTTATATGTTAAATGCTGTATGTCGAGAACCCACTTTATACCTGAAACTTCAACTCCTTTAGAGTGCAAAAGATGACATTATATGTTTAGTAGGTCCTTCTCAGATTTTCCCCTCCCTTGAGGAAGAAATGACTTATATACCTCCTGTTAACTTTGTTTCACGTTGGCGTATAAAACAGTGTGTATATACATACATACATATATATCATATAACTATATATCATATAACCCGGAGGTTATTCACAACAGTGGCATTCCTAGCATACCAAGTGGGGGTTCAATTGAACTCCTGACTTTCGACACGGAGTATAAATTTATGTGTAAAAATTATAATAAATAGTAGATATGAACCCATAATTCTAAAAATATAATGGGTTCAATACTAAAAAATTTTAAGATTGAACCCCTAGAATTTAAATTCTGGATCCGCCTCTGATTCATAAGGGTATGGCAAGTGGTTGAGATATATGAGTAACAACTCGGAGATCCAAGTTCAAACTGTACAGGATTTAGGATGATCTCATCTGTTTCTGTCAGGCTGCAGGTTTAAGTGGAACTTGTGCTTGCGAGTTGTTGTTTTGTAGAAATTTGAGATTTATCTTGTCAAAAGTAAAGTTTTGATATTTTCCTGTTAGATTTTTGCTGCCTTTGCACAAGTGTAACAGACGGTAGTGGAGTCTCAAAAAGTAAAGCCATTGATGGGTGGGTGGGGGGCTAGGATTTTGGTTTAGTGGTAAGAGTGCATCATGTGATATGTAGGTTAGGCGCATGTTACGGGTTTCTAACCCTGTCTCAGACAAAAGCTTGATATTTAAGTGGAGAGGAATAGAGGGGTGGCCCCATTATCAACCGAGTTTCAAACTGTGCGCTGTTGGTGCTCCAGGATTTTTCGGATGTAAAAAAAGTAAAGCAATTCAGATTTATAGACACATGGTTGAGAGGTGTGCAACCACTATAGTATCTTCCTCTAGTTTGGATTTACCTATAACCATCTTTCTCTTGGCCAGTTTATAGCTGTCAATATTTGTCTCATTGGATTTATTACTTTTATATACTTGTTTGATCAGGATTGGTGGTGTTACAATCTTGCGGAAAGGGAAATCTGACTTTGTCAGTGATGGTAAAACAGGTAATAGTTTTGCTTTGTTAATGACCTTTTGCAGATGATTCAATAATTTAGATTGCTAGATCAGTAATTTGCTGGTGGGTGAACGAGCCTTTTATGCTTCGGGTATGAGTTCCATCTGCAGATTTTCGTGATACGGAAAAAGTTGGGACTTCTGCTTTCATTATCCGGAGAAGGAGAATATCTAGTCTATTTTCTACTTAACTTAGTTATAAGACTTTAACCTAATATCAGGATGATCACCATGTAGGACAGATTCTTATAAGGAATTTCAAGCTGTAAATCTGAATCTTTATTGTGAAAGTAAGCGTACATGCTAATAAAGTGATTCTCAGTCAATGTTTAGAGTTTCAGTAGTATTAGATATTTCTTTTTCATTTGGATTTGAAATGATGTGTCAGATTAGAAACAGCTGAAGTTCTTCCATTACTTTCTGAAGTGACTAATGTAGTGAAGGACATTTAACTATAAGGTCAGATACATGGTTAGGCCTCAGTCACTCTTCTGCGACATTATGTTAAAAATACCTGTACCCATAAGACAACCTTTTCAATCTTCTAGGCTAAGCTTGTGGTGTTGGAAAAAAACATAGAAATGGCGTAGGGAGCCAAGGAAATTCAGAGAAGAGATGAACTCAGGGACCAATTTAAGTTTCAATGTTGTCTAATGAGGATATTATGAGAAAATTCTCTAAAAGTTCCTTCAATAGTGGCTTGAGTTTGATATTGGGTTGTTTCCTATCTATTATGTTGCTTCTAATGCTTCTGGCTTATTTGCAACATATCATCTCCATATGAAAGAAATTGCATCTTGTATTGTGCTCTATATCTATTTGATGGGTCATTCTCTGCACTTTGCAAGGCTAAACTTTTTTGTGGATGATGGTGCACCATTTACTGTGCTTCATCTACTAAGGAATATATGGGAAAAATACCAACCCTAGAGTTCCCAGTAGTAAAAAGGATATGGGCTACATTTCCACTATTAACATATCTTCCATTTGTTATATAGTTGGTGTGTTGAATGTATAAATGTTAGCTCTAAATACGTCGAATGCTTAGATGCATCTTTTTTCACAAGGTGCGGTTAAGGTTGGGTTATACTGGTAGCTCTACCCTCCCCAGACCCCACCTGGTGGGGTTATACTGGGTATGTTGTTGTTGTTGTTGCTTAGATGCATCTTTCAGGTCCTGTGTTAGAATTGAAAAAGATATGCATCTTTCAGGTCCTATGTTAGAATTGAAAAAAAATATGCAACACCAACAGGTGTTGTCTATGATTACAATACACTCCTAAAGTGATGAGCTCAAGAGGAGCAAGGTTTATGGAATGGTTACTTCATTATTTTTGGAAGTCAACAGCTAATAAGCTATATTGGATATGCAGCTTGTGCAGTGAGTATTTACGGTTCTCCACGGCGCTGTGGTGGACAGGGTGACATACTTTCAGGAAGGTAATTACATTTTCTATCATTACATATGGATTGCCATTCTCAGCGTAGTTTTAATCAATTATAACAGGTTATTTGTCTTATTCTCTAGGTTCTCAATCCACATTTACTATAGACGTATGTGTTTATTTGTCCTTTAAATTGACATATAGTGACGTAATTATGCAGTGTTGCAGTGTTCCTATCGTGGGCCCGCCAGTGTACTGCTAAAGGGGAAGTAAGCATGAATCCAACCATAATAGGGTGTGTCGCCGGATCTGCTTTGCTGAGGAAGGCAGCATCTTTGGCATTTGAGAGTAAGAAAAGGTCTACGCTCACTGGTGATATCATTGAATGCTTGGGAAGAAGGTACGAGTTTCTGGCGTCGTTTTGCTTACTGTAACGAACATCAACTCCAACTTGCACTTCTCTTCTCAGTTTGCAGGAAATATGCCCAGTCTAATAGAAACTTAATGGAGGGTTTTCTTGGGAGCACAACACTTCTACTCCAGCTTGAAGAAGCAGTTAGTTCTATGGCAAAGGACTAAAAAAACAAGGAAAAAAGAATAGAAGTCACATGTAAAAAAACTCATCTCCTTTGATGCCAATAAGGCTTTGGTGTGAATAAAGGCTCCATTTTGCAGTTGTAATGTGTGTTCTCTGAATTACCAATAGTCATAGACTTTTGCTTTTTTGGGCATGGATTTAAGTGTTATCTTAGCAGTGAAGTCCTTGTACATGTTTTCCCCACTGATAAAAGGCCACATAAATTAAGACAGAAATGGAGTTCATTACACAAAGGAACTGATCGTGATGACTCATTTCCTAAATAGTTTTTGAGTAAATAAGCATGAAAAGGAGGTGAGTGTCAAAAATACAATATTATCTCCAACTAAACTACTATGTGAATCCCAGGTAACCCCACAGCTTGCTAGAAAGTCTGCAAAGATCATATTGGCCTCCCAGTAAATGTTGCCCAGTGGTCGATCCATTGCCTCAAGTAGGAACCTGCAATCATTTGAGTATAGTGCATTTCGTGAACGTGAAGTGCTAAGATCTTACAATACTTGAAAATCTGTTTCTTCCATCAATGAAAATAGATTCTTTTTAAAAGCCAGCCATAGTCCTTTGAATAAAGCATTTAGGTCTGCATGGAGAGTTGCATCTCATACGTCATCCGTTTAGTGGTGGATTCTAAGTTTAGCTTAACTAATCATCATACCATTAGAAATGATGATGATGTTAGTAGACAAAATGTAAATAATTTCTCCTATTTGATTGCGTCATTGAATTCAAAATTTTCTAAAGTTCAAAAGGACCGAAAAGAATCTTAGCGTTCAGCTAAACACAAAAAAAAAAAAAAAAAAAAAAAAAAAAAAAAACAAGGAATGTGCAACAAATGGAATTCGAACGCTAGTTGTCACACATGAATAAAGGCGCTAAGCAAAATTGACTATTGCCCCAACCATTTATTTTTTAGGGTGCCACGATACATATATATATGAGAATTTCATATCAGTGTTTTAAAAGGCAGGACGTTTTACATACGCCTCGACGAGGCGTAAGCCTCGAGGCACGGGGCGTAAGCCCCATGGGTATTTAATTTTTAATATTTCTTAAAATAATATAATTACAATAAATATTTTTAAATAGGTAAAATTACATAAAAAAATAAAAGAAAACTGTAAATAAATGATATATATATATGTGTGTGTGTGTGTGTGTGTGTGTGTGTGTGTGAGCGCGCGCGCGCTTGATCCTCACAAAAGAATGATCAAAGCAATCCATTATACACCGCTTATAACTTGTAATTATATATAACATAATTTTACAAGTATAAACAATACAATGAAATAAAAGCTATTATGAAATGCAAAACAATTCTAACATTTTAACTTTCAAACAAGAAAAAAAAACACAGTTTCTTAAAACACTATTACTATCATACTATTCATTTTATCTCCCTATAAGCAAATAATCAATAAAATTTATCAATATTACAATTAAAACATAACTTCTTCATGAATAAAAAATAAAATTATATGATAATTCTGATACATAGGACTTATGACCAATGACGAGTGAAAATGTACAATTCCGCTATGTGTTTTTTAAAAAAAATTAAGTGATATTCACCCTCACGACGTTCTCAAATAGTAAATATCCAATACTACGACTTGTTATATGAGTTACACCCAATCTTCTATTTCTATAGATGAAAAATTATTAAGTATCATTATTTTGTTAAACAATTATGAGGGTGAATGATTTTAATTAAGGAATTTAAAATATAATTTGTGTAAGAACTGTTAGGCGAGCCCTGGGCGTTAGGCGTTAGGCGTGTTTAGGGCGTACGGTTGGGCGCTTAAGGCGTAAGCCTCATAGGAACTAAGCCCCTCACGTTAGCCCCAAGGCGTTTTGCCACTGCCTTGCCCCGAGGCGAGCCTCGGGGCGAGTCCTGACACTGCCTTTTAAAACAATGTTTCATATATATGAGAATTTTCACATGGTATAACTAACATCTACAAGGTATTTACTATTCACAGTTATACTTTGAAATAATTACAAACCATAGCTACACTTTTAATATCATAGGAAAATTCCAACTGCGGAGTCTGCAATCATACGTGTTACACTTCCACTCGCCCTTTGATAATCTCAGATTTTATTTCGTATTTCAATTCCCCCGCCGCTATGTCGTCATCCGGCAACGGAGCTGACGCCTTTGCCGGCGGCTGCTGCTTCCATCATTTGTGCTGCTATCTGGCCGGAATCCATGGCCTACCAATTGAAATTTCTCATATCTGAGTGCATTCTGCATTTTTGAATGTAAATACAATTTTTTTTTTTTTTTTGTATTTTCATCTGTATTTATGCATTCCGAAAGATGTTTTTTCGGCTAATCCATATATTTCTTGAATTTTTGTTGTTTGAACATAGCTGGATTGAATACAGTGTAAAAGTAGTTACAAATGAATACAACTGAATATCCCTCTATTTTTTGAATTTTTGTTATTTAAATACAGCCGAATTGAATACAATGAATTCAACATAGTGTAAAAGGAATATAATGAATTGAATACAGATGAATTGACTACGGTAAATTGGATACAACAAAATTGAATACAGCGAAATACGCCTGATAGCAAACACTTTGTAGCTACGAACAGTAACTAATCAAACTATAGCTACACCTTGCAAACAACGTCCATACTAGTCATTTGTGAAAATTTCCCATATATATATATATATATATATATCGCGAACTTAACGGGGTCCAGTGACCTCCTCCCTTCCACGTAGGTTGGCCTCCGGATGCAACGTTACAACATCAGGTTCATTTTAATGCAATCCTTTCGATGCAGTACATAAATTATGTGTAAAAATTTACTGGTACGAACTAAAATCTTAACGGTTGAACCCATATAATTCAAATCCTAAATTTGCCTCCGACTACTAGTGCAATTCACCGTTCAGTCAATGAGTTCATATACCCCAGATAACTCGAGTTGCAACACAAGTTAGATCTGAATTCTGAATCCAATATATAAGTTTGTTATTTACACCATAATGTCTCTGCCCTTGACTTTCTCTAGGCCCCCTATACGGTTCTTTGGCTTTGGAGACTTATACAAACATCAACTCTCAAACTAGCACCCTAGAAGGAAAACAGCCTTCTAGTTAAAGATAACTTGTCTCGCTCATGAGGTGAGAATAAATTGGTTGTACATACTTAATTTTTTGGTGCCAAGATCCAAAGAAGGAAATAACTCGCATGTATAATACTGTCCCATGCATAAGATGATGTCCTTTTGTTGAGTTTTAATGATTGGTTGAATGGGAAATTGAGGGAAGAAATATGGACCTACTTAGATAAGTGTTAATCCTAATTCTATGTTCATAAGGGTTTCACTAATAGTAGAGGTTTAATTTTTACAAAACCATACATCAAAATGATCAAGCAAGAAAGCAAAGAAATTTAGTTAATGGGCTACCCGCACCCACTAACACTATTCTCACGCATAGTTGGGCCTTCATCAATCTTACCCATGTTGGGCCTTCGCAAAAAAAAAAAAAACAAAAAAAAAAAACAACAACATAGCTTCCCTTGCAAACAACGAATATCAACTCTGGCAGAAGTGGGATTGGGCCTCAGCCCAATCCTTGTATTTGCGGAGAAATGACCCAGAAATGCAAAGAAGGAATTCTCAAATGAAGGGATAAAGAATCAATATCATGTATACACACTTAGGTCAATATTTAAACAAACCCTCAAATTCAAATAGAAAGAGCTCCTAAAACAGTATAAAGTTTAAGCCACTTCAACCTTTAAACCAAAACAGAGATGGGGATATATCTATGTATATCCATGGTATACATGATCACACACATCTATAGAGATTTTTGAATGGTCAATTATAGGGAATCTCTTACCCCCGTTATTCCCGATGCCGCACAAGATCCAAGGGGTTTCTTTGAACCCTAGGCATGACAAACATCGGGGAGGGCTTAAGCTTAATCCTTAATGACCACTTAAACCTCCATATTGATGTATTAGATAGGAGTATACCAGATGATATACATATATACATGCCAACTGCCTTGGTTAAATTCTAGAAAAGAAAGGGACACTTAAAACTGGTAATGCTAAACAATACATAGAGGTCAAGCAATGCATATAGGATCAACACATAGACATCTTAACATCATGATGCATCATTATTTCACAGAAAACTTAAACAGGGGACAAACATGACACTTCAATGAGTTGCTACAAAACAGTGTAGGAAAGGGAATACAAGTTATGTTGCATAAGTGTAGACATGGTCTTAACCAAAGAGGAAAACAACAATCAAACAACCAGCATGATGTTTGAACAATGATGAAGCTACATTCCCTACACCAGAATCCACATTGTTTAAAGACTAAGTAATAAGTTTTCAACTTAACACAGGTCAATACTATTTGCAGAATTTAACCAGAGCCAAACCTTACATTAATCAATCTTAGTTGCAAATAGAATCTAACTATGTCACCTTTATACTACCCTTTAAAATCTGAACAGTAGCACACAATGATCAACTCACCACACTCAAAATAAATGATATCTAGATAGCACATCCCAAAATAGGTTCAACACAAAATGATCTTGTCTTAAAAAGTTTTCCTTATTAACACTGAGACCACTTTCCATTAAGTCCCCTAGATCATTTATGGTTCAAGATTAACACATAACAGGATAGATTGTGGCTAAATTTAGAATTACCAGAACCAAACAGCAAAATAAATGACCGAATGCACTCTTTCTATCCTCAAGTTAAAGTGTCTAACTTGTCTTTGATAAGCATCCCACAAGAATGCAAGGTTAAGCCTCTCTATTCGAAACATGGACTGGGCATATTCACTCAAAAAAAGAAAGGAAAAAATTGTCAACATTAAATTTAGAAAAAACAAGAGTGACACAGGTGACTTTGTAATGTCATTTCTGAACAAATGCCTCATAGACTAAGTCAACAACACATGATATGCCCATTATTGATCAACTAGACCAACACAAAAACCATACTAGCATGATTCGCATTTTAGACTAATCATGAGACCAACAACATACCATTATTAATAAACAGTGTACTAAAAACTCAATCATCCAGCAGACCAAAGCAAAACAAACAAAACAAGATAGAACATCCTTGTCATTCATACAGACAATAAATTACAACAATAAGCTATTCATAAAGAACACATAGCACACGATATATAAAGAGAACCAGAGAAAAAAAAATGGGGAAGTACCTTTCTAAGGCACATCCTTGAAGATATTAAACCTGGAATCGACTCCAAACACTTCAAGCCAACAAGAACACCCAAGAAAAGATTTAAAAAGAAACTATAAACTCACCGAGAATTTTAAAGGGTTTCAAGCAGAAGCTAAAAAAAACACAGATATTCTCAGTATTTATGCAAGATAATTTTTTTTTCCTCATTTTCTGAAAATTATAAGACCCTGTTTATAGGACCCCTTAAACCCTTAAAATCTCAAATCACCCAATGTGGGACAATCCTCCAAGTTGGGGATTTTCCTCACGCTTTCGGGTTGAAGGGTCAAGATTGGGTCAACTATATATCAAGGGTCAAGATTCGACTAACTAAACCCAGATCTAAAAAGTTCATCGCGAACCAATAAGATCTCAAAAATTCAAAATCGCAAACAAACAAGAACCATTGAAGGATTGCAGTGTTAGAACGTCGAACACATAATAAAAACACCAAAAATCAAGTAAATAAGCATGTTAGCACCGCGTTTGGTCGATTCGTGGTGGTAACGGGTGAAAGCATTAAATGCTTTACCCGTTGAGGCCATACAAGACTGTAAAAAGCAAAAGACCTCTGCTACATTGCTAAAAATGGCTTCGATGACGATGAGAGAGAAGAGAAACATGGAGGCGGCTAGAGGTTTAAAAGGGAATGAGTATAAGGCTCGTTTGGTATTTGAAATAACGAATGGGGCCTTAGCCCCTTCATTTACTTTGTGCAGTGGGCTGGGTCAGGACCTTGTTGGGCTGGATTGGCCCCTCTGAAAATTGGCAGCCCCCCCCCCCCCACACACATATATATATATAGCAAATATATGTATGTATGTATTATATATGTATATAGATATATTGCACGTATATATATACTAAAGCAGCGAAAAAGAAAAAGGAAAAGAATTAATGGGTAAATAAAAAAAAAGACAATTTAAGAGATTTATTTGCTATTAAATTGAAATTAATCAACCAATTCATTCAAAAACATGACTAATAATAATAAAAAAATAATAAATTTAAGGGATGGCCTTAATTGAGTTGAAGCATGAATTTGCTATTTCCAATTGTGGCTAATTAATTGATTATTTCAATTGTAGCCGTAATTAACATATCATAAGAAATTTATAAATATAACCATAATTACTTACACAAACCCATTATGATTAATTTTAAAAATTATCAATATGACTTGATTATGCAGAAATTAAAATTTGAGGGGCAAAAGATAATTTGTTGTAATTAATCAATCTTCTTGAAAATAGAGTGAAATACTTAACAATTTGATAATTTGACAATTTAAACAATTAAGTAAATAATTGTTGTAAATAATTTTCTCTTGGTTAATTTAGCAAAACATCATAATTGTAAAATACTTAGATTAATTTAAACTATTATAGAAATTACTTTATAAAGTAAAATATTACCTAAATAATTTTATAAAATTATGAGAAGGTTGGTGGAGCAGTATAGGGAGAGGAAGAGGGACTTACACATGGTCTTCATCGACCTAGAAAAGGCTTATGACAAAGTTCCAAGACAGATCCTATGGAAATGCTTGGAGGCTAAAAGTGTACCTGTGGCGTACATTAGGGTGATCAAGGACATGTATGAGGGAGCCAAAACCAGGGTGAGGACAGTAGGAGGAGACTCAGAGCACTTTCCAATTGTGATGGGGTTGCATCAAGGATCAACTCTTAGTCCGTTTTTATTTGCCTTGGTGATGGATGGATTGACACGGCAAATTCAAGGTGAGGTGCCATGGTGTATGCTTTTCGCAGACGACATAGTCCTGATTGACGAGACTCGTAGCGGAGTTAACGCTAAGCTGGAGTGTTAGAGACATACTCTGGAGTCTAAAGGGTTTAAGCTGAGTAGGACCAAGACATAGTACTTGGAGTGTAAGTTCAGTGAAGCACCTCAGGAGGCTGACTTGGAAGTAAGGCTTGGTACCCAGGCCATCCAGAAGAAAAGTAGTTTCAAGTACCTTGGGTATATTGTGCAAGGCAGCGGGGAGATTGACGATGATGTCACACATCGTATTGGGGCAGGGTGGATGAAATAGAGGCTTGCTTCCAGAGTGCTATGTGACAAGAAGGTGCCACCAAAACTTAAGGGCAAGTTCTACAAAGTGGTGGTTAGACCGACTATGCTGTATGGGGCGGAGTGTTGGCCAGTTAAGATCTCTCACGTTCAAATGATGAAAGTTGCCGAGATGAGAGTGTTGAGATGGATGTGTGGCCACACCAGGAGTGACAGGATTAGGAATGAGGATATTCGGGATAAGGTAGGGGTAGCCTCGGTGGAAGACAAGATGCGAGAAGCGAGATTGAGATGGTTTGGGCATGTGAAGAGGAGAGACACAGATGCCCCAGTGCGGAGGTGTGAGAGGTTGGCCATGGATGGTTTCAGACGAGGTAGGGGTAGGCCAAAGAAGTATTGGGGAGAGGTAATTAGACACGACATGGCGCAACTACAGCTTACCGAGGACATGACCTTAGATAGGAGGGTTTGGAGGACCCAAATTAGGGTAGAAGGCTAGTAGATAGTCTCGTTATCCGTTCTTATTAGTAGTCGCATTATTGCAATATAATTTCTTGTGCACCGATTTCTGTTATTATCTGTTATTTCCTGTGCTTTGATTATCCTATGTTATCTGCTCCGATTTTTGCTATTATCTGTTATTTCCTGTGCTTTGATTATCATGTGTTATCTGTGTCGCTTGCATTATTTCCTTTCCATATCGCTTTGAATCTCTTATCCGAATCTCTTAACCTTATCTGACTTCTTTTTATGCTTTTATTGAGCCGAGGGTCTTTCGGAAATAGCCGTCCTACCTTGGTAGGAGTAAGGTCTGCGTACACTCTACCCTCCCCAGACCCCACGATATGGGATTTCACTGGGTTGTTGTTGTTGTTGTTGTTGTTGTTGTATTTTGACTTATAAAAATACAGATTTACTCTGTTTGATATTCAAGGACTCTGGGTAATCAAAACAAATCATGGGAGGTCAAAAGTTTGGTGTCAACAACTGCCCTTTCGGTGTTCGGGGATGGCGGGACCATCCTTGAGTAACGAAATTTGACTAACCCTGATGTTTTACTGACCCAAGCACATTGCCTCTCATTTTTATGAAATTTTCAAAATACATGGCTGGACCCTGGTTTCTGGGTTTCCTACATATCTCAGGTTTCGTGAGAATTCAGGCCACTTGTAGTTCGACTCAATCATGACTTCTAAATGCATTTAAAACAAATTCTCAGATCTTTCGGCTGTCAAGCTGAGAAGTCCCGTGTGATTGGTAAGAGTGTGACTGACTCTCTGGCATTGAGTCCGCCTATATATCCCTGGTCTTGAGAATAAAGTCACTTGTAGTTCGACCCAATCGGAGGAAAAGGATATCCCTTATGTGAGAATGCCTTTATGTGTCCCGGTGTGTGTCCGACCAGTTACGAAATAAGAAAAAAAGCGAAGCACATAAGCAATAAACAATCTTGTGTAGATGAGCATGGTGAGGAGTGATCTTCCAAGTCCTGGCCGGAGAGCTTGACTCTCATGGGCACCTTATCTCGACGGGCTATGTAAGAGAACATTCCACTTTTGCTCCGCAATCTGTCTGGATTTGATTTGGTCAAACTGCTCTGACTGGCGGCTACTAATCTGCTTTCATCTGCTGAGTAACATTGATTTTTGAATGACGAATACTGCGGTCTCTTGATCGGTTTTCCATCGCTTTGTCTTTTGAGGGCGAATATTGCGGTCTCATGACCGATTTTACATCGATTTGTCTTTTTGAGGACGAATACTGCGATCTCATGATAGGTTTTACATCACTTTGTTGTATTGTCATATCATAATTTATATGTATGGCCTTCTTGGCAATTGAAATAAATTCCCTCTTGGCAGCAGGAAAAATAAACGTGCAATGGCCCTCTTGGCAGTTTGTATGAATGGCCCTCTTGGCAGGTTTGTATGAATGACCCTTTCGGCAGCTGAAAAATAAACGTGCAATGGCCCTCTTTGCATGTTTGTATGAATGGACCTCTCGATAGCGGGGAATTAAGCGTGCAATAGCCCTCTTAGCAGTTTGTATGAATGGTCCTCTCGGCAGCAGGAAAATAAACGTGCAATGGCCCTCTCGGCAGCAGAAAAATAAACGTGCAATAGCCCTCTTGGCAGTTTGTATGAATTGCACTCTCGGCAGCGGAAAAATAAACGTGCAATGGCCCTCTCGGCAGTTTGTATGAATGTCCCTCTCAGCAGCAGGAAAATAAACGTGCAATGACCCTCTCGGCAGCAGGAAAATAAACCTGCAATGTCCCTCTTGGCAGTTTGTATGAATCATCTTTATTTTATCCTTTGTTCCGGCTGTGACCGTCTTGGTCGGATACGTCGTATTGTTTTACTATGACCCTTCTGGCCAAACATTTGCCATTGTGGCAACTTCCAGTCACTTTGCAGCCATTGTGGCTTAATATTTTGCCCCTTTGGCATTCAAAACCTTATAGTCCTTACAGCTGGATATTTTGGCCTTATGGCTTTTGGTCTTTTATAGCCCTCGTAGCTAGATGTTTGCCTTTCCGGCAAAACCTTTCATCGCCCTCGTGGCTGGTCACTTAAACCTTATGGTATTTGATGTGGCGTGATTTTACGCCACAATCGATGCTTTTTAACTATAAGTTTTACTTGTTTTTAAGCAAGTCTATGTCATTTTACGTAGTTTTTGTCATGTTTCAGGTAATACGAGGTCCCTAGAGCCTAAGTGTGGAAAACAAGCAAAAAAGTTGCAAAACTGGAAATAACTGGAAGTTCTGGAAAATACCGTGGAAAAATACTCTACGCGATCGCGCAGAGTACCCACGCGATCGCGCCCACGCGGGAATTGCACTCCACGCGTTCGCGCTGTAATGTAACGCGACCGCGCCCACGCGCGTTGTTAATGACACGCGATCGCGCAGGCTCGACACGCGATCGCGATTAAGGGAGCAGGGGAGCTGATGTCATCCACGCGATCGCGCAGACACATGGCGCGATCGCGTTGAAGGATTTTCGGAAATTTCGACCAGAACTCGGATTTTGACGATTTCTTCCATTCCAGTTCATATAAATAGAAAATTAGGGCAAAAACATTATTATCTTTGGCAGCTCCCACAAGTTGGAGGCTAGGGTTCCTACAAAAATGTTCTCTCTTCTTTTTAATCCTTGTTGATGGAAATCTCTTGGTGACAATTAAGATTGATACTCTTGTTGTGCTTATTTATTCATTTGCATTGTTCTTAATCAAGTAAGTTTTTGCTATTTTAATTATTCTTGTTCATGAATGTTTTCAAGGGATTAGCTAACCTTTGAACTCGCCCATTTACTTTGTTTGAAACTCGGAAGAGGAAAAACGGAGTTGGGATAGGATAATTAACATGAATTTGGGGCGTTAACCCTCATCTAATGGAAGTTGACCTAGGAATAGGCAATACCACTTGTAGCCATATTCGGGTGTTCTTAATGCTCCTAATTGCTTGAGGGATCTTCAATTGGGTAGTCTAGTTAATCTTCGGAAGAAGTTAATTTAGAGTCATTATCCGAGGCTAAATAACATAAACTTGCTATTATTTACAATTCGTGAAATAGATTGGATCGTTACTTGAGAAGTAGTTTCCCTCCTTCCATTCTTGTTGCCATTGATCAATTTACTTGCTTTCTAGATTAGAATTTATATTTCCGTATTTTATCAAAACCTTATAAAAAACCACCATTGATGCGTTCGGGCATAGCTATTGTTAGTGATAATTCCTAATCTGCTTAAATCACCTACATATTGTTCTCTGTGGGATTCGACCCCGACTCATAGTTGGGTAAATTATATTTGCATACGACCGTGCCCATTCTAATTAATAGGGTGGATTTGGACGTTATCAAAAATGGCGCCGTTGCCAGGGAACAATTGGTGTATTTTGGCTAATCTAGGAAATAAGCTAACTTGCTTTGATCCGAACCCGTAAATATTTGTGTAGTTGTTTTCTGTGTTTTATTTTATAAAAATAAAAAATAAAAAAAATGGCATCTTTCCATGAAAACTTGTTTAGTAATGACTTTTATTGTGAGCATGGCCAAATTGGTGAGTTCAAATTCATGATGGAGTGTCTACTAGGTGAGGGTAATGAAAACCAAAAAGCTTTTGAAGAGTACTTGGAAACTAGTCTCCAACTTTGTTTGATGAAAGAAGAAGAAAATCCTCCACGGGCAAATCATTATGAACTACCCAATGCTCAAGATAAAAGGGTAAATCATGAAGATGAGTTTATTGGGAATGCCAAAGAAAAAAATGAATGGGAGTCAACCATTGTTCTGAACAATATGGTTGGTGTTGACCCCAATCCGGGGGAAAAAGAGGATGTCATAGTTCAAAAAGTTCAAGAGCCTTACATTCTGCAATTTGAAAATTCAACAAGGCAAAATGACATTCCTCACTTGAAAGCCAAGAAGTGTAGAATGAACAATATTTTACTTGGCGTGATCAGATATTTACCACCCCCCACTGCTCGTGGTCACAAACTTGATTCCAAGTTAGGTGCCCAATTCAAAAGCTCCAAATGGTGAGAAAAGCGATAAAGTTGGTATCCGTCGTGCCGCGACGTTAACGTAAGCGCTTGGTGGGAGGCAACCCATCGTTTTTAAATTTTTTAATCATTTTTGAAATTTGATTTTTTAGAATTGTTTAGTTTATGATTTGTGACTAATCTGCAAAATTTCACAATTTTTGAAGTTGTTTTGAATATGTTGAGTTTTCAGAACAGCCACAAATCAGTAGTTGCTGGTTTTTCTGCTTATTTTCTGAACTGCTGGTTTTTTGCCGAATTTTACTCTACGCGATCGCGCAACAACCCAACGCGATCGCGGTTAAAAAAAAAAAAAAAATTAACTCTGCGCGATCGCGCGGAACGGACACGCGAACGCGCAGAGGCGCGTGTCCAGGTTTCAAAACAGAATTAAAAGGGCAAAACGGCTTAACCCCCCATTTCCTTCACTTTTTCTCCAAAAATCTCACTTTTCTCTCAAATTCAACTTCAAAATTTCGGAAAATTTCTTCAACTTGCAACCACAAGGTATGTGATTCCTCCATTATCTTGTTCCTAGGGTTGTTTTTATCATCTTTCCATGTTAGAAATTGTGAGTTAAATTTTTTTTTCCCACTTATTTAAGCATGAAAATGTGATGAAATTGTTGAATTTCTTGTTATATAAATTGTTGTTTGTTGTTGAGTGATGTGAGTTGAGTGTTGGGTGCTGATATAAGAAAAATATTAGGCAAAACACAAGCTTAAAATCGTTGAATTGAAGCCCCAAAATTGATGCCCATTACCTGTTTGTGAAAATGTTTCGCTGAATCTGAAACCATTTAGCGCGATCGCGCTAATACAGGCCGCGATCGCGCTGAATAATCGACCAAAACTGACGCGAATGCGTACTGTTGATCCGCGATCGCGGTTAAGGAACTCATAAAAATGTCGCGATCGCGCCAGTTCCATGCGCGATCGCGCTGAAGGAATAGAGCAGAATGGCGCGATCGCGGCTCTTTGTCACGCGATCGCGCTGAAGGCAAAAACCCAGTTCACAAACAGAATGCTCACACAGAGCGGTTCAAAACTTGGGTGCCCAATGTCCTTAACCCAACTCCTCATTATACATCATTGTAGGTGTTCATATGCATTGTGTTTGTTTTATAGGTACTTAAACTCAAAAAAAAAATGGCTTCATCATCCAGTGCTGCCCAAGTACCCTTGATTGAATATTATGACACCACCACCTTCCAGTCAGCAAAATGTTCGAAGCTATATGATAGACTGCTGGGAAAGAGCTTCATTGAAGAGAGGGGCTTTGTAACAGAGAGTTTGGAAGAAAAGATGCCCGAGTTCTATGGAAGGTTGGTGACAAGCGGCTGGATACGCTTTGCAGATGAACCAATCAGGGCAAATCATACCCTGGTGCGGGAATTCTACGCAAATGCTGCAGAGGCAGACATTACACATAGGGCAATTGTCAAAGTCAGAGGTGTGGATGTTCTGTGCAATGCCTCAAGAATCAATGCCTATTATAATCTGCAGGATGGCGACAACAGCGAGATGGCACAGATGTACGAAAACCTGCGGCAACAATGGTTTGTGACCCACCTTCACGGTGGGGAACAACCAAAGTGGCTAAACACAATGCAGAAAAGGATTGACTCTGCAGAGTTCACCGCTGAAGCCAAAACTTGGCTTGATATTGTCACATCCAGGGTGCTGCCTTCAAAACATGATTCAGAGGTGCCACTTGAGAGGGCTAAAGTAATTTGTGCTGTGATGGAAGGATTGCCTGGTGACGTGGGGAGGCTCATTATGCAGGAAATCCGGGAGGTGGTGCTTGAACGGACCAAGAGCTTATTCTTCCCATCATTGATCACTTACTTGTGCTCCACTGATGGAGTGCCCACAAGACCAGGCGACAGAGAAAAAGGGCCTGCTGGATCGATTTATCCGTTGAAAAAGCGAGGGCCTGGTAATGTACAGAAGAAAAGGAAGATTGATATAGCACCATCATCATTTGAGCAGTTCACATCTACTGCATCAGATTCGATTGGTGGGGCATCTTCCCCTCCCATGGCTATACCAATCTTGCCACCACTGCAAGAAGCCGCCAGGCCTTTCCAATATATCTCCACCCAGGTCCATGGGGTGGACAATCGGATCCAGCAGCTAGTGGCTAGTCTCCCTTCAGGCCCACATGGAGAAGGCACATCTACAGCTCCCTCTGTTCCTATTGGTCCGACATTAGCAGGTGTGGTGGAGGACATAAAGCATATCAAAGAAAAGCAGGGAAAAATAGAGAGGAGGCAGAAAAAGGCAAGAGAGCACACCAAGAAGCAAAGCAAATTTCTGAACAAAATGATGAGCATTCTGAGGAGTGTATGCGGAGCACAACATGAAGAGGAGGAAAATGAGGACGATTTTGTCCTGCCAGAGCCCAGCAGCTCCAGTTCAGAGGGTGAGCAGAGATGACCATTAGCACGCAGTGCTAGGAGGTATGAAAAAAAAAAAGTTTTTCTGTGTTGATGTACTGCAGTGAGGACACTGCAAGTTTTTTTAGTTAGGGGTAGGAACCTCCTCGGCTTTTCTTTGCCAGAGTTCTTTTCCTGAGGGGGGTTTTATTTTGTTGAAACTGGCATGTTTAGGATGTTACTTAGGTTGAATAGAGTAATTTTGTTTTATTTGGTACTACTTGGTAACTGATGGCATGTATTGTGTTTTGTTGAAATTTTTAGACCCCTCGAAATTTTGAAAAATGCATACTTAGAACAGTTATTGTCTGACATGATTGATTCTTTATATGACATTATGATTGTTGGGGTGTTGTGTGTGATGAATTACTACTTAGGAGGTCACAAGTGTAAAAATTATTGTCCTTATGCCGATGTGTGTGTGAGTTGTTAGTTTGATTCTGTTTATGCATGTATAATCTAGAACTTGTCCGGTTGGTCTTGTATGAAATCCGAAAGTTAGTTTGGTTGTGAGATGATCTTAGGCTTTCTTTGTTGAAATAGTCACTTTGCCTAAATAAGTCTTACCAAAAGTGTTAAATACCCTTAGTCTCCCTTTTGAGCCTTTTTGACCTTTTTCTTGGCTAGCCAATTATGAAACCTTACTCTTTGTGAAATTAATCCATCTTCGCACTCGTTCCCTCCTTGAGGCTACTAGTTAGATGAGGCAAAATGCCTAAGTTGGGGGTGAAATAAATGTGGAGTACATGTTAAAAACATAAGTTGGGGGTGGTGGAGTTTGCTAGTGGAGATTCGATGTGGTAGTTGCGTATATATATATATAAAATAAAATTAAAAAAAAAAGATTTGTAAGTTGGTTAGAAGTAAAACCACATCGAGGTTGAAAACTGAAAGAAAATAAAGGGGTGAAAAGAAAAGAGGCGAATTAAGGTGACAAGATGTTGTAGTGTTCAAGGAGGGTGAGTCACTAATATCCAAAAAGTATCCGACCCGTCCCTAAACCTACATTACAAGCCGAAACAAGTCCTAATATGATCACAACCGAACGAGCCTAGGATGAGAACATAGAAAATAAGGGCAAGCCTATGGTATTTGCATGTGTAGATATGAATTTCTTTGTGTGTGTGAGTGTTTTTCTCTTCTCTTTCGTCTTCGTCCCATTCTTGTCGTATATATGTGTGTTGGGACATTCTTTGGTCTATGTGAGGGCATAAGGATGAGAATTGAACAAAATAAAGTGACCGCCTAAAGTAGCGTTTGTGTGCACCATAATATGTTCGATAATGTAATGTCATTCATTGAAGCTTCATTGTTAGTCGTAGTGTTCTTGAGTTGTGCATATTGCTTTAAAGTAGGAAATTGGGGTGGTCGTTTAAACGAAAACATGCATGCCGGTAGTTCAGAGTCAAAACCAATGTAGACATTGTTATTCTATAATATCTAGGTGTTAGATTGAGTCATGGTTTCGTATGGCTTGCTTGAGGACAAGCAAATACTTTAAGTTGGGGGTGTTGATGTGGCATGATTTTACGCCACAATCGATGCTTTTTAACTATAAGTTTTACTTGTTTTTAAGCAAGTCCATGTCATTTTACGTAGTTTTTGTCATGTTTCAGGTAATACGAGGTCCCTAGAGCCTAAGTGTGGAAAACAAGCAAAAAAGTTGCAAAACTGGAAATAACTGGAAGTTCTGGAAAATACCGTGGAAAAATACTCTACGCGATCGCGCAGAGTACCCACGCGATCGCGCCCACGCGGGAATTGCACTCCACGCGTTCGCGCTGTAATGTAACGCGACCGCGCCCACGCGCGTTGTTAATGACACGCGATCGCGCAGGCTCGACACGCGATCGCGATTAAGGGAGCAGGGGAGCTGATGTCATCCACGCGATCGCGCAGACACATGGCGCGATCGCGTTGAAGGATTTTCGGAAATTTCGACCAGAACTCGGATTTTGACGATTTCTTCCATTCCAGTTCATATAAATAGAAAATTAGGGCAAAAACATTATTATCTTTGGCAGCTCCCACAAGTTGGAGGCTAGGGTTCCTACAAAAATGTTCTCTCTTCTTTTTAATCCTTGTTGATGGAAATCTCTTGGTGACAATTAAGATTGATACTCTTGTTGTGCTTATTTATTCATTTGCATTGTTCTTAATCAAGTAAGTTTTTGCTATTTTAATTATTCTTGTTCATGAATGTTTTCAAGGGATTAGCTAACCTTTGAACTCGCCCATTTACTTTGTTTGAAACTCGGAAGAGGAAAAACGGAGTTGGGATAGGATAATTAACATGAATTTGGGGCGTTAACCCTCATCTAATGGAAGTTGACCTAGGAATAGGCAATACCACTTGTAGCCATATTCGGGTGTTCTTAATTCTCCTAATTGCTTGAGGGATCTTCAATTGGGTAGTCTAGTTAATCTTCAGAAGAAGTTAATTTAGAGTCATTATCCGAGGCTAAATAACATAAACTTGCTATTATTTACAATTCGTGAAATAGATTGGATCGTTACTTGAGAAGTAGTTTCCCTCCTTCCATTCTTGTTGCCATTGATCAATTTACTTGCTTTCTAGATTAGAATTTATATTTCCGTATTTTATCAAAACCTTATAAAAAACCACCATTGATGCGTTCGGGCATAGCTATTGTTAGTGATAATTCCTAATCTGCTTAAATCACCTACATATTGTTCTCTGTGGGATTCGACCCCGACTCATAGTTGGGTAAATTATATTTGCATACGACCGTGCCCATTCTAATTAATAGGGTGGATTTGGACGTTATCAGTATTATGATTTTTCTTAGCCTTTGTGGCTTTTTCCCTTAGTGGGAGTTAAAATCTTTCATAACCCTCGTAGCTGGATATATACATTCCGAAAGTCGGATCTCAGCAGCGGTCTGGACCCTTCTCTAACGAAGCGTTTCCTGCACATGGAGCGAAGTTAGAAAAAATGATCATCTTCTGATGTCCTGGGTACCTGCATCAGAAATGGGTTAGTTTTTCCTATCTTAAGTTGATCTGTGTTGCCGGCGCTGTCGTATTTTCTGCTTTCTGGACCCGAACCCCTTTAGCTTCAGTATTCAAAAGATAAACCTATTTTCATTATACAGAGAAATGATTTTTTTGTAATGCTACTACAAAGATATCTTTTTTTTTTTTTGAAAAAATGACAATATTTTAACTGTCATGACATGCGTTTTGAATGAAGGAGTCCTCTTCTTCCGTGAATGGGGTTTTTTGTTTTCTTACACGAAATTTTTGAGACCTTCTCTCAAAAATTCTGCCCTAGTTTAAATCTTGATCCATCCATTCCTATGCTGAATCTTTCAGGAAATTTTGAGGTCTTCCCAAAATTTCTGCCCCAGTTTAGAGTTCTGAGTTAGCTGAAGATCCTATAGTGGCTTGTCGGCGCGAATTTTTGAGATCCTCTCAAAAATTCTGCCCCAGTTGGGCATGCGGCAGTCTCTGCTCCTTTGCGAAGTCCTATCTCTGAGGCTCCCTAGGGATTTTCTTGGTTTTTCTTTTGATACGACCGAGCTCGAAGAGTGCCTACGTATCCTGTCGCAGCGGGAATTCAGGTATCCCACTGTGGGGAAATCAGGTCATTGTGTAGTTCATATTACAAAAGGTGTTTTGTTTTAGCCTATCTATTACGAAATGATTACATGCAAAAGGAAACAACTAATCCGAGCAAATAGAATAATGATTACAAGCAAAGAGTGCTATTACAAACTGAGAAGCTCATTCTTTATGAATAGTAGCTTTTGATTGCATGTGAGTTGATCAGTTTCGGTCACTCTTGACCGTCCATTTCTGCCAGTACCACCGCTCCTCCGGAGAGCACTTTGCAGATTACGTAAGGCCCTTGCCATTTGGGAGCAAACTTCCCTTTATATTGATCCTGATGTGGAAAAATCCTTTTGAGCACCAGTTGCCCGATCTGAAAAAGTCTGATTCTGACTCGTTTATTAAAATCTCTTGCCGTCCTTTGCCGGTATAATTGACCGTGACAGACAACAACTATTCTTTTCTCATCAGTGAAAGCCAATTGCTCATAACGAGCTTGGACCCATTTGGCATTGTCCAATTCCGCTTCCTGAACGATTCTCAGGGAAGGTATCTCAACTTCAGCGGGTATGACTGTTTCAGTTCCATAGACCAACAGTTATGGAGTTCCTCCTGTTGAAGTTCGGGCCGTAGTACGGTATCTTAGTAATGCATAAGGCAACTGCTCGTGCCAACCCTTATGATTATCAATCATTTTCCTTAATATCCTCTTGATATTTTTGTTGGCTGCTTCTACGGCTCAGTTCATTTATGGCCGGTAAGCTGTTGAATTTCGAAGGGTGATCTTGAATTGCTCACAGATATCCTTCATCAGGTGGCTATTCAAGTTTGCTCCGTTGTCTGTTATGATGGACTCGGGCACACCGAATCTACATATGATGTGGTTTCGCACGAAGTCGGCCACCACTTTCTTTGTTACTGATTTGTGAGACGTCTGTTACACCTCGTCGTTTTGGATGTTGAGGTTCGTTAGGTGTTAGTTATTTTAATTGATATGCACCTATCTTATGGTTATGAGGGTTTAAGACCATGTATGAGAAACACCAGAAAGAGTGGAGGTCGAACGAGTGAAGAACAAAAATCTGGTCAAACTGGGCAGACTTGCCCTACGCGTTCGCGATGGCCATAAATATTCTAGACCATCGCGTTCGCGAGAGACCCTCGCGTTCGAGAAAGTCAATGATTAAGTCGGTTTCCATCGACTTCAACACCCTATATAAGGGGCAAGACCCTTTTTTTTCACTCATAATATTTTCGAAAAAGCTCAGCAAACATATAGGGGTATTTATGTCATAAAAAGTTGAGGGATTGGAGTGATTTTGATTAATCGAGGCTCGGGTAGCGCATAATCGTGGTTATAGTATCGTTTGGCGGTGGATTTTGACGTGGATTCAAAGTGGATATTGAAGATATTGTTGTTTTAACAAGAATAAGATATGAATCTCTCCTTATTAATATTACTTTTGATTTATTAAACGAAGATAGAGTGATTAAATGGTCGTATAATAAAATTGTTGGTTGCGAAAATTGGAAAACGTCGTGAGGGATATTTTATGGTACATATTGGTGTTGGAAATGATGTTATTGATGTTGGTATTGTTGTTGTTGTTGTTGTTGTTGGTTGCTGAATTGAGATTTCGGGCAAGGCATATAAACAGGGGAGATGCTGCCCGATTTTCGGCAGGATATAAAATAGTTTGATTTGAAAACTTAGCACAAATATACTACGATGAGTCTAACAATAGTGTGAATCCTCTTAAATGTAGACTTGCGAGCTCGGACGAATAAGTGTAGCCAATTTGAGGCTGAACAGGTATGTTAAGGCTCGTCCCTTTCTTTCAAAGGCATGATTCTTATGTTATGATCCCATACATATTTCCATAACCACCTTGTTTCTAAGAGCTAGAAGCTTATGACTCTTAAAGCTTTTTATGATGTTAAAGATGAGGATGTTTCTTTGATGATTACGATGATGATGATTTTATGTTTAAAAGTCTCAAGTTATGATTTCAATGATGATATGAGAATGTTGAGTAATTTCATGATTTCTCAATCTTATTCATTGTTATTGATCTCATCTCATGTTATTCTTTCCTTCGAGGTGATATGTAGCGATGATGATCACTCCATAATATAATCGGAGGTTACCGATCTTACGTCATTCCGATAGAATCGTAGCTTTTATTTGGGCTCTCATGTATTCTACTTATATATATATATATATATATATATATATATATATGGGGTATGGGAAAGGTGAGGCGTTATATAAGCATAGGCACCTGATCATGTAGTATATTATGATATCGTCCCGAATGCGGGATGCCCGGACGCAGGATATATGGATAAATGGATCGGGCCGTTCATTACTCGGCACTATTATATATATACATATACATATATATATATATATATATATATATATATGTATGGATCGGGTCGTTCGTTCCGCGGCAAAATGATATGCTTTTGGATCGGATTGCACGTTCCGCAACAATTCTATTATGATACATGTGTATGAGAAAGATTTTATGAAAAAACTAAGCATGCACGGTATCCGCCCTAAGAGGCATCTAGATGTACAGGTTATTCCCTTATCTCATGGTATGCTCTATATTTCTCATTATGTTATTTTTCATGTTCGGTATCTCTTACTATATTATTATTCATGCCTTACATACTCGGTACATTACTCGTACTGACGTCCTTTGTTGTGGACGCTGCGTTCATGCCCGCAAGTTCAGATAGCCAGCCGAGTGAGCCTGACCAGTAGGACCTCTTTCCAGTTCCATCCAGCAAGCTACATTTGGACCGGAGCTACAACCCCTTGGTATGCTATTTTGATATGTACATATATGGGTATGACAGGGCTTTATCCTGTCTCTTCAACAGTTATGCTCCATAGAAGTCTGTAGACAGTTTGTACAGTAGGAACGCCATGCAGTCCTATTACCTATTATTTTGTGTACAGTATATGTAGTGGCCAAGTCGGCCCCTGTTGTCGTCTCTTGTATGTGTGCCTGTGAATATATATCTACATGCATGATTTATAAGCTTTGTGGTAGAGCTCATTATACGAATACTATATCAGACGGTATCACTTAGACATCAGTTAAAGATGGGCCACCAATTTATTTAGAATAGATCAGAGGCGAGGGTAGGGGTGCTCGATCAATAGTGGTTGGGTACTCGTCACGGCTCATCGGTTTGGGTCGTGACAACGTCGCTTCCACCCAGTTAGTGAAATAGTCAATGGCAACCAAAATGAACCAGTGGCCATTCGAGGCTGCGGGTTCAATGGGTCTGATAACATCTATGCCCCAAGTGACGAAAGGCCATGGTGAGCTCATAGCATTAACCTCACTTGGAGAGACTCTGATGAGATCACCGTGGATCTGGAATTGATGTCACCTTTGCACATATTTGCAGCAGTCACTCTCCATAGTCATCCCAATAATATCCAGCTCATGGAATCTTCTTTGCTAGCATGAATCCATTCATGTGGGGTCCACATGTTCCTACATATACTTCTCCTAGAAGTTTGGTGGCTTCGCCGGCATCTACACATCTGAGCAAACCCAAATCTGGCGTCCATTTGTATAGCATTTCTTTATTTAGGAAGAAACCATTTGCCATTCTTCGGATGGTGTGCTTTTGTCCATTTGTAATGCCTTCGGGGTATTCCCGTCCTTCCAAATACATTTTGATATCGCTGTACCACGGCTTGCCATCTGGCTCATTTTCTATATGGCAAAAGTGGGCATGCTATTCTTTCAGACTTATCTTTAGTAAGTCGATGTGACTGCTTTCAGGATGCTGGATCATTGACGCTATTGTGGCCAGTGCATCAGCAAATTCATTCTAAGCCCTTGGCCTATGTCGAAACTCAATCTTTTTGAACTTCTAGTACAATCTCTGTGCCAGGTTCACGTATGGTAAGATCTTTTCATTCTTAGTAGCCGATTCGCCTTGCACTTGGTGAATCAGCAGGTCGGAATCTCCAATGACCAATAGTTCATTGATGTCCATGTCTAGTAACATTCTGAGACCTAGTATGCAAGCTTCGTATTCAGCCATGTTGTTGGTACAGCGGAACTTGAGCTTAGCAGCCATGGGGTAGTGTTGCCTATTTTCGGATATCAAGACCGCTACGATTCCGGAACCTTTGTAATTCACTGCTCCATCAAAGAACAACCTCCAGCCATTATAGGATTCTGTTGCTCCTTCTTCTATAGCTAACACCCCTTCGTCTGGGAAATGTGTACGAAGTGGTTCAAGTTCTTCATCCACCGGGCTTGCGGCTAGCAAGTCAGCCAAGGCCTGTCCTTTGATGGCTTTCTGGGAAATGTATATAATGTAGAATTTACTCAACAGCATCTGCCATTTGGCCAACTTTCTGATGGGCATGGGCTGACGAAATATGTTCCACAAATGATCCATCTTGGATATGAGGTGAGTGGGACGGAATATGTTCCTCAAATGATCCATCTTGGATATGAGGTGAGTGGTATATGAAGACAAATAATGCCTCAATTTCTGAGCTACCCAAGTTAGAGCACGACAAGTCTTTTCTACTAGCGTATATCTGGCCTCACAGGCTATGAATTTTTTGCTCAGATAATAAGTGACACACTCATTTTTCCCTACTTCATCGTGTTGTCCTAACACGCATCCGAATGCCTTTTCAGCAACTGACAAGTATAACAGCAAAGGACTCCCAGGCCTTGGTGGTACCAGAACTGGTGGGTTGGACAAATATCTCTTGATAGTGTCGAATGCCTCTTAGCATTCCTCCGTCCATTTTGTAGGAGCATCATTTTTCAGAAGCTTGAGGATGGGTTCTGCAATGATGGTGGATTGAGCTATGAACCGCCCAATGTAATTCAACCTCCTCAGGAAGCTCATGACTTCTTTCTTGGTTTGAGGAGGAGGCAACTGTTGAATTGCTTTGATCTTTGTTGGGTCTAGCTCTATGCCCCTTCGGCTGACTAAGAATCCCAATGACTTTCCAGCGATTACTCCGAACGCACATTTGGCCGGGTCGAATTTCAAATTAAACTTTCGGAGTCTGTTGAAGAATTTCCTTAAATGTGTGGTATGCTCCGAACTTTCTCTTGACTTGATAATAAGATCGTCCACATAGGCTTCAATCTCTCTATGGATCATGTCGTGAAAAATGGTAATCATTGCCCTCATGTATGTTGCGCCGACGTTTTTGAGGCTGAAGGCCCTTACCCTATAATGGTACACTCTTCATGGAGTGATGAACACTATCTTCTCCTCGTTCTCTCTATCCATTAAGATCTGGTGGTAGCCAGCGAAACAATCCACAAACGATTGTAATTCGTGCTTAGCACAATTGTTTATGAGTATATGGATGTTCGAGAGCAGAAAATTATCTTTTGGGCTGTCCTTGTTTAGATATCGGTAATCCACGCAGATTCTTATCCCGCCGTCTTTCTTGGGCACCGGGACTATATTGGCCATCCATGTGGGGTAGGACGTCACTTCGATTACTCTAGACTCAACTTGTTTCTCCACCTCGTCTTTGATTCAGATACTAAGATCTGGTTTGAACTGTCGGGTTTTCTGCTTTATTGGAGCAAAACCCTCATTGATGGGCAGCCTGTGAGACACTATGTTGGTACTTAGCCCTGGAATGTTGGCGTACGACCATGCGAAGATGTCCACATACTCCCTTAGCAAACTTATCAACTCCTCTTTGAGAGGGGTATCTAGGTGTACGCTTATCCTTGTTTCTTTGACATCCTCTTCATCCCCTAAATTTATGGCTTCTGTTTCATCCAAGTTTGGGTTTGCTGATTCTCCAATTGTTCTACTTCTTCTATGAGATCCTCAGGTAGCATTATGGTCTCATCGTATTCCTCGGATTCTTCTTCACTTTTACCATCTGACTCATTCGTCTCGCAACACGTCATGACATTTAAGGTTGCTTTATAATTTTTATTACTGAAAAGAAAATTTAAGGTGAAATATGTTAGTATAAAACATGCATGCAATAAAATAGTTTTAATAAATCGAGACTTTCATTAAATTAAAAATATTGAGGAATACAAACTATTGTCCTGGCTTAGGTCAAGCCATTTTTGTTTTTGAAAACATTACGAAGTATGTAAATGACAAAGAGGGTGAGTAATCGGGCCTCGACTGATTATCTCCATTTTCAAAACCAAATTCATCTTTCTCTACCGAAGAGCCAGTAGCGGGGTAGAGGTCCAGTTGGACAGTTGCTCGCCCAGTCCTACCTCTCTGATGCCCGGTGTTTCAGCACATTTCTCTAGAATCACAGAGAAATCTTTCTCTTGGAATATCATCCTTATCCCTTCTTCAATGTCAGCATTCTTAGGCACAGACGTTTTGTAGGGGAATGGCTAGTACAGATTCAGGATGGGTTTGCAGAGATCTGCAACCTCTTGTCTGTTCTTGGTAGGCATCTCTTCTTCTGTGGGGATGTAACCAAGCCTAAAGCGAAAATTATCTTGAAGGATAGGAATGGGCTCAGTGATGCCCTGTAAATTCTTCCTTAAATCTTTTCCGAGTTCGAGCCCGTTCAGAAGCATGGTGGAAGCAATCATCATATAAACCGCCAACATGGGATTTTCCATAGAGTCTATCTTGTGGTCCGCTCCTACTAGCTTCACGACATGGAAATCTGTTCCTTTGGGTGTGGCTTCAATGACAGGCACGAAATTGTCCGGATAATTGTGCATGCCGGCTTCACCGTGGATCACCACTTCTTCTCCTTCCCAGACAAATTTTACAGATTGATGGAGCGAGGATGGTACTGCTCCTGCCATATAGATCCATGGTCTTCCTAGAAGCAAATTGTAATTGGCCGGTATTTCCATGACTTGGAATTCCATGGTGAACTCAGCGGGTCCTATTTGAATATCCAGATATACTACTCCAGTGGAATCACAACGACCTCCGTCAAATGCTTTTATGTTAGTATAGCTTTGACGAACCTTTCCGAGGTCGTACCTTAGCTGAGTCAAGGTGGATTCGGGACAAATGTTAAGTCCTTCCCCATTGTCAATCAACACTCGGGTTACCACTTTGTTGCGACACATGATAGTGATGTGTAACGCTTTGTTGTGATTTACGCCTTCCTTAGGCAGCTCTTTTTCTGTGAAAGCAATTTGATGTTCCTCCATAACATGGGCGATCATTTCAGCAAGATTTTCACTGTTTGTTCCAGCCGGGACATGAGCTTCCTCCAACACCTTCATTAGAGCTAGGCGGTGTTAGGGTGAAGTTTGCAGCAATGCTAGCACCGATATTTGGGCCGGTGTCTTCTTTAGATGCTCAACAATGGAGTATTCTTTTAGCTATATGCGGCGTCAAAAAACTTCGTCTTCACCTTCAGTGATAGTCCTTTTTTATTACCCTCCCTTCGGGATGCCCCTTGGGCTAGGTCTTCAGGAGTTATAACATCTTTCTGATCTTGTGATACAGTGTGCGGCGGCCACTTGGACTACAAACTCTTTCCGCGGCAGCACCAGAGTCACTTGAGCTATGCGTGTTGTCACTAGTGCAGGAACCAATACCTTAAATTGCGGGCGTTCTTGTAGGGACAATGACGCTACCGTACGTTCAAGTTCTTTCATAGAATCTTGGATTATGGGCTTTCCTGTTAACCCAGTCTTCTTCTCTCTCAATCATGTGAATTACATTGTTGCCATGGTTTGGCAATGGATTGGTGTTCACATTTGGAGGGGCCGTTTGGAGCACAATTTCTTTTCGGTCAATCAGATCCTGTATTTTGTACTTGAGATTAATGCAATCTTCAGTGTTGTGCCCTATGCCATTAGAGTGATAGGCACATGTTTGGTCAGCTTGGTAAAATCGATTATTTGGATCAACGGCCTTTGGCGGAAATACTTGAATCATTCCAGCCGCGCTTAATCTTTGGAATAAATTGGTCCGAGATTCCACTAGCGAAGTGAATACTCGAGGGGGTTTCTTCTCAAAATTGGGGCGCGGCGAAATATAGGCATTTGGGGGGGTTAATTTTGGTTAGCATTAAGTTGGTTATTTTGTGGGGTACGGTAAATGGGTGGGGAGTCTTATAATTTGACTGTGGAGCTTGGTAATTTGGGGGAGGTGATTGGAAGGTATTTGGTGGAGCTTGGTAAGTTTGGGGTGGTGATTGGAAGGTTGGTTGCATAATATACGGGCACCAGGTTGTAAGGGGTGGGTACATAGGTATTTGGAGGAGGTGAAGCATATGCTCCTATCGGGAAATCTTCCCTTCTTTTGGGCTTAGGGGTGCGGGATATACTAGCCACGTCTTCTTTCTTCTTGCACATGAACCCGGTTGAACTTGAACCAGCGGATTTTCTAGTCATGCGTATGATTCGGCTAGTTTTGAGGCTGTCTTCTGTGGCTTCGCCCATTTTGACCAATTCAGAGAAAGGTCTCCCTGTCATTGAAAGAATTATATCGTAGAAGTTTGTTTCCTGTGAACGGATAAAAACTGACACAAGTTCTTCCTCGGCTATAAGAGGTTGTACTCGGGCAGCCTCTGTTCTCCACCTGCTTGCATATTCGCGAAAGTTCTCGATGGATTTCTGTTTCACTTTCTCCAGATAATGCCTATCTGGCACTGTCTCCATATTAAAATGGAATATTTCCATGAAATCCTCAGTCATGTCCTCTCATATGACCTAACGGTGTATATCTTGTGCCGTGAACTATTTTGATGCTTCTCCGGTCAAACTTCGGCTGAACAACCTCACGATGAGTGCTTGATTGTCTCGGACACCGACCAACTGGTAGCAGTAAGCTCGCAGGTGTAGTTTGGGATTGCCCGTCCCGTTAAACAGTTCGAATCAGGGTACTTTGAAGCCTTCGGGTAAATCCAGATTGGGAAATGCATACACAAATCGTCATAGCTTAGACCTGTGCCAGTGAGCGCGGTCTTCATAGATTGTTCCAACACTTCGGTCATTTTTCGCTCAAGCCTTTATTCTTGTTTTTCCTATTTGGCCTTACATGCCTTTTCCATCTCTTCATAGTGGTCAATTTCTTGATCAGGCGAGACGGTACCCGGTGTGACAGGCGTATGGAAAGAAACAGTAGGGCGAATTCGGGTAATTGGGGTGCTTTTGTCAGTGGGTAGTGGGTGTGATGCTTGGTTTTATAGTGATGTCAGGGTGGGTATTTTATGGTGCTGGGTAAGAGGGGATAGAATATGCGGTCCCGGTAATTTGGTTGGTTTTAAGTGGTGGTGTGAGGTGGCTTGAAGCACCAATGTGTCTATCAATCGGGGTGAACGACATGGTGATCATAATAGACCTAGCGGGGAAGTGATCTGGTAAAGGTGAGTTCAGAGATGGGAAAAATGGTGGAGGCCTTCTTTCATCAGTAGGAGCCTCTCGGGCAGCATTAGCAGCTTTGTTTCGTGCCACCTCCTCTTAAAGGTGGGAGATCTTTTCAAACATCATTTTCATGACGTCTGCAGTAGGTGATGACTTAGGAAACTCTCGCAGAGGTGATTATCTGAGAGTGATATCAGTAGGGATAGTTTCATTTCCCGAACTACCAGTCATTTTCTCTTTGCCTTTGTCTTGTAGGGATAAGGATGTTATTGCAACTTTAGACCTTGTGAAGTATGCCAGCGTGAACACGAATCAATTTCTCCTTTAATAAGAAAAGAATAACTCAAAGGCAAACAAAGTTAGTTTCATTAGAATAAAGGAAAGACAAGCAAGATATCATGTATGAGTGGCAGTTCAAAATGCTTAGCACAGAAAAGATCATATATTTGATTCAAATGTTCAATTAATCTCTCATACTGGGTTCGGGGTACTTGGGCTTCGTTTGAGTGAGTGGGATATAATATTTATAATATATAAGGACCGAGTCTTATGTAGACTGCCTATGTATCCCTCTGCGGGAAGTCACGGCCTTCCGTAGTTCGGTTTACATCCAACTAAACTTAAACTTACCCGTGACCAGGCTTGATAGAGGCTTCCTGTGTATCCTTCCTTAGGACATCAGGTCGGCGCAGTTCCATTTACACAAAATATGGTGGGACAAATCCATGTTAAATACAAAAAATGGGATCCCCTAAAAACTACCCAAAAGCGACCTTTCTTTTGATGTCAATGTAGGTTGTTTGTCCGTTCAACCTTTCTTGGCCCTAAGGCTCCCAAATCCTAATACTGAGAAGGGAGCACCAACCACAGGGCCCCCTTGTAGACCAGATTTTCCAACTCAAATTTGAACATATCACATTCTTTTATGTCATGGCCTAAAGCTCCAGAATGGTACAGACACATTTTACGATGGCCAAATCCTTCAGTTGGGGCCATTCTTGTTCTGATGGAGCGAATCTTCCCAATACGAACCAATTTCTGGAAGATGCTAGCGTAAGAGTCTCTGAACACTGTGAAGTCGTAACGCTAAATACGAGTATTCCGAGTAATCTCCTCAGTTGGAATGACATTGTCATGGACCACTAGCGAATGCGGGCCCCACATCTTGGTGATGCATTTCTCATATTTCAGTCTGACGAGTCTCCTTTTGAAGGCTAAGCATTCACTGAGGGTATGCCCTGCCTGATCCTGGTGATAAGGGCATCTCTTATGTGCGAAGGCTGGAGGGCACGGTGGCAACCTGTCGAAGCAGACACTGACTATTCCTTTACTTCGAAACTTGTTCATTATCTCGTCATTCGTAACCTGTTGAGGTGAGACTCGGTAGGGACAATCCAATGCCTTGACCGCAATAGGCCACCATCCGGGTGAAGCTGGCCGAGCATACTCCATTTGCTCTATGGGCCCCTCCCTAGAACTTGATAACGCAACAGAAGCTCCTTTCCCTTTTGGGCTTGATGGTGCAGCAGAGGTTTCTTCCCTTTTTATGCTTGAAGGTGCAGCGGAAGCAGCCCTCTTTGATTGCCATGTGGGCTCTTGTGAGTCCGATTCCATTTCTTCTTCGTCGGACTCTTCCAGTATCGGGATGTACTCAGGAAGAATCCCTTTTCCCTTATCAAGGACATTTTCTCCCTGAGCTTCGACAGTTTTTTCTAGCGAGCTTTCTGCTGACTCCAATAATTCGTCTGCTTCCTAAATATTGGCCTTTACTATTCGGATTTGCTTCTCGAGACCTTGAATCTTTCGTCGCAGCGAAACCTCATTCTTTTTTAGGACCTCAAGCAGTATTCGAGATCAATTGATCATTGAAACGAAACATATGGAAGCAAATAGAGCCACACAAAACAGTTCATAAGATTATACTACGTGCTCTCTTAAATATAAATAAATGTTTTGAAACAAAATGTGCCATTTGAACCAAACCATTGCCCCATAATCATTAATGATAATATTCTTCCCCGCAGGGGTACAAAAGATAAAGTAAAAATAGTGCATAAAAATTAATTAGCAGAAATGTCCTCCAATGGTGGATGGTGAAGCCCGATCTTTATCAGTTTTGGCTTTCTTTGCTTTCCGGAGGGTAGTCTGGATGTGAGGATGGGCTGACGTCAAAGTTGCTTCCATAAGAAGCCCTTTTTGTGTGAAGGTCAATGGAGCAATATCGTCTAAAATATGCTTCATTCGATCGTCTAGCTCAACCAAACAATCATTGGTAAGCTCCAACTCATGCCTCAGACTCTCTATGACAGCTTTGTCATGCTCAATTTTCTCCAAATATTTAGCATTTGTGTCGTTAGCTCTTCTCCAAATCAGACGGGCTCGAATTTCGGCTTACGAATCCTTGTCTTGAACACAGCTATAGAGAATAGGCCTAGGAGGAAGTGTGCCTTGCAAGTCGGCCCTCAACCAATCCTTATATTCTACGACACAGCCCGGACGAAACCTATTCTCAGCCAAGGTGTCCGGACCCCAAATCATGCGACCCTTCCATTCTCGGGCACAATCCAATGTCGTTAGTGGTCTATCAATGCCGTAGTCTATGATGAAATCTCCCATGCCTCCAATCTGGGGTACAACTTGGATTCTCCCAAACTGTCTTAGAACCCAGGCAAGAGCATAAGGGCGAATTCCTTGAATTCCCATAAGAGGTACAAATGGACACTTTCTTCCTTTAACTACAACCTCGATGGATACGAAGTCATGGAACATCCATTGAATGTTTTCTTCCTTCAGTCTGAAGAAAGTGAATGTCCAACTTTTTCTGTTTTGTTCTCCGAAGTTTGGGCGAAAATCCTGAAGATTGTCCCTTTCCGCCGGCCTACTCAGGTATAGTTCACCCCTAACCTTGACCATATGCTTTAGGATCCACCATTGTAGGAGCAAATTACAACCTTGGAAGTATTTGTAATGGTTCCGGCAGAGATTCAAGGCTCGATACAAATCGACTAGTATGGTTGGGGTTATGTCAAAGTATTTAGTTTCTTCTTTTTGGGTTATGCCGTAAAAGATGGCATGAGTGACTGAGATGACTCGGGTATCTATGGCTAAGGACAAATTCTTGGGAAAAAACATAGTTCCCAAAAAGCAAATGGCAAAGGCCAAGGGTTTGGTAGCCGTCCAGTCAGCATAAGTTTTGAATTCTCTACGATGTTCCACAAATCCATCCGGGCTTCCAACCTTTCTGTACAACTCTCTAATCAGTATAGTGGGACCATGGGCCCAATTGGCATAATTTAGGGAAAGAATCCTACAAATTTGGGAGTAGGTAGGTTTTTCTGGGATCAAAGCATTTTGGTCGGGCTTCTTTCTTCTTTTCAATCCCGAGCCTACGCTAGTTAACACATCCCTAAACTCTTTCAGTGCCGGTGTCATTTCAATGTCATCCCCAAATCTAAAAACCATCCGGTCTCTATCCCAGAATCCGGTAATTACTTCTATCAAGTCCTTACAACCGGTCATAGTCATGATGGATGTCAAATTCCCTAAATGATATGAGATTCCTCTTTTCTTTTCTGGGGACATTTGTCCCCACTAAATCCGTATTAGCTCAGGTATGGTCAGAACTATATCAAAGTTCAAATTGATTGATATGTAACGTTTTCAAATAGCACATAATATGATATGTGGTGTCCTTCGTGTCATAGACCGTACTTGAGACGGGGGTGTTGGATACGTCTAAAATATCCAAACCAACCAGTGTACTTCTTATTTGGATTTGTTTCAGCTCTACCTAGGCTTATACAAGGGTGGGTTTTTCCAAATTGACCTTGGACTCGAGCGGACTACTCGATGTGAACCGTTATCGGCCGTTGGGTGACCGCACACCAACTTAACGTTCAACGTGTTCCAATGAAAGGGTGTTTCAATTTTTTTAGTCAAGGCTGGACCGCGATCCCTCGTGTCTCCTTTGAAACCATGCTATTTGCCAGGAGTGGCGAAGTTTTATGATATGATGCATGCTAATTTAAATTATGGAAAGTAACACATAAACAAATACTTGTAAAGTAAACCTTATTATAGTGAAACTCTTATGGTTAGAACCTAGATTATCCCCAGCAGAGTCGCCATCTATTACGGTTTGCTTTTACGCGGGTTAAGGCATAAAAGTAATCCGAGGTTGTTGGTACTCTAATTGGATTTATATTTTTTAGAGTTGCCACCTAATTTATTCAACAAGTACAACTAGGAAATACCAGGTTTAAAGAGTTTTACAGATCAAGAAAAAATCTTTTTTGGACTAGAGTTCGACGTAAGAGTTCAGGTGATCCCCCAGGAAAGGTTTTAAGCACCCTGATATTAAGGATCCGTAGAATACGGTTGACTTATGAGCTTCACTGTAAGGTTTATTCATTTGCTTATGTATTAAAGTTTTCCGCAAAATATATATTTATGTTTACATCATCATCTCCAAAAAATTCGGCAAAACTTTCCCTTATAAATAAGGGGTTTTGGTTCAAAAACAATCCGCGTAAGTGTTCAACCCACTTCGTTTACGGACTAGGACACACCCGGGATCGCTTCCGAGTAGAGTCGCTACTATTCTAGTCCTAACGAAATGTGTTTAGTACTCACTGGTTTTATACTTATATAAAAATATGGGATATATTCCCGTTTTGATATAGGTGTGTGGTGTATATATATATATACATACATATATATAAGTATATATATATATATATATATATATATATATATAATAAAATGGACTTATATATATATATATATATAAGTCCATTTTATTAGGTCCGTTTTCAGTGAAGCCCAATATGTCCACACTATATTCCACATAACCAGATCCGTCCAGCCTTAAACCGAGCCCAAAGTCCATTTTTCGGTCTGATCGAATTTGGTCCACCAAAATGTCACAACATATTCAGCCCAAGAGACTGGCTTTCAAAAAGGTCATTTTTTACGCAAAGCCCATTTTTCCAGCTTCAGTCCAAAGATAAAATCCCATTTTTAGTCCAAGTTCCTCAGGTTCAACAGATCCAAAAGGTGCCCAGTTTTCTCAAAGAAATGCAGTCCATAACATTCTTCTTTAAATGGTTTCGGTCCAAATCTTGGCGGACTTCCAGGTCCAAAACGAATCATCCATTTAAAAATACATTTGTATCAAAGGACTATTACTTGGTTGGAGAGACCATTTAAATTCAAAGCCATCAACCAATTTTATCTTTATTTCATGAAATTAATTTGAAAAAGCTTTTCTATTGTTAAAATAATCCATTTATCCCAGTTTTAAGACTGTGTTTTAACAAATCTTCACCACTTTTTATATCCCAAAATCGTTTAAAGGCCAAGTAAGCAAAACGTTTTTATATTTTTTATTTTATACAAGCAAAGGTTTTTGTAGAAAAAGATTTGCGCCCATTTGGAATAATGACCTATTTAGCTAAGTGTTAATCCCAATTCTATGTTCATAAGGGTTTCACTAATAGTAGAGGTTTAATTACATCAAAATGATCAAGCAAGAAAGCAAAGAAATTTAGTTAATGGGCTACCCGCACCCACTAACACTATTCTCACCCATAGTTGGGCCTTCACCGCTCTTACCCATGTTGGGCCTTCGCAAAAAAAAAAAAAAAAAAAAAACATAGCTTCCCTTACAAACAACGAATATCAACGCTGGCAGAAGTGGGATTGGGCCTCAGCCCAATCCTTGTATTTGCGGAGAAATGACCTAGAAATGCAAAGAAGAGATTCCCCAAATAAAGAGATAAAGAATAAATATCATGTATACACACTTAGGCCAATATTTAAACAAACCCTCAAATTCAAATAGAAAGAGCTCTTAAAACAGTATAAAATTTAAGCCACTTCAACCTTTAAACCAAAATAGAGATGGGGCTATATCTATGTATATCCATGGTATACATGATCACACACATCTATAGAGATTTTTGAATGGTCAATTATAGGAAAGCTCTTACCCCTATTATTCCCAATGCCGCACAAGATCCAAGGTGTTTCTTTGAACCCCAGGCATGGTAAATACCGGGGAGGGCTTATGCTTAATCCTTAATGACCACTTAAACCTCCCAATTAATGTATTAGATAGGAGTATACCAGATGATATACATATATACATGCCAACTGCCTTGGTTAAATTCTAGAAAAGAAAGGGACACTTAAAACTGGTAATGCTAAACAATACATAGAGGTTAAGCAATGCATATAGGATCAACAAATAGACATCTTAACATCATGATACATCATTATTTCATAGAAAACTTAAACAAGGGACAAACATGACCCTTCAATGAGTTGCTACAAAACAGTGTAGGAAAGGTAATGCAAGTTATGTTGCATAAGTGTAGACATTGTCTTAACCAAAGAGGAAAACAACAATCAAACAACCAGCATGATGTTTGAACAATGATGAAGCTACATTCCCTACACCAGAATCCACATTGTTTAAAGACTAAGTAATAAGTTTTCAACTTAACACAGGTCAATACTATTTGCAGAATTTAACCAGAGCCAAACCTTACATTAATCAATCTTAGTTGCAAATAGAATCTAACTATGTCACCTTTATACTGCCCTTTAAATTCTGAACAGTAGCACACAATGACCAGCTCACCACACTCAAAATAAATGATATTTAGATAGCACATCCCAAAACAGGTTCAACACAAAATGATCTTGTCTTAAAAAGTTTTCCTTATTAACACTGAGACCACTTTCCATTAAGTCCCCTAGATAATTTATGGTTCAAGATAAACACCTAACAGGAAAGATTGTGGCCAAATTTAGAATTACCAAAACCAAACAGCAAAACAAATGACCAAATGCACTCTTTCTATACTCAAGTTAAAGTGTCTAACTTGTCTTTGATAAGCATCCTACAAGAAAGCAAGGTTAAGCCTCTCTATTCAAACATATATTGGGCATATTCACTCAAAAAAAGAAAGAAAGAAATTGTCAACATTAAATTTCGGCAAAGCAAGAGTGACACAAATGACTTTGTAATGTCATTTCTGAACAAATGCCTCATAGACTAAGTCAACAACACATGATATGCCCATTATTGATCAACTAGACCAACACAAAAACCATACTAGCATGATTCGCATTTTAGACTGATCATGAGACCAACAACATACCATGATTAATAAACAGTGTGCTAAAAACTCAATCATCCATCAGACCAAAGCAAAATAAACAAAACAAGATAGAACATCCTAGTCATTCATACAGACAATAAATTACAACAATAAGCTATTCATAAAGAACACATAGCACACGATATATAAAGAGAACCAGAGAAAAAAAAATGGGGAATTACCTTTCTATGGCACAGCCTTGAAGAGATTAAACCAGGAATCGACTCCAAACACTTCAAGCCAACAAAAACACCCAAGAAAAGATTTAAAAAGAAACTTTAAGCTCACCGAGAATTTTAAAGGGTTTCAAGCAGAAGCTAAAAAAAACACAGATATTCTCAGTATTTATGCAAGCTAAATTTTTTTTTTCCTCCTTTTCTGAAAAATATAAGACCCTATTTATAGGACCCCTTAAACCCTTAAAATCTCAAACCACCCGATGGGGGACAATCCTCAAAGTTGGGGATTTTCCTCACGCTTCCGGGTTGAAGGGCCAAGATTGGGTCAATTATATATCAAGGGTCAAGATTCGACTAACTAAACCCAGATCTGAAAAGTTCATCGCGAACCAATAAGATCTCAAAAATTCAAAATCGCAAACAAACAAGAACCATTAAAGGATTGCAGTGTTAGACCGTTGAACACATAATACAAATACCAAAAATCAAGTAAATAAGCCTGTTAGCACCGCGTTTGGTCGATTCGTGGTGGTAACGGGTGAAAGCATTGAATGCTTTACCGGTTGAGGCCATACAAGACTGTAAAAAGCAAAAGGCCTCTGCTACATTACCAAAAATGGCTATGATGACAATGAGAAAGAAAAGAACCATGGTAAGAGAACCATGGTTGCGGCTAGGGTTTTGAAAGGGAAAGGGGAAGGGAACGAGTATAAGGCTCATTTAGCATTTGAAATAACGAATGGGGCCTTAGCCCCTTCATTTACTTTGTGCACTGGGCTGGGTCAGGCCCTTGTAGGGCTAGACTCGGCCCCTCTAAAAATGGGCAGCCCACATTATATATATATATATATATATATATATATATATATATATATATATATATATATATATATATATTAATACAGCAAAAAATAAAAAGGAAAAGAATTAATGGGTAAATAAAAAAAAGACAACTTAAGAGATTAATTTGCTATTAAATTGAAATTAATCAACCAATTAATTCAAAAAAAAGACTAATAATAAAAAAAATTTAAGGGATGGCCTTAATTGAGTTGAAGCATGAATTTGCTATTTCCAATTGTGGCCTCATTTTGGCTAATTAATTGATTATTTCAATTGTAGCCGAAATTAACATATCATAAGAAATTTACAAATACAACCATAATTAATTACCCCAACCAATTATGATTAATTTTAAAAATTATCACTATGACTTGATTATGCAGAAATTAAAATTTGAGGGGCAAAACATAATTTATTCTAATTAATCAATCTTCTTGAAAATAGAGGGAAATACTTAACAATTTGATAATTTGACAATTTAAAAAATTAAGTAAATAATTGTTGTAAATTATTTTCACTTGGTTAATTTAGCAAAACATCATAATTGTAAAATACTTAGATTAATTTAAACTATTATAGAAATTACTTTATCAAGCAAAATATTGGCAAAATATTACCTAAATAATTTTATAAATTATTTTGACTTATAAAAATACATATTTCACTCTGCTTGATATTCAAGGACTCTGGGTAATCAAAACAGATTATGGGAGGTCAAAAATTAGGTGTCAACACAAGTTTAATAACAATCTTAAGGAAATTACTATATATGTATTCTGTTTCTAGAGATTAAAACCTTCTGCTTTTCTACTCCGTTTGAATTTTTCTAGTCCAATTTGAAGAACATAAAAACGTCGTTGGTCTATTAAAGTTCCTAAGAGTGAAACGATTTGAAGAACATAAAAAATTCATCGTTAACTTGTGAAATAGTTTGAACATATAAATCTTCACTGTTTATTGTTCTGTTTTTGTTTGCCATTGATTAAAATGTTAGTCAACTATTGACAGAGAAAAGGAAAAATGGCAATAGAAAAGGATGTCAGTGCATCTACTCCAATAGAGACTGATGTGGCGACGACTACTGCGGCGACAACTGTTGCATCGTCAAGTTGTTCAACTGCTGCACAAGACATGGCACCGGCAGAGAAACTAGGAAAGTTTTCTGGAATTAATTTTAAAGGATGACAGCAAAGAATGTTATTTTGGTTGACCACTCTTGGTATGCAAAAGTTCGCAAATGAAGATCCTCCTGTTCCTGAAGAAGGAATGCCAGAAAATCAGCGCTTCATTGTTATTAAAGCTTGGAAGCATTCAGATTTCTTTTACAAAGGTTACATCCTCAGTGCTTTAGAGGACGATTTGTACAACGTCTACAGTTTTGCGAAGACTTTAAAGGAGTTGTGGATTGCACTTGAAAAGAAGTATAAAACCGAAGATGCATGCTTAAAAAAATTTATGGTTGCCAAGTTTTTAGACTATAAAATGGTGGACAGTAAGACTATTGGAACCCAAGTTCAAGAACTCCAAGTCCTTATCCATGACCTTATTGAGGAAGGTATGGTGATTAATGAGGCATTTCAAGTGGCTGCTATGATTGAGAAGTTGCCTCCTTCGTGGAGAGACTTAAAAAACTATCTGAAACACAAGCGCAAGAAAAGCTGGAAGACCTTGTGATTCGCTTGAAGATCGAGGAGGATAATAAAGCGGTCGAAAGGAAGTCCCGTGAAAATTCAACGATTATGGGAGCGAACATCATTGAGGAAGGTGCTCAAAATAATAAGAAAAGGAAGAAGCCTTCAGGACAGAGAAAGGAACAGAACAAGAAAAAATTCAAAGGCAACTGCTATAATTATGGGGAAACTCGACATAAGGATTTAGATTGTCGGGCCCTTAAGGAGAATAAGAAAAACGATTAGGCAAACATGGTGGGAAATAATGATGACATTGATGATCTATGTGCTATGCTCACGGAATGCAATTTAGTTGGAAACCCAAAAGAGTGGTGGATTGACTCTGGCGCCACTCGACATGTTTGTGCTATCAAAGAAGCATTTGCTACATACTCCAGCGGGACCCAAAGAAGAGCATTCAATGGGAAATACTGCAACAGCCGAGGTTGGAGGATATGGGAAGATATTCCTGAAGATGACCTCCGACAAGGTGCTGACACTCAACAACGTTCTTCATGTTCCTACAATTAGGAAGAACTTAGTCCCAACTTCCCTACTAGTCAAGAATGGGTTCAAATGTGTTTTTGTATCCGATAAGGTTGTAAGAAAAATATGATAAGTATGTTGGAAAGCGCAACCTCACAGAGGTCCTTTTCAAACTCAATGTAATGGTTGTTGACAATATTAATAAAATTCCAGCTTCTTCTTATTTATTGGAGTCAAACGATTTATGGCATGTTCGTTTAGGACATGTCAACTACGAAACCTTGCGAAAATTAATCAATTTAGAAGTATTGCCTAAATTCTAGTGTAATAAATAAAATGTCAAATATCTGTTGAATCTAAGTTTGTTAAACATCCTTATAAGTCTATTGAGAGGAATTCCAATCCTTTAGACTTAATTCATACAAATATTTATGATATGAAGTCAATACAATCTCGCGGTGGGAAAAAAGTATTTCATAGCCTTTATTGACGATTGCACTCGATATTAGTATGTTTATTTGCTTAATAGTAAGGATGAGGCAATTGAAGCATTTAAGCAATACAAAATTGAAGTTTAAAATCAATTGAATGAAAAGATAAAAATGATAAGAAGTGATAGGGGTAGAGAGTATGAATCTTCTTTTGCAGAAATATGTTTAGAATATGGAATCATCCATCAAACTACTGCCCCTTACACACCACAATCCAATGGAATTGCGGGGGAAAAAACCGAACATTAAAGAAAATGATGAATGCTTTATTAATAAGTTCCGATTTGCCGCAGAACTTGTGGGGGGAAGCTATCCTTATAACTAACTGAATACTCAACAGAGTTCCCCACAACAAAATATAATCTATTCCATATGAAAAATGGAAAGGAAAAAAACCCAACTTGAAATATTTCAAAGTGTGGAGGTGCTTAGCTAAAGTACAAGTCCTATACCCAAAAGGGTCAAAATAGGACCAAAAACTGTGGATTGTGTTTTCATTGGATATGCTACCAACGGCAAAGCATGTTGATTTTTGGTTCACAAATCCGAAAATCCCGACATCCATGTTAATACACTAATTGAATCAGATAATGCTGAATTCTTTGAAAACATTTATCTGTATAAACATGAATGTGAGTCATCAAGCGGAAGATCTAAATGACCACGAGAAGAACCAAAGGAAAATACACCAAAAAAAAATATATATCCAAGACGTAGCAAACGCCAAAGGACATCTACTTCCCTTAGACCGGATTTTGTGATGTTTTTGCTAGAAAATGAGCCTTAAACATTTAAAGATGCCATGTATTCTTCAGATTCACCATTTTGGAAACATGCAATCAATAGTGAGATTGAATCTATATTAAACAATCATACATGGAAATTGGTTGATCTTACTCTCGGAAATAAACCCTTAGGTTCGAAATATAAGGCAAGACTTGTTGTTAAAGGTTTTAGACAAAAGGAAGGTCTTGATTATTTTGACACATACTCGCCGGTGACAAGGATAACATCCATTCGGGTGTTAATAGCACTAGCGGCAGTATATGGTCTTGAAATCCATTAAATGGATGTTAAGACAGCTTTCTTAAATGGAGACTTGGAGGAATAAATTTACATGGAACAATCTGAAGGTTTCGTGGTTCCCGGTAAAGAGAGGAAAGTGTGCAAACTTGTTAAGTCGCTTTATGGACTAAAACAAGAAATGGCATGCAAAATTTGATCAAATAATGTTGGCAAATGAATTTAAGATCAATGAGTGTGACAAATGTGTTAAAAACACTCCAAATCATGAAGTCATTGTTTGTTTATGTGTTGATGACATATTGATAATGAGTAGAGATATTGCAGACGTAAATGCTACTAAGCGTATGCTTGCTAGCAAATTTGACATGAAAGACTTAGGAGTTGCTGATTTGATCTTAGGAATTAGGATTCATAAAACTCCACAGTGTCTAGCATTATCACATTCTCCTTATATCCAAAGGGTACTTGACAAGTTCAGGTATTTGAATTTCTACTTGACAAGTTCAAGTATTTGAATTTCAATGTTGCAAAGACTCCAATTGATGTAAGTTTTGCACTTCAAAAGAATGAAGGTGAAAGTGATTCACAATTGGACTATGCACGAGTTTTGGGAAGTTTGATGTATATTATGAATTGTACACGATCAAATATAGAATGTGCTATTAGTAAGCTGAGCCGTTTCACAAGTAATCCCAATCAAACTCATTGGATGGCAATGAAATGAGTTCTGGGGTATGTAAAACATACCCAAAACTATGCTTTGCACTATAATAAATATCTCGCTGTAATTGAGGGATATAGTGATGCAAATTGGATAATCGGATCATCTGAAGTTAAATCCACAAGTGGATACTTTTTCACTGTTGGTGGAGAAGCAGTGTCTTGAAAATCATCCAAACAGACATGCATCGCCCGCTCTACAATGGAATCTGAATTTATAGCTTTAGACAAAGGCAGTGAAGAAGCTGAATGGCTCCGGATGTTTTTGAAAGATATTCCATTTTGGCCCAAACCTTTGGCACCCATATGTATACATTGTGATAGCCAAGCAACAATAGATAGGGTAGGGAGCCTTATGTATAACGAAAAATCTCGTCACATACGACGGAGACACAATAGTGTTAGGCAAATACTCTCTGGTGGTGTTATCACTATTGACTATGAAAAGTCAAGAGATAACATGTCAGATCCACTTACAAAAGGCCTATCTAGAGTGGCAGTTGAAAGATCATCGAGGGGAATGAGGTAAAGGCCTAGGACAAGTCATCATGGCGGTAACTCTACCTAGTAGACTGGAGATCTCAAGAGCTAGGTTCAAAGAAATCAAACAAAGTTATTATGACGGTTCAAAATTTTCAAATAACTCAACCCATTCTCGTGATGAAGACAATGTTCAGAAACAAGGATAAAACGTTAAGGCTTTCTAATGAGTTAATAAAACATTAAAGTTTTTTAATGGTTTCTAAGTTTGGCAAGATATGACCAGATAGTGTATCTATAGGATTACACGTTTAAAAATCACCTATGTGAGTGTGAAGTGTAAACCGCTTCAAGAAGAATGATAGTAAAGGCCCATTCTCTATGCACTCATGAAATCAGGCGGTGTTCATGGCTGAAACGAACACAACCATGAGAACCATAGACGGTTAAGGGTTAATTGTGTGACTTATGTAGTCTAGGTATATAACAAAGCTCGACGGTTCAAAGATATCACATCTACCTATTGACCGAGTGTTATACCCCATTTTAACCGGGTTGAAACGGAGTACAACATATTGGAGATTCCTAAATTGTTTTCTTTTAAGGAGTCGCCACCTAATTGATTTTTATGGTGAATTAGGACACCTATTTATTAACTAAGGTAAAGTTAAAACTAAACCTCTGTTAATGGTCTGCTTAACCAGTGTGATTCTAGGTAAGGGTTCTATATTATCCTAAAGGGAAGGGGTTAGGCATCCTTTAGAATCCGTTAACTTACGGTTATCCGACCAAACTTAGGTTGATTAGTCAATGTTGGATATAGCATTTAAATTTTAGGAAATATCTTGTGCAAATAAGACTTGTAAAAGGTATAACAATTTGTGCAAAAGAAGATTTTAAATACCATTTTATAAAAAAAGACTTCAAATAATAATGCTGTTAAAAATGGGACTAGTCATTCGCATAAGAGGAGATTTTAGAATGCTATTTGAAAATAAACTTATAAAAATGTGCTATTAAAAATAAGATTTGCATAAAATAGAAAAAAAAAAACGCAAGTTTGTGCGGTATTTAAATGAATATTTCAACGATTCTGAACGATGGTGTATTAATTTACTGAGTTTTAAAAGTATAAATGAGATACAAAATAACTAATAAGCTTCTTCATCCCTTTTATTTTATTAACTATGCTTAATTAAGGACATTGCATGATTGACTCAAACTTTGAAGGGTTATTTAAAATATGCCTGAATTTACATTTTTTTTTTTTGCACATTGGTGATGTTTTGGTAGTAGTATAATAAGAATATGATTCCTTTAACTCAAAGTGAATTTATGCCACTAATTTTTCTAGGGGTAAATATTATGGGTGCCGTCAATATAAAAGAAGAAAGATGAAACTTATGGGAGATTGATTTGTGAGTTTTTCTCCTAAATTTACTACCCAATATGTTAAAATTAACTCACTAAATTCACTAAGTTCATCTAAATCGGCAAGAATAAAACAAAGTAAAATGTTAGTCACATAATACAAATCAAACGAAAATGAAATAAAAAAAAGAGTGGATCAGATGGGCCCAGCCATTTTGGGACTGTTGGGCCTTGTTCGCTGTTGGGCTTCGGCCCAGCAGTTCTTATTTTTTGCTGGGCCGCTGCTGCTTATTACTGGGTCACTGCTGGGTTTCGGCCCAGCAATCTCCTTTTTTCTGGACTGCTGTTGGGCTGACACGGAGAGGAGATTCACGTTGGGCTTTAGCCCAAACCGAATGCGGAGCAGAACGAGTCCTTCGGACTCATACGTGATGGTCATGCATAAAAAATGGAAGAAAAGGGATTAGTGTATAATCAATGAATAAAGCCATATATAATGCAAGATTCAAAACAAGCAATTCAGCAACTTGTATGAATACTATGTATATCCAGGTATATTTCATGTATACATATTCGTACACAGTACACTTGCAACGCACGGACACATGAAATGCTAGAAGCGGACACAGAATCACCAAACATTCATGCAATTTCTTGCTTTTAGGTCGGAGAAAAGATGTATTTCGAATCATACTTTGAAAGAATGTATTTCGATTCATTATAGCATCGACAAATGATAAAGAAGGACATAAATCACAAGAACATTCACACATCAGATGCTGGGAATAACAATTAGTCATTAGAAACATTTGGACAGAAATAGGAGGGGGAAACATATGATTCAAATTCTCACGCGGGCTGGCAATAATAGGCTCAAAGCCCAGCCAATAATATGTAGGATCAATATGCAACAATATACAAGTATTAGTACAACAATTTTAGATGGAAACCTTAAGTAACAGCCTGTAAACCAAAACAAGGGAGATTCATACAAGACATATTCATACAATATTTTATAAATAAGGGAGTAAACATGTTCAGAAAAAAGGATCACACACAGTCATGCACTAACAACATTTGATCAACAAAAAAAAAAAGAATTTAAGAATCTGCCTAGCACGTATTTAGATCAACATATAGAAGGTTTACATGAGTAGGGATTTAGCATAACCAGTCAACAAAACAAATAATCACAGGGGACCTAATATGATTGACAAGCTTCTTTAGACCAATGACATTTTAAGCGAATATCTTTAGCAGGGTTCTAATTCAACACATGGTTTAAGTTCATACAAGACAATCAACAAAGTCTAACAAGGGCTGGACATTCATTGTTAGCATGTTTCATCCATACAGAATTTCAAACATTCATTACAAATTTCAACAGAGTTCCAATATAGTTTTAAAAAGAGCAGAAATGGGTTTAAATGCCTTTACCCAGTTTAAAGGAACATATTCTGAGATCTTTAGACACAGTCAACAAATTAAATAGCACAGGCCACACAATATGAACAGAGTCCTTTAAAGGAGCATGCAAAGTCTTGGTCACTTTGATAACTCAAATTATATGATATTTTAATCTCAAAAACAAAGTGCAGTTTTGTGTCTAGTAAACGTAGAGGTCTTACTCTAATACAATTTTGAGGTACAACAGCATTTTGTTCGAATTACATATCATTGAGAAAACCAGTTCATTATTTTAGACACCATAGGTCAAGATGACTCCAAAGTTAACTCCAAGATTATCCAGATTCATATTTTGACAACAAGCAAAGCTTAAAACAGGATCTTTAGTACACAGCATGGAGACATATAGCATCAGCCCTCATTTAAACCGAAGGAAATAACAAAAGCATAGAAGCTATGACATGGTCAACTTTAATAAGACATGACAGTATGCAGAACAAACTAACACTTTATTCTAGCACATTCAAGCTCATTTTGGCCAAACCATAGCGCTATATCTATAGCAGTGAAGGACCAATAAAAACTAATAACAGACTTTACTTAAGCGAATAATAAGTAGGAACTGGACTAATATCTACTTTGCAGCCAGATTTCAAAACAAACAATATCTAAATCTTACTATACAATGATTAAATAATTAACACTAACAAGACAACCTATAAATCATGATTAACTAGAGCAAAACCAATATATACTACAGGCTTAGCATAGACATACTGGGCCAAAATAACTCCTAGGGCATGTTTAACTAAAACAGGCTAAACTAACAAACAAATCATGCTTAACTGCAACAGATTAGGCTATGGTAATACATGAGACATATTTAAAACGAATAGGACTAAACTTAAGCTAATATACAGGACTGACTAAAAACTACCATATAAAAACAGGCTTGACTGTTAAACTAGACTAATATAGGAGAACATATTCAACCAACTAAAACTAACACATAAACACACATACCTATAGATACCTAAAAGGAAATGCAAAATGAATGGGAAAAAGGAATTACTGACCTTCTTCAGGTGCAGCGAAGTGAGGCGCGGGGTCTCCGATACACCTCGAAACACTTCAAAAAAACCCGAGCTTGAATTCACTCGGAACCGAAACAATAGCAAAGGCCAAAAGTAAAAAAAACGAAGACGATTTTCTATTTTTTCGAAATGATTCCCAGAAAATCGTTAAAACTGATAAAGACTCTTAACTTCTAGGGAAATTTCCTGAATCCCCAAAAAATCCCCCCTTCAAAAGAATCAACCCGCCCCTATTTATAGGGTTTTGCTTTGTGTTGAAGAAAAAGCGAAAGAGGAGCGGGAGAGAGAGAAGAGCGGGGGACAAAGGGAAGTGGGGGACAGCGGGGAACAGGAGGGAAAAGGGGGAAGTGGGAGCGGCGGAGGAGAGGCGGGAAAGGAGGAGGGAGAAAGGATGGAGGGGTGCGGCGGTGTGTATGGAGGAAAATGAAGGGGAAACCCTAAAAAGGGTTCCCCTTATTTGACTGAAAATGTATCGGACCCGGTCCATTTGTGGACCGGGTCAAATTTTAGACTGGGTATTAAAGGGTGGACTAGTGAATTAAAATATGGAATGGTCTAAAAAAATTGAGATAAAAGATATGGTCTAGTCCAAAAATATTAGGAGTTAATCGGACTTTGATTTGGGGTCCGGTAAGTCAAAATACGGACTGAGTGCAAGAAATAGTTTGGCTTCTAAATTTGAATAAGAGACACATTTTGATTAACGATGTACTAAGGGTGCCAATATCACCTAATACGGAAATATGTAATTATAAAAGACCCGGATAAAATTATATGATGTCGCAATGACCGTGCAACAATATTTAATAACAAACGCTATCATTAAAATGTGCGAAATAAATGCGATGTGTATGCGGAAGTTGGTAGAAACGTTGAGAAATGCAAGTTTCAATAATACTAAATAATAGCAACAAATAAATAGCGGTAGTAATACTGCTAATAATGATAACAATAATTATAATGGTAATAATGATAATGGTGATAAAAAAAATAATAGATATAATAATAATAGTAGATAACAAATATTGATAATTAATAACAAAAATAACAATAAGAATAATGATAATAATTAATAATAATAATAAAGATGATAATAATTAATAATAATAAAAATAATAATAATAAATAACAATTATTGATAATAACAAAATGATAATAAATAAAATAATAATGATAATAATAATAATAAGAAATAATAATTATGATAATAATAATAATAAATAAAAGTTATTGATTAATAATAAAATAACGATGATAATGATGATTAATAATTGATAACAAAATAACGCTGATAATAATGATTAGTAATTAATAATAATAATAATAATAACAATGATAACGAAAATAACAAGAATAATAATAATTAATGACAATTAGTAATAAATGATAATTTAAGAATAATAATAATAATAATAATAATAATAATAATAATAATAATAATAATAATAATAATAATAATGATAATAATAACTGTAGTAGAATAAATAAAACGTGGGTGTTAATAAAAGACTAATAATTATAGTAAAACTTACATGCATATTTTTAATTTCTCGAAATACCAGAAGTGTAAATAGGTATTTCGGAGGAGAGGCGGGACAAAATTGGGTGTCAACACCGAGTATATCAGATATTAAGTTCTCTGCGGAAAGTTCAAAGGGAAACCTACTTGTCCAGATGCAATTAATCTTTACTTGTAAATCACACATTTGTCCATGCATTCCTTTATCTTATAGCCATTCTCCATTCATGTGGGAGATTGTTGGATTTTAATGATTGGTTGAATAGAAAATGGAGGGAAACTGAATTGTTCCCTTTTGCTTTTTGGAAGAAGCATTTCTCCCTCATTGGTAGTGGAAAGAAAAGTCCTTGTACTTAAAATAGAAGCATTCCTTCTAGTTGTTAAAGGGTTGAGAAGAAGGCAAGCCTCGCGCCGTTGTTGTCGCTCGCTCGGCTTCGGCTTAGGCATCTGATTGATAATCTTTTTGGACCAAATGTATTTAATTTTTAATTATTTAATTAGTAATTAATTATCCAAATCATGACCCGGTTAGTGACCCGGATCCGCACGTCTTACCCATTTTTCTTTCTCAGATTTATTTAAATATTCCCGCCATCTGTTAGAACACAGCTTTTCTGAAAGGATGCAAACCTTTCTGGACCAACACTTCCATGGCTATATATTCTTGTTGATCTTCAGAATATTCCTTACGAATTTTCTGATCTTCTCCTCTCTTCTTCTTTTTCTTGCACAATAATAAATTCTCGTGTGATTTACGGCATTCAAGTGGTTCACTGTCGCTGGAGTTTGCAGTACCGCTACAAGGGTGAGTAAATCGTTCTATTCTGGGAGGATATATTTGTCACGACCCAACCCCGTAGGCCGTGACTAGTACCCGATCTGGGCACCCAAACACATATATCCAATGCTATCTCAACTGTTATCAAACACATTCAAGTATAAAGCAGAAGCCGTCAAGGCTATATTTCAAATTTAGATAATTTCCAGAAAGATTTTGGCAGAGTTTCCTTTGTTTTACAGACTATCCAAAATAACCCTGCGCACAGAAAATACCAACAAAGGCCACACCGGCCAACAAAGCAACATATAAACGTATGCGGACCGGCCGCCGCGGCGAATGGGGTCGCCCCAACACAATATATACACACATCCGTACAGAAAGACCCTAACCCACAAACATATCTACAGGCCTCTAACAGACATACAGAGTCATATGACGGGACAGGGCCCCGCCGTACCCGGAGTTGCCATACATACAGAATATACAGAAGACAGAAGATATATACCAAAAGTACACGCTCCGGATCAAAGGAGCTCTCCAAAATAGCAGAATCTGAGCCCTAGACTGGCGGCGTGTCTCCAAGTGCGTCTGTACCTGCGGGCATGTAGCGCAGCCCCCTAAGAACCGGGGGTCAGTACGAAAAATGTACCAAGTATGTAAAGCAGAAACATAACAAACATAATCATAGTCTGAACCGGAAGTACAAAAATATAGCAAACGGAATCGTAATCCAACGAACAGACAGAGATATACCGGACAAAGTCGTAGTTCAGGCAGACAGACGGAAGGATACCGGACAGAATCATAATCCATACGGACAGACAGAATCAGAATCCAATCAGACAGACAGAATCAGAATCCAATCAGACAGACAGAATCATATTAGGGCACAAGAACGTGGTCGCCACTCCTGCCTTTGGCGCCACAACATATCATATTTCAGAAGATTTCACACCTTCGAACATCTCCGTCACATAACACATCATATCATAACCACGGTAACCCCGGGGACAGATCACACGCCGGGAAACCGGACACATCATACTTCGTAACATATACACGGTAATCGGGGCGACATATACCACAGTACCTCGGAACCGGACACATCATACTTCGAAATTCATACGTGGGACCCGGCCCCCGACAAGGGACTCGGCGGCCCATCCGCACGATATAAACCGGCCCGGGATCCGGTGAAAGGAATCATAGCACATGCACGAACTGATTAATGAGAAACCATATACATACGGATCATTATACAGACCCAATCAAACTGAAGTAGGCCAAATGGCGAGTCAAATCAGAGTATTCGGATAGCATTCATAATATGCGCCTATATCCTACTTGGGAAGGCACGACAGATTATTATCAGAATCAGATTCTCAGATGTTCAGAAGTCATTTTGTAAGAATTGCATAAAAATAGTCATATCATAACCAAAATAATAGTTCAGATGTTTTCTGAGAAAATCGGACAAAACGGAAGTGTTTAAAGTTATACAGAAGATATCGGGCCTTGTGGGCCCGCCTCGGACCAACTCGAGGCAACATATGTAAATTACGGATAATAGACCTTATGAGGTCATCCATAATCGTTTGGAAGTGTTCCGACTCCGTTTAGGGAATTTTCGTACAAAAGTTCGCTTTAAAGGCAACTTGTAAGAAAATGGTTTCAATTGTACTGAAGGAATTGGAGCGGTTTTCCGTCTCGAATTCCGAGGAACGGAGTCGTACTTAAGGCTCGCGGCCGAGCCTATTATGTTCAGAACATGCCTAAGAAGGAAGGGGTAGGCTTTACATACCTCGATAGCGCCTTACGCTCGCTTGGCGTCGATTCCAATTTCGTCCAAAATCTACAAATGGTCAAGTTTACCAATTGTCAATTCAAGCCTTTAGGATTCCATACTTAATCACATAATTGCCTACCGAAATTTCGGCAGCATTTCCCCTATATATATAGCATCCCCGAGACTTAGCTCGGCTTAATATATCAACACAGCAACCCAACAATTCAACAACAACATCGATAACAACATCAAATATCACAAAACACATAATATGGCATAACTAGCCATCTTTCCGACTTAACATAACATCTTTCATTCCGACCTTACACTTCCAAACCAATCTTACCATTTTCATATTCATCACTTATCAAGATCACTACAACATAATTCGGAGGCATATCATATCGTTTTCACCAAATATACATAAAGTATACACAATATACATGTCTCCTACCAAAGGCATAATTCACCCACAACTTCCAATCTTTTAGCAAACATATTCATGACATATTTCTATCTTCCAACTTCATCAATGATAATCATAATTTGCATCTTCCTACTTTCATTTCCACATTTACATAAGTTACAATAAATTTGCATAATTTCTTATAACAACATAGCAACCATTTTTCCATGACAACAAGAACCATTATTCATCCATTCATTTCACAATAACACAATTAACATACTAACGGAATTTAATTCATATTCCATCCTACACATAGCACCACACGGCCATACCTTATAATTTTCAACTTTCACTAATTCATTCAACCTTCATTTCTAATACAAATTCCACCATAACCACAACTAGATTCCAACATGAATTCAAGTCATCATAAACATACAACATGTACATACATACGGCCAAACTTCCACATTATTTTTATCATGAATTTCTTCCTTTTTAGCTTTACTACAACATCTCCAAACCATGCATAACACATAAAACAAGATTCAAACTCACCTTTCTTCTTCACTTCTTAACTTGACCCAAGTTGGTAGCTAGAGAAAACGAACCACCGATCGTCCGAAACAACGACTCCACGTTACTTAGCACCCTTGAATTAGTAAGTTTACTTGAAGAATCAATTTTTTTTATGGCTAAATCTTGGTCTTGAATTTTCAAGAGAGGGCCGAATGGTCCCTTATGTTTGTTCTTGTTTTTGCTTTGTTCTTTCTCCTTGTTTCTTGAAAGCTCTAAAGGATAAGGCTCATTATATAATATGCTCCCTTATTTGTAATTATCACATGGAAATTTAATTAATTCCATGGACTTGGGCCCTTGTTTGGCCGGTTGGGCTCCCTTTGTTGGGCCTCATTTCTCTTATATTTTTTTGAGTCCAATCGGTTACATTTTGTAATTCATGAAGCAAATCTTCAAAATTTCAATTTTGCCCTTGGCCTCCTTTCGTTATTCCACACCAATATATTCATAGCCGACACATTCATACCAAGTAAGGTCCCAATATGGCCTTATTCATTACAAGTCAAATTATCTCAATTTTTTTTCGAACATGCAAAAATGCCGGATGTAACAATATTCCAACACCTCGGGACATTGAGGGCAATAATTTCCTTAAAGAAACACTATGAATTCAGTGGGCTCGATTTAATTCCTACATATTTTTTAGATACTATTCTTCTAAATTTCCAGATTCTGATTTTCTATTTTCTCAAGTTTTTCAGTTTCTGTTTAAGTACATTTTCAAATACAAGTTTAATAACACCTTTCACTTCATGAGCAGGATACCATCTCTTTAGGAGAAGGCGAGAAACAACTACATCCACTTCACCAGACCCTCAAAAGCAACCGTCAATACTCAAGTAGTTAAGAGTATGAACCCTTCAAATCAAGTAGAAAGCCTTCGCCTGATCGATCTTGTAACTTGTAAGATCAACTATTTCAAAGAGGTTAATCTGATATGAAGTTGTCGGAATCGGGACAAATCATTTGCTTTATCGTTTTTTTTTTTTTAGGTAGTCTCGGTAAGTTGGTTGGCCCCCTACTCTCAATTACCAGAGATGGCATTGACCAGCTTTGCGATATAAATGGACACGAAGAAGAAGGTAGGCAATAGAAAAAGTAACAGAAAAGAGCAAAGATTACCGACCGCAGAGGCAGTGGTGGTGCCAGAAATTTGGCGAAGGCTGTACAATTTTACTTATGTTAAGGGTATGCAAAATCTATATATAATATAAAGCTAGGTAGAGGTGTTCACAATTTGGTTAAAAACCGATTCAAACCGAAAACTGAATCAAACCGATTACGTAAATCGATATTTATTTGGGTTAGGTTTGGTTTGGTTTTATATTTTTAAAAACTAGTAATATTTGATTTGGTTTTTATTTTACTAAAAGCAAATCGAAGAAAAAACCGAACCGAACCGATAAATTTTATACATAATATTTATAATTATATATATGCAATATTTTAAATTTTATAAATAATTTTAAATAATTTGTATTCTCTTTAAGCAAAATGTTATTTATCTCTAATAGGCTAATGAACTTTATACCTTAAGCCCGTTATTAGAAAGAAATCCATGAATTCAAAGAAACAACTATGAGATTTTCCTAGATTTATTTTTAGTATTTCCTATAAACTGTATTGACTTAATTAAAAATTATAAATCTTAAGACATTTTCTCCATAATCCAAAAAAACTATAGCTTCCACAATAAAAGGGTAGTAATGAATTATAAGTTGGAAAATGATAGAAAATTCTCTCTTAATTGTAGGAAAAAAACATGAAAGAGAGAAATACCGTTAGTTTTCTTAAAAACCGAAAAACTGATCCAAACCGAACCAAACCAACGGATATGTACTGTATTTGGTTTGGTTTTAATAATTTTAAAAATCGATTAGATTGGTAAGGTTTTGGTTTTAACTCAAAACCGACCCATGAACACCCCTAAAGCTAGGCATAGACAAGGTGATGTGACACTTCGCTATGGCCTCCATTGAAATTTATCTTTTTTCTCAATTTTTCTTAATTTTTCCTACTTATAATATATTAGAAAACCTAAAAATATTTGGTAATTACATTAGCTTAATCAGTCATAACTTTGTCAATTAGAAAACCCAAAAGTCATTATCATTAATTCAGTGATTTAGTGATAATTTATTATGCAATAAAACTGCAATATTAATGTAGAAATATTTATGGCTGTAAGGTCTCCTCTTCTTGCCCCTCCCGTTCTACTTGCAGCAGTCTTTCACTTCCAAATTGTTCATCCGGTGAAAAGACTTTCGGTGGATGTAGATAATATTATGGCCTATGGGCGTACTTTTTTGGGTAGTTTCAAAATGTATCAATTCTGTTAAATTTTGGTGCTATTGCAAATTTTAGATTGTTGTATTCTTTTTTTTTCCTTTAATCAGATCTTTTTTCAACACAATATGTAAAGATTACAAACTTCATACATGCATGCAACTCAAAGAGAGAGTATGTCACAAAGAGTAGACTTTTGGAGGTGCTTAAAATTCCAAGAATGAAGGCAAAACGTTTGATGACCTATATTTTTAGTTTAATCATCCAGTCATTGACACTATTATTTTTGAAGTTGTATAAATAAACATGTTCTTATAGGCTGACCAAGAAGACTGTTTCATTTTTTCTTTCTTGAGCAGGAAATGAGGTATTTGGCCCTTTAATTTTTTATATGAGGTGTTTGATGCACACATTATGTAATTCTACATAAAGTGAATATGGGGATTTGCTTTTAGAAAGAACCTTAACTACGTTAGTTAAACGTGTTATGTTAAAAAAAAATAAAAAAATATTCCTTTAATCTTTTAGTTATGCTGGAAAACTAATGACCTTTCGACATTTGATGAATTTTTGTTAGAGGAATTTTATATCATAAGAACTTGATAAGAATTCCAACCAATGTAAACTTTAGTATGTTGTCCCAATAAAAGTGGTTAACAAAACGTGTGAAGCTTCCACTGCTGATTGTGATCCATATATTGTACATAGTAAATTTGGTTTCATTTTCTTCTAAGATTGGATTGCGTGTTATTTGTAGGATAAGAAAGTACTTTTTTTTTTCTCTTTTGCTGATAGGATACAAATATTCATCGCGAGTGTTCTGAATTGAAGCATTTTTTTCTTTTTGTAACTTTTGATTCTACTAAAAATGAGAGAAAGAAGAAAAAAAAATTACTATAAAAGAAGTAACGAGAGAAAAGAGGACGAAAAAAGAAAGATCAAACAAAATGTAGAGGACTTAGGAGAAGTAATTGTTATTTATGTTCTTTTAGATCATCTATTGCAATTTTTTCTCTCATTTTGTCCAAAAAGTTAGTCCTTCCATTTCAATTTATATGGAAAAGTTTGAAGTATTAGGGTATCAAAATACTTAATTTTCAATATGAATTTGAGCAAAGATTTATCATAACTGTTAAAACGAAATTGAAATATTGCAAACTACATGAGAAGCACTCAAGCCAATATAGCTAATGATTTAAAATATTTTTTAAAGAAATTGCAATTACAAAAATTATTTGACTCCCAAAAAAGGAGAAAGAAAGAAGCAGAAAGAACCAAGGATAAATTGAAAGTAATTAATGTGACTTTTCTAGAATATAACTTATTTAGGGGATGAAGAATGTGAGTTGGAGATTGATGAATAGAAAAGAGAAGTCAATGAAGAAAAGAAAAAAAAATTGAAAGATGAGAAAAAGTGATTGAATAGATGTACACCGCAATTACATAATTAAGAAAAACAAAATTTATTACTCTATCTAATTCGAATATGTAATGTGACTTAAAGAATCATGTATTAACCGATCCCCTCACATGCACATAAATCATATATTTACACATGCATACATACATTCACATCAAACCGATGCAACTTATTCTAACTATATATATATATATATATATATATATATATATAATTTGGTACGAAGAAGTTTTCATCTAAGAGATATTTTTCTTTAATTTAAAAAAATGGATAAAAATACAGTTCAATCAAAATCTAATTCTAATTAAAATCCTAATTTCTGTGATTTTATAAATATGTATATGTTTTATATGCATATACTAAATGAAGAATTTTATCTCATATATGATCTATGCTTGATTATTGATTAAAACAAAAAGAAGGTAAATGCGAAAAGGATGTATGAAAACTGATAAATTCTTGGCCTTTATTTACTATAATAATATGGATGTTTGGACTTTGGAATATGAACAAACCTACATAAAGGAGAGGAAATAAATCACTCATTTAGTAATTATTTAAAGCGCCCATAAGTAACCATACGTACCGGAAAGAAGCGAGAAAATATACCTCCATTTAGAGGTTAATTAAAGCAACCATTTAGATGTTACTTAAAAGTGCTATTAAAATCTAATTTTGAAGAAATGTTTCAGTATGAATATGATAGATGTATACAAAACCAACATTGGGATGCAATAATTGATAAAATTGTAGGAATACAAGGAAAAAATAGAGAAAAATCCTAATTTTGAGGAAAAAAATGTAATTATTGGTCATAAAAAGGCGTCACATTCATATGTAATTGTCAATGTCTTCACTTTCACTTCAAAATAAATGATAATTCTCCTAAAATTTTAATGGAACTTATTTTGTGAGGTTTTCTTAATGTTATTATCTTCTTTTGTCCAAAGTGATTCTTTTTTTTTTTAATAATATTTGGATATTTATAAAAAAAAAATTGGCCAAAGTCATAGACAGCCCCCTAAATTTGTCCACATATTCCTCATGGCCACCTAAACTGATGCTTGTTCCGATTGAACACCTAAACCCCTCCGAATTTGTACCATTTAGACAGTTTTTTTTACAATCAGCAAAAAATATAAAATGTGTGTATTACACTCGTGGTGACGTGGCAAAATTACCAATTAAAAAATGACATGTGGCAGAGGGGTTAAAAATTATTAAAAAAAGAACTTAAGTAAAAAAAAAATATATTGTAAACTTAAACGGTTAGCCAGCCGCCACCACCTCCATCCGATCACCACCTCCATCTGACCGCCGCCCAACCACAAAAAAAAACACCCATTACTTTCCTTCACCCGTCATTGCCCATCCTTTCTCCACCACCGGTCTTCTTCCCCATCTCCATCTTTATCTTCTTCCTCTTTTCACAAAAATAAAACCACCATTTTTTCTCCACCCATAAATCACCATTAAACCACCCCGTTACCACCTCTGTCACACCACCGACATTCACACCACTATAAAATTCTTGCTAAATATAAGTTAATCAATGAAAGGTGAGAATGCACACTTAATAAAAAAAAAGAGTGGTAGTAGTGGTGAGCATTTTTCGGGTGAACAAGATGGTGATGGTGCTTTTCAGATATAAAAAAGATAAAGAAAATGGTAATCAAAAGAAACACCTAATTTACAAATTATTTTTATTTAAAGAATCAAAGAAAACAAAAACAAAAGAACAAAAAATAAAACTGAAGAAGACAAAGTGGAGAAGACGAAGAGGTGGGGGGAGGTGACTGACGCAAGGGTTAAACGCATAGGCCAATTTTTTTATTTTTTTTTAAATTTAATCAAAGTCATATTTTTTTAAAAGAGGTAAGTTTTTAACCCCCAAAAAAAAACAATTTAATATTTAAGAGTAGGTCAGGCGCCCAAGGAAAGTGTGCTTCACTTTTTTTGCCACATCAGCAAAAAGTATTTATGTGGTACAAATTCGGAGGGGTTTAGGTGTTCAATCGGAACAAACATCAGTTTAGGTGGCCATGAGGAATATGTGAACAAGTTTAGGGGGCTGTGTATGACTTTGGCCTAAAAATTTAGTTGGTAAATCCAATGACGTTTTTAATGATCTGGACAAGTTCACTAGTTAAATATATACTCGTAATAGCTAACATTTAACCTATGTATATCATGTAATTTTCGGGTGAAGGGTGTGCACAAGACAACCCTTCACCTAAGGTGGCTCTACCCATGCCCAGAGCCGAGTATGCTATTGACTCAACCACAATGAAGGTAGTTGCATACTCTCAAACACTAATCAGACTAAAATCCTTTCATTTGGATTTTGGATACCTTATTTATGCAGTAACGAAAACAAGTAAGATGGACAAAAAGTCCATTTATATTTAAAGTAACATAACATGAGAAAGCAAGTAAAGCTGGCTAAGATTCCATTTGAAGTAACGTAAGAGGATTCGATGTTGCACTAATGTTCCACTCTGATTTAGATTCAGAGTTAGAAAATAAAAATATGTATAATTGTTTCAGATGAAATACTTGGAATCATTCTACCACATCTACTAAGTAGGCATTTGGACATGCGATTTCATCTCTGATGAAATCTCAAATCATCCAAAAAGGCATGATTTGGATTTAAAATCATGATTTCAAAAAATATAAATATAAATTTTTAACCCATACGTTTATATTTTGTAAAAAAAAACTCATAAGTTGGTAGGTATATTTAACAATCATGTTTACCAATCATAAGTTAGTAGATATATTGTTCGTACCATGTGGGAGGATTATATTAAAGAGTAATTACATTACTATTCATGTTAAATTTTCTTTTTTATTGAACTAAAGTTTAATCAATTGATGCTATATTTTTTAGAAAGGTCTTCTAGTAGCGTATTAATTTTATTATGAACTATGATTTACTCCTTTCGTAAGATTGTATAAGAATTGAATTTTGTTTTTATGATTTTCACAACTTGTGCGATTTATATGATTATAAAAAAAACTGCAACTTAAACAATCCAAATTGCATATCTAAACATGACTTCATCTTCATCTCATGTAGCCTCTGGCATACGGTTTGCTAATCTAAGCCATCAAAATATTGCTTTCTTCCTTAGAATTTGAAACTAGCAATTTAAGTATTCTTGGGGAATGATTGCAGTATGAACAAAAGGTATCCAATCTAATTTGTTATCATGACGAGTTGACAGTCTAGCATTCCCCTCTCATAAACATAAGATTAAAACCTAGTACTATAATACCCCTACTATATCCTTTAATAGAAGTTGAATGTATAGAATGCTGCAACTGCACAAGTAATCCCCAATTTACCAATAACTTAAATACTCACGATCGCTTCGCCCTCCGCCTTCCAAAGAAATCTAAGAGAGAGGAAAAAGGGCAATAAAGGGGAAGATAGATATGGACATAAGCAACCTATGCCCAGGTTTTACTTTTAATTCACACACAAATACATATTTGTTCATAAACATCAAAAAAAACATCAAGCTCGTGGTATGAAGTTTAAGCTACACTAAAGGAACACTGAACTTATAATAACTGGTGCTTCGTGTCTATATATGAATAGAGTTCAAAGTATGCAGACTGATATCACTGTAGTGTGTTCTCCAGTACTTTGCTACTCGGACTACTCTCTGTGCTCCTAGCTTCCTGCTTCTGCAGATGGCATCAAAATCAGGGATCAGTTGAGGAGTAATATTCAATATGTATAATTAAGCCCGTAAACCATAATGGAAATGCTAATGGGTGACTATTACTGACATCTCAGACTTGTTTGTCAACATCGTAGTGTTTCCCTTGCCAAACCTTCAAATAGTAGTTAAAAAACTTGAAAAGCCCCACAAGCGGGGTGATAAGCAATACCCTTGTCCACATGCAATTAGCAACTTGATTGGAAGCCCCCAAAAGGAAAGCAAAAAGGATTTAAATTCTAATAAATTCTTTCACCACAAATAACAGGCTGACCGAACCGACATAGCATAGGCTTCCAGGTAAATAAGAATATACGATTATGAAGATATAAGAGTAGCAAATTAGAGGCCTAGGCAGGAGTAAAGCATCAATGAAAGACATAGAACAAAGAGTGAATAGGTTAGGAAAAACCCTAGAACTATCACCACCAACCCCCCCCCCCCCCCGGCGAACTATTTGCAAAATGTTTGGGATAAACTCTTTAAGAAAATCTTTAAAATGTTTCCACCTAGCAGTCTGGCACAATGAGTTCATTGTAGTTCAGGGGGGGTTTTGCGAGCACCCACTAGTTTAGGTATGAAACTAGCAAAATGGTGGACAGTATAAGGGGTTTAACCAATTCGCTCAAGAACAAAAGACAAGAGGGTTACTTTAGTGATGAAATATAATATCATGCTTACACTGTAATCTAAGCTTTGAGCTGCTTAAGAATCTGAGGGTGGTTGTTGCTGCTGGGGCCAAATTGGCTGAGCCATATATGGACGGGGCTGCTGGGCATAAAGTGCTTGATCAACAGGCTTTCCCATGTACATCCCTGAAGCTCCAACCGGTGGAGCAGACTGCGGTGGCATCCCGTAATAGAATGGTAGACCCTCAGTGGGGCCTCCAACAGGAAGCGTTCCTCTAGGAATTGATGCAAGCACCTCATCTTTCAAGTCCTCCCTTGGTACAATGTCAACTAAGAAATCAAAGATATCAGTCCTTGTTATGGCTGCAGCGATATCGTTTTTCTGTAACGTCCTCCTTTTGTTCTCCTCAGTGTGGTTCCATGCACGCAGTGTCAATTCAAGTATGAACATCTCACAGGCACGAGCAAATACAACTGGTGCTTCTGCAGATATCATCCTAACATCTTCATCGGCTTTCATGATTTTCTTGATCCTTGCCAATGGCAGGCTATGATTCTTGAAATCAGAAACATGCTCGATTTCTTGATATTGATTTGCCCAGAAAGATTGGAGTTGTTGCTGCAATTGTTGCTGCTGCTGCTGATGAATGTGCTGATAAGCGAGCTGATGTTGGGCCATCTGGGCTGACGAAGCAGAAAGACCAGCTGCTTGAGGAGATTGCATTGCACCAGCTGAAACTGCTGCAGGAGTGGGCCCTGCCATTTGGTTAGCTTGGTATGGAGCACCATATATCGGAGCTGAGCTACCTGGAGGCTGTCCATTTCCATGATGATCCATTTTGAGTAAGTCTCCCTTTTAGAGAATTCAACACTACCTTAGACTGTGAGCAACGTAGAAACAACAATTTTTAGATTCTAAATGTCGTCTCTCAACTATTAGAAACTGTACAAAAAAACCAGTCATTCAGTTTTATCATGTTGATGGAAGCCCTGACTAATCATGTTACTTGTGAGCTCATAGTCTCATTATGTTGTCTACGTAATGAGACTATATAATAGTATCCACTTTCCTATTGGCTATGATCGCTTCCTCTACACCTTCTATACTGAGGATGGATATCAATCACATGGCGATAATATATATTCATGCATTTGGAAGAAAACTTCAGATGCCTAGTAATAAAGCCGCTATTAAAACGGACCATAGAAATCAATAGATATATGCAGGGTATCCATGGAAAAGTATCTCAACCAAATAACAGAAAGAAATAAGTCAACTAATCCATCATTACTGGTATGCAGATTTCAGAACAAGTAATCTGATCCAGTGAATCTCTGCATGTGGAATATTACAATGTAAAAAGTGTATATGGCTAAGAAGGAAATCGGAGAAGTGTAAAAGGAATAAAGTCATTAAGCGATCATGACACAGATCACATCATTGAAGAGAAGATCTTAGCAAGCAACTGATAGTAATGAACATTAGATCACTCTCATGGTGCAAAGAAGTAGCAGGCTCTACAGCCCTAGGAAAGAACAAATTAATGATATGATCACACCTAAAAGAGCTACTGGAAAAGTTTAACACAAACTTCCAGAAGCTACAGACCAGTTAACTTCAGCCAGAGTTAACAGAGTCATCATTTCAAAGTATCTAATTATCCCAATCTTGTTTGAAGTAATAAGAAAACCTCTTCCCAACTTAGGCACGTGGTGAGCACGCATCAATTCTCACAAAATTTTGCATACACTCCGGATAATTAGCTATTTTGTTACTTTTGCCTAATCCAAGTCCAACTTAACTAGTTACCAAAAAAAAAAAAAAGGAGAGAGATCCCAACTAAACTCCATATATGGAAGTATAATAGACACCACTTTCATATAGAGAACGTGTCTATCATGCATCATTTTTGGAATATTTCAGACAGTTTGAGATAACCCCACAAATTTGTCGTTTTCAGGAATTCCAAATTCCAAATCCCAATTCCTCCTTATTCGGTAAACGTGTAACTAAATGTTCTACAATTGGAGAACTCGTTATTCTGTTATTATCACGGAATCCAAGTACCGACAGGAATAATCCAAAACCTTTTTAATTTTGAGCTCAATCCGAATCCAGATGGGAATTAAGTCGATATAACAAGCACAAAGACAATCATAGGATATAAAATGCTTTCCACAATTGAAACAACACTAACAATTGAATTCATTCCATGAATAAAACATTAATCTTAACACAGTCTTAAAAGCATTTGCAAGTCCCTAGCCATTCATACATGGAAACAGCAACAGAAGCATCTCTATCAAGACAGTTTAACAAAAAAAGCTACGATATTATGCATCTGCAAAAAACCTCTGAATTGAATTTCAGCTCTAAACACCATTAAGAAAAACAAACACCATTAAGAAAAACATACATACATACATGCATGCGCCTAGATGCACTATACAAGAACGTTAGAACAACCCCAAACCTCAATCAACAAGCAAAAGAAACCATATGCATGCATAAACTTATGTGTTTTTAAGCACAGAACAAGACCACTACACAAATACTTAAGACTCAACCAAACACACCCAAAAAAAAACACCCACAAAGTAAAGGGCGAATAGGAGAGCAACACATAATACCTCCCCACCGATTGAAGCTCCAAATTCTGGCTTCTCCCAACAATCAAATTACCTAGCATCAAGGGAAAAATAATCAGCAAACAAGCTATAATCTTGAAACAAATTCGAACTTGAAAACCAGAGGGATTAAAAAAGAAAAAAAAAACAATCATACACCTCCATCTAATCAAATGAAACTGCCCAAAACTAACAAAAGACCAAAAAAACAAAACAAAAATTGAAAATATGGGAAGATACAAAATTGAACCTGAAAAATTGGAACTTGGATTCCAACCAAAAAACCTCACAAAAAATCAGGCACAAAACTCCATCTAATCAAACAAAAATTGAAAATATGGAAAGATACAAAATTGAACCTGAAAAATTGAAACTTGGATTCCAACCAAAAAAAAAAAATCACTAAAAATCAGGCATAAATCTCCAACTAACCAAACAAAAATTAAAAAAAAAATAAGAAGCAAGATTCATGTAAAAATGGAAACATGCAGATGGAAAATTAAAGATGAAAAAACTGAAATTAAAATTGATAATAAAATTCAGCAACCAACCCATCACCACAAAAACCCCACTAAGAATCAACCATAAATCTCCATTCTAACCCAATTAAAACCACCAAAAAGATAACAACAAAGAAAAAAGATCAAAACTTTCAATATGAAAATCAAAGAAAAACCCACTAACTAACTACAAATATCCATTTTAATGAGACACCCACCAAAAAAGAAAGATGCAAAATTGGACCAGTATTTGTAAAAATATAAACATAAAGATAAAAAATTGAACCTGAAAGATTGGAAATTTGTGTGCTTTTAGAGAGAGAGAGTTAGCTAGGGTTGAATGAAAGAGGTAGATGATTGATTCCAAATGCAGGTGTAAAGCTAATAAATGCTAAAACACAACACTTGCTTAAATATTGTACTACTGAACAAAATTTAGGTACAACTTTATTTGTTTATTTTTGCCTGTAATTGGATTATCAAATTATTTTACTATTTCACCGTGTCTTTTATACTGCTTTAAATTGTTTGTTCTTAGTGTTAGTGCTATTTGATTGCTTCTTTTACTATGCTATTTATCATATTATTTTGCTGATATTACTGTTTATTATTCCTAATGCTTTTTCATCTCTCTTTGAGTCAAGACTCTATCGAAAATAGTCTCTCCACCCGTCAAAAGGTTGAGGAAAGGTCTACGTACAATCTACCCTCCCAAACCCTATTTGGTGGGATTATACTGGATATATTATTATTGTTGTTTATTTGTTTATTTACTGTGTACTCCTTCCGTTCACTTTTACTTGTCCATTGCATTGCACTGAAATTAAATTTTTATTTTTATTTGTCCACTTTAGCATATAAAAAAAAAGACAAAACTTTTTATATTCTATCCTGAACATTAATTACTCATTTTTAAATTATTTTTTTAAGTATATTAAGATTACTCACCAATTAATATGAATATTTTGGTAAAATAGATATTTCAGTTATTAATTTTTAAACTCGTGTAAAGGTTAAAAAGACTGAAGTATATGTATATGTAAACTGTAAAGAACCACTAAATAAAGCACGAGTTTTTTATGGTCTCTTGGCTAGAAACTCTCCAGGCCCCTCTAATTTGGAAACTTTATTGTCATCATGCTTACGCTAAAAAGGTTTTAAGAATTTCAAGAAAAGAAAACCCTACTTTTCTCTTCTTTATTTTTCTCTCTCTTTTCCATTGGCGTGGTGATAGAAATCAAATATTTTTCACTTTATTTAGAATTTTTAAAGTTAGAACTGTGTTTGGTCATAATTTTTGCAAAAACTATTTGGTTATTTAAATGTACTAAAGTGAAAAGAAAAAAGAAATGAAAACAAGGTTTTAGGTGTTTTCAAAAATTTAATTACAACTTCAAGTTGTATTTGAAATTTTCGTGACCAAAAGATGATTTTTAAATAAAGTGAAAAAAAAATCTGAAAAAAAAATAATTTGGTGAAGTTTTTCAAGTTTTGAAAATTTGTTTGGCCATAATTTTTCAAAACATATTTCACTTTTTATTTTGAAAAACGTGAAACATTACTTATATGCCTAAGTTCTAAAAATTATCAAAAATACTCAACCATACAAAACATATATAATTGCTAATCCCAAATTATGCAGAAGATGATATTGTAATAACACACTTACTAGCTATTACAATTCAAATTTCAATACAAAGATCCATCCGTGCAAGAAAAAAAAAACAACGCTAATAATCAGATATTCTTTAATATAATCTTCCCACATTGTATGAACAATCTTCACTTTATTGAAGAGATTGCTTTAATTATGGAAACATAATAGATATGACTTTAATAAAAGAACATGGTAGATAGAATTAGTTGGATCATAAATAGATTTTTTTTTATATATATAAAATGCAAAAGTTTGGGGTAGTTTTTTTAAAAATTTGAAAAGGCCAAAACATAGATCTTGGCCCAGAAACAGGTTTGAGCTAGAATTTGAGAATTTGAAGATCTATTTTCAAAATCTATCAAAATTTTATGACCAAACAAATATTTAAAAACAAATCTTTAAAATATGCTCCCAAAATATATGGCCACACGGGAGCTAACAAAATGAAAACCCACTTTTGCTTTCTTCATGGCAAAGTGACAAAATCCTTTTTTGTTGTGTTGTTTTTCTGTTTTCCTCTTTTCTTTTCTTGATTTGGTTTGGTTGGAGATTCATCACCCTTGTTTTTATCAAACTTAAAAAAAAAAGGAAGAAAAATAGAAAACGTAATTGTATAGTAATTTTAATTCAAGTTTAATGAATATACATTTAAACACATAAGCATTATGATGGAGAAAAATACTCAAAAAAGACTAAGAGTTAGGGAAATTTTTATGTTTATTTGACGATCTTAAGCTTTTGATAAAGACATTAATTATAAGAATTTTAAAATTATGCTCATACAACGCAATTAAGTGAAAGTATATTGATTAGGGTTGTACAAAGAAAACCGACAAATCGTACCAAATCGGTAATTTGAGTCAAATCGGAAAAAAAAACCCGACTAGTGGTTTGGTATTGGAAAGAAAAACCCGATCATAATTGGTTTGGTATACCGAACCAAACCATCCCGACTTTAGATGTATACAATCTTTAAAAATATTTCATACATAAAAATATTTATCTATAATGTAATTTATAAATATTTCTTAAACATTTTCATAGTTTTTATATTTTAACATATTATTTCAAGTTTGGACTTAGAACTTTAGATGGTCCAATAAGTTTTATAGAAGTCACACCAAAACCAAATCAATAATAATGTTAACAAAAGAAATTCAATTATGACACTAGAAATAACAATAATGTTAGTTATCTGTTCTTTAGTTTTGCATTGGTTTAGACAATAAAATACATAACTTAATTTTATTTTTGTCTTTAAAAGTTAGTCATGTAATAAATACTTATTAGCCATACTTATTTTAGCATGGCTTAGTGCTTTTAGATTATGATCATTTTCATTATGGTTTATTAATTAGCAATATCTTTTATGCGATTTCATTATCTTTTTATATTTTAGTAGAATGTCATCACTCATCTCACACTTTGTGTTATTTTCTTAATAAACATCTTAATTAGATAATTGTATCTTACTAGGACTAAGAAAATATTTGAAGCACAAGTTATATGTTTTGTATGAAAACTTTATATTAAAAAAAAAACCTCAAAAAACCCCGAGAAAATCCGAAGTTAAGAAACCCGACTTTTGTTGGTTTGATTTGATTTAAAGATTTAATAATCCAACACAATTGATTTGATTTAGTATTTGAAAAATCCGAACCAACTCGGTCCATGTACACTCCTAATAGTGATGTTTAAGATTTTTTCCTTTCATTTTTTTTTTCACAATCTAAGAGTTGAAATTGAGACAGATTAATCTACTTTGGAATAATGGAACCTTTAATAATGTAAGGGGCCGGGAAGTGTTTTACACTTCCATCTGTTTCCAATTGATACGTAATTGATATATGAAGCCATTTTACTTCTCTGTATGTTGACCATTTGGTTTCCACTAGATATTGCTTTTTGCCAAACGAGCACTTCATAAAGATACAACGTGTGAAATTATCCAAACAAGATAAATTAGGCTTTTGTTGATATAAAGTCATAGGATATTTTAGGTTATCTGGTACTAGTCGAGGTTCTATCTTTTGTTGGCCGTGCTTTCACAGCAAAATAATTTGAAATGTTTTAAATAAAGAAAAAATCATAAGAATACTTCTGAACTTGAGCCAAATTTTCAATTACACAACTTTACGGGAATCTTATTATCCACTGAACTTCTTTAAAATGGAATATGTACAATCTTGAGATGCCACAACTACTGAGACGTGAATTGTACGCATTGTTTTAAAAGGCAGCGTCAGGACTCGCCTCGGGGTAGGGCAGTGGCAAAACGTCCTGGGGCCAACGTACGGGGCTTAGTTCCTATGAGGCTTACGCCCTAAGCGCCCAACCGTACGCCCTAAACACACCTAACGCCCAACGCCCAGGGCTCGCCTAACAGTTCTTACACAAATTATATTTTAAATTCCTTAATTAAAATCATTCACCCTCATAATTGTTTAACAAAATAATGATACTTAATAGTTTTTTATCTATAGAAATAGAAGATTGGGTGTAACTCATATAACAAGTCGTAGTATTGGATATTTACTATTTGAGAACGTCGTGAGGGTGAATATCACTTAATTTTTTTTAAAAAAAAACACATAGCGGAATTGTACATTTTCACTTGTCATTGGTCATAAGTCCTATGTATCAGAATTATCATATAATTTTTTTTTTTGTTCATGAAGAAGTTATGTTTTAATTGTAATATTGATAAATTTTATTGATTATTTGCTTATAGGGAGATAAAATGAATAGTATGATAGTAATAGTGTTTTAAGAAACTATGTTTTTTTCCGTGTTTGAAAGTTAAAATGTTAGAATTGATTTGAATTTCATAATAGATTTTATTTCATTGTATTGTTTATACTTGTAAAATTATGTTATATATAATTACAAGTTATAAGCGGTGTATAATGGATTGCTTTGATCATTTTTTTGTGAGGATCGCGCGCGCGCGCGCGCGCACACACACACACTATATATATATATATATATATATATATATATATATATATATATATATATATATATATATATATATATATACAGTTTTCTTTTATTTTTTTATGTGATTTTACCTATTTAAAAATATTTATTATAATTATATTATTTTAAGAAATACTAAAAATTAAATACCCATGGGGCTTACGCCCCGTGCCTCGAGGCTTACGCCTCGTCGAGGCGTATGTAAAACGTCCCGCCTTACGCCCCGCCTTTTAAAACAATGATTGTACGTGCCTAACACAGTACAATTTTATTTTCTTCTCCTTCTCTCTTCTTTCTTCTCCCACCATCAACTACCCGAATCATCACCTCATAATCGCTGTTAGAGAAATAACATACCCACTTTAAAGTTACATTTTCTAACCCAACACCCTACTTTTTTCTATATATTTTTTTTAATCTCTCTTCTTCAGGATAACCAAATTTTAATAGTCCACTTTAAACCCCTTTTCACAAGAAAATATAATTTCTAGACAATTAACAGTTAGTTCTTATTTGCTCAAACTTTAATGTCTTAATTGTATATTTACTTGAGATGAAAAAGCCTTGGGTTATTAAACGGTGTTAGATTTGAAGCTTTATTTGGATCTTTATATGAGATTAATATGTGTGCTTTTGATCAAAGCTTGTGCGCATTAGCTAGTTGGGGTGGGTCAAGAGCCATATATTTTAGCATATGAACTGAAATCATTTGAAAACCTAATATTTTCAAGACAAATATCATTTTTCAGTTGCGATCTGATTGTGAAAGTGGAAAAGGAGTAGATATTTTTCGTAATAGGGTAGTTATGAATTTTCACAGCTTAATTTTGTTGAGGGCAATGGTGGGTTCTAAACACAACAGTCAACAATTTTAATTTTCTTAATTAGTTTTAGGCTTAGTTTTTTTTTTCTCACTCACATGCGTCTAAGAGATTGAGCACACCTCTATGCCACATCATCAATTAAGAGGGTATTTATTCAGCTTTTAAAAAGTTTGGAGAGGTAATGAGACCCGCAAAATATAATTGTGTATATTAAAAATTCGAGACAAATTTAAGAATATTTTTTGTGTGTTTGGTTATGAAGGAACATGTTTTCCAAGAAAATGTTTCTAGGAAAATAAGTGGATTTTTTACTTATTTTATAGTGTTTGGTAAGTAAGCAAAAAAATATATTATACAAGAGCATTTATATGTAATCAAGCAAAATACTATGGGGGTTGAATGGCGCGGGGAACGGGGGTTCGTGAGTGGCGAGGTTGGGATGTCGTCAAGGCATGGGGGTTAGGGGTGTTGGGTGGGTGGAGAGGATACAATGAACTTGGAATGTCACTTGTGGAACTTGTTTTCCCTACTTTAAGTAATTTTCCTCATTTTTTAGAAATTTGTTTTCCTAGAGAAACTGTTTTTCAAAGCATTTTGACTAACCAAACATGTGAAAATTGAAAAATATTTTCTGAATAATGTTTTCCTCCATACCAAACACACCTTTTTTTTCAATTAAAAAAGCCCCAAAGCACGAGAGTCATGATGATTATACTAGTAAAAATGAAATCAAATTTTATAAAAGGTAATAAAGTCGATATAAACTTTAATCTTTTTTAATGATAATTTTGGGTACATAATCATGTTGCACAATTTACTAAACAAAGATGATGATGGTCAAGTGGTCTTTAGAAGTTTTATGTTATCTTAAGACTTCTTTACTCTATCTTTCTTGTCCTTCCTCTCAGGTTTTGAAGATAATTTATTGTTTATTTTCTTTTGTAAAAGACAAATACATATAAACCTACCCTAGCTATTACTATGGTTTATGAGCTTTAGCCGTCTTTGATTCCATTGCTTATTGTTTTGTCTAGTTCATACCATTTATCCTAGTGAAATGACATATAATGACCATTTTAATGCTGTAAAAATAACCCCTTATTGCTTAAGTATTATTGCCAACTGTCATAAGTTTTGCTCTGTGGAACAGACTATATACATAGGAGTTTGTTCATGAGTTAATTTGGTTTAACTTTTACTTAAATAGAAAAAGTAAATTTGTCAATTTGGTAAATATACAAATCAACCATATTATGTATATTAAATGGATCATTTATGTAGGCGTTTGACCATGAAAATCAAATATTTTTCACTTTATTTGGAATTTTGAAGTTGGAGTTGTAGATGGAGTTGTGTTTGGTTATAGTTTTTACAAATAATATTTGGTTATGTATTGAAGGTGAAAACAAGGTTTTAAGTGTTTTTCAAATTCCAAATACAACTTCAAATTGTATTTGGAATTTTCATTGTCAAACGATGATTGTCAAATAATGTGAAAAAAAATTCCGGAAAAAGATGAAAAATTCTCATGGCCATTTTTTTTACATGAAATAGAAATTCACACACACACATAGCTATGTAATTTTTTTTTTGTTGTTTTTTTTTTTGACATACAATTTAGCAATGAAAATTAATATTTTCAAGGTGGACTGTGGGGTTTAGTTATGACCTGAACTTTTATATTTATCTTAAAAAAGGAGAACAATTAGGAGGACATAGACCATAACCTCTGTACAAAAAGGAGTGTAACTAATTACTATTAGGTACTTAGCTAATTGATGGATTGGGAAACAACATCCCAATCAGAGTAGTAGTGGATTGAACTTCTCTTCATTTCCCTTCTTTCTATTTCCTTCAAGTTCTACCTTAGATTAGAGACACGTGGCACAAGTTAGAATTAATGACTAAGATTTAATTGACTAAAACAAGGCCCTAATCATAATTTATATAATTAATAACTTATCCATAAATATATTAAAATATTTGCTCTCTCTTCCTATTTTAATATTCCATCTTTTTTTCAATCATGACAACTCTTTAATAGTGATATTTTCCAGAATATAGACAACTCTTTCAGAAATATTCAGAAATATACAATTACCAATTGAATAATGGGGTCTATATTATGTGAATTAGTAAGCATCATAATTGAAAAAATGGAAAATATCACTAATTGAATAATGGGTCTATTAGGGGAAAAAAATTAAGTGGTAAAAAATAATCGGATAAAACAAAAAAGATATTTTACTGGGTAGGAAAAGTAAATAGGAAGAGAGAGAAAAATATTCTAATATATTTATAGATAAGTTATTAATTATGTAATCATGATTAGGACCTTGTTTTAGTCAATTAAATCTTAGTCATTAATTCTAATTCATGTCATGTGTCTCTAATCTAAGATAGAACTTGGGGAAAATGGAGAGAAGAGAAATGGAGAGGAGTTCAATCCAATAGTAGTCATCTATACAAAATGAGGCTATACGAATATAGTTAAAACAACTAAATGAGCATTATCAGCTAACAACTTGAGTTAACTATATTAGGCAGAGAACTAACAACTTCAAATTTGATGTGCACTTTGATCCTTTCTCCAAAATTAACAAGTTATAATTCGTATCCATGTTACCTTCTCTATAAAAATATGGACAAAAGAACAATTGAGCTTCTTCATTTTGTTGTTAATCGTGGTGATAACAACTTGAGATTCAAATTCAACAACCACAAAATAGTAGTCATATACATAATTCTAAACCTTGAACTAAGGCCTTAGCCTCTGTCATATGATTACTGCATATAGAAATCAACATAGGCCATAAGGACATTTCAAATGTGATCTCAATAATACCTCCACCTCGGGAGCTTCCTAGATTTCCTTTGCAACACACATCTAAGTTGAATTTAACACAACCAATATCAGTCAAATGATGATAAATCGTTAGCACCGCATTAAAATATTAGCATTTCTGGTTGTTTCACATTCACGGTAAGAATTACTACTTGACTACTTTAATTTCATCTGCTGTAGATATTTCTGCAAGACTTTTAGCTTCTCTTTGCTTACTGGTTTTAGGACTATTTTGTTAGTTGGTTCTTCTTTATTCATATCCCAGAAAATACATATGAAATTTTTAAAAAATAAAATGGCTATTAAAGCATCACATACTCTTTTTTTAGATTTATAATAACAGAATTCACATTGGAAAGACAAGTTAAAATTCACTTTATAGAAAAAAAGTATGTAACACAAAGTCGACTAGTGTTCCACCCCTACTTAAAAATTGTTTATAAACTACATTAATTATTTTAAATTTTAGTAATTGTATTTAAAGTTAAATGTAATGATAATTGGAGACTTGTGGTCTTACTTAAGTCCTCTTGCCCGGTGTTGCTGCTTCTTCTATTAATAGCTATCAGGTTCCTTTTCTCTTGTCTTAAGGCCACTTGACACTTAGTTTTAAGATGCCTTGTATTTCCACAATGATATTGCCTTTCATTTCATAAAAGAATATGTTTATCAACATTTTCTATAATACTAAACATAACCGGTAATGTGTAACTTCTTGGATCATTAGATTGTGAAAATCCAAACCACTATAATTATGATAGAAGTAATATATATATATATATATATATATCTAATGCAGGTAATACATAATATTTTTTTAAAGAATGAATAAACTTGTTTTAGTTGTTTCGAGACAAATCATTTTAACCTTAACTACAATTATTCTTCAATCTTTTCTATATAATTTTATGTTAGAAAACTGGTATTAGAATATGATATAAAGCCTAAAAGCTAGTTTTTTTCTTCTTCTTTTTTCACAGATTTTGGTAGCTTTATGCTACATTGGTTGTGTTGTTGCAAAAGATGAAGACACGCTTGATGGTTTAAAGCCAAATGGAAAACTCTCTGTTATGGCGGGGTGAGGGGTGGGGATAGTTATAATTTTATTTATTATAATTGTAATATTTTTGGAGGCGCGCCATAGGATTAGACGGTATGCCTCTGCGGAACCTATTTGGCGCGTAGTGAAGTTATTCCCTCGTGTACAGTATTCGGTACAAGAGGAAATTAACTTCACGGTCGGTACATGCTACATCTGTTTGAGTGAATTCAAACAGACTGAGTACGTACGAGTCCTATCCTGCAACCATGTGTATCATCATGACTGCCTACTCAAATGGATGACTAGGAACATGATGTGCCCAGAATGCCGTCGTGATTATAGTCATCATTTAGAGGCTTAAAATATACTCCCTTTGTCCCAATATATGACATACTTTTCTTTTTAGTCAGTCCAAAAAAGAATGACAGATTTCCTTCTTTGGCAATAATTTAACTTTAAACACTACTTTTTACGCTTAACGAGATGATCTATAGCCACATAAATATCTTTGGCTTGTTTTAGACCACAAGATTCAAAAGTTTTTCTTTATTTCTTAAACTCCATGCCCAGTCAAACTATATCATATAAATTGGGACGGAGGGAGTATAAGTTAACATACATATAGAGGGGACACGGTATGCACGTGTGACGCAGACAAAAGCTAGTTTTTATTAAATATAATTGATAGCATATTGGGATTTGGCTTTAGGTCACCAATTACATTGAGTCGAAACAGTATGCACATGGACACACGAGATGCACGCACGACGCAGACAAAAGTTAGTTTTTGTTACATTTAGTTCCCACGATCTAGGTTTTTTTTTTAGGCCCGGGATCGATCTGGTTTAGTATCAAGGTGATTCTTTTTCTTTTCCTATATATATGGGTCCGTGTAGATCCGATGAGCTCAACTTCCACTGAAAAAGAGAGGCTCGACCTCAACCTCAAATTCGAAGCCTGATGGGAGGTGCTGGTAAGGCCGGGACCGTGGTCGTCCGTCTCCGGTTTGCCGGCCGAACACTAACATATAGTTATAGTTGAAATGACTTTGACTTTGATGATAAATAATGGAGTACCAAAGCATCTATGGGTTGAAGCATTCACTACTGCAACGTATTTGCTCTCTCCTAGCAGCCTTGCCTTAACCGACTGTGCGGGTTGGTTGTCATACCTATCCCTTCATGTCTTTCCTCTTTGATTCATTCCTTGGCAGCTACCTTAACCCGAGGATCAAACTTACCATTTTTAGCCCTTAAGTGTTGGTGGGGGTTGCTTGAAAATAGAACTGCCCCAAAACAGAGTTTCTATTCAAATCCCTATTTCCCGGTGGTAGGAAGAACTGAAATAGGTTTCCTGAAGAAAAGAAGGGGCGGATGAGGGCACCGCACCCCCTCACGAGGTACTCATAGAAGAGGGCGGGGCATTTTCGGGGACTAGCCCGCTTCCCATTACTGGCAAAGAAAGAAAGGCAGGTTCAGGCGATTGATCAAAAAAAGATTTCCTTCCCTTTTTACATTGTATAATAGTATAATTAAGTGCATAAAAACCTGACACACCTATTATATAATGTGTATATATCATTTATGCACTTTGTAATAGTGCTAAACTTTTAATGTTTTTGAAAGATAACTGTGTATTCATTGTATAATAAGCTGTATGCTGGTTGTATAAATGTCATACTGAAATGCATTAATTATATACGGTGGAGGAATGGACACTGGCGTATGTACATTCATTGTATAAGAGAGGTATGTTCAATTACTTATAGAGTTTAAAATTTTCAACAGCAAAAGAACTAATTCAGAAAGCCTTTGTATGTAGTGTGAATTTTGCACCACTTTTATTTGTTTAAAAAAATATCTATGGTATTCATGATGATTGGTGAACGGTTTCCAGTGATACGACCCAGCCCAATAACTCACTTGACCAAACACCCATATCTCTCATCTCCCTAAATTGTCCTTAATCAACCAAATCAGAACCAAAAGGGCATTAACTTCACGGACGGTACATGCTACATTTGATTTCTATCATATCTTATTTCTTCATTTTATCTTATCTTAAGTTTGACATGACTTGCGTGAATTTCATGTTTGGCTGTGATATTGTGAGATGAAGCATTTTAATTCTGAAATGAAATTTCCTAATTTGCTTTAATGAGGATTAGCAGTCCATGTATCTCTGTTATTTAAAGTTGGGAGAGGATCACTGAATTTAATCCATTTTTTTTTTTTGTGCGGATTACCCTTCAAATGCATTGGTCTTTAATTTTTGGCCCTCAAATTGCTGGTCTTTAACTTTTGTCTTTCGCTTAAAAAAGTAGCCGAAAATAGCCTGAGGTTCTGGGTTCGAACCCCCGCTCAGTAAAAAAAAAAAAAGAAACAAAAAAAAAGGAATTTCGCAAGGCAAGGCTTTTCGCGAAACCTCTGCCTTAAGGCCTAACATTTGCCCAAAATTAGGCCTATTCGAGCAAAAGTTTGCCTTAAGGCACATCTCTGCCTTAAGGCTTAACTTTTGCCGAATAGGCCTAATTTTGGGCAAAGTTTTCCTTAAAGCAAACTTCTGCCTTAAGACCTGACTTTTGCCCGAATAGGCCTAATTTTACTACAAAACTTTACCTTATGGTTTTTTTTTTTTGACTGAGCCGAGGTTAGAAACCAGAACCTCGGGGGTATTAGGCGAAGGACAAAAATTAAAGACTAGCAATTTGAGGGACAAAAATTAAAGACCACCCCCAAATAAGGCCAATCGTGCAAATTGCCCAATTTAATCTTAAATTTGGGCCTGTATGTTAGAATTGTTGGAAGATAGTCAAATACAATGAGTCCTCGGGCCGTTTATTTGGGTTCAATTAGGTCATTTGCACTTTTTGGCCCTGTTTTGTGCTGCTTTTTAATTTTTGGCCCTCAAGACAAATAATTAATTAGCGGGACATAAGTTTTCGCATCATAATATCACACAAATTATGCCGCAACCTTTAAGAACTTATGCCCTTCTAGGCATAAATTCAATTTTGAAGGACAAAATTAAAGACGAACCCATTTGAAGGACCACCCGTGCAATTTCTTCAAACAAATAGGCTATTGGAACTGATAATTTCACTCTTTGAATCCCTAATTTGGAGTGTGTTTCAGCAGTAGTGGGAATAAGAGATACGAAGGAAAATGATGCTGACCAAATGAAAAGGGGTTATGTAAGGAGTCTGCAACTTAAATGACCCAAAAACTGTGATAATTAAAAAAAAAATACACAAATAAATTAGTACATAATGGGTGCGGATTATATAATAACTGAAAATGTGCAACTAGTACAAACAAAGTACATAAAAATAACAAATTAAATAGAAAATACATAAAAAAAAATACATAGAAATATTAAACTTAATAAGCAAAATACATAGAAATAATAAACAATAACAAGATAGCATAAATAATCTTCCAAAATTTCAGTTTTTCCTATGCCTCGCCTAGGCGTAAGCCCGAGGCACGGGGCGTAAGCCCCATGGGTACTTAATTTTTAATATTTTCTAAATTAATAAAATAAAAATATATTAAAATTATATAAATAAAAAAGAATTAGTATAAAAATGTACTTATTTATTATTAACATGCCAACTTATGCATGAACTATTAAAAAATCTTGAAAAAGTGAATGTAAAGATGCATTACACAATAACATGACTATGATGAAACATAATTAGAGTTGACACAACGATACTCTATCCTAATAATTCAAAGATAAAATTGACAATAATATAGAGTTATTATTTTAAAACCTAAAACTAGATACAAATTAATACTCATTATAATACAAATAGTCAGAGTAGAGTCTTCAAAACATTATCTAAACTAGAGTGATATCAAAGAAATTCTAAAACTAAAAACTATCTTGAAAAAGATAAATTAAAGAATGCTAAGAAAATCTTGAAGAAAATAAAGCATAAAGAAGGAAAATGAAAACATGGAAGATAGTAAGAATTGAAGGACAAAACCATTTGCTTTGTAGTTTACTTTGCATACAAAGGTGTAAAGTGTATATGTTACTCCGTAAACAACAATGAGAAAAGCTTATGAAATTAGGATAAACGATTGGAAAAAACTTTTGACTTTTTGAGATATTTAGTTTGAGAATTTACTATGAGTTAATTACTGGATATTTAACTTTTTTTTAGAAAAAATATTAAGCAATTTTGACACTCCAAATGGATGCCCCAAATGTTGGGGCTTACGCTTAGGCGAACGCCCCGAAGGTTGGGGCTTACGCCCCAAGATACTTACGCCCTGCCTGTACGCCTCGGTGCGTTTTTGGTACGCCTCGCCCCGGGGTTCACCCCAAAAACGCCTTTTAAAACACTGACTAACTCTAAGAAGCTTATATAAATTAATAATAGACTACAACAAGCAAAGCAAATTAAAAACATACTAAAAATATTCGAATTGATGACTTCATCATAAGCCAAAAATACAAATTAACCGCATCAGTCCGAAGCTTAAATGAACCAAAATCTAAAGAGAGTGAACCAAAATAACCCCTAATCATCATCAGAATAGAAGTCCTCAATATCGTCTCAGAACAATAGTTTGGGTTTCTTAAGACATATTTTCTTTATGTAGATGTTAATTCTCTGCCTGTTGACGATGCTTGTTCTTCGGCCAACTTTAGCATGTAAAATCTACAACATCTTGCTAGTATTCTGTTGTTTTCTTTTCTAATCCTTTGTACGACAAGCTCACATATTTCTGGACCTACTCGAGGCATGGTCATTGAGTACCTTGTTGGGATTTGAGTGTTGAGATTTTTCAAGTCACGAACAAAACGTTCTGATTCGGAATGCCGATGTGCCCATTCTCGGCATAACCCGCAATAATATTCCCGTTGATCTGAATATTTCACGCTGCAAAAATCATCATTACGCTCTATAAGAAGGTGGGGTTTCAAATCGTCTCGTTTGAAATCATTGTTATCAAGAAAACTTGTTTCACCGGAATAACTGCTATGATTTGAACTATCATTACCACTGCTAAGTGAATCATTTGGAAGGAATAAAGACCAATCTACATTTCTACTACTCGACATTGAATATGTTGTAGTCTAATGACAAATGAAAGACTATTTATATAGTTGCAAACCCCCAAGTACACTCGGGGGGTGGTCATTATGACCCTACCCTACTTACTTTATTAGTATAAAAATATATGATCTTCATCGGACATCTCACAGTCCGAATCCCACTTGGATCTGAATCTTACGTAACCATGTTGACCATATTCTACCCTTAGGAAATGTATTTTCATCTAATTGTTCTCTTCGCGAAAAAGGTTAAGAGCAAAATTCAACTCTTGTGGAGTGCCACGAGGCATTGACATAGCACATTTTATTTTGGGCATTTAAGCCCTAATGACCTTAACTTTTGTTCTAGTGCTACAGCCTCTCTGTCACGCAAATCCCACTCCTCTCTCATTGTATTATTGATTCTTGATTGAATCTGTTGTTCGGGTTATTTGAGTATTTAATATCATCATCTAGTTTCCACGTCCTACCCATTGTTACGAATATATCTACTAGGGTAAAACATGTAATAGAACCAATATTAGTAAATTGGGTATAGAATGACATGACAAATCGTTTTAATGTGAATACTAGTTGTTCGTCAATCATGTTATATACTACTCCTTGATTTGACAACATATGCTTGATTTGATAACGCAATGTTGCATTATTTGACCGCTTTATATGACTCTAACTTATTGTTACACTCCATAATAATCTGTGCTACTTGTATTAAAACAAGAAAGAATGAGTTAAGAAGGTTCAAGGAAAGTTAATCGAGTTAGTAAGAATATCGTTATATATACATGGTTTCCTTAAGTATCCCAAGGCGACACGGTTACCTAAAGAGTGTGGAATCGCGCTATGAGTATGTATATGAAGTAATGCGAGTGACCTTTTAAAGTATTTGAGATTATTAGTAATGATATAGAGGGTGGACAAAAGATATGAATATACTTTTGCGATTGGAGTTTCGTCAAAGCTTTGTGAGTTCTCTAGTTATGTTTAAGGTTATTGTGAGTCTCTGGACCCTTCGAGATGTGTATATGGATTTTTATTGATGTATATAAGTGTGTATATGTATGCATAAGAGGTTACATAAGGTTGGAAGAGGATTAGAAGTTAAACGAAATGAATCGGAACAACTTCAGTAAAATTTCGGACCCGATTTTAGTCTATATTGTAGGAGGCATATCTCCTTGAATATGAGGCGTTTTAAGGTGTTTCAAAAGCCTAAAATGAAGTTCATCGAGTCTAGTTTGTAATGCAACAAACCGCTCGTCAAAATGATATCGGGATAAGGAGATATGGACGATGCAAGTTGGGCTGGCAGGGCAGCAAGTTTGGACCCGACCCAAACACTCACATTTCGGCCCATGAGGCCCATTAAACTCAATAGATAAGTCACCACTTTGCCCTATATCATTTCACACGACCTAAAACAGATCCAAAACCCTTATTTTCTCTCCCAAACCCCCTTTCTAATTGACCCATCATATAAGCTAAATCCTAGACCCTTGACATGATATTAGTTAAAGAGAAGTTGTAGCTTAAGTTTTTTTTTTTGTGTTGTTAAGCAAGCAGCTGGAAAGAGGAACAAGATTCTTGAAGATTCTGATTTATAAAGGTAATTTCAACCTCCCACTCATGTTATCAATTTGGATTAAAGGTTTAATATGGTGTATACGTGAAGGAAACGTTGATATACAAGCTAGAGAGAGAGGGAGAGCATAAGCCATGGCATTCGGCCATGGCTAGCAAAATTGGAGCTCAAATTTGTTGATCCAAAAATCAGATTTTCTAGGTATTTCATCCCTTATGAAGGTGATAATAACGTGGAGAATTCATTTGGAGCAACAAGAACAAGTATTAGTTCATTTCACAAATTCTAGCTAAGTGGAAAAAGCCAACTTGTTAAGGTAAGAGTTGATCATTTTTCTATGTGTTTGATGATGAAGTTGGACGTGTGGGGAATATGCAAATGTAAATTGTATGTGTGAAATTATGTATCTTGATGTTGAAGCATAGTTGTAACTTGGTAACATGAATTGCACGAATGTTGGAATGTTGTTGAAATGTTGTTGAATGCCGTAGGGGCTGTTTTTAATTGAAATTTGATGGACTGATTTGAATTAATATTTTGGTTGTTGTAATCATAGATTATGTGATGAGAATGAAGGAATTTAATGGTTAGAGTTGGAGTTAAAATTGTTGTGGGTTGTTGTAAGGATTATAGAGATAATAATGTGATTTACTTGCATATGGATAGATGATGTGGTGTCGTGTGGCTGCTGTTGTATTTCCCTGAAATTTGCTGAAAATATGGCATGAAATAAGTCGTAAGAAGTGTATATGGGCTGCTTGGTGTGTTGTAAGTGTTCGTTAGAATTTCGGGCATCGTTATGTTATAGTTTAGGGGCTGTTTTCGGCCCAATTTGGAGAAATTGTTGGATCGTTGGAAATATTATGTGAATTGTTTAGAATGTTCTTGAATGTTGTTAGTATGGGTTTGGGTTAGTATTTGAATGTATAGGCGTTGATGTTGGCTTGAAAGTAAGCCGTTGAATTGAATGTTTGGAAAGTTGTCGAATGATGAAAAAGAGAGTATTAATGTAATATTGTCTTTCAGATTGGTTATTGGAGTTGCTAGGTTGGTTATTGTGGTTGTTGCTGTTGATTTTGAGCGAGTTAAATTCTCGGGATGGCCTATTTACAGGGGATGTGCTGCTGAATTTTCTGTAGAATTTAATGTTAGTTTGGAATGAATGGCTTAAGTGCCTATGTTTAATATTGGATATTTGTTGGCATATTTGTAGACCTTGGGGAGCCCGAGGCGTAGATTGGAATTTACTTTAGATTGACTATCTTGGAGTGCGTACGAGGTATGTAAAGCGCAACCCTTCTTTCTTTTGGCATGCCTTAGTTTTCAATAGGCTATATCACGAGCCTCGAGGAAATTCCAAATTCGAAATCCGAGCACGTTATGATCCTTATATATATTTCTTGGCATTCTTATGTATGTTGTGATGAAGTATGAACAATTATGCCTTCGAAAGCATTGATTTCCAAACTTTGTACAAAAAGTTGTTTTAAAGAATTCCGTAACTACGAAATGCCATATCTTTTGCATAAAGGCTCGGATTGCTCCAATATTTTCATAAGAGTTTGCATGATGTATAATGAGTATGTTTTCCATGAGCGGGCCCGATTCGGGTCGATACCCGTTCGTGGGTCCCGCGACTTTCCTTTATGTAATTCGGACGACTTTTGAAAGAATTTGGTATGATTATCATTTCGAATTTCAAATATGATCATTTTACTTATGTTTGAATTTATGATAATGATTTTATGCATATGACTACTCTTTTAACTACTAAACAATTTTTTTTTAAAATAATTCATTAAGTCTTATCAATTATTTTGGCACTCGGAACGACTTCAGAAAGGTATGCTTCTGTAATTCATTATGACATCCGAAACTCACTTATTATGATCCCGTCTGACTTCATTGAATTGGTTTGTCATTGATATGCCTCATCGAGTCTCTGAAAATATTTATGATATTTTAACTGCATTTAGTTTCTCACTACTCCATTCGTGGATGCCTCAATGTTTCCCACACTGAGCCCGGGCCAGGATATGTTGTCAAGCGTAATCCTCTGCATTGTTCGCCGTGCCTCGATGTGAGGGGGCAGGTATACGTGTACATGAGTTTGTGGAGTATGTTGTGCCATGTACACATGTTCTGATATGATTTGCCATGGCCATCTGATATGATGTACTATGTTACGGGGTTATGCCCCTATTCTGATTCTTCTGTGTTGTGGCACCAGCGTCGGGAGGGTGACCACGTTCTGTTTGCCGAGTCCCTTGGCAGGGGCCGAATTTGATATGACATATGTTTCTGTACACACTCCGCATGTTTTGAAGATATGTATTTGATACTTTGGATTTTCTACTCACTTTTTTTCTGTACGTTCTGTACCAGTTATGATTTTGTTTCTGTAATTTAGGCTTTACATATTCAGTACATATTTCGTACTGACCCCCTTTCTTCGGGGGCTGCGTTTTCATGCCGCGCAGGTACCGACGACAGGTTTGCTGATCCGTCCGTCTAGGATATCTTTTCTGCCATTTGGAGCGCTCTTTTATTCAGAGCCCATCTTTTGGTACAGTCTGTCACTACTGTATATATATATATATTCTCGTTCATGGGTACGGCGGGGCCCTGTCCCGTTATATGATTCCGTCGGTCTGTTTAGAGGTCTGTAGACATGTTTGTGGGTTTGGGGTCTTTCTGTACGGATGCGTGCATATGTTGTGTTTGGGCGATCCCATTTGCTGCGGCGGCCGGTCCGCATATGTTTAAATGTTGCTTTGTTGGCCCTGGGTGGTCATTGTTGGTATTATCTGTGCGCAGGGTTAATTTGGATAGTCTGTAAAACAAAGGAAACTCTGCCGAAATTTTTCTGGAAATTATCTAAATATTGAAATATAGCCTTGTCGGCTTTTGCTATATACTTGAATGCGTTTGATAATATTCGTTCTCAACTCTGTTTAAAAATGATGATTTAGTTGTATGTCCGTTTGGGTGCCCAAGTAGGGCACCAGTCGCAGCCCACGGGGCTGGGTCGTGACAGAAGTGGTATCAGAGCAGTTCGTCCTCGGAATGTCTACAGACCGTGTCTAGTAGAGTCTTGTTTATCGGTGTGTTGTGCACCACATCTATAAACAGGAGGCTACAGGACATTTAGGATGTTACCTTTCTTTCATATCTAGGATCGTGCGATAGAGCCCAGCTATAGGAAATGAAATTCCTTTTACTAACCCTTGATTTCAACTGAAGAACGACATCGACAGAAGAAAGTGATTGATGATATTGGAAGTTTCAAAGTACGCAGGTAAGCAAAGGTACGAAAGGTATAAGTCGAGTAAGGTATGGAAGTGCGATTGAAATGTAAAGTTGAAAATTGAAAGAGAAAGTATAACAAGTGCAGTTTGAGTTGGGCATACGAGGTATGTTCATCACTTTTATACTGTTGTTAATATTGGGAGCCCTGTGTGGCTATGATATGATATGATGTGTATATACGTATAAATGTTGTCCCTGTGAGGCATTGTTGGTATTTCCTGCGTGGAGGTTTTGGGATAGTAAGAACTACAGAGAAAACTCTGCCCAAATTTTTCGAGAAATAGAAAAAGAGAAAGAGATGTAGGTTTGTAATATGTTTTGAAAGGTTGTGTCAATAGTAAGGATATGATTTGACTAATTTGCCAATATGGCTGACCTCGAGAAATAAGTTGACTGCCGAACCGATGGTAATAGTAATTAGGAAGTCGATATCGATATGGTAAAAAGAATAATTTGGAAAGGGTTTATGATACTAAGAGATGATTTAGAAAAAGGCTGGATAATCTTGATAAAGTGTTATAGTAAGGTACCGACTGAAGTGATAAGCAAGGAAAAAATTATGACGAGTTTATAGTAAAAGAAGTAGTAGTATGATTAAGATGAGAGTACAGAGGAAAATGAATTGTGACGGATGCGAATGTATTTGTAAGACAGGCTGTGAGGTTGTGAAGGATAAGATTGACTAGGAAGGGTGAAAGGTTAAGTATGCTTATACAACACTAATGTAACATTCGAGGACGAATGTTCCTAAGGGGGGAAGAATGTTACACTCCATAATAATCTGTGCTACTTGTATTAAAACAAGAAAGAATGAGTTAAGAAGGTTCAAGGAAAGTTAATCGAGTTAGTAAGAATATCGTTATATATACATGGTTTCCTTAAGTATCCCAAGGCGACACGGTTACCTAAAGAGTATGGAATCGCGCTATGAGTATGTATATGAAGTAATGAGAGTGACCTTTTAAAGTATTTGAGATTATTAGTAATGATATAGAGGGTGGACAAAAGATATGAATATACTTTTGCGATTGGAGTTTCGTCAAAGCTTTGTGAGTTCTCTAGTTATGTTTAAGGTTATTGTGAGTCTCTGGACCCTTCGAGATGTGTATATGGATTTTTATTGATGTATATAAGTGTGTATATGTATGCATAAGAGGTTACATAAGGTTGGAAGAGGATTAGAAGTTAAACGAAATGAATCGGAACAACTTCAGTAAAATTTTGGACCCGATTTTAGTCTATATTGTAGGAGGCATATCTCCTTGAATATGAGGCGTTTTAAGGTGTTTCAAAAGCCTAAAATGAAGTTCATCGAGTCTAGTTTGTAATGCAACAAACCGCTTGTCAAAATGATATCGGGATAAGGAGATATGGACGATGCAAGTTGGGCTGGCAGGGCAGCAAGTTTGGACCCGACCCAAACACTCACATTTCGGCCCATGAGGCCCATTAAACTCAATAGATAAGTCACAACTTTGCCCTATATCATTTCACACGACCTAAAACAGATCCAAAACCCTTATTTTCTCTCCCAAACCCCCTTTCTAATTGACCCATCATATAAGCTAAATCCTAGACCCTTGACATGATATTAGTTAAAGAGAAGTTGTAGCTTAAGTTTTTTTTTTTGTGTTGTTAAGCAAGCAGCTGGAAAGAGGAACAAGATTCTTGAAGATTCTGATTTATAAAGGTAATTTCAACCTCCCACTCATGTTATCAATTTGGATTAAAGGTTTAATATGGTGTATACGTGAAGGAAACGTTGATATACAAGCTAGAGAGAGAGAGAGAGCATAAGCCATGGCATTCGGCCATGGCTAGCAAAATTGGAGCTCAAATTTGTTGATCCAAAAATCAGATTTTCTAGGTATTTCATCCCTTATGAAGGTGATAATAACGTGGAGAATTCATTTGGAGCAACAAGAACAAGTATTAGTTCATTTCACAAATTCTAGCTAAGTGGAAAAAGCCAACTTGTTAAGGTAAGAGTTGATCATTTTTCTATGTGTTTGATGATGAAGTTGGACGTGTGGGGAATATGCAAATGTAAATTGTATGTGTGAAATTATGTATCTTGATGTTGAAGCATAGTTGTAACTTGGTAACATGAATTGCACGAATGTTGGAATGTTGTTGAAATGTTGTTGAATGCCGTAGGGGCTGTTTTTAATTGAAATTTGATGGACTGATTTGAATTAATATTTTGGTTGTTGTAATCATAGATTATGTGATGAGAATGAAGGAATTTAATGGTTAGAGTTGGAGTTAAAATTGTTGTGGGTTGTTGTAAGGATTATAGAGATAATAATGTGATTTACTTGCATATGGATAGATGATGTGGTGTCGTGTGGCTGCTGTTGTATTTCCCTGAAATTTGCTGAAAATATGGCATGAAATAAGTCGTAAGAAGTGTATATGGGCTGCTTGGTGTGTTGTAAGTGTTCGTTAGAATTTCGGGCATCGTTATGTTATAGTTTAGGGGCTGTTTTCGGCCCAATTTGGAGAAATTGTTGGATCGTTGGAAATATTATGTGAATTGTTTAGAATGTTCTTGAATGTTGTTAGTATGGGTTTGGGTTAGTATTTGAATGTATAGGCGTTGATGTTGGCTTGAAAGTAAGCCGTTGAATTGAATGTTTGGAAAGTTGTCGAATGATGAAAAAGAGAGTATTAATGTAATATTGTCTTTCAGATTGGTTATTGGAGTTGCTAGGTTGGTTATTGTGGTTGTTGCTGTTGATTTTGAGCGAGTTAAATTCTCGGGATGGCCTATTTACAGGGGATGTGCTGCTGAATTTTCTTTTGGCATGCCTTAGTTTTCAATAGGCTATATCACGAGCCTCGAGGAAATTCCAAATTCGAAATCCGAGCACGTTATGATCCTTATATATATTTCTTGGCATTCTTATGTATGTTGTGATGAAGTATGAACAATTATGCCTTCGAAAGCATTGATTTCCAAACTTTGTACAAAAAGTTGTTTTAAAGAATTCCGTAACTACGAAATGCCATATCTTTTGCATAAAGGCTCGGATTGCTCCAATATTTTCATAAGAGTTTGCATGATGTATAATGAGTATGTTTTCCATGAGCGAGCCCGATTCGGGTCGATACCCGTTCGTGGGTCCCGCGACTTTCCTTTATGTAATTCGGACGACTTTTGAAAGAATTTGGTATGATTATCATTTCGAATTTCAAATATGATCATTTTACTTATGTTTGAATTTATGATAATGATTTTATGCATATGACTACTCTTTTAACTACTAAACAATTTTTTTTTAAAATAATTCATTAAGTCTTATAAATTATTTTGGCACTCGGAACGACTTCAGAAAGGTATGCTTCTGTAATTCATTATGACATCCGAAACTCACTTATTATGATCCCGTCTGACTTCATTGAATTGGTTTGTCATTGATATGCCTCATCGAGTCTCTGAAAATATTTATGATATTTTAACTGCATTTAGTTTCTCACTACTCCATTCGTGGATGCCTCAATGTTTCCCACACTGAGCCCGGGCCAGGATATGTTGTCAAGCGTAATCCTCTGCATTGTTCGCCGTGCCTCGATGTGAGGGGGCAGGTATACGTGTACATGAGTTTGTGGAGTATGCTGTGCCATGTACACATGTTCTGATATGATTTGCCATGGCCATCTGATATGATGTACTATGTTACGGGGTTATGCCCCTATTCTGATTCTTCTGTGTTGTGGCACCAGCGTCGGGAGGGTGACCACGTTCTGTTTGCCGAGTCCCTTGGCAGGGGCCGAATTTGATATGACATATGTTTCTGTACACACTCCGCATGTTTTGAAGATATGTATTTGATACTTTGGATTTTCTACTCACTTTTTTTCTGTACGTTCTGTACCAGTTATGATTTTGTTTCTGTAATTTAGGCTTTACATATTCAGTACATATTTCGTACTGACCCCCTTTCTTCGGGGGCTGCGTTTTCATGCCGCGCAGGTACCGACGACAGGTTTGCTGATCCGTCCGTCTAGGATATCTTTTCTGCCATTTGGAGCGCTCTTTTATTCAGAGCCCATCTTTTGGTACAGTCTGTCACTACTGTATATATATATATATATATATTCTCGTTCATGGGTACGGCGGGGCCCTGTCCCGTTATATGATTCCGTCGGTCTGTTTAGAGGTCTGTAGACATGTTTGTGGGTTTGGGGTCTTTCTGTACGGATGCGTGCATATGTTGTGTTTGGGCGATCCCATTTGCTGCGGCGGCCGGTCCGCATATGTTTAAATGTTGCTTTGTTGGCCCTGGGTGGTCATTGTTGGTATTATCTGTGCGCAGGGTTAATTTGGATAGTCTGTAAAACAAAGGAAACTCTGCCGAAATTTTTCTGGAAATTATCTAAATATTGAAATATAGCCTTGTCGGCTTTTGCTATATACTTGAATGCGTTTGATAATATTCGTTCTCAACTCTGTTTAAAAATGATGATTTAGTTGTATGTCCGTTTGGGTGCCCAAGTAGGGCACCAGTCGCAGCCCACGGGGCTGGGTCGTGACAGAAGTGGTATCAGAGCAGTTCGTCCTCGGAATGTCTACAGACCGTGTCTAGTAGAGTCTTGTTTATCGGTGTGTTGTGCACCACATCTATAAACAGGAGGCTACAGGACATTTAGGATGTTACCTTTCTTTCATATCTAGGATCGTGCGATAGAGCCCAGCTATAGGAAATGAAATTCCTTTTACTAACCCTTGATTTCAACTGAAGAACGACATCGACAGAAGAAAGTGATTGATGATATTGGAAGTTTCAAAGTACGCAGGTAAGCAAAGGTACGAAAGGTATAAGTCGAGTAAGGTATGGAAGTGCGATTGAAATGTAAAGTTGAAAATTGAAAGAGAAAGTATAACAAGTGCAGTTTGAGTTGGGCATACGAGGTATGTTCATCACTTTTATACTGTTGTTAATATTGGGAGCCCTGTGTGGCTATGATATGATATGATGTGTATATACGTATAAATGTTGTCCCTGTGAGGCATTGTTGGTATTTCCTGCGTGGAGGTTTTGGGATAGTAAGAACTACAGAGAAAACTCTGCCCAAATTTTTCGAGAAATAGAAAAAGAGAAAGAGATGTAGGTTTGTAATATGTTTTGAAAGGTTGTGTCAATAGTAAGGATATGATTTGACTAATTTGCCAATATGGCTGACCTCGAGAAATAAGTTGACTGCCGAACCGATGGTAATAGTAATTAGGAAGTCGATATCGATATGGTAAAAAGAATAATTTGGAAAGGGTTTATGATACTAAGAGATGATTTAGAAAAAGGCTGGATAATCTTGATAAAGTGTTATAGTAAGGTACCGACTGAAGTGATAAGCAAGGAAAAAATTATGACGAGTTTATAGTAAAAGAAGTAGTAGTATGATTAAGATGAGAGTACAGAGGAAAATGAATTGTGACGGATGCGAATGTATTTGTAAGACAGGCTGTGAGGTTGTGAAGGATAAGATTGACTAGGAAGGGTGAAAGGTTAAGTATGCTTATACAACACTAATGTAACATTCGAGGACGAATGTTCCTAAGGGGGGAAGAATGTTACACTCCATAATAATCTGTGCTACTTGTATTAAAACAAGAAAGAATGAGTTAAGAAGGTTCAAGGAAAGTTAATCGAGTTAGTAAGAATATCGTTATATATACATGGTTTCCTTAAGTATCCCAAGGCGACACGGTTACCTAAAGAGTATGGAATCGCGCTATGAGTATGTATATGAAGTAATGAGAGTGACCTTTTAAAGTATTTGAGATTATTAGTAATGATATAGAGGGTGGACAAAAGATATGAATATACTTTTGCGATTGGAGTTTCGTCAAAGCTTTGTGAGTTCTCTAGTTATGTTTAAGGTTATTGTGAGTCTCTGGACCCTTCGAGATGTGTATATGGATTTTTATTGATGTATATAAGTGTGTATATGTATGCATAAGAGGTTACATAAGGTTGGAAGAGGATTAGAAGTTAAACGAAATGAATCGGAACAACTTCAGTAAAATTTCGGACCCGATTTTAGTCTATATTGTAGGAGGCATATCTCCTTGAATATGAGGCGTTTTAAGGTGTTTCAAAAGCCTAAAATGAAGTTCATCGAGTCTAGTTTGTAATGCAACAAACCGCTTGTCAAAATGATATCGGGATAAGGAGATATGGACGATGCAAGTTGGGCTGGCAGGGCAGCAAGTTTGGACCCGACCCAAACACTCACATTTCGGCCCATGAGGCCCATTAAACTCAATAGATAAGTCACCACTTTGCCCTATATCATTTCACACGACCTAAAACAGATCCAAAACCCTTATTTTCTCTCCCAAACCCCCTTTCTAATTGACCCATCATATAAGCTAAATCCTAGACCCTTGACATGATATTAGTTAAAGAGAAGTTGTAGCTTAAGTTTTTTTTTTTGTGTTGTTAAGCAAGCAGCTGGAAAGAGGAACAAGATTCTTGAAGATTCTGATTTATAAAGGTAATTTCAACCTCCCACTCATGTTATCAATTTGGATTAAAGGTTTAATATGGTGTATACGTGAAGGAAACGTTGATATACAAGCTAGAGAGAGAGAGAGAGCATAAGCCATGGCATTCGGCCATGGCTAGCAAAATTGGAGCTCAAATTTGTTGATCCAAAAATCAGATTTTCTAGGTATTTCATCCCTTATGAAGGTGATAATAACGTGGAGAATTCATTTGGAGCAACAAGAACAAGTATTAGTTCATTTCACAAATTCTAGCTAAGTGGAAAAAGCCAACTTGTTAAGGTAAGAGTTGATCATTTTTCTATGTGTTTGATGATGAAGTTGGACGTGTGGGGAATATGCAAATGTAAATTGTATGTGTGAAATTATGTATCTTGATGTTGAAGCATAGTTGTAACTTGGTAACATGAATTGCACGAATGTTGGAATGTTGTTGAAATGTTGTTGAATGCCGTAGGGGCTGTTTTTAATTGAAATTTGATGGACTGATTTGAATTAATATTTTGGTTGTTGTAATCATAGATTATGTGATGAGAATGAAGGAATTTAATGGTTAGAGTTGGAGTTAAAATTGTTGTGGGTTGTTGTAAGGATTATAGAGATAATAATGTGATTTACTTGCATATGGATAGATGATGTGGTGTCGTGTGGCTGCTGTTGTATTTCCCTGAAATTTGCTGAAAATATGGCATGAAATAAGTCGTAAGAAGTGTATATGGGCTGCTTGGTGTGTTGTAAGTGTTCGTTAGAATTTCGGGCATCGTTATGTTATAGTTTAGGGGCTGTTTTCGGCCCAATTTGGAGAAATTGTTGGATCGTTGGAAATATTATGTGAATTGTTTAGAATGTTCTTGAATGTTGTTAGTATGGGTTTGGGTTAGTATTTGAATGTATAGGCGTTGATGTTGGCTTGAAAGTAAGCCGTTGAATTGAATGTTTGGAAAGTTGTCGAATGATGAAAAAGAGAGTATTAATGTAATATTGTCTTTCAGATTGGTTATTGGAGTTGCTAGGTTGGTTATTGTGGTTGTTGCTGTTGATTTTGAGCGAGTTAAATTCTCGGGATGGCCTATTTACAGGGGATGTGCTGCTGAATTTTCTTTTGGCATGCCTTAGTTTTCAATAGGCTATATCACGAGCCTCGAGGAAATTCCAAATTCGAAATCCGAGCACGTTATGATCCTTATATATATTTCTTGGCATTCTTATGTATGTTGTGATGAAGTATGAACAATTATGCCTTCGAAAGCATTGATTTCCAAACTTTGTACAAAAAGTTGTTTTAAAGAATTCCGTAACTACGAAATGCCATATCTTTTGCATAAAGGCTCGGATTGCTCCAATATTTTCATAAGAGTTTGCATGATGTATAATGAGTATGTTTTCCATGAGCGGGCCCGATTCGGGTCGATACCCGTTCGTGGGTCCCGCGACTTTCCTTTATGTAATTCGGACGACTTTTGAAAGAATTTGGTATGATTATCATTTCGAATTTCAAATATGATCATTTTACTTATGTTTGAATTTATGATAATGATTTTATGCATATGACTACTCTTTTAACTACTAAACAATTTTTTTTTAAAATAATTCATTAAGTCTTATCAATTATTTTGGCACTCGGAACGACTTCAGAAAGGTATGCTTCTGTAATTCATTATGACATCCGAAACTCACTTATTATGATCCCGTCTGACTTCATTGAATTGGTTTGTCATTGATATGCCTCATCGAGTCTCTGAAAATATTTATGATATTTTAACTGCATTTAGTTTCTCACTACTCCATTCGTGGATGCCTCAATGTTTCCCACACTGAGCCCGGGCCAGGATATGTTGTCAAGCGTAATCTTCTGATTGTTCGCCGTGCCTCGATGTGAGGGGGCAGGTATACGTGTACATGAGTTTGTGGAGTATGCTGTGCCATGTACACATGTTCTGATATGATTTGCCATGGCCATCTGATATGATGTACTATGTTACGGGGTTATGCCCCTATTCTGATTCTTCTGTGTTGTGACACCAGCGTCGGGAGGGTGACCACGTTCTGTTTGCCGAGTCCCTTGGCAGGGGCCGAATTTGATATGACATATGTTTCTGTACACACTCCACATGTTTTGAAGATATGTATTTGATACTTTGGATTTTCTACTCACTTTTTTTCTGTACGTTCTGTACCAGTTATGATTTTGTTTCTGTAATTCAGGCTTTACATATTCAGTACATATTTCGTACTGACCCCCTTTCTTCGGGGGCTGCGTTTTCATGTCGCGCAGGTACCGACGACAGGTTTGCTGATCCGTCCGTCTAGGATATCTTTTCTGCCATTTGGAGCGCTCTTTTATTCAGAGCCCATCTTTTGGTACAGTCTGTCACTACTGTATATATATATATATTCTCGTTCATGGGTACGGCGGGGCCCTGTCCCGTTTTATGATTCCGTCGGTCTGTTTAGAGGTCTGTAGACATGTTTGTGGGTTGGGGTCTTTCTGTACGGATGCGTGCATATGTTGTGTTTGGGCGATCCCATTTGCTGCGGCGGCCGGTCCGCATATGTTTAAATGTTGCTTTGTTGGCCCTGGGTGGTCATTGTTGGTATTATCTGTGCGCAGGGTTAATTTGGATAGTCTGTAAAACAAAGGAAACTCTGCCGAAATTTTTCTGGAAATTATCTAAATATTGAAATATAGCCTTGTCGGCTTTTGCTATATACTTGAATGCGTTTGATAATATTCGTTCTCAACTCTGTTTAAAAATGATGATTTAGTTGTATGTCCGTTTGGGTGCCCATGTAGGGCACCAGTCACGGCCCACGGGGCTGGGTCGTGACACTTATATTGCGCAAAATATAAGTTTTCGGAATGACATGCTTGATTTGACCGCTTTTTATGACATACTTATATTGCACAACATTTAAATGCGCAAAATATGAGTTTTAGAACACTATACTTGATTTGACAGTACAATGTTGCATTATTTGACCGCTTTTTATGACACACTATGCTTGATTTGACATATCTCTTTCTCTTGCTTATTGTTTTATGATATATTGTCTTAACGTTTCTAATGCAATCTTTGATAGGGATAATGCACAAGTTTAAACAAACAATATTTAGCAATGATAATTTAATTGATGTAAACATTATAATGAACTAGGTCGAATAGGTTACCTTAGGGTTTCAGCAACGTCATTAAGTAACACTTGAGCAGTCATATTTGTATCTACATTAAAATGATCTGCTCGATTCTCTCCCATATTACAAGTGTGACGTTGGGGGAATTTTGTAATAATCCACATACCATCAGGCTTAACAATTCCCCGAAGCATCCATTGTGTTGTCAAATCAAGCATGGTGTGTCATAAAAAGCGGTCAATTAATGCAGCATTGGGCGTAGGCGTGCTTGTGAGATGATTTATGAAAATTGAGCGGGCTCTTTCCAGACGTTGCCGAGGTATATGGCAGCTCTACAAAAATTCAATACTGATACTGTTGTAGAGTGGAGGCTTCTGCCTGGTAATATTTTTAACTTTGTGTTTTGGACATTCAAACCATGTATTGATAGTTTTGCTCACTGCCGGCCAGTCATGTCTATAGATGGCACACATGTATATGGTGTATACGACATCAAGCTACTGATTGCAGAGGAATGGATGCCAATAGGTCGATATTCTCTCTTGTTTTCGCAATTGCCGCTAACGAGAGCAACGAGACATGGGAGTTGTTTTTGACACATTTGAGGCGGTATATTATTAAGGATCATCTAGGCATATGCATGCTATCTGATCGACATCAGGCATATTGCACAATATATCTACTTTAGAGGGGTGACAACCTCCATTTGCTTACCATTGCTATTGTTTAAGGCACATAAAGACAAATTTTCAAATGAAGTTTGGAAACAACACACTAAACAAATTGATGTGGGCGGCTGCGATGGAGCATCAACAAAAAAATGGCTTGTAAGGATGGAGATGATCAATGCAGTGAGTCTAGAAGCATATAATTGGTTGAACACAATCGAAGTTGAAAAATGAACATTACATACTGATAAAGGCAGGAGATAGGGGATGCTTACAACAAACAGCTCGGAGTCATTCAATGGTTTGCTAATATCTGCTTGGGGATTGCCCGTTACTGTAATGGTGAGAATGAATTTCATGCAAGTTGTGGAGCAATTTGTGACAAGAACAAAGAATGCCAAAGCTAAATTAGCAGAGGGTGAAAGATGGATGACAAAACCTAAAAAAATGATAGAGCATAACAGGAAAAAATATGAGCCGCACAAGATGACCGAGTATAACCATACTGAACGTGTGTATGAAATCAGGACAGGTTATTACGAAGGTCACCGTTTATGAGGGCATGAGAACGTGTAGTTGTGGTAAACGGCAAACATATCACATGTCGTGTTCTCATGCCGTCAAGTGTTTTGAGGCAATGAGAAAAACGGTATCAAGTTATGTGTCATCGGAATAAAACATCAAAAGTTACCTTAAAGCATATGCCGTCCATTTCTACCCACTTGGTGATCAATCTTATTGGCCAAACGATTCATTTTCAATGATTTCTAACAAGGAGTACATACGTAAATTAGGCTTTAACGCATGAAGTCGGATTCACAATCAAATGGATATCAATGATAGGACATCCTCTTGCAGGTGCTCTACATGTAAGGAGTTTGGCCATGATAAGCATTTGTGTAGCTTACGAGGCCGTGGTGGTGCAAGTACGTCTTGCAGTGGGAGAACCTCTCGCAGTGGAAGAGCATCTCGTACTTGAAGTATTATTTTAAATATTTTGTTATTATAAAGAATGATGTATTATTTTGTTATTGTAATGAATTATTTTGAACCTCTCGTATTAGATGAATTATTTTTTAATATAATATTTATTTTTGTACATTTGAAATAAAGTAATGCCTTAACTATATAATAAAACTCTTAAATCAGCACCTTATAAAATAAAACACTTAAACCTAAAGATAACAAGATTCAAACAAACAAAACTTATTTCGGGACACTTTACAACCTCTAAAATGACGATCCAAACTTTTAGGTATACTTGATGTAATGAGCTGACATTATTGTCCGCAAAAAAAGATATCAAGTTCTATATAAAATATTGATATTTCGGAGTTTTGAAACATGACTAATTTTTGGTTAAAGTATGAAAAAAACGTGAATTTGAGAACTTTAAAATTGTACAACAAAAAGATAACCTTTATTGCGCACTAATTTACTGCGCAATAGGACTTAACTGTAAAAATGAAGTTTAGTCCTATAAGGTAGTTTGGTAACTTTTTTTCTTGTGAGTTATTTTGGTTCCAACTCCCACTTTTTAAGTCATTATATAAGTAAACTAAGAGATCCGAAATCAAAGGCCCATGTTCAAGGGCAAGAGAGAAATCCGGTCCACTTAATATTTGCAAATAATAGTCACTTGAAAGCTTCTTGAACCGTGCAAGTTTTTTAAACCAAGTGTGCATATCTAGTACAGCTATATAGTAGGGATCTAGTAGCTCAGTTGGTTAGCTACTTGAACTTTCACCTTATTGGTGAGGGTTCGAATCCCCACGTTGTAATCTCCTACAGCTATATAGTAGGGATCTAGTAGCTCAGTTGGTTGGCTACCTAAACTTTCACCTTGTTGGTGAGGGTTCAAATCCCCACGTTGTAATCTCCTCCCCCATTTCCCTTCCCCTAACCCCTATGTAATAAAAATAAATTTTAAACATAATAGAAAAAAAGAACAACTATATATTTTTGTATTTATCTATAGGTTAGTTATTGTACAGTCAATTAAAATAGGACACTAGTAAGTTAGTTAGTTAGATTTTGATTCCTTTGTAGTTTTCCCAGCAATGTGTTTCTAAGCATATCATGTACAACATATTTTTTAATCAATGAGAAAAGGAAATTCCTTCCTTTCTTATTAATCATGTTTTCATGTTGCTCTATTCTGTTTGCCTCATAAAAGCACAATACTAAAATATTTTGCTTGTAAATGGATGAGTTAAATATGTTAAAAAGATCTAAAATAGAATCTTACGTTGTCCAACGACAAACAATGATGCAATGCTTTAATCATAAGTTAAGTCTGGTCGATTACATATAAAGATTCAATATCTTTTCGTTCTAAACTGAAGCCACAATGATGAAGTACTGAAAGAAGGCAAGTGGACATATAGTCAGAATTTCGAATCACCATTTAAGTTATAGTTGCAACGCGTAAAATTGGGCAAGTTTAGCCGTTTGGAACGAACTTTAGACTGATGGGCGTCTGAAGTTTGGTATTTGCTTGTATCGATTTTGTCAGAAGTTTTGCTTGTATATCTCAACTTTATCATAATTTATTTATTGCATATTTTTGACACCCAATTTTGTCCCGCCTTTCTTCCAAAATATTTATTTGCGCTTCTAATATTTTTGATAACTTAAGAACAGTTATTTATATTTTATTACAATTATTAGCTTTCTATTAACGTCGTTATTTTTCATTATCCAACTATAGTCATTGCCTATTATTATTATTATTATTATTATTATTATTATTATTATTATTATTATATTGCCATCACTTAATATTATAATTGTTATGATCACTTTTAATATTTTTTTATTTATCGTCTTAAGCAAAAACACATCGCATTTATTTTATACAACTAAATGATAGCATTTTCAGTGTTATACCTTATAAATATCATGGTGTGAATATCATGATATCATATAATTTTTACTGCTATGTAACTACTAGGCTTTATATTTTGCATTATGTATCTTATTCACTTAAGCACATATTAATATATGATTTATTAAAGGATGTTTAATCAAAAATTTAAAGGCCAAAGGGATTATGGAAGAAAGAATGCTAAGTCCAAATTTAAGAATTTAAGTGCAAAACCTTTATTCAACCAAAGGAAAAGCTTTGCAAAGCTACAGCCCATTTTTTAAGCCCAACAAAAAAGACCCTTCAGCAGCCCATATGAAATTACCCTACCCAAATATCTATTTGTTCTCAAGACATCACTAGGGTTTCACTTTGGCTATCCAAACGGCGCCTCTGATTCTCTTTCTTCTTCTACACAACAATCCACCTATCTTCAACCATGGTCAGAAGATTGCACACCCTATTTCAAGTAAGATCCATCTTTTCTCAGAAGGACGCTCCCTCTTTCATATTTGACCGAAACTATTCGAAATATAGAGGTACATGTCATCTTCACTCGATTTTTTCACTCTGCTTTTTTCCACTTTCGGAGCAATCTGATCATGTCCGTCCAATATGCCAACGTTCGGATTCAAACGATTCCATTTTGACTCATTTTAAACTCAAAATAATTCGGATCCCGCCCAAAAACTTTGAATCCTAGCAAACCCTAATTTGTATCTATAAATACTAGCATTTAGAGTCCATTTGGACCAAGTTTTGGGAGACGCCCATTTTAACTCTGAAGTTCTTTAGCCTTACATCATCTTCGCAACAAATCTAGCCAATATTTTTCTTCTGTAGTTACGCCACTCTTAAATTGAGGCCTCGGGTAGATTTCTCGACCTACGCTCTAGTTCACTGCACCATAGAAAGGTCAGTTTGTCCTTCCTTTCGATCCTTCCATTTCTTAGAAATATGTTTCTGATTTTTGAGTGGTTCTTGCAATGCTTTTAATTCTAGTTTCTTCTCGCGCTTTAAATGTTGTAAAAAAAAAGAAGACATTTTGGTATGCTGTTTGTAGAACATGGATGTTTGTTTAGTTGGAGTATTTCATCCTGTGTGTTTTGGTATGTTCGAAAAGCATGTATCAAGACTTTCTTTCATTTGCATTTTCAATTTTCAAATCATAAGAAGATTATTTTCTGAGCATGTATGTAGAACGTGAATGATATATGTTGGATAAAATGATTATTTGGGTGATTTGTTTATAACATGGGGTCTTGACTAGTTTATTAAAAATCATTTTCTTCATTTGTTTGCTTTTAAGTTTCCAGAGGATATGCTTTAGGTGTTGCTCTTAAGATTATTGAAATCATGCTTAAGAAATATGCTCTGTTTAATGTGTCCATTTTTTTTTCTTTCCTGTCGGAACAAATTTGATCAGATCTTATTTAAAGTTTAGATCCTACGCTAATTACGAACTTTACGATGTTTATAAAATATGGTATTTGTGTATCGAGAAAGTATATGCTTAGAGATCATAGATGTAGGTTGCACATTTCTAGCTGCTATATGTTTTGTATGACTTGGTTTCCCATATAGATAAACTCGAGACTTTAGAGAATTTGTTGGAATACGAGGTTGTAACTTGGGCAGATGTCCATAACAGGTACGAATCTAAGATTCGAGTAGCGAATGATCAGCTCGAACTTCCCCTGAGCCCACTAAATGTGAGCAAAAACTCTGAGAGATCGAGAAAAAATTATGAACCGGACACAAGACCATCGAGGGAAAGGTACTGACTATATTCTCAATCAGAGAAGCCTAGCTTCAGGTCAGATAAATCGAGGGGTGGCCCCAACCACTTCTCTAGTAGGGGCGATAAACGAGCTGACCTTCCGTCGAACAGCCGAGGCTTGTCATTTAGAAGTGATGCCGGCAGTTCAGCTAGCAATAAAGACATACCGAGGTTATCGGAATACAACTTCAATATCAACACCTCGGACCTTTTCTCGGCTATCGATCATATCACGGAAGCAAGGTGGCCAAAGCCACTGAGATCCGACCCGGCCCAACGGGACCCGAACGTGATGTGTGAGTATCATGAGACCCATAGGCACAGAATTGAAGATTATCATCAATTGAGGGAAGAGGTGGGTCGGCTATTGAAAAATGGCCACCTTCGAGAATTCCTGGGCGAGCGAGCCAAAAGCCATTACAAAGGAAGGGGGAATCAAGAACGAGCCGAGCTCGTGAAACCTCAACATGTGATTAATATGATAATCGGGGGAATGGATGCTCCACGAGTACCGGTAATGAAAAGAACAAAGGTCTCAATTGTACGAGAAAAGCAGACTCGGGACTGCGTGCCCGAGGGCTCCATCTCCTTCAGTGAAGAGGATGCATAAGGGATCATTTAACCGTACAATGATGCATTGGTAATTTCTATCCTTATTTTTTAATCACATGTTAAACGTATTTTGATTGACCTAGGTAGTTCAGCCATTATTATCCGAAGGAGAGTGGTGGAACAATTGAAGTTACTGGATCAGATTATCGACGGGACCATACAACAGACAGTGTTCTATGTCATCGAGGGAGATATGAAGCATAATGCTTTACTCGGCAGACTGTGGATTCATAGCATGAGAGCGGTACCATCGACACTACATCAGTTGCTAAATTTTCCAACCCAGAAAGGTATTAAAACTATCCGAGCTGAACAGCCCGCAGCAAGGGAAATGTTCGCGGTCGAGGAAGCACCCCCCGTTTCAAAGAAATCGGTTCAAAGGGATGATGAGTCAATCAAAGGAAAGGACACCAAATAGCAATTAAAGAATTCTGGTTCGAATGCCGAGCAGAAGGAAATGGACCCGGGCGGTGAAGAGGACGATTTCGGCGTGCCTAGATCCTTCGTACTAATGCCGGTTGTTTTGCGTGGTCCCATATAGACATGACAGGTGTGCCACCGGAGGTAACAACACAAAAGCTCAGCCTGGATAAGAAGTTCAACCTGGTGAAACAAAAAAGAAGACCAATGGTCGAGTCAAAACATGCCTTCGTAAGATAACGTAACAAAGTTTTTAAAAATAGGCTCCATCCGGGAGGTTAGATATCCGGACTGGTTGGCTAACGTCGTCGTTTTACCGAAGAAAGGTAACAAATTTAGAATGTGCATTGGTTATAAAGACCTAAACAAAGCATGCCCGAAGGACTCATTTTCGATGCCTCACATTGATCGAATGATCGATGTGACGGCCGAACATGAGATGTTAAGTTTCCTCGATGCGTACTCTGGGTATCACCAGATTCGGATGCACCCGGAGGACCAAGAGAAAACCTCTTTTATTATCCGATACAGGACTTATTATTATAATGTCATGCCATTCGGCTTGTAAAATGCCGGAGCAACTTATCAACACCTAGTTAATCGAATGTTCAAAGAGCAAATAGGTAAAACTATGGAGGTTTATATTGATGATATGTTAGTCAAGTCCCTGGAAACAGAGGACCATTTAAAACATTTGCAGGATACCTTTGACGTACTTCGCAAATACAACATGAAGCTGAATCCGGAAAAGTGTGCATTCGGAGTCCGATCGGGTAAATTTTTAGGCTTCATGGTATCAAACCAGGAGATTGAAATTAACCCGGATAAAATGAAGGTCATTGAAGATATCGAAGTAGTGAACAATGTCAAGGCAGTGCAAAGGCTGATTGGAAGGATAACAGCTCTAAGCCGATTTATCTCGAGGTCATCAGATAAAAGCCACCGATTCTTCCCCCCTCTGAGAAAGAAGAACGACTTCGTATGGACACCAGAATGCCAAAAGTCCTTGCAAGAATTGAAGCGGTACTTGTCAAGCCGGCCCCAGCTGCATACACCGAAGGCAGATGAACAACTGTTTCTATATCTTGCGGTATCCGAGGTGGCGGTAAGCGGCGTTTTAGTCCGAGAAGAAGCAGGTACGCAATTTCCGATCTATTATGTGAGTAGGACATTAGGAGATGCGGAGACCCGATATTTTCACCTCGAAAAGTTAGCTTTAAAATTGGTGAGTGCTTCGAGGAAGCTAAAACTGTACTTTCAATGCCATCCCATATATGTAGTGACTACTTACCCGTTAGAAAATATCATGCATAAACCGAAACTGTCGGATAGGTTGACCAAATGGGCAGTGGAAATTAACGGCTATGACATTGAATATAAACCTAGAACGGCTATTAAATCCCAAATCTTGACCGATTTTGTTGCAGACTTTACTCCCGCTATGATTCCCGAGGTAGAAAAGGAGCTTTTGATAAGTTCAGAAAATAATTCGGGCATCTGGGTTCTATATACGGACGGGGCATCAAACCTAAAGGGATCCGGATTGGGCATTGTTTTAAAAACTCCCGCAGGAGATGTTATTAGACAGTCAACCAGGACTATGAGATTAACTAACAATGAAGCCGAGTATGAGGCTATGATAGCAGGTCTTGAATTGACTCGAAGTTTAGGAGCCGAAGTAATCGAAGCAAAATGCGACTCTCTTCTGGTCGTGAACCAAGTCAATGGCGTCTTCGAGGTCAAGGATGAGCGAATGCATAGATACTTAGAAAAAACTCAGGTGACATTGCATCGGTTCAAATAATGGACCATGCAGCATGTACCGAGGGAATAGAACAACGAGGTAGATGCATTGGCCAACTTAGACTCGTCGGTTGAAGAAGAAGAATTCAACCCCGGAACAATCGTCCAATTGATGAACTCAGCAGTAGAAAATGGTCACGCCGAGATAAATACAATAGGTCTAACATGGGACTGGCACAACAATTACATTGATTACTTGCGAGATGGGAAGCTCCCGAATGACTCAAAAGAATCACGATCACTTTGAACCAAAGCGGCTCGATTCTGTTTGGTAGACGATCAATTATATCGCCGGTCTTTCTTCGAAACTCTGGCTAAATGTTTGGTTCCCCGAGAAAAGGATTATGTGATGAGAGAAGTCCACAACCACTCCGGTGCGGAAGCCTTGGTTCGGAAGGTTATCAGAGCAGGTTATTACTGGAACCGAATGGAGGAGGACGCGAAAAGTTTCGTCCGTAAATGCGATGGGTGCCAAAAGCACGCGCCGATGATACATCGACTAGGGGAACTGCTGCACCTGGTGTTGTTTCCTTGGCCATTTATGAAATGGGGGATGGATATCGTCAGTCCTCTGCCTTGGGCCCCAGGTAAGGCTCGTTTCATTTTGTTTATGATTGACTATTTTTCAAAATGGGTTGAAGCGCAGGCTTTTGAAAGGTTTAGAGAAAAGGAGGTTATTGACTTCATATGGGACCATATTATTTATCGGTTCGGCATCCCTGCCGAGATAACTTGTGATAATTTGTCCTCAGTTCGTTAGCAATAAAGTTAATAACTTTCTCAAAAGGTTAAAAATCAAGAAGATTGTGTCAACTCCATATCACCAGAGTGCAAACGGAGAGGCGGAATCCACAAACAAAACCATAATCCAAAATCTAAGGAAATGACTGGAGATATCGAAACACAAATGGAAGGAAGTGCTGCCGAAGGTATTATGGGCTTACAGAACGACGTCAAAGTCAAGCACGGGAGAAACACCATTTTCATTAGTCTATGGGGCCGAGGCTCTAATCCCCGTAGAAGTTGGTGAACTGAGCCTACAGTTCCAATATGCCACCAACGGGTCAAACGAAGAGGCTATGGCCATAAAGCTTGACTTAACGGACGAACTACGTGAAAATGCATTGGTTCGTTTAGCGGCTCAAAAGCAGCGAATGGAGAGGTACTATAGCCGGAGGGCAAACCTTCGACATTTTCAAGTTGGGGACTTGGTACTCCGAAAAATTACCCTGCATACCAAGAACCCCGATGATGAAAAATTGGGCCCGAATTGGGAAGGACCGTATAAGGTAACCGGAATAACGGGAAAAGGGTCGTACCAGCTAGAAACCATAGACGGTCAACGACTACACAACAATTGGAACGTGGCTCATTTGAAAAAATACTATTGCTAAGGTATGGTCCGTTGACCCTTGTGATTATTTTAAAAAATTCTCACCTGTACCTTTGTTCAGAAGTCTTATCAAGATAAATACCGAGGTATTAGAACTAGGTCCGAAAGCACGTGTTGCACTCTTTTCCTTATCCCGATTTTGTCCCAAAGTGGGTTTTCCGGCATGATTTTTAACGAGACAACATGTACAACGTGTTATCCGATGAGACGAAGCTAAGTTCCTATGAGCCCGAGTCCAATTATTCACCGGGGACTGGATAGTGTCTCCCCGCTTATACTTCACGGACAAACACTAGGGGACTACTATACCCACATCAAGATCGAAGAAGAGCTCATCGAAGCAAAAGAAGAAAGAAAGTCAACATCAAAATGGTTTTCAAAATTTGTGTTTCTTGTTCCGTATAAACCCGAACCTTCTGTACTAGGTTTCAATTTAAGGTCCAAACGATCAAACGAATCGTATCCGAATAGTATTTGCTACGACAAGAACAAAAGGGGTCAGATGAAATCTTTAAATTGTGTACAAACACTTGCGATATGAAGAAGTAGTATTGTTGTCACACCCCATTTTAACCGGATAGATTAAGGAGTATGACGTATTGGTGATTCCTATTTATTTTATTTGAGGAGTCGCTACCTAATTAATTTACGGTGAATTAGGACACCTAATTGTTAACTAAGGTAAAGTTAAAACTAAACCTCCGTTAATAGTCTGCTTAACCAGTGTGATTCTAGGTAAGGGCTCTATATTATCCTAAAGGGAAGGGGTTAGGCATCCTTTAGAATCCGTTAACTTACGGTTATCCGACCAAACTTAGGTTAATTAATTTAGAGTAAATATAATGCTTAAATTTTAAAATGGTTCACAAATGTTGCTAAAGTTTTAGAAGGAAAATATTAGTGAAAATAAGGTTTACAGAAAATATAATATAAAAGAAAACTTTACATGCCATTTTTTAGAATAGGACTTATGAATGTCGCTTAGATTTTAAATGAAAATATTGTAAATGCTATTCATAATAAAACATGTAAAGGATTTCAAATAATAAGGATATTAAAAATAAGACTAGTAATTTGCATAAGAGGAGATTTCAAAATGCTATTTGAAATAAAAATTTATAAACATTGTTGAGGCTTTAAATAAGCATGCTAATAAACTTATAGAACAATGTGAATAATTTGTATCAAAGGAGATTTCATATGCTATAAAATTCGTAAATATTACTAATGCTTTAAATAAAATGTTATTTAGAATGAAATTTGTAGGAAAATATGATAATTTGCATAAAAGAGGAAAATTCAAACGCCGTTCAAAACAAATAAAATTTGGAAATGTTGCAAAAGACTTTAAATAATAATGCTATTAAAAAATAAGATTTTGCATGAAATAAAAATAGAAGAATACGCAGGTTGTGGAGTGTTTTAATAAATGCTTGGAACAAACTAAACGATGAAATATTAATTGACTTTGCATTTTTTAGAAGTATAAATAAAATTATGTATTATTAACTGCATTCGGCTAAACGCGTGCATAATTTAGATAATCTTAAAAGATGTTCACAAAATATTTTTTAGTTCTTTCCCTTAAACTAACTACCCATTCTCTAACCAAACCTACTAATTGATCCAGATTTATCTAAAACTAAAAGTTAGTTTCCTAATACAAATCAATGAGCACAAAATAAAATGAAAAGGTAATAAATCAAATGGGCCAGCTGCTGCTGCTGTTGAGCTTTTAGCCCAGAATTTTTATTTGCTGCGGACAGAGCTGATGCGAGGGAGATTATGTCGGGTTTTAGCCCAACACCGAATGCGGAGGAAGACGAGTCCCTCGGACTCGTATGCGATGGTCATGCATAAAATGAAAGGAAGAGGATTAGTATATTATCAATGGATAAGGTTAAACGTAAAAATGCAAACTCAAAACAAATCAGCAAATTGTGTATATACTATGTATATTTAAGTGTACTTCATGTATACACATTCATAGCTGTTTTAAATAGAGGTATACCAGTAATTACGAAAATATGCATAACCCACAGAAATACACTTGCAACAACGCACAGAATTTAAACAGCATCAAATGATACTATAGACATGCACACAGGATCTGCTAATACATATTTATCCATGTGGAGATGCTCGGACTATAGATTAAGTATATTGGCAACGTATAACATATATCAAGCCTAAACATGGCATATTTGCGACGTGTAAAACACCTGTTGAACTCAGGAAGAATGCTTATAATATTCAGGCATATTTTCTAGTTCTCCTTTTTCTATTTCGAAGCTAAACACTGATGATTATAACAAACTATCACTATTGCCAGTAACTTATGATCCCATTCAACTGAAATCACAAATGGCCTCTTTTAACTTTACACAAATCACAAATTCATATATCATGCTAAGCGCTAATAATACAAGAACAAATTACGCGTTGCCAGCCAGTTTTTACTCCATCAGTTCTACTTCTTTATTCTACCATCAAGCAAAAAATGGAAAATAGCATTTCTCACACAAATAATAGACTGCCAGATACCAAAGTTTTAAATTTATCCAGGACATCAAGAAGGAGAAATATGCATTTAGCATGCTCATGCGACATTCAAAGAATGACTGCTATATGCAATGATGAAGAATAGGTTCAAATCCAACAGAGGAAAACCCAAGAGCATACTACTAAACACATTGACACTTAGGCAGATTTGAAAGCTTTGCACATGACTCATGGTGATTAAATTAACGAGCCTACAGCTCAGATTGACTTATGCCTAGACAACAAGTAAATCCAGTGATAGTCTAACAGGCCTATATTGGATAGAAATTCTTTACATATTTTAACCAACTTGTAATCTATCAATGAACCATGGACTAAATCACATTAGAATTCCTTTACCTGCTAACAACTGGGCCAGGTTTGGATCACTATGGTGGCAATAAGACACAGACCAATGCTTGATTTAAACTATTGTACAGTTAGTCAAAGTAACAAACTGCCTAAACCAAATTGAAATTATAAGAAATCAGCAATCTCCAATCGATCTCATACTTAAATCATTCATCCAATTGTCCAAACATGAAACCAAAACAAGTTCCAGGAAATAGGATGAAGCATAAATGAACCCAAACTATAACAGGCGTACTAGAAGTGTAAGATAAATTAAACACTAATCGGAAAACATTCGACGTCTTAAATTGAATTAAATTTATGGAGCGAGGATACATGATCAAGAATGAATTGCCATGAACACCAGTCAAATAAGATAATAAACAGCATCCAAACTCACATAAAATCCAATAATATACTTCAGGAGTAATCAGACAAAGCTAACGCCAAACTGAAAATTGGGCTATGTTAAAGTAATAATGCAATAGCAGCTGAGCTAACCTATAAGCAAATGGTATTACATTAAACTAAACAGAAACAGACTTATGATACAGAAACTACATAACAACTCTGAACTAATCCTTAGTTTTAATTATCGATCACAAGTATTAACAAACACATAACAAACGGAAAAATAAAATCAGTACACAAGACAAATTAAGACGAGTTCCTCTAAAACGCCAAACAGAGCACACACATATGTAGACCAGACTATGAGCAAAATGGTTTCAAGAGAAAAGGTTACCTTCTTCGGGCGCAGCGAAGTGAGGCGAGGGTTTCGATATCTACCTCGAACACCGCCGAACCCGAGCTTGCGATGCTCGGACTCACAGCAGCACCAAAGTAAACGAGAATAAAATTGGTTTGATATTTTGATTTGATAATAAAACAAAATTGAAATTGCTAATAGAACTCGTATTTTGGGGAATTATAGGCGACTAAAAGACTCATATTTTAGAGCTTTTTCGGGGTTTCAAAACTCGTTTCAGAACTTTGATTTTCAGAGCATTTTTTTTTGCGATTCGAAATCCCTATTTTTGTAGGGGATTTATGGGGATTCAAGAACTCATTTTTTTGAAAGGGGATTTCGGGTTCACCTCTGGTTTTGCAAGGCAATTTTTGGGGGTTTTCCCAACCTGTCCTTTCAATGATTCAACTCCTCTCTCTTTATAGGTTTTATTTTTTGCTTTGTTTGAAGGAAGAGAGAAGGAAGAGCATGCGCAATCAACAGAAGGTGGAGGCGACAGTGAGATGAAGAGAGGAGCGGGTGGCGTGACGAAGTAGGGGAACACGACATGGTGGAGACGCAGAAGCGTGGGGTGACAGACGCGTGGGGGGACAAGGCGTGGTGGAGATGAAGCGGAGTGGAGGTAACGTGGGGGCGACGGTGAAGTCAGAGGTATGGTGGAGGTAACGTGACGAAGTGGGGGTGTCAGAGATGGCAGTGGGGCGTGATGGTGTCAGGGGTGAGTGGAGATGAGGCGGAGTGGAGGTAACGTGGGAAGGTGGAAATTAGAGGCGTGGGGGGACAAGGCGTCAGAGGTAGAAGAAGAATGTGAGGGGCGTGTGCGATGGAGGGAGAAATGGTGGGTGGCGATGAGAAGTGAGGAGATGGTGGTGTAGAGGTGGTGGCGATGGAGGCGGAGACGCGGAGGTGAGGAGGAAGGGGGAAGAGAAGAGACGAAGAAGAAAGGGCAGCGGCGGAAAAAATGGAAAATGAGGGGAACCCTAAAAGGGTTTCCCTTATTTTGGGTGAAAACGGATCGGACCCGGTCCATTTGTGGACTGGGTTGATTTTTAGACCGGGTATTAAAAGAATGGGCTAATAAATTTAAACATGGACTGGTCTAAAAATTGAGTAAAAAATATGGTCTAGTCCAAAAAATATTAGGAGTTAATCGGACTTTGATTTGGGGTCCGGTAAGTCAAAATACGGATCGAGTGCAAGAAATAGTTTGTCTTCTAAATTTAAATAGAAGACCTAATTTAATTAATGATATACCGAGGGTGACAAAATATTGCTTAATACCAAAATGTGTGATTATTAGACTCGGGTAATAAAATCATATGGTGTTATAATAGCCGTGTAATAATATATGTTATTTTTCTTTGAAAATCCGCACTAAATAAATACTATTATTTAATTATGCAAAGATAAATGCGTAAGCTGGTAAAAATGCCGAAATGATAAGAATTGTGAATTATAATAATATTAATAAATAATAATAACAATAATAATAATAATAATTATTATTATTATTATAATAGAATAATAAAATGTCGGTATTGATAAGAGGCTAATAATTATAGCAAACATAATATATATATTTTTATTTTTTTCAAAAAATATTAGAAGCTTAAAAATAGGTATTTTGGCAGAGAGGCGGGACAAAATTGGGTGTCAACAACTTGTCCCTCTTTGCCCGGTAATGATGAAAAGAGTTGTCGGGCAAAGACGTTGACTCAATAGCCTATTTTGTCCCGGCTAAAGGAAATCTGAGAGGATTATGACCGAACTCCGGTCTCTGAGTTGCCTACATATCTCGGGCTATACGAGAATCAGGTCGAGTGTAGTTCTGGGACAATTACGACATTTGAACCCCAATTGGCGCAAAACTTGCAAAATATTGTCCCAGTGCTGAATTATGATAACACTGGGTATTGTGATAGAAACTTTAGAATTCTGAAAATTGAATTGCTGGAACGCAAGAGAATACTTGCAATTAGAGACGAGTGTTCGAGGTAGATCTTTGACCCGTGTCGGGAAGTTTGACTATCCTTCCTGACAAATTGCCCCAGTTCGCTGCCGAAGAAATAGTTCCACGATTTGATGTGTGATGCCAACTTTGATATTGCCAAAAGCCATCAGCTAAAAACAAATGTTAGCAATAAAGAAATATATGTAAATAAGGCAGGGTTGGAGAAGTTACACTTGCAACCCCTGCTTCGAAAGTTGAATCCACATTCGGAGGTGGATGCCGGAACTGAAATATAAGATTCCCGCATTCGGAGGTGGGTGCCTGAACTGAAATATAAGATATCCGCATTCGGAGGTGGGCGCCTGAACTGAAATATAAAATTCCCGCATTCGGAGGTGGGTGCCTGAACTTGAAATATAAGATACCCGCATTCGGAGGTGGGTGCCTGAACTTGAAATATAAGATACCCGCATTCGGAGGTGGCGCCTGAACTGAAATATAAGATACCCGCATTCGGAGGTGGGTGCCTGAACTTGAAATATAAGATACCCGCATTCGGAGGTGGGTGCCTGAACTGAACATTGAAATACCCGCATTCTAAGGTGGGCGCCTAAATTGAAAATTGACATACCCGCATTCTAAGGTGGGTGCCTAATTTGAACATTGAAATACCCGCATTCTAAGGTGGGTGCCTGAATTGAACATTGAAATACCCGCATTCTAAGGTGGGTGCCTGGATTGAAATTGACATACCCGCATTCTAAGGTGGGTGCCTAAATTGAACATTGAAATACCCGCATTTTAAGGTGGGTGCCTAAATTGAAAATTGACATACCCGCATTCTAAGGTGGGTGCCTAATTTGAACATTGAAATACCCGCATTCTAAGGTGGGTGCCTGAATTGAACATTGAAATACCCGCATTCTAAGGTGGGTGCCTGGATTGAAATTGACATACCCGCATTCTAAGGTGGGTGCCTAAATTGAACATTGAAATACCCGCATTTTAAGGTGGGTGCCTAAATTGAAAATTGACATACCCGCATTCTAAGGTGGGTGCCTAATTTGAATTTTGAAATACCCGCATTTTAAGGTGGGTGCCTAAATTGAAAATTGACATACCCGCATTCTAAGGTGGGTGCCTAATTTGAATTTTGAAATACCCGCATTTTAAGGTGGGTGCCTATATCATGTCCACTTCCCATGGTGCAAAAATGTAAATCCACATCCACTTTCAGGGTGCAGAAAAATAAATCCAAGTCCACTTTCACAGTTCAAAATATAAATCTATGTCCGCATTTCACGGTACAAAATATAAATCCACGTCGACTTTGACGTCCGTATTATACGGTACAACAGTAAATTTACATCTACTTTCACGTCTGCATTATACGGCGCAAAAAATAAATTCACTTTTACTTTCGAAACATAAATCTGTATCCACTTTCTACAATTATATGTATATTTTTGTAATATAATTCTACTCCCACTCCCATACTCGTATCCACAATATAAATGTAAATCCACGTCCACTTTAGAGATAATATTGTAAAAAGATATCCACATCTTACTCGATGTCCCATTGTGACGGGGGTTAAATCTATAATTAACCCCACAATTTGATATACGATGCAATATTTCGATCTTGTTATCTTATTAACATACTTCATTCTAAAAGAATTTGATAATGATTTGAACATGTATGAAGTGATGACGAAATTGAGGAATTCTAACCAATAACAGGTGATCAAGGTCAGTGTCCATGATTATATGTATTCGATCCATCGATGAATGTCACGAGCTAAAACAATTGTTAGTGATAAGAATCAATAGCTGGGTCTAAAAGAATTATACTTACAGCCCTTGGTTGAGAAGATGAACTTGTGTCCACTGTTGCAATTGAAATTTCGTGATGAGTGGAACGACGCCCACCGTTCGGCATAAGCTACCTTTGCATCCACGCTGAAGAGTATTTGCATTTTGAAGAAAGTTAACTTTTGATCACGCCCATAATTTAATACATGCACCGTGTTCATGTTAATTGGACCTGTCTCAACAAAGAAAAATTGTGAGTTTAAAAGAAAATTGGTTGACTTGTGCATGTCGGGGAACTTGGCCCTTGAATTGACTTTTGTCTCGGTCGCGTCCGCGTTCTTCGATGTCTCACCACATATCTTGCTTTGCCGGGGAGTTTCAGTTATATAAAAAAATGTATTTTGAAAATAACAGTAATGAGATTTAGATGACTTTGAAAGGAAATACTTAGTGGCTCTAATATGTAACATGATTAAGAAGACTCGATTTTTGAATTTACTCACATTTTAGAAATATGGATGGACTTTTGTTTAAGACCACTTTTATGCTACTTCTAAAAATTTGTCCCAGTTTCAGTCTTAGAGATGCTTGATTCTGGACAATTGAAAAATAAGAACTTATAATGAAAGTTTTCGAAAGTGATTTGACCGACTTCGAAATTTGTCCCAGTTTCAAGTCCTGGAAACGCTTGGTTCTAAACGATCGAAAAGTGAGAAAATTGTAATGAAAATTTTTTGAAAGTGATTTGACCGATTTCAAAAATTTGTCCCAGTTTCAAGACACTAAGACACATGAATTTAAGCGGTGGGAAGACCAAGTCTTGTATAAAAATCCTTATGTATTTTATAGGAACCAAAATGTTTGGACAAAATGAAGATAAAAATTTTAAGATAGAAGGGCCGAACCCGCCTCGGGTTGCCTACGTATCCCAAAGGAATCAGGCCAGACGTAGTTCGTGATGAACATAAAGATTTTTGAGTTTGTTTTGTTTTTTTAATAAAGGGGCCGAACCCTATGTGGGTTGCCTACGTATCCAAAAGGAAATCAGGCCATACGTAGTTCCACCCATACAACAAAGATACTGAAATGATTTGAAAAAGTGGCCGAACCCGATGTGGGCTGCCTACGTATCCAACAGGAAGTCAGGCCAAACGTAGTTCGTTGAAACAAAATGACAGAATCTTAATTTAAAAAGGCCGTAACAAAACATAGAGGCAACATGACAAAAGGAACTAAATGTTCTAGTTGATACCTCCGGCCTACTACAAAAGGAAATTTAAACTGAAAATACTGAAACTCCCGACGAACCGGGGCTAAGATAGAAGTTCAATTTTGCAACTCAGGTCCTGGCTCAGCAGCCTATAAAGTCAATATTTCAGCAAAGTCTTTGATTATCGCAGCATGATCATTTTCATCTTCCACGAACAGGTTCTTGACTCCCTCCACGATATCATCATAGGCAACTTCAACAATCAGATCTGAAGGTTTTGAGAAAGTTTGATCAATGGTAGGAATAGGTTTTGGCAATGCAATCTCCTTCCTTTTATTCTTTCGTGCTTTCTTCACTTCTTCCTCAGTTGGCTCATATCCCAAACCGAATGTAAATTGTTGCGTAGGGAGAACGACTGGCTCAACCCGCCCATTTAGTGTTTTCCCTAGCCCAAATCCAGGTTGGTACCCATTTCTCACCATTTCTTTTGCAACCATAATTGCGGCACATGATCTTTTGAACTCTTGAGTTTGACATACTTCACTCTCCTTAGTGACATTCACAACCTCCCAAGCGTGGTAAGCTGCTCCGTCGAACCCTCCTTCTGCCTCGACGAATGGGGTGGATTGCTCTAGATAGAAAGACGTGTCTCCTTCTCCGTGTATACATATCTGTTGCTGATCCCACTCGAATTTGACAGTTTGGTGCAAAGTAGATGGTACGGCCCCAGCCAAATGGATCCACGGTCTACCTAACAACATGTTGTATGTCGTGGAAATATCAAGTACTTGAAAATCCATAATGAATTCAACAGGGCCAATCAACACTTTCAACTCTATTTCCCCAATAGGGCGCCTTTGAGCCCCATCAAATGCTCGAATATTCATATCACTGGTCTTGAGCTCGCTAACATTATATCCGATCTTCTTCAGACTTGTTAATGGACAGATGTTGAGTCCAGAACCCCCATCAACTAATACCTTAGCCACAAACATGTTACGACACTTGACAGTTATATGGAGTGCTTTGTTATGCATGCATCCTTCCGGCGGCAATTCTTCATTATCGAAGCTGATTCGATGACTGTCAAGCACGCGCTCAATCATCCCAGCTAACGCCTCACTAGTTGTTTTGCTTGGAACATACGCTTCATTCAAGATCTTCAACAATGCATTCCTGTGCATATCTGAACTCAAAAGCAAAGAGAGAATAGGAATTTGAGCATTGGTCTTTTTCAACTGATCCACAACTGAGTACTCACTAGCTTTAATTTTCCTCAGAAAATCTTCTGCTTCGAATTCAGTCACGACCCTTTTGGGAGGTACGTTGGTTTCCTTAAGTTGCCCCAATCTAACTAGTTCTTCTGGAGAATAGCACCTCCCAGATCTTGTCATTCCTGACGTCTTAACCTTGTCAGTGATCGTGTCCTTTCCTCGACATTCCATCACAGTTTGTTGATAATTCCATGGTACGGCTTTTGTATCGAGCACTGGCAACTGATTTGGTGCTCGAACTACTTCCACAGGTATTGATGAAGCTCCTAATATCTCGACAGGCACACAACCCCTTATCACTACAGCCGGAGAAGCAACGGCTACAAAATCATGATCCTCCACACGATCCACAGGCACTATAAATTCGGCTGGGTCGTCAACATTTTCATCTATTCCAATCATATTTATCGTGGCCCCATCATGGGTCGGGAGTGGATTGTTAACCACATTTGGTGTTGGTGGTTTGACCGTGATCTGTTTCGCTTCAATAAGATCCTCAACCTTATGCTTCAATGCGTAACAACGATCAGTGGAATGGCCTTTTACCCCCGAATGATATGCACATGTTTTAGTGGGATCAAAGCTTCTGGGTAATGGATCTGGAATTCTACCTTCCACGGGATATACTAAACCTGAAGCTTGCAGTCTTTCGAAAACAACGCTCAGTGGTTCTCCCAATGGTGTGAAATTGCGGAACGGTTTATTTGGGCGAGGTGCGGATGCATTGTTTGGATGATGAGTTTGTGATGGTGGAGCTGGATATGTTGGTGGTCGTGGAGCTCGATATGCTGGTTGTGTGTTGTAAACAGGGTAGGATATTTGTGGTGATTGAGGTTGGTAAGATGACAAAGCTTGGTCGTAGGGATGTGGAGAATATTGGAAATATTGTAAGTGGTGAGCGTTAGGCTGGTATCGCGGTGGTCGTTGATGGCGGTATGATGTGTTTCCCAAGGCCATCACCGATGCTGCTTCTTTCTCTTTTTTCTTTCCATTTCCGAGAGTACCAGTTTGTATAGCCCTACTGGTAGACTGCAAAGCTGCTAGACTTGTTATTCTCCCTGTCTTAATGCCATCTTCGATCATGTCCCCAGCTTTGATCACTTCTGCAAAAGTTTTTCCACTCATTGTCACCAAACGTTCATAGTATTCCGGTTCTAGTGCTTGAATGAAGAAAGTAACCATTTCTGTCTCCTCCATGGGTGGGTGTACCCTAGATGCTTCTTCCCTCCACCGTATAGCATATTCTCGAAATGATTCGGTGAACTTCTTCTTCAACTTTGTAATTGAGATTCTGTCAGGAGCGATCTCAACATGAAACTTGTAGTGATCCACAAAAGCATTTGCCAAATCATCCCAAGTACGCCATTTGGTTGTATCTTGCTTAGAATACCACTCCAAGGCTTTTCCACTCAAACTCTGATTGAATAGTTTGACTCTTATCCCTTCATTCTTCCCCACACCAATCAACTTTTCACAATAGACCTTCAAATGGAAGAAAGGGTTCCCCGACCCATCAAACTTCTCAAATTTTGGAATCTTGTAACCTGGTGGCAATTCTACCTCAGGAAATGCACATAATTCTTCATATCTCACGCTTTGGTTACTACCAAGTCCACGCAAACTTCTCATGGCATCTTCCAAACTTTTGAGCTTTCTATTTATCATTTCATCATTAACTGACCGTGCCTCATTTTCAACTTCGACATAATGATCAACATCTGTGCGACATTGTCCTTGAATCTGTGTCATGGGTGGAGCTGTGGTATAAGTATACACCGGCGGAACTTGATGTGTGTCATGTGCTGGCGGTATGAATTGAGCTTTTGAAGAGGTGGTTGTAAATAAAAAGGGAGCATTTTGAGTGAGGTGTTCGGAACGAACTGGCTGAGAAGTGGTGAAATAATTTGCTTGGTTAAATTCGTCCAAATTTGGGAATGGAGGTGGCACAGGCAAAGTCTGACGAACTCCCTGGGACGGAGTCATATGTGGCGGTGTTTGAGAAAATGACCGGTTGTGAAGTACCATATGACTTAGTTCGGCAACTCGTCGCTCCAGACGAGCAATGGTCTCCAAATGTGTTTCTGATTCTTTGAAGGATGTGGGATCACTCGTGATCGGTAAACTAAGAGATGGCTCAGATGAAGTGGTTGCATTGATCGAACTTTGCTCCATTTTAGAACGAGTCTTTTTAGTTAACCAGGCGATTAGTGATGAGTCAGAGTCTGATTTCTTGGCTCTAGACCGTGTGAAATATGGATGCTCCGCCAGTTCCCCTTTAGCGCAAGTCAACCTTCTTTTGAAAATAAATTTTAAAAAGAAAAAGATAAAACAAGAAAAAGAAAAAAAGAAAATGAGTCAGTATACGGTAAGGACATATTATTGCATATAAACACATTATTGCACATAATACATCGCGTTTTATAATGCAAGGGACCTCTTTATGCCAGAGGTAGGCCTAACGAATATTTGAAGGACAAACATGTCTTTTATGTATTATTCCACAACTCCTCCTAAAAGTACTTTGCAAGAATAAAAATTATTACATGCCAATAATACATCTCAAAATCAACCTAAGATATCTAATACTTCAACTTCACTAATTTCCTTTGGTTGTCTTCAACCTCCGGCATTAATTAATGCTCCACGGCAACCTGCAACAAAATGTCAGTTTCCTTGAAATATTTATCTATAGAGTATTAGGTCCACATATTCCACATATTTGTCCTTCAAATAATGCACATAGATAGTGAGTAGTGTCACTTAGAGTCATAGACTCATTTGGACATTTGGTAAGGTTGACTAATGAACTTAATACACCAAGGGTATTAAGCTTCCTAGGTTTAAAATGATGCATGTCCTTACAAGGTTTTGGTTTTCGCTCTACCTAGGTAGACTAAGAATGGTTTTCCTATGACACAAGGCTCCCCCAAGCGGACAACTTGGAAGTGGAAAGTCCGTGGCCGTCGACTGCACCGCCGATCGACTAAATCCACAAGACAAATCCAACTAAAGGGGTAATTTAGTAGTGCACGGGCGCAAACTGCGAAGCCGCTTTAAGTGTGTGAATATGTGTGAATTTTCCAGAAGTGGAGGAAATGTGAACGGAATGCCAATTTAAGGAAAGCAGTAATATACATATTACATAGAACAAAAAAATGCATATAAGGAATGGAACAATAATACTTGAAATCATATAAAACTACAATACAGGCAAAATAAAATAAAACAAACAAAATATCTCACAAATTATTTATTAACCTAAGTTGTTATGGTTAGAGCCTAAAGATCCCCAGCAGAGTCGCTAAGCTGTCACACCCCATTTTAACCGGATAGATTAAGGAGTATGACGTATTGGTGATTCCTATTTATTTTATTTGAGGAGTCGCCACCTAATTAATTTACGGTGAATTAGGACACCTAATTGTTAACTAAGGTAAAGTTAAAACTAAACCTCCGTTAATAGTCTGCTTAACCAGTGTGATTCTAGGTAAGGGCTCTATATTATCCTAAAGGGAAGGGGTTAGGCATCCTTTAGAATCCGTTAACTTACGGTTATCCGACCAAACTTAGGTTAATTAATTTAGAGTAAATATAATGCTTAAATTTTAAAATGGTTCACAAATGTTGCTAAAGTTTTAGAAGGAAAATATTAGTGAAAATAAGGTTTACAGAAAATATAATATAAAAGAAAACTTTACATGCCATTTTTTAGAATAGGACTTATGAATGTCGCTTAGATTTTAAATGAAAATATTGTAAATGCTATTCATAATAAAACATGTAAAGGATTTCAAATAATAAGGATATTAAAAATAAGACTAGTAATTTGCATAAGAGGAGATTTCAAAATGCTATTTGAAATAAAAATTTATAAACATTGTTGAGGCTTTAAATAAGCATGCTAATAAACTTATAGAACAATGTGAATAATTTGTATCAAAGGAGATTTCATATGCTATAAAATTCGTAAATATTACTAATGCTTTAAATAAAATGTTATTTAGAATGAAATTTGTAGGAAAATATGATAATTTGCATAAAAGAGGAAAATTCAAACGCCGTTCAAAACAAATAAAATTTGGAAATGTTGCAAAAGACTTTAAATAATAATGCTATTAAAAAACAAGATTTTGCATGAAATAAAAATAGAAGAATACGCAGGTTGTGGAGTGTTTTAATAAATGCTTGGAACAAACTAAACGATGAAATATTAATTGACTTTGCATTTTTTAGAAGTATAAATAAAATTATGTATTATTAACTGCATTCGGCTAAACGCGTGCATAATTTAGATAATCTTAAAAGATGTTCACAAAATATTTTTTAGTTCTTTCCCTTAAACTAACTACCCATTCTCTAACCAAACCTACTAATTGATCCAGATTTATCTAAAACTAAAAGTTAGTTTCCTAATACAAATCAATGAGCACAAAATAAAATGAAAAGGTAATAAATCAAATGGGCCAGCTGCTGCTGCTGTTGAGCTTTTAGCCCAGAATTTTTATTTGCTGCGGACAGAGCTGATGCGAGGGAGATTATGTCGGGTTTTAGCCCAACACCGAATGCGGAGGAAGACGAGTCCCTCGGACTCGTATGCGATGGTCATGCATAAAATGAAAGGAAGAGGATTAGTATATTATCAATGGATAAGGTTAAACGTAAAAATGCAAACTCAAAACAAATCAGCAAATTGTGTATATACTATGTATATTTAAGTGTACTTCATGTATACACATTCATAGCTGTTTTAAATAGAGGTATACCAGTAATTACGAAAATATGCATAACCCACAGAAATACACTTGCAACAACGCACAGAATTTAAACAGCATCAAATGATACTATAGACATGCACACAGGATCTGCTAATACATATTTATCCATGTGGAGATGCTCGGACTATAGATTAAGTATATTGGCAACGTATAACATATATCAAGCCTAAACATGGCATATTTGCGACGTGTAAAACACCTGTTGAACTCAGGAAGGATGCTTATAATATTCAGGCATATTTTCTAGTTCTCCTTTTTCTATTTCGAAGCTAAACACTGATGATTATAACAAACTATCACTATTGCCAGTAACTTATGATCCCATTCAACTGAAATCACAAATGGCCTCTTTTAACTTTACACAAATCACAAATTCATATATCATGCTAAGCGCTAATAATACAAGAACAAATTACGCGTTGCCAGCCAGTTTTTACTCCATCAGTTCTACTTCTTTATTCTACCATCAAGCAAAAAATGGAAAATAGCATTTCTCACACAAATAATAGACTGCCAGATACCAAAGTTTTAAATTTATCCAGGACATCAAGAAGGAGAAATATGCATTTAGCATGCTCATGCGACATTCAAAGAATGACTGCTATATGCAATGATGAAGAATAGGTTCAAATCCAACAGAGGAAAACCCAAGAGCATACTACTAAACACATTGACACTTAGGCAGATTTGAAAGCTTTGCACATGACTCATGGTGATTAAATTAACGAGCCTACAGCTCAGATTGACTTATGCCTAGACAACAAGTAAATCCAGTGATAGTCTAACAGGCCTATATTGGATAGAAATTCTTTACATATTTTAACCAACTTGTAATCTATCAATGAACCATGGACTAAATCACATTGGAATTCCTTTACCTGCTAACAACTGGGCCAGGTTTGGATCACTATGGTGGCAATAAGACACAGACCAATGCTTGATTTAAACTATTGTACAGTTAGTCAAAGTAACAAACTGCCTAAACCAAATTGAAATTATAAGAAATCAGCAATCTCCAATCGATCTCATACTTAAATCATTCATCCAATTGTCCAAACATGAAACCAAAACAAGTTCCAGGAAATAGGATGAAGCATAAATGAACCCAAACTATAACAGGCGTACTAGAAGTGTAAGATAAATTAAACACTAATCGGAAAACATTCGACGTCTTAAATTGAATTAAATTTATGGAGCGAGGATACATGATCAAGAATGAATTGCCATGAACACCAGTCAAATAAGATAATAAACAGCATCCAAACTCACATAAAATCCAATAATATACTTCAGGAGTAATCAGACAAAGCTAACGCCAAACTGAAAATTGGGCTATGTTAAAGTAATAATGCAATAGCAGCTGAGCTAACCTATAAGCAAATGGTATTACATTAAACTAAACAGAAACAGACTTATGATACAGAAACTACATAACAACTCTGAACTAATCCTTAGTTTTAATTATCGATCACAAGTATTAACAAACACATAACAAACGGAAAAATAAAATCAGTACACAAGACAAATTAAGACGAGTTCCTCTAAAACGCCAAACAGAGCACACACATATGTAGACCAGACTATGAGCAAAATGGTTTCAAGAGAAAAGGTTACCTTCTTCGGGCGCAGCGAAGTGAGGCGAGGGTTTCGATATCTACCTCGAACACCGCCGAACCCGAGCTTGCGATGCTCGGACTCACAGCAGCACCAAAGTAAACGAGAATAAAATTGGTTTGATATTTTGATTTGATAATAAAACAAAATTGAAATTGCTAATAGAACTCGTATTTTGGGGAATTATAGGCGACTAAAAGACTCATATTTTAGAGCTTTTTCGGGGTTTCAAAACTCGTTTCAGAACTTTGATTTTCAGAGCATTTTTTTTTGCGATTCGAAATCCCTATTTTTGTAGGGGATTTATGGGGATTCAAGAACTCATTTTTTTGAAAGGGGATTTCGGGTTCACCTCTGGTTTTGCAAGGCAATTTTTGGGGGTTTTCCCAACCTGTCCTTTCAATGATTCAACTCCTCTCTCTTTATAGGTTTTATTTTTTGCTTTGTTTGAAGGAAGAGAGAAGGAAGAGCATGCGCAATCAACAGAAGGTGGAGGCGACAGTGAGATGAAGAGAGGAGCGGGTGGCGTGACGAAGTAGGGGAACACGACATGGTGGAGACGCAGAAGCGTGGGGTGACAGACGCGTGGGGGGACAAGGCGTGGTGGAGATGAAGCGGAGTGGAGGTAACGTGGGGGCGACGGTGAAGTCAGAGGTATGGTGGAGGTAACGTGACGAAGTGGGGGTGTCAGAGATGGCAGTGGGGCGTGATGGTGTCAGGGGTGAGTGGAGATGAGGCGGAGTGGAGGTAACGTGGGAAGGTGGAAATTAGAGGCGTGGGGGGACAAGGCGTCAGAGGTAGAAGAAGAATGTGAGGGGCGTGTGCGATGGAGGGAGAAATGGTGGGTGGCGATGAGAAGTGAGGAGATGGTGGTGTAGAGGTGGTGGCGATGGAGGCGGAGACGCGGAGGTGAGGAGGAAGGGGGAAGAGAAGAGACGAAGAAGAAAGGGCAGCGGCGGAAAAAATGGAAAATGAGGGGAACCCTAAAAGGGTTTCCCTTATTTTGGGTGAAAACGGATCGGACCCGGTCCATTTGTGGACTGGGTTGATTTTTAGACCGGGTATTAAAAGAATGGGCTAATAAATTTAAACATGGACTGGTCTAAAAATTGAGTAAAAAATATGGTCTAGTCCAAAAAATATTAGGAGTTAATCGGACTTTGATTTGGGGTCCGGTAAGTCAAAATACGGATCGAGTGCAAGAAATAGTTTGTCTTCTAAATTTAAATAGAAGACCTAATTTAATTAATGATATACCGAGGGTGACAAAATATTGCTTAATACCAAAATGTGTGATTATTAGACTCGGGTAATAAAATCATATGGTGTTATAATAGCCGTGTAATAATATATGTTATTTTTCTTTGAAAATCCGCACTAAATAAATACTATTATTTAATTATGCAAAGATAAATGCGTAAGCTGGTAAAAATGCCGAAATGATAAGAATTGTGAATTATAATAATATTAATAAATAATAATAACAATAATAATAATAATAATAATAATTATTATTATAATAGAATAATAAAATGTCGGTATTGATAAGAGGCTAATAATTATAGCAAACATAATATATATATTTTTATTTTTTTCAAAAAATATTAGAAGCTTAAAAATAGGTATTTTGGCAGAGAGGCGGGACAAAATTGGGTGTCAACAATTGTTGAAAAGTATGTCTTGGATATGTTTTCTTATTAATAACCCCCTACCGGGGACTATCGTCAAAAATTCGACAAAGGCAACAAGGTCACAGTAAACCGAGCCCAACTCTCCTAACACCCTCGAATGGTGACTGTCGTCATAAGATTGACAAAACGGCAAAGGTTCAGGTACCCGAACCTAATCCACTACAAACAAACGGTCGGAAGAAGGTCAAATAATTAAAGACCTCGACTTAAAATGTCCGAGGTGATTCGGAGTCGTTTGAATTCACAAAGCATAAATAAGCACTGCGGGCGAATCATTCGATAAATCTCCGGTCAAAAAACAAACAGAACAAAGTAAGGCTTGTAACCGATGAGTTAAGATAGGATCAATTCAGATAAAATCCTTAGTTCCGAACCTCGATTATTCTTTACGAAACAAACTTTTAAGACAAGTATCGAGGGATGTACTCGAATCAAAGATCGAAGAAAACAATGGCCAAAAAAGGAAATATGCATTTCATATATAAACCGAGGCTTTACACTTAGAATTTTTTACATGATCAAAAAACAAAGTTGTTATATAATAAAAAATAAAGTAAAGGCTCGTATAGGCCCCAATTTACTCGGTATAAGTAGAGCCCGAATTCTCAGAAATGGTCTCTTCGAAGTCATCATCGGAGCTAGCATTGAGGGCTTTCTTAGCTTTATCCTCAATCGCCTTTGCATCAAGTATCCGAGCCCGAATGTATCCCAAACCCCTTTCTACCTGCTTGAGGGTAACCCTCCGGAACTTCCAACGCTCATGCTAGACTAAAAGTGCAGTACGAGCCTCGACAGCCTCCATATCTTTGTAAGTTTCTTCCAAATCGGCCTGAGCTTTCTTCAGCTTCTCCTCCAACTCGGATTTCATGTCACCTAGAGTGTTTCAAACCTGGTTGACAGATGAAAGCTCGGTCTGAAGACGATCATTGGCCACAATAGCTTCCTCGAGCTCACTTTTAAGCTCATCACTGATCCGGGCACGAGTCTCGGCCTTTTCTTCAATTATCCTCAACTTCTCCTTCTCGATAGCTCTCTCGGTTTCAAGCTGGCTGGACCTTTCTACGGCTTTCTCGGCATCAACCTTGATCGAGTTAAGCTCACATCGTAGTTGGGCAATAGTAGCCTCAAACTCACCGAGTTTGGTGGCAAAGCTAGCATTCTCTCGGCCAAGGTTTATGTTATCCTCATCTAGGAGTCTATTCTTTTCAACCGCATCATTGAGTTCGGCCTTTAAACGGAGGTTATCAGCTTCGGCTGCCATAAGCTCGGATTAAAGGTTTGGAGGAGCGACTACTCGGTTCAGTTGGTCCTTTTTTTTCCTGCAAGAGAAGCTTAAACTTTTCGGTCTCCCGACCCTGAGCGTCCAGCCGGGCCTTCAAATAATCTATTTCGTGTTGGGCTTGGATGAAGCCTTCATTTACGAGCACAACACTCTGTAAAAAGTGAAACAAACGAAGTTATAAAAATCAATTGACGAAAACGGAGGATCACACATTGGTGCTACAAAAACGCGTAAGAACACTTACCCGGTTACTAGCATGCATGCCTTTGTTTATAAGACATTGCCATGGGAGTCCCTCCATCTTCTCCTTGTTTGAATCTGAAACAAGAGGTCTTAGATAGCTTTCAATCCCCACAGGACATGATAAAAAGCTGCAGTCCTCGGGAACAGTGACTACGGCCGACCTAGTCCTCTTCACTTCTACACTCGGGGCTGGGAAAATATCAACAATTTTTGACCTCGCACCTGTTTCAGTGGACCGGCTAGCAACCCTCGTGGCTCGTGGAATATGGAGGTGACCAAATCTCGAGGCTTCCCCCGTAGCAGGAGGGGTATCGACAAGCATATCATCTAGGTTATCCGGTCTCGAAAAAGGAGCAGGAGGAGAAGCCAGAGCAGCTCCAGCTGTGTCAGCAGTTGTAGGAGCCTCAACCGCAATGGTTGGGTGAACGCTAGGTGACCGGTCGGTAGCTGCAATAACCTCAACCTCTGGGGCCGTTTCAACCCTTTAGACAGTCTCGGTCTCCAAGGTAAGGCCGGACCTTCTAGGCCTCTTCACCAAATGTGCCGCTTCGGGTGAAGCATCACCTAAAATGTCTATAAATTCAAGAGACCTCAGTGGAATTGGAGCTTGGAGATACTCGATTATCAGAGGAAAAGGAATCTCGTCCTCCTCACCTGTAGTCGGGGTTGGGATGGTAGTTTCTTCCTCAGCAATGGTAGCTACGGAGGGTCCCGCCGCAACTCTTTGAAATATAATGTCGGGCTCAGGTTCATCCCTCAGGGTTCAAACATCACTCCTCGACCTCTTCTTTTTCTTCTGACCCTTGGTCGAGGGTTTTCTTTGTCTCTTTTCGGCTGCAGCAATAAGCCGGGACGATCATGTCGTATAGAAATCCAAGCTTTGTGTCGCAAGCTCATCCGTTGGAGAAGGTCGTGGTTCCACAGAACCTTTGCCCAAACCTAGGCACCGACAAGTTAAAGAAAAGGCGAAACGAAAAGATGTGATAAGCATCAAAGTGAAGAAAAGGACCGTGGTTCTACGCAACCCACCAGTCACGAGATAAATCCGCCCATGTCTGTTCTTCATGTAAATGTTGGCCGATGATTGCCTTGACCTATTCGGGGAAATTACGAACGGCAGTAGGGATCCATGCTTCGACTGCAATATTGAAAAAAGTCAAATTAAAAAAAGAAGAAGAAAAATAAGCTCGAATACACATGAAAGAAACACATTTGAGGAACTCACGTGTATCATTCTATTTCTCAGGAAAAGGCATGTACTCAGCCGGAATGATGTCTCCGGTCCTCACCCGAACGAAGTGTTCAAGCCACCCTCGGTCTCTGTCCTCATTGAGACAGGAAAGGATCGGGTTTCGGCCTCGTTTGAAAACCTTTATCACACCTCCGCGAAAGATCATGGGGAAATATAACCGAATAAAATGTGCCAACGTGAACTCCTTATTGACGTTATTCGCCAATAGACGAAGGCAGGCCACGATCCTCTAGATAATCAACCCAATTTGGGCAAGACACACATTGTATGTCCGGCACATTTCGAAAATAACCGGATCAATCGGGTGGTCGAGCTTGAGAGTGAACGGGTACGTATAAAGGTATAGAAACCCTTCCTTATAATCGGTGATGGATTCGTCGTTATCATCGGGGGCAAACATCTGTACCAGACGTTTGTCCTATCCACACTCGGCCCGAACCCGAGGGAGGCGATCCTCCTTAATTGATGAAGGGTACCGTCTCACGTCGAAACCCCTATCCGATGTTTGCACTGCCTTTTCAATTGAGAATTCGTGGTTATAATTGAACTTCGACGGTATTATGTCTATGGCCGTCGGTTGAGGAAGTACTTTACCTCCGGATTTGAAAGCAGGTTCGGTACTCGGAGAAGAAACTGAGGGTACATTCTGGGAAGCAGAGTCGGTGTTCATTGACATTTTTATCATATATGAATTTATAAAGGGTAAATATGAAGATTTGAAGGTTTTGGATGAAAATTTGAAGGCAGAGATGAAGATTTAAACTTGAAGGTTTGAAGATTCAGTTTGAAGATATGAAGGTTTGATTTAAAATTGATGAAGATTTGAAGGTTTGGTGATTGAGGATAAGGATATTTGAGATAACGGAGCAGATCAAACGAAGAAACGAAGATAAGAAAAGATGAAAGTGAAAAGTAAAAAAGCGACTGTAACTCTCTTATATAGACGGATCACCGTGGCAGTTATCGAAGCCAGCCAATCGAAAAGGGACACGTGTCCGAAATATTAATGAGACATGATTTGAAGCGACGTGACCTGAGGCGGTTACCGAAGTTGGCCATTCGGAATGAGACACGTGGCCGAAGTCAGAAGGACATGACGTGAGGGGACGTTATAGTTCCCGCTTATTTTTGAAGATAAGAACAAACTTATTAAGGAAGTCATTGGGAGAGTCTTTTCCACTTCCCGTCACTTCGGTGAAACTCTGGTCCGGAAGTGTGGGGACAATCTGTATAGGATGAAAACCCGACCAAGTTGTGTCCGATATGAACGGAGTAAGAGATAGATTCGAATGGGCACGGGCACGATCGACCTTGCCTCAACATTGAGGGTGTTTTTCCGGACAAGGAAGATTCGACCCTAAATAAGCATATCCGATTTTTGGTCCGGACAATCAGTTATAGAGCTGCCACGTGTCGCCAAACCGTTCCGCCATTTGCGCTGACAACGGTTCGAGTGTCAGACCGTACGGTTGAGCCTTATCCATTTTAGGATTTTTTAGAAAGGTTTTTTAGCATTGTACTCCCATTTAGAATTACCTATAAATAGAGGACAACCCTTTCTTTTTTCAAGTCAGCTTTTACCATTCCACAACATTGTAATCAACAATTATTATAAAGATCTCCTCAAGTATTTTGGTCCGGATCTGAGAAGTTCCTGTACCTTGAGCCAATTCTATACGTTGATTAGCTCGTGCTTATCAGTTCATGATCGTTATTATCTCACAAAATCTACTATAGCTCACATTATATATATATATATATATATATATATATAACACGCACACACTAGGAAACAATATTACCAAAAGATTATGTTCATCCACATATTCTATTCACGACTTACAAATTTAATTGTTACTCGTAATTCGGGGTAAACAGTTCTAGCAGCCTAAATGGAAGGGGTAAGCTAAGTTGCTAATGAGATTAGAAAAGACACAAACAAAAATTTCATATAAAGATGCGCGTATTTCATATTTTTATGCAGAGGCGCTGACGACAAGGTCTTGAAGAACCAAGGTAAAAAAAAAGAGAAAAGACTTGGACAAGGCTGGATAAGATCTATTGATTGTCCACTTCCAAACTACTCCCTCTGTTTCAATTTATTTGAACTTATTTCTTTTTTAATCCGTGCCAAAATAAATGACATCTTTCCTAATTTGAAAACAAATTCACTTTATGAATGATTTACAGCCACACAAATTTTCAAGGCTTATTTTGAACCACAAGTTTCAAAAGTCTTCCCTCTTTCTTAAATGTCGTGCTCAGTCAAATAAATTCATATAAATTGAAACGGAACGGAGGGAACATTACCAACATTCTTGAACTGAAAGAAAGCTGTACATTGATTGAAGTAGTTAAAATATCTAAAAGAAACCAAACATCATACTTTCACTTTATTTACATTACATGGCTCCCACTAATGCCCTGACCTGCATTCTCTGCCACTGCCTTCTTTTTCTACCAGAGCTCAAAGATATATAAAAGCCAAATCTTCTATTTTGTGGCTGCAAGAACAGCCGAACCTTCCACCTGAAATATCATCACAGGCTCTTTTAAATCAGCACCAGTGAATATGATAAGAACATGTGGTTCAGAAATGATTTTCAACAATTCAACTTCTAAGTGGGACGACAAAATACTACTGCTATCCATTATTAGTTTGCTACATTGTATGCGGATTTAATGTAAATACATACATTATATATATTTTCTAAAAGAAATTTGATGTTATATACATAGTTAAAGTCGAGGTCTGGGAACGAGATACGCTAACTGCCACCACACTACATCCATCTTTGATGTGGTTCTCTGTTTACTAGTAAATATCCTGCCACTAAGTTGAGTGGCATTAACGTAAAAGCCACTACATATTAGAGCATATATAATACAGAAAGAGGCAAGTGGGCTTTCTTAGTTCCATCATCATGAATAAATGTCTTCTTGTCCTCATCCGCTTTTATTGTGTTTCAAAGTCTCTGTAGTCATCACATCAAGTTTTGATAAGGTTGTTGATTTGAACAGCTTTATTCACGGATAGGTAGATTTTTACAAGGTGGGGCCAGTACAATTGCTATAATGTTAAATGTCTCAATCTGAATCTACTTGCTCTTGATATTTGTTAGTGAAGATATTGTAAAAGTTTCTCTTTCAAGTTTGTGTCACAAGGGTCCAGCTTCCTAGTATATGATTTGTGTTTATTTGACAACTAAGCTACTCCAATTGCCCAGTATGTAGGTTATATATACATATATATATATATGTGTGTGTGTGTGGGGGGGGGGGGGGGGGGGATTCGTCAGCATGATACTGACACTTGTTTTGAATCAGTGATGATCGTTGCTGAGTAAGTCCATTCAATATCAGATGCGTTATCCCTAGCATGCTGTGAAATAATTCACTACTTTATATTAATATATTTTCTTGATAAATACTTAATTTATGACAGAATGCGACATCCACCATGGATTGTAGTGATTTCAATGTTGGCATGATGCTAACTTGTTGATCATGTAGAAAATTTGTATCAGATTGCGTGGAATGAGGGAGACTGAAAATTTGTAGGAAGAATCTTCAAGTATCTAGATTCTATATTCAGTATAAGACCAAGGGACCACCACAGATGATGCTACTTGGACCAGTGTTTCAGAATGATTAGGGTAATATGTCATTAAGCTAATAAAATATCACTTACCATAAACTTAGCACCCCATATTTCTTCCTCAGTAGCAGGAACGGCAGTGATTTTGTTTTTGGGGTTCTCATAGCTTCTTAGTTCTCCAACTGCTGTAGAGTAGAAACACCCTGAAAAATCAAACAAAAGATGTTGAGTTTAAGATAATATTATAAAAGATAAAGGATATGTTAAAGTGTTTAGCCTCCGTGAATGTCACTTTCTGAATTATTTATTTGCTTATGCTAAGTCCAAAAAGCATAACTACTTCAATAATTATCCCACTAGATAAATCAGATCACCTAAAGGAGAATAATCTGTCAAACCTACCTTGAGGAAAAGAAGCAAGTGACTTGCCACAAGCACCTTTAAGCAAATCAGCATCATCGGCAAAGGCCACATACCCATCAGCAGTGATTCCCCAGTAGAGGGGTACCTTACCAACTTGATCCTGCTTACAAGAATCCAGATATATTATAGGTAAGGAAACTAAGGATCAAAATTCAACCACACCTACTACAAGGAACTTGGGTAGGTAAAAGTTGCTTACAGTAGCTACAAACATGGTGGAAGTGGACTTGTCAAAAACAATGAAAGCAAAATTGCCTTCAAGGTGACCAACAACATGGTTTGCAGGGTAAGGTGCCCTGTCACGGAGTGCCTTGTATGCTTCAATCACCAGCATCACCTCATTTGCAGACTTGGCAAGGCCATATTGTTGCCTCAGACTCCCTAAGTTGTCAAGTGATCCCTTAAACAAGCAAAATATGTCATCCTTAACAGCAAATGACCTGCCATTTCACTAGAAGTTAATCTACTAGTCGATGAATTTACATCTTTCTTCAAAAAACTGTTAAGACAACAGAAAATAGTACGGAAATGCCACGACAGATTCATTCCACAAAGCTGACACAAAATCTAAGCTACAGAATTATTCTTAGCAAAACAATTTGACAGTTGTAACTCAATATGATCCTTATCAAGGAATAACTAAAACGACCGTTACAAACTTGTTGTTTAGTTCATATGCTTCTTTCAAGTGATAGGAATAAGCAAACCATTCATACTCGGCTGATTAAAACATTAAATCCAAGTAAAAGGCTTTCCTTTCAATTGACAACTTAGGAAGCTTGCTTAATCACCAAAGGGACCACCGTATAAAGTACGAAAGCATTAATTGTAGTAAATAGATTTTAAAGTCTCCAACTACCTAGATTTATCCCCTCCCTCAATTTTCGAATTCACTTACATAGGATGAATTCCACCAATAAGTGTTCTACAATTTACTTCTTCAAAAATCTTGCAACTTCTCCTATTAGTCCATTCCTAACTTATCGCCAACAATCCAGTTCCTTTTTATGTAAGCAGAATTCTTATCAAACCAGGAAAAAGTAATAAAAAAACAAAAAGGGCAAACATCATGATAATTTCCCAACTACTGATTAACTATCTTCCTCAAAAGATTTTCCTATCCAACCGCCGACCAATTTGGTTTGGGTAGGACTTAAATCCATTTATATAGTGATTTTTATTCCTTGAATATTAGTAGTACCAAACTTTGACAAGCTTTCTTCTTCCATCGACTTGACTAGTGACATTTGTGCTATATGCCTACATCTATGGATCCAAAACCTAGACTGGATGGGCTCCTAAGGAAGTTGGAGAACAACCTACAAGGTTTTAATTATTATTATTAATTAATAATAATAATAATAATAATAACAGAATCATTTTTTAATAAGCTAAATAATAATAATAATAATAATTAATACACCCTGCAGTTTAAAATAAATGAATTTCTAACAATTTTTAATCAAACTAAATGATTTTTTCAAAGCCCAAAGATGTATTAATAATTTTTTTTTAAAGTTACTTTTCGCTTTTTTTCAAATTCAATATTGACTATTTCTATTTTTACAAAAAGTTTAGAAAGTAAAATTAATATTATCAATGACTCTATAATTATGCAATTAATTAACTTTTTTAAGGATACTGTCACCCCTCGAATATTGATAAATTTAGGACCCCAGGAAGTAATACTATTATCACCGTCAAAAGACGTAATGCAGTGGATGAGATTGCTCCACCTTAATTAGAAGTTTCAAGTTTTGACCTTTGAATATGATTTTTTTTTTATAGAGAGCGCTTCCCCAAAAAAAGAGTCCTGCTCATTGCAAATTCAAATATAATCGGACTCTAATATGGACATTCAGACACCGGGCGATTTTTTTTTTTTTTAAATGCTAACATCATCTTGGACCGTCAGATCACATGATTGTGCACTAATAACCGTTCGGTTTGCTTCTCTCATCTATTTCATCATCTGTTGGATTTATCTAAAAGAAACCAACAAGTTTTCCGGCTTCCGGTTACTTAAAATTGACGACAGTCGCTTGTACTAAATAAAAAGTTGTTAGGATTATTAAAAATATAATATAATATACTGTATTCGATTTTCTGGAAAAGTGATTATTACAAAATTAATTAAAATAGTCAGTGGATTGAGATATTAGCTTTATCATTTTTATTTTAATATTACTCATACAGATTAAAGGACATGACTTAAATTAGCTAAAACAATTCGGATCAACATGATATATCCTAGAAAAAAAGTGAAAATAGAAATGCAAACATGTGGAAGGTTGAATAAGTGATAATCCACAAATTCTAAGAAGAATCTATTAAACCAATAGCAGCATATGATTTTATCATTAAAACTAATATATATAAAAGGAAAAAAATTCGACTAATCAAAACGAAAAACAAAACAATATAACTTCGTTTAGCGGATGAATTTACGATCATAAGAAATTAGGCAATCCATGCATCATGCATGATAATCCTAATCCATGATGTCACATCTATCAAATCGTGTAATCTAAACCGTTGATCACATTTCCACAAGCTAATCAACGTTTCAGAGCTGAAATTCCACCTCACCGTTTCCTATTCAGCACCTTCCTTTGAACTTTCCAATTTGGAAATTAGCTTAGATTTTTTTATATACCTTTCTTGTTTATACTTTTTTCGTTGAGTTTCGCATTTATTAGTACAAATAAAAAATTAGCCGCACCTCGCCTAGTGAATTTGCTTAAAAAGAAAAGCACAGCTAAAATTAAGCTCACATCATTTATTTTTGTTCTTAGTTGCTGTACCTGGGGAGTACAGGGGACTCGTTGTCGTGAGTATACGCGTGTTGAACATAATCGCCGATCTGCATAGAAATCGCCGAGGAATTGGTTTGAATAAATCGTTTCACCAAAGCATCCGACGTGGTCTTAGGTGACGGAGTCCTGCTTCCGGCAGCCACAAGCTCATCAGGCGGTGAAACAATCGAACTGCTAAATACACCCAACATTTTTCTAATAATTCTAAAACTGACCACAAAAGAAAAGATAAAATAACACAATTACTCTATTTCTCTCTAGACTAGATGTTAGGAGATTAGACACGAGAGGATAATGAAGAGAGGGGGATGGAATTTATAAACAAGATACTGAGGATATTTTTGTCATTTAGGGAGATTTCGAGGGTATTTGAGTAAATGGAAGATGGGATAGTACGTGGAGTGGGACCCGGAAAAGAGGCGATGATTCCTTCAGGGAATAATCCTTTTGTGGGTCCCTAAAGGAGCTTATTATGGAAGTATATGCTGACGTGTTAAGTAATGGAGATGAAAGCGAAGGAGAGAAGGATAAGATATGATGGATTCGCGTCCATTATAGTTGCTATGGTCAGCAGATTCTGCCACAGTGCCACGTCCAGACTGGAGATTGGTATCGCTTAATAACTATTTCTTCAGCAATAACTACTGCAAATATTTATTTTTGTCAATTTAACTCTTGATAACCAACGTCAAGTTAACGTCACAAACTCACACGAATAGAGGAGTATCAGATTTTAATTGTTTTTCAATTCAAATTAGATCTCATGTAACATATTTTTGTGAGACCCTACTATAAGATGTAGATAAAAGCTCCTATATTTGTGGAAAGTTAAAGATGTCTAGTCTTAAACATGGATCAAGGAACAAAGTTACTACTTACAAGAATATATGGATCGATAATTTATGCTTTTTACCGAATCTATCTCCTTGCCTTAAGATCTCCATCTCCCTAGTTTTGTGGCCTTGATTTCCGGAGAGAAACAATTCCAACTTGTATTATTGCTATCATCATAGGGGTCTTGTCTAAATCACACTTAAATCTTATTGTGTCAAGAAAGCCAACACAATAAGATTTATTGGAGAGAATTTTGAACACCCTGGACGTTTGAGCAAATCTTTTAAATTGGTTTAGGTCATTCAAAACTTATATATGTACATAAATATAAAAAATCTACCTTACATATAAAGCGTAATTTTTTGCTGAGAGTGTTCACCCGAATACCCTGCCACACCCGTAAATCCGCCCCTGGCATCACTAATAAACTTATCTTATGGAAAAAAATAAGAATAAATGTTGGAACCTCATGAGTAAGGATAAGGTAATAAAATTGATAGAGAAATTCATACCCTTAAAAAGAATAGGAAAATTGACAAATGAAATAGAGATGATGATTGAGAGTAGAGACCACACTGAGAAATAGAAGAATTCTGTACATGTACAACTATTATTTGAACGAAGTGAATAAAATGTGATCTTTATTGTATAATAGAGCAAACACTAATATCATAAGTGAATCGGTCAAGATCAAATCTGTCAGCCCAAAAGAATATAGAAATTTTTACATGGTGTAGATAACATCCAAGAGGAATTTACTTACAATAACTATATTTTAAATAAATTATACAACGTAGCTATACTATGTATTTAATTACCTACTGTAGCTATACTATATATTTAAAGAAGAATACTACACCAGAAGAAAAAAAAATACATTGAGAAAAAAAGTCTCCTGCTTCTTCTCCCTCATTTCTCAATATCTGTCGAGTGTTACTCTCCTCCTCTTCCACCAGTTTCTTCAAGCTTAAAAGCTCCCTCCATCGACTAGAACACCTTGGACCCTTCGGAGTTTTGGTATCTCCGGTGATCTAACAGAGGCAGATGTCGATCCGCCCACCGGACGAATCGTTGAGAGTTGCAGAAGCACAATTTTCAATCAGAGAAATCTCCCAAAAAACTCGAGTTTCAGATCGGCTTCGTCATTAAATCCACTGCCATCGCCCTTTCTAGTCGGAATCGATAGCCAACCGATAAGATTTTCTCAGATCTGAGTGTATTTTATTTCTTGTATCTCTCAGATCTGGCTGGATTTGAGTGCATTCGTCATTTGTTTGTGTCTAAATACAGTGTGTTTTTTTATATTACTGCATGTATTTATATATTTTGAAGGGATTTTTTTTTGGTATTTTCGCTTGTATTTTTAAAATTTTTGTTGTTTGAATACAACTGAATTGAATACAATGAAAAAGTAGTTACGAATGAATACAGTGGATTGAACACAGTCGAATATCCCTGAATTTTCTTAATTTTTTTATTTGAATATAGCCGAATTGAATATAGTGAAATTGAATACTGTAGAAAAATAGCTACGAATAAATACAGTCGAATTGAATACAACCGAATTGAAGACATCGGAATACACCCCATGGCAAGGAATTAGTAGCTATGAGTCGTAAATAGCTAAACTATAGCCATGACTTGTTAGAAGCGTCCAAACTATAGCTGCATCTGTAAGTTACCCAATAATATATCTAATTTATTTATATGGCGATAAAGATACAAATAAGTCATTTTTTAGTGAAAGATATATTTATTCTATATCAATATTACAAGAATGTATTTTGACCTTTCCCCTTTTTATCACATCAAATTAACTGATTGTTATCACAATTTTTTACTGAATGCATGCAGAATTAGAGGACAAAGGCGGGGACAAGAAATTGTACAGGCTAGCGAAGGTAAGGGAGAGAAGGGCAGTGACCTGGACCAAGTGAAGTGCATTAAGGACGAAGATGACAAAGTACTGGTGGAGGATGCTCTCATTAGACGAAGATGGCAAGCATACTTTTATAAATTGTTGAATGAAGAAAGGGATAGAGACATTGTGTTAGGAGATTTGAAGCACTCCGAGAGGTTTCACGATTTTGGGTATTGTTGGAGTATAAAGGCTGAGGAGGTGAAAAGAGTTGTTCGTAGGGGAAGAGAGATCGGGCCTGATGAGATCTTAATTGAATTTTGGAAGAACACATGCAGGGCTAGTTTGGAGGGGATGACTGGGTTGTTTAATGTTATTTTTAAGCCGACAAAAATGCCTGAGGAATTGAGGGGGAGTACAATGATTCCTTTGTACAAAAACAATGGTGACATTCAGAGTTGCAACAACTATAGGGGCATCAAACTTCTAAGTCACACCATGAAGGTTTGAGAGAGAGTGGTGGAGATTAGGGTGAGGAGATGCATGTCTATCTCTGAGAACCAGTTCGGTTTCATATCGGGACGCTCGACTACAAAAGCCATTAATCTGGTTAGGAGATTAATGTAGCAGTATAGGGAGAAAAAGAGGGACCTGCATATGGTATTCATCGATCTTGAGGAGGCATATGGCAATGTTTCAAGGGAGGTTCTTTGGAGATGCTTGGAGGCTAGAGAGGTACCCCACATACACTCGGGTGATCAAGGGCATGTGTGAGGGAGCCAAGAGCAAGGTAAGGACAGTAGGAAGAGACTTGCAACACTTTCCGGTAGTGATGGGGTTTCACCAGAGATCAGCTCTTAGCCCATTTCTATTTGCCTTGGTGATGGATAGACTGACGCGACAAATTCAAGGTGAGGTACCCTGGTGATGTTATCGCGGATGGCATTATTTTGATTAATGAGACTCGCAGTGGAGTTAAAGATAGGCTGGAGGTTTAGAGACAGACTCTGGAGTCTAAGGGTTCAGGTTAAGTAGGACCAAGACAGAATACTTGGAGTGCAAGTTCAGTAATGTGTCGCGTGAGGGTGGCATGAAAGTGAGACTTGATACTCAAGTCATCCAGAGGAAAGGAAGTTCAAGTATCTTTAGTCTATTATCCAAGAAAATGGCGAGATTGACGAGGATGTCACACACTGTATTGGTGCAGCATCGATAAAATGGAGGCTCGCATCTGAAGTCTTGTGTGATAAGAAGGTGTTACTAAAACTTAAAGGCAAGTTTTACAGAGTGGTGGTTTGATCAACTATGTTGTATGGGGCCAATTGTTTTCCAATAAAAAACTCTCACCTTTAGAAGATGAAGGTTGCGGAGATGAGGTAAGATGTGGGAATCGAGATCCTCATCTCCGCAACCTTCATCTTCGCAATGGAGGATAAGATGCGGGGATCGAGATTAAGATGGTTCAGACATGTGCAGAAAAGATATACAGATGCCCTAGTGCAGAAAGAGAGGTTGGCTAGGGATGGTTTTAGGAGAGGCAAAGATAGGCCGAAAAATTATTGGGGAGTGGTGATTAGAGATGATATGGCTCAGGTCCAGCATACCAAGGATATAACCATAGATAGGAGATTGTGGAAGTCACAGATTAGGGTAGAAAGTTAGTAGGTAGATTAGTGTTGTCCTACTTAGTCATAGTATTATTCTTGTAGTTTTTAGTCCTTCGATTTCTGCTACTATCTGTTGTTTCTTGTACTTCGATTATCGTACTATTATATGGTAGATACTGCTTCTTTGTTTTTTCAGACGGCTCTTTCATGCTTTTTGCAGTATTTTTTTTCATGTCTTTTATATACTGCTTTGAAATGCTTGTCCTTGTGCCGAGGATCTTTTGGAAACTACCTCTCTACCTCCCAAGGTAGAGGTAAGGTCTGGATACGTTCTATCCTTCCCAGACCCCACTATATGGGATTTCACTGGGTATATTGTTGTTGTTGTTGTTGTAGTAATAGTGACGTGTCGCAAGGATGAGTAGGTACTTTCATTTTATTGAGTAAAAGTTAGTGATTATACTGCTATAACGACTAAAGTACAGTTAATTTAAAGTTTTCAAAAATAGTTTTCTTTATTGTTATAGTTTGTAAAGTTTAGTGACTTTGTTGATATAATGGGTAAGCGAATAAAATCTAATTATCATCCATAAAATTTACCTAGATAATTTCCTTTTCCCTGCGCCCTTCATTTCTTTTTGGTTTGCTTTAATGTTATTCAAATTAAAATTCTGTGATATTTTATTGGAGCATATAGAGAAGTCCCCTCTCATGGAGGAATTTCCTAAAAAAGGTTCAACCTTCCCTAAAAGCATCAACTATTTCCCGAATCAAAGGGAAAACATACCCTTATCTTGCTTCTTTGAGAAAACTTATTTCTCGTTGGAAACTTACAAATTGGTTGCTTGAAAAACCAAATAATCAGTTTTTTGAGTTTCCACCTAATTAAAAAAGTAATTATATATTTTTCTTCTTCTGTTTCATGTTTTTCTTCTTTAACTTAAGGTTCAGAGTTATATTAATAGAGATTTGAATCTTTCATGCCCCTGACTTGCTGGCTTGAATTTATGATAATGTCTTGGCCAACGCTTAAAAACATGAAAAAAATATATTCCACTTGATTAACAAGCTAAGATAAAAACAGAAGAAATAATTTTATTCCGTAAAGTAGGTCTTTTTCAGCATTTTTTTTATTCCATTTGTCTAGTGGCCAAAAAAAGTCCAATTTTCTAACCTTCAAAACTGTGGATGAACCCAAGGTTTTTAGTGTTTCAAACTAAAATTTCTATCCATGTTTACGAGGCTGCTGCTTAAAGGACAAAACAAAAATAGAAGAATCACAAAGTTCATGTGAGCCTTCAACCTAGTATTATTCTAAATTAACATTAAAGTTATTCAAGACACTAGTAATATTTACTTTGGAGATACTGCAAACTGATGAATGGTACTATGTTTGTCGATATTATTTAACATAAAATTGTGACGTAGAATCTAATCTTAGTATCAATCTTGTTCATGAGAAAGCGCAATAACATTTGTTAATTACAAGATACCGTCCTAGATTTAGGATGCAGGTATAATCTCCTTTAAATTAAAGATTCAATTATAGAAATTTTTGGATTTATTTGCGGCAAGCCACACGACAAGTGAAGATACATTGCCTCTACTTTGTCTTTAATTATTTGGTTAATTCAACTTGGCTAATTTGATTAATGATGATAATAGAGTATTAAGCTGTGGTTAAAGTTGATAGCGAGTAACACCTGATGCCTATTATGTCATATCATATCGTATTGTTTTTTTATTTTTATAATAATATTTATTTTGATTGTTACTTAAATATACTAGACATATTATATTATTCAATTTATTATTATATAACAATAAGAACATTCATTTCATGTAACAACGGATTTTGTATGGTTCGACTTTTATGATATTTCTCTTTCTTATTATGCCCTTACCTATTTCTTCATAATCCTATTTATTTCATTACCTTGTTTTCCTTTTTAACTTCACCTTTTACTCTATTAGACATTTACGCCTCAGATTTCTAGTTCGTTTGTTGCTATCTTTTCCTTTCTATCACTTTTATTATTCTCAACCTTCGTCTTTTCTTTTTATGATAATAGTGTCCAAGTTAGTTACCGTGCATCTCAATTATTTATCAAATATACTTGCTATTTCTCATCAACACATGTATCGGGTAATGTTGTCTTCAAGATTTAGGCAGATGAAATAAGTCACATAATATTTTTTTATTTTTTTGCGTTCGCTGGAATTAGATTGGAACCTTAAGATTTTCTATCATTTGACTACTTTACTGACTATCAGGCCACGCCCTTTAGTGCTAAATAATGCTGAGGAGAAAAATCAAGTGCAATCTTCTTCTTTTTCCTTTCATTTTTAACTAATGCTTTCTTTTGTTTTCGTAGACATTACATAAATTTCTGATATAGTTGATTATCTTTTGAAAGAACTACCAAATCATCCAAATAATACTCGAATGTAACAATATTAGATATCACTGAAAATTTATATCATCGTTCTTTTAGATGTTACACACTTCCTTATTTGCGATATTTAGACGGAAAAGTAGAAAAAAGAATGGAGTAGGAAAGAACAGAATCTGAAAGCATGTTATGTGCCGTAATATTTGTATAAGTCATTATTAACTTAATTTAATGCAATTACATATAAAGTTGATAGAGATAGAGTAGATGAAAGTGTAATTTCATTATCTAAGATATAATTTACGCCAATGAAAATACTGAATTATATTGTTTTGCAAGTTGGTGACTCAGACGCCCATGGTTTTGGGGACAGCCCAAAGTTATTTTGAGTGCTCTCTCCTATTTGCCCATTTTTAGCTGTCATACTTTACTTTCATTTATATTCTCCATTTTTTCTGTAATAATCAATTTAGGGAGTCTAATTTTGATTTTTCATAAGTTGCTTAGTCAATATCATGTGGTTTCTGAACATGGATAGACAAAATTGTCGATGAAAATTCAATGTATAGGACTAGTAGAACATATATTTGGCTCCTTGTTTGGCTTAATTACTTCAACCCAAAAGAATTAAAGAAGAGGATTTTACTGTTTAAACTGTCAACAATGTACATAATTTAAAAATTGACAGAATATTTCAAGATAGTCCTAAACTTGATACATTTTATTCGGTGTACATTTGGATATATTAAAGTTTTTGTCCCGATTATCTTATGTATTTGGTAATTTAATTTGTTGATAGCCTTGAGAAAAACTTTACAATGGGTGAGGCATAGATATGACATGATATGTGAGGGAATATTTTATTATAATTATATTGTGGGCCCCATCACTTTATGCTCTTCCTCCTTTTGCTTTCTTCTTCCACGTTTTTTGTCATTTCTTTTTCCTCTTTTTTCTCATTTTCTTTTTTTGCATCAATTTTAAAATCAATTCTATTATATGTAGATCAATTTTTTAAGATATTCTTCCGTTTTATTATTTACCTTTTCAATTTTTTCTTAAAAAATCAATTAAACTCCGTACAAGTTTAAAAGAAAATAATTGGCACTCAAAAAAAAAAATTAATGTAAAAACTGATAGCCAAATATGAAGCTATATTCTGTACCCGAGAAATTTAAAGTTCTAAGTGTCATCAAAGTAGACCCTGAATTTAGTGGTGTGCAAAAATCGGTTTAACCGATAAATTGAAATTTGAAATCGAGTGAACTTAGAACTTAAAAAATCATTAACCAAATAGATTTCTAAACCAATAATCTTTTTTTTCGGTTCAGTTTATCGGTTAAACCGGTTTTCGCACACCACTAAATTCAGGGTGTACTTTGATGACACTTAAAACTTTGAATTTCTCAGGTACAGAATGTAGCAACTTTGAACAATATATACCAAAAGAAAAAGGAAAAAAAGAATTCCAATAAATTTTCTAAAGTGATTTTACTTTTAAAAGCATCCTGCATTCATTTTTACTTATCAGTTTTTTTTTTTTTGGAGTGCCAATTATTTTCTTTTAAACTTTATGGAGTTTAACTGATTTTTTTAAGAAAAAATGGAAAATATAAATAATAAAACGAAAAAATATCTTAAAAAATTTGATCTGTGTATAATAGAATTGATTTTAAAATTGATGCAAAAAAAGAACATGAGAAAAAAGAGGAAAGAGAACCGGCAAACAACGTGGAAGAAAAAAGCAAGAGGAGGAAGAGCAAAAAGTGATGGGGCTCACAATATAATTATAATAAAACACTCCCTCACATACCATGTCATATTTATGACTCACCCATTGTAAAACTTTTGGCCTCGACACCCTCCATGTTAACATGTCAGAGTGTGAATGTACTCTCCTTTGGGCGGGGTGACTGAAAATACAAAACAAACCAGTTTCAGAATAAAATATTTCCTAACCATTAATTGCCACGTAATTATATATAATAATTTATTTTGTTTCAAATTTATATTTTTTTGAATTTATTGTTAATAGATAATGCATACTTTATCCTAAGAAGCCCTACTCAGGTTTTGTCCATTTATCTTCTTCTTCATTGAGAACAACACCGTTCTTCTTGCTAACATCCTAAGAAGGTCAGAGCAATAGTTAAAACAACAATTCCCATTAGCAGTACATAAAAAGACTCTTCTCTCTTTTTCTGTACTTAATACCAATGTTGTAGGTAATCAAGACTTCATTAATCTTATTCATTTGTAAGATCATATTTGATTTCGTTGTATCATTTATTTCTATCAAATTTCCTTGAACATATTGTTTTTTTACATATTCTGAAGATCTTCAGTTAGTCAAATATGTTGTCCCATGCTGGAAAGGTCAATACCAAAGGTTGAGAAAGTTAGTGTTTTGATAACAATAATCAACGATTAAAGTCCCGATAAACAATAGATATAACTATTTTTCTGTAATTGATGCTTGCACCAATTTAAGTAATTTGATTTTAACAATATCAAATTTTAGCAAAAATATGTATTAATGAATTATTTTTGATGATAAAATCAAAATTATTTAAAACACATATTATGATTTTGTGGATCCAAAAAGCACCTTGTTTGGATAAATTTATGATTGTTGTGAGTTACAAGGAATCAATTAGAGATTTGTAATTTATGGGTTTAAAGACAAGTAGGTCGTATCCAATCCCGAAAACTCTCCTTTTTGGGGTCAGCGTTTCATATTATCAAAGCTATATTGAAAGAACCAAGCTTAATCAACAAAAAAATAATGGAAGACAAACATATATCTTAAGATCAAATGATATGACCGGATGTTTATTGCTCAAGAATAGAAATGAAAGATAGGTTACAAGAGTGGAAGTGAAAGTGTCCTTAGCTTACATGATAAGCTATCTATATATAAATCAAAATGAGACTTTTCAACCCGAACGTTCGATGATGTAACCCTATTTCACTCTCACGTGCTTCTCTGACTCGACGCTCTGCTCGAGACCTGCTGATGTGACCGTAGTTGGTGGGAGTGGATGCCAGCTTCGGAAGCCCTCCCGGCCTCCTCGAGCTCCGGACTACGGAAAATAGCTTGAGCACAGATTTTGCCCAATAGAGATAGTCCCCACTTTTCGGGTCTTTCATTTTCCATGAGCCTGGGAAGTGGAAGAATCTGCTGCTTTCCTAAGATTCCAATTATAGACAAGACGTCGCCTCTTTTCTCGTAATGACCACAAGAAATGGAGCGTCACCTCTTTTTCCGTGACTAGCTGATTTGTCAAGCTGACATTTAATGCATCCAGTCGCTTATTCCATGACACTCCTTCTGAGACGCCGATTGGCGTTTCATTGATTGGACGCGCTGCTCGATATCTATGTCGAATAGTCTCACACATTGGCTATATATATGAGTGGCCTTTCTCAGTTTCTCCCATCCATATTTTTATCCCTTGTTGTTGTGCAAACTCGCTTTTTTCTTACTCCTCAGGCCTTCATTTTCCACCATAATGTCTTCATCATCCACTTCAACATCCTCCTCTTTTGACCCAACTCTGGCGAGCATACGAGAGCGACTAAGGGCTACCTCAGTGGTTTCTGCTCATCGTCGAACATCCTCCGTTGTTACCACCCAAATGGAAGAGTTGGGTTCCCTTGCTCTTAACATTGTTCTCTTGAATTTTTGTTTCGAGAGAGATTTCCTTGTCAACCGCTAGTTTGAACCCGTGAAGGGTTTCACTTCTTTGGTTGACGACCGTATCATCCCCCGAGTCCGCATCGACTGCCGCTGGGAACCTGAGGTGGATATATCCCTACCCTGGCTAATGTCAATATCACTCATCACATCCTGAAGAGATCCTTAGTATACACTTACCCCTTAACTATTGGGTTTGGCCTCCCAATCCACGAAGTTATCAAGGCCTTTTGGCGCTGGTATGGCGTATGTTTGGGGCAACTAGCCCCTCAAACCTGGAGAGTGGTCCGATGTTTGCAGTTTTTAGCCGACCAAGCACACCTCCTTTTTACTATAGATCACTTGATCCGCCTTTATTCCTCCCGGATGCTTTGCAGGGGAATAATTGATCTTGGTTTTTGAGGCAATCGAGGCCTCATCTCGAACGTTAAGGACAATTATGACCGGGGATGCTCAATCGATTCGTGATGATGCGCACCGGTCGCTTTCACGACCTTACCCTTTGCCCTTTTCGGGAGCAATGGAACAATGCGCATGAGTTTTTAGATTTTTGTCTTCCCATGCCTCCGTTTTTTCTTGAATTTCCTTGTCTTAACTTAATGTAGAATGAGGACAACCCTCCTCTTTTTGTTTTTATTTTTTATGTTCTTCCAGCGGTACCAATCAATCCTGAGACCGTGCCTGACATTGTCGACTTGGTGATGGCCACGATGCGCGCCTCCAGGAGTACTAGGCGGACCTGGAGAGGCATTTCCATCAGTAGGTGGGAAGAAAAGAGCCACGGTAAGGGTTATTACGCTGTGCTTGCGTTTTTGTTTGATCCCTTGCTCCCCATTTTGATTCTTTTTTGTCTCGCTAGGTCTCTTTGCTCCATGGGCTTCCATCGGAAAAGCGCCTTCTAGAAAAAAGGCACGTGCTCGTATTACTAGGGCGGCGGCGGAGGCAAAAGAGGACAGGAAGCGCCCTCCCAGACGAGACAGGAGCATCTTCCTCTGAGGGGATCAGTTCTCGCGTTGGGGCGCGCCGTAGATTCCGCAAATGCCCGAGAGGGGAAATGCAGAGGTCGGTCCATCATAGTAATGGAGAGTGAGGAACTGTTTAGGATCGGGGGACGGGAGTCCCATCCTCCAAGGCCATTTTAGGTCGGGAGCGAGTGAAGGCTCATCCAGGAGTGTGGGGGCAGGCGCCCATCGTGCTGATGAATTAGGCGCTGGTCCCTATGTTTTGGATCCTCACGCTGCCCGTTCCAACCCTTGTTTAGAGGCCTCCTTGAGACATTTAGCGAGTATTTTCCTCCAGGTAATCATGGTCTTTTCACGCTGGGCTATTTATTTTTGATACGCTCAAATTACACCTATTAAATGATATAAAGCGGACGATATCAAATATAGTAACCCATCGAGGTTGGGGCGAATCCCACAGGAAATATGGTGTGAAAAGGTAACTAAAGTCGTATAGTACTTTCTTGCAATCTAGTTTCATATTCCGTTGAGTTTGTAAACTGTTGGTTGTTTATTAACTAATTGCTTTTGATTATAATGAATATGATTAAAGAAACCAAGGTTGTGTCCCCCTTTAGATAAAGTGTATGCTATGGAAATTGATCTTGATATACTTCTAATGGATCGTTGTATGAATGCACTTAACCTCTTATTGAATCCCTAGTATTTTCCAATAGTTAAGGACTATTTCTCTTTATGATTTTCCTAAATATAAAAGAGTGTATATGAAGAATGGTAAATCTTATGCAAGTAAATTCCTCTTATCCTTAAGTGAATTTATCAAACGAGGATTAACTCCTCGAGTTCTTATTATTTATTACTACCAAACCCTACTCACTTTTCCAAGTTAAGCAAAGTTTATGGCTTTAATCAATGTTTACAACCATCAATTTTGAAAGAAGAACCAAGAATAAATAAACCCTAACAATCCATTATGCATATATCAATCTCAATTCCCAATCACATAACACCTATCTTAGGGTTCACAATCTTAGTAGAGAAATTAGCTACTCATAACGAAGAATGAGGAACAAAGCAATAAAGAATTCATATTGCTTACTATTGATTAAAATAAGATGAAGTAATTGTCTTGTTCTCCAAAAGCTCCAAACACCAATGAAGTATTTAATGCTCTAACTCAAGAGACAAAGTCTGACAACTGATAATAAATAAAATCCTACAAGGAACTATTTATAAAGTCTCAAAAACATAAAATTACATAATTGCAAAAAGGCCCCTGACGGCATTAATTACGTTTCGTATAATGAGATACGGACCGTATACAATTATACGATTGGAAGTTCTTCAAGTCTTCAATGAAAAGTCATGATCACATTATACGGCTCGTATTTGATTATACGGTCCGTGCAACTTGGCTTTCTGCCTCATCTATTGATTGCTAAATATGTTTTGAAATACGGCCCGTATCAGAAGATACGGTCCGTAAAAGTTGTCCATATGTCACCATCTTCTTCTTCAACATTATGTATCCAATGCTTCATATTAACGATCAAGATTGCGGTCCGTATAAGATTATACAACCCGTAAAACTTCACCATCAGTGCTAAATCATGCCACTTTAATTTTTTGTCCTTTAACTCCTCAATTACCTGCAAACAATAAAAACACATCAAAACGACACATACTTGCTTAAAAACAAGTAAAACTTCTCGTAAAAGGGTATCAGATGTGCCAATAATTTCACGGCACATCAACACCCCCAACTTAAAGTTTTTTTGCTTGTCCTCAAACAAGTAATACCACACAAATGACTCAAATAAACATGGGATTTGCTATCTTGGAGAAGTCTTTAATAAAGCACCGATAGAAATCGGCGTGCCCCAAGAAACTTCGAACTCCTTTCACACAGATAGGTGGAGGAAGCTTGGCAATGACATCAATTTTCGCTTGATCAACCTCAATCCCTTTCTCAGAGATTTTGTGACCGAGGACGATCCCTTCCTTCACCATAAAATGACACTTATCCCAATTAAGCACAAGATTAGTCTCCTTATATCTCTTGAGTACTCGACCCAAATGGTCAAGCGTTTCATCAAAAGAATCACATAGCACCAAAAAATCATCCATGAAGACCTCCAAGAAGTCCTCAACCATATTTGAGAAGATCAACATCATGCACCTCTGAATTATAGTCGGTGTATTGCAAAGACCAAAAGGCATCCTGCTAAAAGAAAAAGTCCCATAAGGACAAGTGAAAGTCGTCTTCTCCTAGTCTTCAAGAGTAATATTAATCTGGTTATAGCTAGAATACCCATCTAAAAAGCAATAATAAGACCTTCCAGCCAGCCGATCAAGTATCTGATCAATAAAAGGCATGGGGAAATAGTCCTTGCAAGACGCAGAGTTTGGCTTTTGATAATCCATGCACACACGCCACCCAGTAACAGTCCTAGTCGGAATCAACTCATTTTGAGCATTTGGCACCACTGTGATGCCTCTCTTCTTCGGAACACATTATACCGGGCTCACCCACTTGCTGTCTGCAATAGGATATACAACTCCAGTATCTAACCATTTAGTGATCTCTGTCTTCACCACCTCTTGCATAAGTGGATTCAACCTCCTCTGGTGTTTAACATTCAGTGTGTTATCCTCCTCAAGCTGAATTTTATGCTCACAAATACCAAAAGGAATACCTCGAATGTCAGCAATGGTCCACCCAATCGCACGTCTATACTCTATCAGAATCTCCAACAACCTCTTCATCTGCTCCTCATTTAACAATACAAACACAATCACTAGCAAAGTATTATCTGGGCCCAGAAATTCATGCCTCAAATGTGAAGGAAGCTGCTTAAGCTCAAGTGGCTCTACAATGGATGGTTTTGCTGGAGGATCTGTTTTCAAGATCAAGATCTAACTTCTTCGGTTGGTACGAGTAAGAACCCAACCCCACCATCGAGTTAACAGTCTCCACATAACCTTCCATGTCATCAACATCAAAGTTTACCAAGATGGCAGCAAGAGCTTCGCCCAAACATTTCTTTTCCATCTTGAATTCAACAACTTCATCAATAACATCAATAGAATCAATAACCGAAATGCTTTCGTACGAACTTGGTAACTTCATGCCCTTACTAGCCTGGAAAGTAACTACGTCATCATTGACTTGGAATTTGATTTCATTCTTTCCATAATACGTAAGAGCTACTCCTGTAGCAAGGAACGATCTCCCCAAATAATAGGAATATCCCAATCAAGAATCACAAAGTCAGCATGTATAAGAAAATCACCAACCCCAACTAGTACGTCATCTACAACTCCAACCGACCTCTTAATACACCTATCAATCATTTGTAGTCTTATGGTAGTAGGTCTAGGCATTTCCAACCCCGACTACTTGTATATAGCAAGAAGCATTAGATTGATGCTAGCCCCATTATCACAAAGAGTACGAGCAAAGTCATGGTGGCCGACAGAACATAGAATAATAAAGGCCCCAGGATCTTCCTTCTTCTGAACTGTTGTTGTAGATAATATTACACTAACACGGTGAGTCACACTCACAGTGTCATACTTCACAGACCTCTTTTTTGTTAGCAAATCTTTCAAATACTTTGTAAATCCGGGTATCTCGTTGAAAACATCCAGAAATGGAATGTTCATCGATAACTGCTTCAGCTGATCATAGAATCTCTGACACTTAGCATCTTCCGTCTTCTTCATCAACCTTTGAGGAAAGGGATGTGTAGATTTAAAAATTTGTGTCAAAGGGCGACGAGCCCCTTTAATAGTTTGCTTACTGGTGTCACTAGTCTCAGTCTTCTTCGAACTTTTCAGAATATCAGCAACCTTCTAGACAATAGGAGTTTCTGTCTGAACCTCTTCAATAATAGTTGGCACATCAGATTGTGTTTTTTTCTCTTCAACCATTGGCTCGAGATCAATCACCTTCTTTTCAGCATGCTGAAGTATTTTACCACTCCGAGTACTGATAGCATATACACAATCTACACCACCTCCACCATTCTTCGAATTTTAAATAGTATCAATCGGCAGTCCTCCCTTCTGAGGAGGGTGTTGCTCTTTGAAAATATCCTTCATCTGCGAGTCGAGCTTCTGAATGGAAGCAGTGGGAGATCCTATAGTTTTAGTCAGCCTCTTCAATGTTCTATCTAGTTTGTCTTGGTTGGCTAGCACCTTTTAAAGCATGCTCTCCTACTTAGAACTCCCTTGTTCAGTCGACTGACCTTTTGGTGGAAATAGGGATTGAAACTCCTATTTCAAAAAATTGTTCTTATTGTTGTAGTTGTTACACCTCGTATTTTCAGAGGAACGCTCACCAAGCCTAAGTACAAGCACGTGGAATTTTGATCAAGAAGGATAACCTTCAGATTTAAGGAACGACGCAAGTATTAAGCATATTTATGGACAAAGTGATATATGAGGCTGTATGCACCTATATTATGGTTATGAGGGTTTAAGATCATGTATGAGAAGTATCGGAGGGTTTAGAGGTCAAACGGGTGAAGAATGAAAATTTGAACGAACTGGGAAGAATTGCCTTACGCGTTCGCGACTGGGCCTCGCGTTCGCGATGGCTATGAATATTCTAGACCATTGCGTTTGCGAGGGTCCCTCACGTTCGCGAAGGTCACTGATTAAGTCGGTGGAAACCGACTTTGTCACCCTATATAAAGGGCAAAGCCCTTCATTTCCCATATTTCCCAAAACTCAAAAATCATATGGGGGAGTGAGGATATCCTAAAATTGAGGGTTTTGAGAGATTTTCAAGTGACGGAGTGTTAATCGAGGCTCAGATAACGCATGGTTATGGTTTTAGTAATGTTTTTTGTGGATATTGAAGATATTACTGTTTTAACAAGAATAAGGTATGAATCCCTCCTTATTAATACTACTTTTGGTTTATTTACGATGCTAGAGTGATTAAATGATCGTATGATAAAGTTGCCGGTTGAGAAATTGGATAGACATCGTGTGGGATATTTTATGGAATATTTTGATATTGATGATGATGTGATTGATGTTGTTGTTGTTGGTTGCTGAATTACGATTTTGGGCTAGGCATATAAATAGAGGAGATGCTGCTGAAATTTCGGCAGATTCTAGAAAGATTTATTTAAAGGCTTAAGATAAGGAGTTGATAACGAGCCTAAAAATAGTATGAATTCCCTTAACTGTAGATTTGCGAGTTCAAGAAGTAGAAGTTGGGTGAATAGATAAGCTTCAAGGTATGTTAAGGCTCGTCCCTTTCTTTCAAAGGCATGATTCCTGTGTTATGATTCGATAAATGTTTCCATAACCTCTTTGTTTTCAAAAGCTAGAAGTTCATGATTCTTAAAGCTTCTCATGATGTTAAAGATGAGAATGACTCTATGATGATTACAATGAAAATGATGATTTTATGTTCAAAGGTTCCAAGTTTATGATTTCGATGTTATTATGAGAGTGTTGAGTTATTTCATGATTTTCTCGATTTTATTCATAGTTGTTGATCTCACCTTATAACAATTGTTCCTTCAAGGTGAGATAAAGCGATGATGATTATTCCATAATATAATCGGAGGTTACCGACGTTACGTCAATCCGATAAAGTTGTAGCCTTCATATGAGCTTTCATGCATGCTATTTATGTTATGTATATGTACATATTATGTTTATGGATCGGGCCGTACGTTCCTCGGCACTAACATATGATATTTATGGATCGGGTCGTACGTTCCTCTGCACTAACATATGGTATTTATGGATCGGGCCATACGTTCCTCGGCACTAACATATGATATTTATGGATCGGGCAGTACGTTCCTCGGCACTAACATATGATATTTATGGATCGGGTCGTACGTTCCTCGGCACTGACATATGATATTTATGGATCAGGTCGTACGTTCCTCGGCACTAACATATGATATTTATGGATCGGCCCGTTTGTTCCCCGGCAAAATGATATACTTTTGGATCGGGCTGTACGTTCCACAATACTAACATTTATGGATCGGGTTGCACGTTCCGCAACCTAATGCTTATATTATATGTGTATGTATATATATGTGCTTGCGTACATATGATTTTAAGATGACAGGTTATCCCTCCTATTCCATGTTACCTTTCATATCTATTATGTGTTATTCATGCCTTACATACTCAGTACATTATTCATATTGACCCCCTTTCTTCGGGGGCTGTGTTTCATGCCCGCAGGTACAGACGCTCAGTTTGGTGATCCTCCATCCTAGGAATTCTACTCAGTTGTTTGGGGAGCTCCATTGTTCCGGAGCTTAACTCATTTTAGTACAGATTTTGTTGATATAGACTTATGCATATTCGGGAGTACGGCGGGGCCCTGTTCTGTCATGCTTTACCGTTATACTCATAGAGGCCTGTAGACATGTGTGTGTTGTATTTATGTTTTGGAAGATATATCGACGTAGTTCGTTTTGGATATCCCCGTGTATAGTGGCAGCCTTGTCGGCTTGTATATTTTGTTATGTCTTGGTTAACTGTGACCCCTCAGGAGACAGGTTCGTTCTGATATATGACATTATGAGTCCACAACATGCTTTTACAAATTCCTATATTGTCCTTAGTTTCAGTTTGATTATTTCTAACAGGTTCGTATACGAGTGTCCAGCTTAGGTACTAGTCATGGCCTATCGGTTTGGGTTGTGATAGTAGTTCCCCTGGCTTGAGCCACCATAGTTGTTGTTGTAATTACCTTGTCCCTGTTGAGGTCTCCATTGATTCTGAGTCTGATTCTGATAGCCTCCTTGAGAGTTATTACCATAGTTAGCATCTTCATACTACATAGGAGGCCCCTCTTGATATAAACCCTCTTGAACATGGTACATGCCATTGGGCATTCCCGGAACTTCTTTAATGACATTAACATTCTTCATTTCCTTTTTATCAAGTTTCTTGGTCAGCAAAGAAATATTGATTGTTATCTGAGGTAGAGTCGGCTGAGTCTCTTGATTCTCCTTCACAATGTTATGGATCAATGGAGTTCCATAGGCTGCACTGTCAGTGCCACCCGAATGCTATTCTTGATTGTGAGTAGTAAGCTTATCAAGGAACTGAGTGATTCGGGTATAAGTCTTGTCCATAAAACACCCACCAACTGCATTATTCGCCACTGCTTGTGTCAATGGATCCAACCCTCTATAGAACTTCTCCATAGATATATTATCTGGAAAACCATGATTTGGAGACTTCTGCAAATATTCCTTGAATCTCCCCTAAGCTTCAAATAGTTGTTCCCCCGGAAGCTGTTTAAAATCATACATCCTGTCACGAATTTCAGCTTTCTTGCTTGGTGAAAACCACTTCTTCAGAAAAACAGTAACAAGCTCTCCCCACGTATGAATAGTGTTGTGTGGCAGTTTCACCAGCTAAAGAGTATTTAAAAACTCTTAGCCAAATAGCATCATCTGGGACAACATTTTACATATGTTGGGCGCACACACCCACGAAGTTCTTCAAATATTGGTGAGGGTCATTACCGGTAGAGTTTTGAAAATATCCCTTAAGTTTGAGCTGTTGGATACTATTATTTGAGTGTCTGTTGTTTAAGTTGAAGTATGATGACCGATGTGCACTCATATTATATGTATATATTGTTTTTTGTTTTTAATGCTTCAAGTCATCCTTCTTAACTCAATCCGGGAATGTCATTTTAGGAAGCACTTTCGCTATTTGGGGATTTAAGGCATCCAATTCGCAATGAAGGAGGGCCTCACTTTTCGGCGCTGATGGGGAAGACGTCTCAACCCCATTTAATGGCACAAAGGTTCATGAAACTTGCACGCTCGGAGGCTCCAAAGGTCGTGTCGTGTGTTTGAAGCGGATTGCAGGGCCATGTGGCGCTCGAGCTCGATTTTGCCTCGAGCGTTTCCGTGATCCTCGATAAAGGACGCATTGCTAATAACTGCCGAATATAAACGGAGATTTCTACATTACTTTTATGTTTTTATCAGGGATGACTCGTCCTATCAATACATAGTCTCTCATCCGCATCTCCGAAGAAAAAGCGATAGCGAGACAGAGGGGGAACTCAACGGATGAGAACGTTGGTAGTCCCAGTATTGGTTGCTCCGACCGCTTGGGCACATCTTTCTCCTACCCGTATCAGAGTATGAATTTTGTGAGAATGCCAATATTATAATACGAGGCGGCAAATCGTCATAATGCAACCTTTTAACCCTCTTGCCGAGGAAATCCATAGTGCGCAACTTAATCCCTTCTCTCGGGTGACGATGTGATTTTGACTTCGAAGCTTGCCCCTTAAGTGGGATTTTCTTTAGACGACCTCTGCAAGCTAGCTTGGGTCTTCTCGAATGATCCCCTACTGACTGATGCGCGGGTCCAAATTTTTTGCAAGACGACCTACAAAGGAAACGATACCACAGAACCACTCTGATCGCCACTGTTATGGTCTTAATCCCCCGATCGTTAGTGCCAAGGAAATGTTTTCTTCTATGGGCGACACGTTTCGACCTTGGGGCAGGGCCTTGTCAGCTAAAACAAGCAGAAATTTGAGCGCCTCCTTTGCTTGTCAGGTTGACTGTCTGGATACGCGGCCAATCCACAAATGGCCAACTAAGTCAGGACACGTGCCGTATCACTCTTTGACCAAGTGAAGCTATACAATTTTTTTAAAGAAGTTAAGTGTCTTTCCCAGGGACCCAGAGTTTAATCTCGAGCCCAGATCTACCTATTCCTCTAGGGTATCCGGGTAGCAAGCAATGACCTTTAGCTCCTTCGTTGTGGATCTTCATCGGGGAGAGGGAGAATATTTTTGTCTGCGGCTTGCTGAGACTAACCGTGAGTAAGACTCCGGGGTTAGGGTTCTGTAATTGCTAGCGACCGCTACCTCCGGGTTTTCTTCGACGGTGGTCATGGTCATATCCCCTTGATTGAGCTCTGATTCTTCCTGAATCTCCGCAATCCCCTACGGTTTGGGAAACTTCAGGACTCAATAGTAAGTCGGAGGGACCGCCCTCATGGCATCTAGCCAGGGCCTGCCCAGGACCAGATTATAAGGCCTCTCCTTCGTGGACGGCAAACAGGGCCTCCGAGGGGATTCCCTCTACACGAGTGGCCATCTTGATCTGCCCTTAAGTGGTCTCGTTCGACAGTTTGAATTAGGTCAGAAAATGTATCACCGAGGTTACCGGATCCGCCGCCTGCGTCTCTTTGAGCACTCGAAGGAGCACTATAGTCACGGAGCTACCTTGGTCGATATGCACACATTTAATATTAAAATTCAGAGTTTGTAAGGATATTATATACCAGTGCGTCAGTGCATTTTTCCTCTGTTTCACTGAAATGTAATGACACTTTTTGGGTGAGAGATGGGTACCATCGTTGCAACTCCTGTGACATCACTCCTACCACTTTTCCTCCAAAGGTTACGTTTATCCTTCACTAAGGTGCTAGCCCATTGTGGGGAGTCCTAGTCCCTATACGTCCAATGTTTCGAGCATTCCTTGGATTGGTATTAATTCTTTCGGGTCTTCCGCTCAACCTCCCCTCGATCCTGTGGTGTAGCCTTCTTCAAGACAGAGTTTGAACCACCGGGATCGCCCACTATATGTCTTCTTACGGGTTTGGAGTTGCGTTGCATTCGCGATCTCTGCCTGTATTGACAAGCACACATTAAAATAAAGGAATTTTTAGTTTGAACGGATTACCTGGATGTCATCGTCAGAAGGAAAGTGCGGTTGCAGCCGACAAAGGATACGTCCTTACTCTCTGCGAGGCCCTAGAAGCGGCTTTTGCTCACGAATGAAACCTCAAACTTCCGGCCCTATGCATTCTACATCTTGCTCTCTATTTCCGAAGATCATGTGGGTCAGGGCGCTTTGTCCATCTTCTGCCTAGGATTTTTGTCTGCCATTTCAACCAGTCGCTGAACGACTCCCCATTTAATAATGTTAATCGCGCTCCTCGCAATCACCGCTATTCCTGAAACCACGACATTATTTATTAATGTATTAAACGTCATATCATTAAGGCGAGGGAAAATTTCTCTGGCGCTGATGTCTCCTGTCTCGAACCGTTCCCTCTTGTTTTGTTCAAGAGCGAGGGCTGTGCTTTCTGGGTATGATGACGCACTGTATTTTCCGACTCCGGACGGGTCTTTTGAGATTTCGCTAGTTCGCTTGATTATTTCTCTTTCGACCCTGTGTAACTTCTTGGTAAATGCATCAATTCGTTATTTCGCTACCTCGACCCTCTTGGTTTGCGAGGTCGTAAATATCTTATCCGCGTCCTGATTTGACGTCGGAGTCCCTGCCCTAGAGTGCTTGGCCATGGTATTCATGGCACTTTCCATGCGCTGCATTCTCTCCTCATGCGTCTTGAGCGCTGCCATCAATATTTCACTCGTCAAGGATCCTGTATTTTGAGCGAGTTTCTGCTCGTCAGGTTGAGATCGTACTTGACCCTTTCCTCCTAACGAGCATTGGCGCGGTTGTTCTGTTTCGTCGTCATTGGGGACACCTCTGCTTCGCTCCTCACTAGGCTTCCTGAGCGGTGTCCCATTCCTGCTGCTTTCGTGCCTTCAATGGATTCCTCCTTGTGCTCGGATATTAATATCCCTACTAAGTTCTTCATACCTCTCACCAATATTTGCACATTCTCGGGTTCCTGTATATTGCTCGGACTACCGCTAGACATGTCTTTTCTGCGTATAGTGATTTCGCTAGAGTTTCTTGTAAGGAGAATTTATGCTGCGAATCAGGATAACTCTACAATTGTCTATCCCCACAGACGGGGCAAAACTAATTTCCGGTGAAAACGGATAATTAGTTAGAGATTTGTAATTTATGGGTTTAAAGGCAAGTAGGTCGTATCCAATCCCGGAAACTCTCCTTTTCGGGATCCGTGTTTCAAATTATCAAAGCTATATTAAAAGAACCGAGCTTAATCAATAAGAAAATAATGCAAGACAAACAGATATCTTAAGATCAAATAATATGCCCGGATGTTTATTGCTTAGGAATAGAAATGAGAGTTAGGTTACAAGAGTAGAAGTGAAAGTGTCCTTAGCTTACATGATAAGCTATCTATATATAAATCAAAACGAGACTTTTCAACCCCAATGTTCAATTGATGTGATTCTACTGTGCTCTCACATGCATCCTGACTCGGCGCTCTGATCGAGACCTACTGATGTGACCCAAGTTGGTGGGAGTGGATGCCAACTGCAGAAGCCCTCCCGGCCTCACCGGGCTCTTGACTATGGAAAATAGCTTGAGCACGGATTTCGCTCAATACAGTTGTTTTGGTAAATAAGCGGGGTTTTTACTTAATTTTTAGTGTTTGGTAAGTAAACATCTATATGTAGTCTAGTAAAACACTACGAGGGTGGGATAAGAACGGGGGTTCAGGGGTGGCAGGAGTTGGGGTGGTCAAAGGGTAAGGGTTGGGGGAATTAATTGGGTGGGTGGGGAGAAGTCAATGAATTTGGAATGTCACTTGTGAAGCTTGGTTTTCCTACTTTTATTAGGTAATTCATTTTCTTCATTTTTAATGAACTTGTTTTTCTAAAGAAGATGTTTCTCAAAACATTTTGACCAACCAAACATGGAAAAATTGAAAAAAGTTTTCCGTCATACCAAACACATCCTAAGTATTCACTGTCATAATCCAAAAGAATAATAGCATTTTTGGTCCCTCAATTATCAGTAAATTCTGATTTTGATCCTTGTAATTTATGATTCAACCCTTTTAATCTTCACTTAATTAAAATGTGTGCTTTTTGTCACTTTATGTGGGAAATATGTTAAATTTGGACTATTTTTGGAATTATGTTGTGTTCAAATATGTAGTAATTGTAAAAGCTTAACATAATACATGAGTAATTAAAAGGTACAATGATTAATAATTCTTGATTGCCTTAGTCTAAGCCGAGGGTCTACCGGAAACAACCTATCTATCTCTCAAGATAGGGGTAAGGTCTGCGTACACTCTACCCTTCACATACCCCACTTTGTGGGACAATATTGGGTATGTTGTTGTTGTTATTAACCATTCTTGAAATTCATGAATATTACTAACAAATGGATCAAAAGTGCACATTTCAAGAAATTGAGGGTTAAATGAGCATAATCAAATATCACAAAGATTTAGATTAGAATTTATCTATAGTTAAGGAACCCAAAAATCTAGTAACGCTAATCCAATTAAGGCAGAAAACTACTCTCATATATCTCAATCGTAAGATACTTAAGCATTCATATATTGATGTCTGAATATGTATTAAACTCTTGTAATCTAAATCCTAGATCATTTTATTTGAAATCGAGGGAATACATGTTAAAGAATGTTATATTTGTCCTGTTGGGTGTGCGAAGAAAGCCCCATATTGGTAGCTAAAAAGAGTGGGAATCAACATATAAGGTGCATGAATCTCTTATTGGTGTGAGATCTTTTGGGGAAAACCGTTCGGGTTTGGCACAAAGAAGACAATATCACACTATATTAAGAGTATATGCGGGGTGGTGGAGCCCATCAACTGTTATCAGAGCCTAGGTTTGGCAGGACGAATATGAGGATTACAGAGAGATGGCGCAGCCCAGTTTGGAGACACACACATAAGAAGAAGCTAGCTAGTTGCGGGCTTTGATTGCCATAATACTCTAATGATGTGGGTGACACATAGTCGTGATCGTGGTAGTGGGACACATGGAACTTTGTTCGAAGGATAAATTGTTGGGTGTGCGAACAAAGTGCCATGTCGGTAGCTGAAAAAATTGGGAGCCAACATATAAGGTGTAGGAATCTCTTAAGGATGTGAGTCCTTCTGGGACCGTATGGGCTTGGTCCTAAACGGACAATATCACACCATGTTAAGAATATCTGGGGCTGATTGAGCCCAACATGTTTCTTGTTTGTTGCTTTGGGTTTTCAAATGAGTTTAAATTATTCCGGGCTCTTCCACAAATCATCTTAAGATTTTAAGCTGAATTTTCAGATTCTTTTACATGATATTCCCAAATTTTGGTGAGTTCATTCCGTTGGCACAGTCACTACTCTAAGCCGACTCCTATTGAGTTTTTTCTTGTTGTATTTAAGAATAAAGAAAATCAAATCCTAGCGTAACCTTGGAACAGGCTATATATGATTGAAGGTGCTAGAAAATGTTACATTAATTCTTCATCAGTTATATAAGGATATCCAAAAGAGTTTAAACTATCATAAGCTATTCCATTAATCGCCTTCAAATTTTGAGTCGGATAATCAGATTCTTTTTCGGTACATCTATATTCTCTTTACCTTAATTTTCACAATGTGTCGTCAGCAATTTTAGTTTAGAATAATAAAATCCTTAAGTCTAGATTCTAGGATTTGTCTAAGACTGTCAAATTAGGCTTTGAGCCTAACTCACATCCTAAAAACTAGCTCAAAGGGAAGAGGATTGCTCAAGTCTTATAAGGAGTCCAGGGTTCCGTCCGTCACCGATGTGGTAGGCATTTTCATCCCCATCGGTCTGGGGGTATTCTGCCCCCCCCCCCCCCCCACCTCTTTTGTTTTGGGGGCCCACATCGGATTGAGCCTAGGCCTAATATCATGTCAAATTCGGCTTTGAGCCTAACTTACACCCCAAAAGTTAGGTCAAAGGGAGGAGAATTTTCTAAATCTTATAAGGAGCCCAGAGTTCTCGTCCGTCACCGATATAGTATATTCTCTTCAAAGTCTCATTGGCTTTTATGAATTTGGGGACTGGAGCATAGAAAATTACAGCAATATGATTAAGACCGGGAAAACTAATGTTTGTATTTGAAAATTGTTTTGCAAGTGATAGCCACGATATTTGTTTGTTTAATCTTTCCATTGACAATTGGGGTGTGGATGAAAAAATATCTTCAAGAGCCCATATGCTTTTTCTTGTGCAAAAATGGTCCACAATGTCCATAATTGTGGGAAAGGGGGACCATGCTGAGATTCATCTTTTCGATTACTAAAATACTCCATTGTCCTATTTAAAAAAAAAAACAAAAAGATTGTCCCAATCCATCCTCATTTTAATTTCCTACTTATTTCTTTATATCACTCTCATGATAATGTAACGTCTGCAATTCTCAAATATCTAAAGTCCCTCTGATTCAAAATAATTGAGGTTTTAGTCTTCAAAAGTCGATCCAAAATAATTCAGGTTTCATAAAACCAAGAAAATATTTGGTTCTCTTTTTCAAATGTGCCCTTGACATATTTTCATATCCCCATAATAATTATGTCAACATAAAAAATTGCTTAAGAGGATCATAATTAAGGGTATATAAGTTAAAAACTCTCTTAATTTTTAAGAGTCAGTGAATTTCTTAATCCATGTACCCAAGCTTAAAATCTCGATTATTTTGACAAGAGGGAGTAAACTTTTAGGGAGAAAAGAGGAGTTGATTGGTTTTGCCATCACTGTTTTTGATTTTGTATATATAAAAGAAAAAGTAAACTTTTTATGTTCAATATCTATAAATTTCTTGGACATGGTAATGTCTAAAGACTAAAAGCTAAATCCTTAGTAGCTTTTAACCAATAAAGTAATGAATACGTAGGATATTTCTCGATTATAGTCGGCCTTTTGTAATGAAGAAAATGAATTTCTTGAAAATTCTAACAGATTCGTTTGCATATTATTTATTTTGTTTTTTTTCCCTGTCCATTAGAAAATAAAGAAATAGTGGGCATATCAAAAAGCAGCTAACAGTTTGCCAAAAAAAAAAAAAAAACAATAATTTTAATGTCATTAATTTCGGATGTGATAGGTAGCTCCTAAGCACTAGGAAGACAAGTTTCTTTTTTTTGTTCTCGAGAGTAGTTCTTCTATTTTTTTTGGGAGGGAAAAATAAATAAAAAGGTAACTTTCATGGGCCCAAAAAATAATAATGCAACAAATATAATTAATTAGCAACGACAAAAGAAATCATTGGCCATAGTTGAGGTAATCAATATGGCAAATGCTATATATGTTGTCCAAACGTTACACTTCATTCCTTCGTGGAACTTTAACTTCAAGTAAATAAAATAGTAAGGGTGTTCATGATCCGGTTTGGATCGGTTACTGTTTAAAAGATGACCAAATCATTTAAGTTGGTTTTTCAAATACAAAAATCAAATCAAACTAATTAAATCGGTTTTTCACTGAGTCGATTTATGTCGAGTTTTTCGATTTTTTTGATCTTTTCGATTTTTATCAATTTTTAATAAGATTATTATTTTTCTTAACTATATACACAAAATGAATTAAGCAGAAAACATGTTAGTGCTGACTAAAAATCATCCGTTGGACGATCGAAGGGTACACTAATTAGCCCCAACATAAATACATGACCATAAGAAGATTAACCTAAAAGACATATAGAACCTAAGAAGATTAACCTAAAAGACACATAGAACCTCTACTAACTCTCCTCAACAGATGGACACGAACAAGGTCCCGAAGGTATACAAGGATCATAGGAAAGTTAAAACTATCCAAACATATCACAGCAATTATAACAATCAAGTTATCAACTATATCCCAATCGGATCACAAGTCCCTTACTCCTAATCTAAGATAACCTAATAATTGGAACATGAAAACATACATGAATTTCAAATCATCAACGAGAAAGAAAAATTCCCCAAACCAGAACACTAGGAAGCATCTATAGTTTAAATTACACCACATTGCAACCTCGATTAATGTATATCTTGCAGTAAAGGGAATACCTTTACAGTGGAAAGATGACTAAAATTAGGTTTTTTAATTACTCTATTTTGATACTCATATACGCCTAAGGTTCCAAGGCATAACTTGTATCCATGCGCTTCATATTCGGCCGGAGTTCGCTCCCAGAAATATAGGGACTTAACCGCAATACTTATCGAAAGGGAACTCTTTGTATATAAGTTATGCCTAGGGCAAGACCCTTAGGAGAGATAAGGAAGGTATTAAGAAAAGGAATCTGGTCTTTGACGATCCAGTCTTAGCTAGCAAGTGTATGGACTCATACTTTGAGGGTTGTTAGCTAGTGTGTATCATCTTACGAGAATAGAGGATGGTGTGGATCAACCAGAAGAGGTATGCATAAAAGTATTTGCCTCGACGTTTTCATTTCCCATCTCATGGAAAACCCTTTTCGCTCTGCTTTGCCTTATCCCCCTCTAGGGGTATTTTAGTGATAGGTTCTATAGGAACTGGACGATCCTATTTGGTGAAATATCTAGCGACAAACTCCTATGTTCCTTTCATTACGGTATTTCTAAACAAGTTCCTGGATAACAAGCCTAAAGGTTATGGGCCATATTTTCCTTTGATTTGTACTTAGGCCCGAAGAAAAAATTAATATACAATATATACTACAGTAAAAACTTTCATATATATATATATAAAATCATAATTTTAAATATTATTCGTATAATCGGTTTGATTCGGGATTTTCGGTTATTTTTTACTTAAAATCAAAATCAAATCATATTTTGTCGGTTTTTAATATTAAAAATCAAATCAAATCAAACCTAAAAAAGTTAATTCGGTTTTCGATTTGATTCGATTTATCGGTTTCCCGTGACCAGTTGTGTGCTTTACATAGTTCTTTTGCCGTCTTCAAGGGAACTATGGAGAAGGATAATGTCTCTTTTGTTTTGTGTTAGTTGATCTTTTAACGTTTAGCCAATTTGTTTAGTGAAAAACTTTATGTTAACACACTACTAAAAAAAGGAATTAGCGACAAATAAGTTCTGTAGCTAAATACAAAATTCACCATTAATCCGATTTGGCGACAGATATCAAAAATATTTATTAACTACGAGCTATTTAGCAACTAATTAGAGATAAAATTCATAACTAATTTCAATTTTTTTTAGTGACATGGCATGTTCCTTGCTCAATTTTGAAGAATTGATATGAACATGTCGAGAAGGAAAAAGTTTTTTCCTCTTTTTTTTATTTCTTTCCAATCTATAACGTGGTTGATGAAGTTTGAAGCGCTAGGTTACGAATTTAATTAGTGCCTAAAGAAAGTAAAAGAGAAACCTCAAGTTTGTTTTTGATAATTGTTTAAGATGTTGATTGTGAAGACAATTTAACATTAATTATATCAATATTATCAGACTATTTAAACTAGGGATGTCAATAGCACGGTTCGGCCGGTTATTTTTAAAATTTATATCATACCTATTTTTGGATTATTTTATTTTATATAACCAAAATTAAAATTTTCAAAACCGTCCCATCATATATCTCGATTTCTTCGGTATCTGTACGATTCAATTAATTTTCGATATTTTTTTTATAACATCATGTAAGATTCAATAGTAATAGCTAGAAAAGATACCATGCATACTTTCACGGGAATTTGACAAAAACTCTCTAGACACTTTTACTTTAAAAGGTGATGAATCAAGATAAAATCAACGACAACAAGAATAGAGGTTCATCCCACTAGTTTACATTAGTGTAAACAGACTTCAACAAAGACAAAAAATTTAGATCACAAGAGTGAAAAGAAATTAATCTAGATGGAACTCAAGAACTGAATCTACTAAGATTTAATATCCAACAAGAGAAATTTAAAATCATACAGGAATATATTATCTAATTTGTAGCTTGCTACTCAAGATCGTTGGAATAGTGTAGCTACCTATTAAGATATTAGAACTAATTAGTTTTAATAGGTTCGGAGTAGCATAATATATATATATATATATATATATATATATATATATATATATATATATATATATATATATATATATATATATTACTATATAATATAAGAGGGAATGTGAGGACTTTTGTAGTCCTCACAAGAGTTTCCCAAATTTTTAAAAACTTTTTAATTAATTACTTTTATGTCCTAATTTTATTTATTTAAGTAAATTTTTTGATTTTTTATTTTTAAGGTCTACCTTTCAAAAGCTATCGAACCTGGGGACTTTTGTAGTCCTCACAATAATTTCTAATTCTTTAAAAAAAAAATTAATTAATTACTTTTACATCCTAATCTTATTTATTTAAGTCAATTTTTTTATTTTTTATTTTTAAGGTCTACTTTTCAAAAACTATCGAACCTTCTACCTCATTTTTCATGTTCTTTGATTTTCTGGTTCGTGCTCGATATCCGCATTTAAGCCCAATTAATCTAGATAATTAGCACTGTATCGCGCCTATTCGGAGGGAACGCTTCCTCCAAAGATTTTTTCCATATCCATGTTCGAACCCCTAATCCCTAATTAAGAGAGGAGCAGCTCCATCCGCTGCACAAGTTAAATTATGTATTTGTCTTAAAAGTTCATTAACTATGTATAGATTATTTATTTAGAACTAAATAACTTCAGAAAATTAGGATACATAAGTTATAAATGTCAAATTATGGCTCCGCATTTGATTTGAAGTAAATAATTTTATCAAAATGGAAGTTAAAATATTAAAGCAGTGGAATGAAAATTTTGCTTTTATATAATTACCCACTTGTGGGACTACAATGGGTATATGGTTGTTGTTGTTGTTGTTGTTGTTGTACACTTGTACTAACACAGATTATATTTTTTTAGTTAAAATATCTACTTTTATATCTTGAGTTTGGGCCCGGGCTTAGCACGGGTCTCACATAACTAGTATATATATATATATATTTATATTTCAGAGTTGGGACTTTGGATGTTAATTACGTGTTGACTTGTAGTCGTTTCCATCACCCTAGACCCAAGACGAGATATTTTATTTTTCATTACTTAAACTTAATATATAAAATATATTTTACACATATAAGTTTATTCAGTACGATTCGGTATTTTTTTTCAATTTATTTTTATAAAATTAAAAACCAATAATCATTCGGTACAATACGTTTCGGTCAATAATAGTGTTTTAAAAGACCATTGACACCCCTAACTTGAACCATCATTTCTTGTTGCAAGTTACTTCCTCTAACCAAATAATAGAGCTAACCCTTTCGCCACTACTCTTTTGTGTTGTTTTCATGCAACTATGTGGAGAATGACAATGTCTTTAATTCACATTATTTGGTCTTTCATCCTAACGTCAGCGACTTTGTTTACTAAAAATATGTTTATGTCATCATATCATGTTCTTGATCATGAGTTCATAAAAATTAACTGAGTCCGGAGCCAAAATGGCTTATTTTTGCAGCCATTAGACCAAAATAGATTGCCTTTTTTTTTTTATACCACAATGGGTATTTCGTTGGTTATCCAACGAAATACCCACACAAGGCACTGTTCATAGCCAGATGTTTTTGTTGCATTTCGCTACACTTGTAGCGAAATGCAACAAATATATATATATTTTTTTTGCATTTCGTGAATAAAAAAACGAAATAAGAAATTATATATATATATATTTTGCATTTCGTTGGTATATCTACGAAATAGTAAAAAAAAAAATTGTATTTCGTTTATTAAAAAACGAAATATGAAAATAATTTTTTTTGTATTTTTGTATTTCGTTTATATAAAAAAATAGGAAAATAATTTTATTTTCATTTCGTTTATATAAAAACGAAATAGGAATACATATATATATATATATATATATATATATTTCACATACCAATGAAATAGGATAAATATATATATATTTTTTTGTATTTCATTTATATAAAAACGAAATAGGAAAATAATTTTTTTTTTCGTTTATATACGAACAAAATATATATTCATATAAAAAAAAAATATTTTCCAATTTCGTTTTTATATAAATGAAATACAAAATATATATCTATATATATATATATATATATCCTATTTCATTGGTATATGTATTCCTATTTCGTTTTTATATATAAAATTATTTTCCTATTTTTTTTATATAAACAAAATACAAAAATACAAAAAAAAAATCATATTTCGTTTTTAGATGAACGAAATAAAAAAAAAAATTCTTATTTCGTTTTTTAATAAACAAAAAAACAAATAGTTGTAAAGTCAAGACATAACTTTATTTTGAATATAAATATAATTCTAAAAAATATAGGGAGAAAAACTAGTTGTAAAGTCGTCAAACTTTAGATGGTCATAACTTTGCGCTCAGACGTCCTTTTTACGCGTTTTTTTTTTTTTTTGAACTTGTGTCTTTTTTCGAGATCTATGCGGACAAACTACCACAAGGCGGTTTGGCCGAGCCAATTTTTAAAAAAACACCTTTTATCCCATTCAATTTCAATTTTCCCCCAAATTGGCGTGAAATTTTCAATTTTATTTACTTATAAGATGATGATACGCAATAGATTTCAACGTAAAAATCTTGGGGTAATGTAGCTGTGAATGTCAATTTTACTTCTGCGGTTTCAATTTTTGAAAATAAAGCTGACTAATTTTCTCGACATATAAAGTTGACTAATAAACGAAATACAAAAAAGAAAAAATATACTATTTCGTTGAAATGCAAAAAAAAAAAAAAAAAAAAATGCAACAAAAAAATCTGGCTATGAACAGTGCCTTGTGTGGGTATTTCGTTGAATAACCAACGAAATACCCATTGTGGTATAAAAAAAAAAGACAGCCTATTTTGGTCTAATGGCTGCAAAAATAAGCCATTTTGGCTCCGGACTCAGAATTAACTATACAAATTAAATACCACGGAAGAAAAAGTCTTCCCCCTTTGCGAATCTGTCTCCAATCATCTAATGTCATCAAGCGTGGATCATCCAAGTAGTGAATTATTGGCCCAAATTTAAAACAATGAAACAAAAAGAGTAACTAATTCCATATGTATAAGTAGGGCCTTACAATATAATTATCTTGTCTTTTGATTATTGCTTAAGATGTTGATTGATATTTGATAACAAGTAATTAGCATGATTATTGGTAGAGTAGAGTATAAGCCGGACTACTTCGAACCTTTATGTTTGGTTGAGCGACGGCTAAATTTAAAAGAAAGAAACACGAAAGTAATTCAATATAGGTAATTTTATGCAATTGGGACAAGCTAACTTTGCAAGTCTCAAGCATTTTGAGCTATCATTTCGAGGTGCGAGCTATATTACCAAAATGAATAGAAAGCAAAGACGAAGTGTCAAAAACTCAAAATAGGTAGGGGCTATATATCTTTTCTTTCTTTATGATCGTTCGAGATTTTGACTAAGAGAAATTTCATAGTATCATTACTAGAATACACGTTAAGTTAGTTCGGAAAAGGTATGTATTTAGCATTATTTACGATGGCGTGTGTCGTGTGAGCATAACTCGAACTATATATTACAAATAAAATGAAATATAGATAATAACTCTAAATCTAATTTTGTCAACACCTGCGAATCCATTCCGTATAAATATGTATATTTATGTTTTATGTATATACAGAGGGCATGAAAGAAACAATCTTCTATTACCCCCTCTCTATCTATTGTTGTATATGATGACGTGCTGGATATGAATTGTAGTTGAGTTGTTACAAAGAATGGAAAGAAAGTGACAAATTTGCACAAACGTTATCCAACGTGACACTCAAGCTGTTATAGTGCTCAATTTTCCAATAGCGGCAAATTCTTGAGGTCACCAATGTATTATGTTATTCAAGAACATATGTATACGACATCGATCGGTTTAAATAGGATATATATACAGATATTTTGGTAACTTCCTATCACATAACGAAAAGAAAAAGTGAACTATGAGAATCGAACCTACATTTATTGTGAGAAAACTTCCACAAATACCATGAAAATTTAAGTTTATACTAAACTAAAATTATTAGTTAGAGTGGATTATGTTGATGAGTTGTTCTTGGAGAGGAATTAGGTTTGCAAGACCAGCCTTGAAGGCGTAAAAGCCGATAGAAGACAACTCCTGCAACAGCTCCTATAATTGGGGCTACAATATAAATCCACAAGTTATCAAACTTCCATGCAACAATTGCTGGTCCCAAAGACCTGGCAGGGTTCATCGATCCTCCTGAAATAGGGCTGCAATCACAATTAAACAAATAAAATATAAGATGCTTTTCTCGAATAAATAATTAGAATTACTATCTTATATATATGAGTTTAGGTGCAACATATGTTACAACTTCATTCTGTATATAAGTTAGAATCAAAATAGTGACCGTCACTGCACCCATTGCACACAATGTGGATTTGATGTGCCTGTCCACCCTAACTCGAAAAAATTGAAGAATAATGACATGCAATGAAAATTACCCCGAAATTAGGACAGCCAGTCCTATGGCCACTCCAACAACAAATCCAGACAATGGTCCTGTCTACAAAAAATAAAATATTTAATTAATACGTATACGTTACAAAAAAAAAAAATCCAAAAATATTAGAGGGAATTATTGCTATTAGTGTTATCTTACAGACTGAGGATCATTTGTCAGTGATGCAGTTAGGAAGAGAACAATGAAGGTTGCCAAAAGCTCCACTAAAAATGCTGAAGTGCAACCATGGAGAGGTCTTGTTGTCACAAATTCTGCTTTTAATCCATACACCAATTTTCCTGTATATGTAGCCAGTATAGAACCTCCCACTTGTGCCACTACATAAAGTGGAACCTAAACAAAAACAGTTCTAATAATCTTAGAGAATAAGAATTGAACTAACATTCAATTAAGATTCCTTGTTTTAGAATAGCATTCAATTCTCTCTTTTTTCTCCTCTATTTGGCGTGTCCTTTTCCTTCATTTACCCCGATCTTTTCATATACAATAATCTTCTTATATCCAGAATCCATGACTCGCCTAATTCAGACTTGCATATTGCAAAGCTCATAAAAGGGAAACATTTCCTATCATCATGGAGTTTCCAATTGCCAAATTCGAACCCGACAGTAAATTTGTGGGATTTTCTCATTTTTGGCCAGTTGGCCAAAATTAATTACCGACGCTAGTCAAAATATACAAAACATATACATTGGTTATGTATACCGAGGTCTATCAGAAACTACGTCTCTTCCTGCACAAGGCAGGGGTAAGGTCTGCGCACACACTACCCTCTCTAGACTTCACTTATGGGAATACACTGGGCATGTTGTATAACATTGATTATGCATATAATGTGTATGTTATATGTATATACACATAATATACAGAATTAATACACATTTTTTGGCTATTATTTTTTACGGCGGCCTGAAAAGGTAAGTATCCCTAGAAACAATTTCATTACTCTCACCAAACATAGGAAGAAAAATTATTTCCTCTCCATTTTTTCTTTTAGTTTTCAAATAGATCATTATAATGAAGAATGTAAAAAAACTTTGAGTTACAAACCTTGGACCATGGAAAATGACCAACAGCTGCAAATGCTAAAGTGACAGCAGGATTAATGTGAGCCCCAGAAATGGGGCCTATAGAGAAGACTACAACAACTACTGTTAGTGCTGCTGTGGCTGCATATTCCATAAGCCCCACCTTCACTCCCATTATTTCCATGCTTGCCATCATCCCACATATACAAAACATTAGCAAAAATGTCCCCAATGCCTCCGCAAAAACCTGCAACAACATTAAAAAAAAAAAAAAAAATATTGAGTTTTTCCTTTGATTATATTTGCTAGTTTCATTCTATAAATAGCATATATTTATATGGACAAAGTTCAAGTCTGAGACAATGTACGTGTACCCTCTGCTTATATGTTAAGATCTACGGGAGTAGTACCAAAAAAAATAAAAGTAGGAATTAGCGACAACCAACTTTTGTCGTCACTAAACAATAAAAAGCCGTAGCTAATCCAATTTAACTATGAATTATCAATATATCTTGTTTGTTAGGGGCTATTTAACGGTAGATTAGCGATGCATTTCATAGCTAATTCCAGTTTCTTTGTTTTTTTTTTTTTTTGGTAACTGTATATGGTTAAATGAAGTGACAAGTAATTAACAATCGCTAACCATACGAAGGAGGGTCGGATTAATTCCTAGTGGTGAGTTGCAAAAGTTTCTCTTCTTCAACAACTCTCCATTGCTTGATGTTGAATGGGATGTTGTCTCTTGATCATATGTAGATTGTTCGCTCGTTGATGCATCAGCTGGAAATTCGACGGATGAACGATTTTCAAAAGAAGGCAATTTCATGATCATTCAACTAATAATCTCCCTTCATATGTTGCAGTAAAGGATGTTTAATTTAAAGGTTTCACGAATCGTTTTTAAAGTTACCAAATGCACAAAACCAAGGTAAAGATGATGCAAAAGAGAGACTTTTTTTTTGTTATTCATTTGTTATTTATTGAAACTTCTTTGTATAGTTTTATAATCCAAGTGTAACAAGGTGGAAGTTCAACAGAAAATCGACACACATTTCTTGTGTCACTCCCAAAGTATGGAAAAGGTTGTTCATGCATTTTAGCGTGTCCATGATTTCATTTAAGTTAGTGTTTGACTTGTTATGAGATTACACGTTCGTTCAAACTCTTCACCTCTCAAGATTTCCCTACTAGATTATGTATCAAGAGAAAATATTCATATAAAAAAATTAACTAAATATCTAATCAATCAAAATAAACAAACAGACCATAGGCTTAGTGCACTGAGTTACCTCTCTTGTACCTGCTCATGTTTTTCGTTTCCCCTATCTTTAAATTAAGTATGCCATCTTCAGCACTGCTCATGCCCCATGCTATTCGATCCATTTAAATTGATTCAATTAAGGGCTGCAATTAGTATGGATACGACTCGTGTGTTAACATAAAAATGGAGTTTTAAGCAATATCCAAGTGGAAGTGAGTAAAATAAAAAAGAGGGAGATAAATTGACTTTTTCAAGAATTTATATATTATCAATAATCAAACACGTCGTCGTATACAACTGACTTTTGATATATAGTGGAGTAATGAAAGATTATTGATAAGTATAATAAAATAGATAACTTTTGGAGCAGTCCAAAATAGAAAAGATAAAATACTTGAGCACAGAGGGAGTAACCAATTATGGGGGGAAAACAGAGGCGAGTGTGTGAGAGTCCGGAGCCAAAATGGCTTATTTTTGCAGTCATTAGATCAAAATAGGCTGCCTTTTTTTTTTTATACCACAATGGGTATTTCGTTGGTTATCCAACGAAATACCCACACAAGGCACTGTTCATAGCCAGATTTTTTTGTTGCATTTCGCTACAAGTGTAGCGAAATGCAACAAATATATATATATATACTCACGAAATGCAACAATTTTTTTTTTTTTTGCATTTCGTGAATAAAAAAACGAAATAAGAAATTATATATATATATATATATATATATATATATATATATATATATATATATATATATATATATATATATATATATATATACATTTTGCATTTCGTTGGTATATCTGCAAAATAGTAAAAAAAAAAATTGTATTTCGTTTATTAAAAAACGAAATATGAAAATAACTTTTTTTTGTATTTTTGTATTTCGTTTATATAAAAAAATAGGAAAATAATTTTATTTTCATTTCGTTTATATAAAAACGAAATAGGAATACATATATATATATATATACATATATATATATATATATATATATATATATATTTCATATACCAATGAAATAGGATAAATATATATATATGTTTTTTGTATTTCATTTATATAAAAACGAAATAGGAAAATAATTATTTTTTTTCGTTTATATACCAATGAAATAGGAATAAATACATATACATATATATATATATATATATATATATATATATATATATATATATATATATTTGCATTTCGTTGGTATATCAACGAAATAGTATATTTTTTCTTTTTTGTATTTCGTTTATTAGTCAACTTTATATGTCAAGAAAATTAGTCAGCTTTATTTTCAAAAATTGAAACCGCAGAAGTAAAATTGACATTCACAGCTACATTACCCCAAGATTTTTACGTTGAAATCTATTGCGTATCATCATCTTATACATAAATAAAACTGAAAATTTCACGCCAATTTGGGGGAAAATTGAAATTGAATGGGATAAAATGTGTTTTTTTAAAAATCGGCTCGGCCAAACCGCCTTGCGGTAGTTTGTCCGCATAGATCTCGAAAAAAGACGCAAGTTCAAAAAAAAAAACGCGTAAAACGGACGTCCGAGCGCAAAGTTATGACCATCTAAAGTTTGACGACTTTACAACTAGTTTTCTCCCTATATTTTTTAGAATTATATTTATATTCAAAATAAAGTTATGTCTTGACTTTACAACTATTTGTTTTTTTGTTTATTAAAAAACGAAATAAGAATTTTTTTTTATTTCGTTCATCTAAAAACGAAATATGAAAATAATTTTTTTTGTATTTTTGTATTTTGTTTATATAAAAAAATAGGAAAATAATTTTATATATAAAAACAAAATAGGAATACATATACCAATGAAATAGGATAAATATATATATATATATATATATATATATATATATATATATATATATATATATATATATCGAAATGCAACAAAAAAATCTGGCTATGAACAGTGCCTTGTGTGGGTATTTCGTTGGATAACGAACGAAATATCCATTGTGGTATAAAAAAAAAAAGGCAGCCTATTTTGGTCTAATGGCTGCAAAAATAAGCCATTTTGGCTCCGGACTCGAGTGTGTGATATGAATTTTCACCAAGCGTCCTTTTTAAGGATCCACGTTTAACTTCTAGCCATGTTTAGAAATATTTAGTAAATATAGATTTCTGTTAGAACTTCTCTTTCTCCCCTTTCTCCTTCCTCGTCCTCCATCTTCTTTATATGTGCCGTAAAAAATAGAAAATCCTTTGCAGTTTCTGTGATTGGTTTGATTGAAGAAACTTGAAGAATAATAGTATTGATTATATGAGCTTGATTATTGAAGAACACAAAGTGAGTCTATTAATTTTTTAAAATTTGCGTTTAATCAAACATTGAAAAATATTTGAATTGATATTAGAAGGTTGGATGTCAAATTTGAAGCCATTTAGATAATCTTTGAAGCAAAATTATCTTGCTGAAATTTATGTACAAGTCCAAAAAATCCTCGTTTGGCATAAAATTTGTACCAAATGGTGACAACTTTTTTTTCCTGCAGTCCTGACAATTCGCAAGGACTTGGCAAAATAAGTATTACCCATCCATTAGAGACTCCCGATGACCTGCCAGGACATGTGAACAATTTGTTCCAAGTTAGATCACCATTTGTTCTAAAGTCATGCTGATCACCAGATTATTGCCGGACAAGTCTTTGCATATCCATAAAAAACTCATGTGATTTGTAAGCAATTTGTTTCAATGTTACATATAAATTTATTTTAAAGTCGTGGTGATCCATTAGGAGTTGTGGCAAGGCAAGTCTTTGCCATTATCCGCCAAGATTGCGGCAAGTATTGACCCGCTATATCCAAATTTTAACCCTAAGCTATTGTTGATAAACTTATCTAAATGGAGTCAAAACCTAAATAATGGCACAAAAGTTACCCTTTTTTTCTTGTGGGCACAAAAGTTACCTATCTGTGCAAATCGTTATGACCAATTTATGGCCCGGTCCATACGTTATGTCTCCTCTTCTTTTATTCATATTTTTTGTGTGGATTGTCCTCAAAAGCACTGGTCTTTAATTTTTGCCCCTCAAATTTGAAATCTTTAGTTTTTGTCCTTTGCTTAAAAACCCATGGGTTCCGGGTTCGAACCTGGCTTAAACAAAAATAAAAACAAAAATTCGCAAGGCAGAGGTTCAACAAACTATGTCTGATGGCTTGTAAAACTATGCCTGCAGGTAAAGTTTTGCATTCAAAATTCTACCTGAAGCCTAACTTTGCTACAAAACTCTGCCTTGCGAAGTCGAGGTTTGAACCCCAAACCTCATTAGGCGAAGGACAAAAATTAAAGACTACCAATTTACGACAAAAATTAAAGACTACCAATTTGCTGCACAAAAATTAAAGACCACCCCAAAATAAGGACATTCGTACGAATGACCCTCTTTTATTTTGACGCTTTGAGCCCACTATATTGGGCTATTAGGCCAACTAAGTGGTTTTAATGGCATTTTGTCGTTATGAATGCAAGAACAAAAGCAAAAGTATACAAAGGAAGATTCTACTCTTGTTCTTGTATACCTTTTTTTTCTTCTTTCTAATATAACCTAGCGATTGGCGAATAAAAGCATCAACCACAAAGTCATGAGAAGTTCTGTTGATAAGGATAATCAGATTAAGAGAACGGTTGTTTAATCGATTCTGAGTGAGACTATTCGCAATGGAGAACTGATACGAGATTTGACAGAACTTAATGCTTAGGTCGATTCTTATATATAGGTGTGAATTAAGGCATAAATAAATTTGAATATACATTTTTAGAACATATTCTCTTACAGAAGTTAAATTTGCCACTATCTTGTCAGGATGCAACCTCCTTGAATTCTTCATTTTCGCTTAGAGAAAATTCGATCAGCGCAATAACTTAGAAACTAACTTTATGTTTTTTAATTTAATTATCTTTTCTACTCCCTCCGTCTCAATTTATATGAGGGGGCTCGGAGTATGGAGGTCAAAATAGTTAATATTTGACTCAATCCCAAACAAAGATTCTTTAAGTATTTTATAATAAAATTTACATATTTGAAAACTACATAAAAAATACTATTAATCCGCATAATTAATTAGTAATTCACAATATATGAAAAGAATTTGAGAAAATCGTAGTCAAAGAAAAAACTGTTTGACTCTCCAAATAGTAAAACCATCATATAAATTGGGATGGAGGGAGTATTTGATTTTCTAACTAATTATGAATTTATGCCGCATAGAGCTCATTTAAGGGAATATGGATAAAAACAGGTGCAGAGCATCCTTAGGTTATGAATACTACGTAGTATATATTAACATACAGAAAATCCATGTCGCGGACCCTAACAGTACGTATTTTCTGGCAACCTACACTGACTTCGCATCAAAAAATGACTATCATCTTCACCTGGTGCGCAATTTCATGCAGATGGCCATAATACTCTCTCTAAATATATGTCATGCATGTACTATTTATGTATTTGATCCCGTAGTTTCTAAGTGAAGCTTGGAAAAACTCAAAAAGTAGCCACATATGAGAAATTAAATTAATAAGCCACACACAAATAAATTCTGTGTAGAAAATGTAATTAGTAAAGGCTAAATTAAAATAAAATATGATTTTTACTGCGTTCAGTGACTATTTTATATATCTTGTATTCAGATGATTTTAATGGATTTGTTAAAATATTTGATATTTGGCTAAAAATAGAATTATTCGCATTTCAATATTTTATTTGGTTTCATCGTTAATCATAATGTTTTGAGTCTAATTGAGCTATTTGTGTATGTCTAGGAGACATCTGGATTAAAAGGACATGGGACGTGCACAACAATTAAGCGAGATGACAAAGTCGGGATGCACGACCCAAATCTGGCGCGCAATAGGACACCCAACAAGCCACTACCTATAAAGCGAACTATCTAAGCTAAAGCATGCACGCAATCAGAATTAGAATACTACTTGCTAAAGCTGAATCAAATAGATGTAAGTGCGGAAGCGTACCAAGACAACATATAAGTTAGGTAGCTTACCTGGGGGACCTAAACCGCCCCTAGCTCGGTTCCTAGAGGGTCGGTCCTTAGGGGCTGGGTTAGGGGGTTTGGTGGGCACTCCAATTTGTTTTATTTAATTTTTATTAAAAATTTGAATATTTAAACACATACAACTAAAAATTTTATTTAAAAAAACTCTTAAGGCTAAAATCCTTTGATTTTTATTAAAATAGACTTGAAATAGCTTCCAGAATATCCATGGTAACTCAGACGATTTGCTCCCCAAGAAAATCCTTCTAATCGCTATCTGTATGATATTTGGCACAAATATCTATATTTCACATCACTTTCCCTCTAATTTTTAGTACTTTAATTGCTTTCTTTATAGTGAAATAGTTGTATTCGAGCTTATGTTAGTATGTTTTTGTGTTTAGGTACAACGAGGTAGAATGAAGGAAATCCGAGCAATTTTGACTGAAATGGGAGCCTATCACGTGAACGAGATGACGAGAGGAGCGTGCAATACTTAGAGAGAAAAAATGGATCACTGAAGGCACTCACGCGTTCAGCCCGCATCGCGCAAGGGTCGCGCTCTCTGAACAAAGTTATGTAGGCTACAAATCACACTCACGCGATGGGCTCGCGTCGCATGGCCATCGCGAGTTCTCATCCAGTTTTCTTGATTTGATCGGGATTTGGTTTTAATTATCACAGACTTTACCCTAGATTATAAATATAGGTTTTTACATTGTAAACAACGGCTGTGACATATTCTTGAGCACAGTAAGCCGTCGTTCTTAGGTTTATGTCTTTTCTTCTTAATTTTAGTCACAAAACCCTATGATATTCATGAATTTTTGCTTCTCTTCGCGAATCATGAGTAGCTAAACTCTCTAATTCTAAGGTTGTGGCAAAGACATGATAGTTGGTTTGAGGATAATTTCTATCTATTGAATTGCCATCTTTAATTAAGAAAAAAAAAATTGTACGATAAAGTTAAAAAGAACGACCAGTAATGAAGACTTGTTGGATTTGTAGATTCAGTCAACTAACAATTCCTTAATCTATACAGATTTGCGTGTATGTCAATGATCATCCATTATAACCCCACGTTTAAGATCGATATACAGTTTCCAACACTTCGAAGTTTGCATAAAAGTGCCGCAAAAGAAAAAAATAATACAGCTTGAATGAAAACTAAGCAACCTTGTGTAATAAGTTTCAGATTCATCACATTGCAATTACAAAGATCGAAGTCAAGCTCTATATTAGCATAAATTAGATTAATATCAGTAAATTTAGTACATTATATTACCACTAAAGATTGGGGGTTTCGATTTAATGGACGGATCTTCATGCATGAAAGCAAAGTTGCAATTTTAAAATTATTAACATGGGATCTATGACTTCGTGGGAGAAAACGAAAACCATTATCCGATGAATGAATAGTTGTGAAAAGTCTTTTTCATAAGTTTTATGGTTAATTACAATGTCTTCTTACTTCAATTAACATAATTTGATGCATCATGTCCGAGCGAATTTCATATAGGATAACCTGATAGATTATTCTAATAATTTGAGATAGTAAAAAGTACTATCAATAAGTTATATTTTCCTTAGAATAATGGACTTTTTAAGTTTGGTTAAGTGCTAGCGAAACGGAGAACTAAATATGGCTCATAGTATAAATATATGGTCTAATTTTACCTTGAAAATGTAATTCTGTAGTAAATTCGAGCTCACTGCAATGATAGTTTTCACCCCATCCACTAAAATCCTGAATTTGTATCTGATTGTAAGCATAGTGTTCTATTGTTATTAGCAATTGCGACATGGTTTTACTCTTGGACACTGACCTCTCTGAAATTTTCTTCATATTCTATTGCATGTTGCATTGATAAACTAAATATTAATTACCTCTCTAAAAAAAAAAATTAACTTCTTAAATATACTCATGATTTTCAACTTTTGGCGTTGTCCTTAACCAAATAAAGTAATGATCTGATCATAATTACTGAGCAGGGATTCAAAGAAACTTTCCACTCCTATAAATCAGCATACTAACTCCTCAATTCTGCACAGTACTGTTTCTCATGCTTTCAGTAACAAACTAACAGTGGTTTCCAAAATAAATTCTCTATCCTTATTTCTTTGTTTGCTCCTCTTATTTTCCCTCTCCACAGCCAAAACACCTCCAAGACCTCGAGCTTTTCTTCTTCCAGTGACCAAAGATGCAGCCACTAAGCAATACGTCACTGTCATTCGCCAAAGAACTCCCCTTTTCCCGTAAAACTAACTATAGATCTTGGCCAAAGATCCATGTGGGTTGATTGTGAAAAGGGCTATGTTAGCTCATCTTATAAACCTGTTCCTTGTGGTTCTGTCCCTTGCGAACGTTCTTTTTCCGGTGCCTGTGTTGAATCATGTGTAGGTTCTCCTTCACCAGGGTGCAACAATAATACCTCTGCCTTTTTACCTGATAACCCTTTTATTAACACCGGCTCTGTTGGTGAATTTGCTGAAGATGTCGTCTCCCTTCAGTTGACGGATGGCTGCTCGAATACAGGTAAATTTGTATCAGCAAATGGAGTCGTTTTCGGTTGTGGCCCTACATTTCTGTTAAAGGGCTTAGCTAAAGGAGTTATAGGGATAGCTGGATTTGGAAATGGTTTCATTGGACTTCCTTCTCAAATTGCTGCTGCTTTCCATCTTGATCGAAAGTTTGCTATCTGCTTGAGTTCATCAACAACTTCTCCCAGAGTTATCCTCTTTGGTGATAGTCGTTATGTTTCTCTTCCTGGAGTAAATGTCTCCAGGACACTTGCTTATACGCCTCTTCTTAAGAACCCTGTTAGTACTGCGGGGTCTCATATTCAAGGGGAACCTTCGATGGAGTACTTCATTGGAGTGAAGTCCATCAAAATAAATGGCAATGTTGTGCCAATAAACACCAAATTGCTGACCATCAACAAGTATGGCATTGGAAGAACCAAAATCAGCACAGTTGATCCTTACACAAAAATGGAGACATCCATTTATAATGCATTTACAAAAGTATTCGTCAAATCACTAGCTAAGGTTCCAAGGGTTAGACCTGTGGATCCTTTCAAGGTGTGTTATAATAGAACAACTTTTGGAAGCACTCGTGTTGGTCCTGGTGTTTCACCTATTGAACTGATATTGGGAAATAAAAGCGCTACATTGAATTCTGTTTGGACTATCTGGGGTGCAAATTCCATGGTGGCTGTAAATAATGCAGTGCAATGTCTTGGTTTTGTAGATGGTGGACCTGAGCCAAAAACTTCTATAGTCATCGGAGCACCTCAAATTGAGGACAATCTCTTGCAATTTGACATTGCTAACAAAAGGTTGGGCTTTAGCCTTTAGTTCTTCGCTCTTGTTTGGTCGAACAACATGTGCCAACTTTAATTTTACATCCAAGGGGTAACGGTACCTGTTCACCAAAAATAACTAGTAGTAGCACTTTTTGGTGTAGACTTAATAAGTACTACTGCACCAGGAGTACATTTCTTTTCTTTTTTACAAAGAAAGGAGCTGTCTAATAAATAAATATTTTCGATATCTTTTGGTTATTCATATTTTCTAAAGGTCACGCTGACATGCATGGCCAAACGTCTTCAATCTTGAATATGTTTACTTGGACGATGACGGATTACAACTCACTCTATACATAATTTTTTCTTTCTATGATGAGAATATTAAAGATATTGGTTTTGTAAACCAATAAGCTAGTAATTGTATTTTGTTAGACATTCTAAGTTCTTGATATGCTTTACTTGAGCCGAGGGTCTATTGGAAACAGCTTCTACCTTTAGAAGGTAGGGGTAGGGTTGCATACACACTACCTTCCCCATATCCCACTTGTGCGACTACACTGAGTATGTTGTTGTTAGACATTCTAAGTTCTAACCAAAGTAGCTCCAATTGGACGCATTTAACAGTCGGATAAGGAGCTCGCTCACTTGAGTGTGACATTAATCATATCTTAGAACTTAGAAAGAGTATATGAAAATTAAAGACAGACAACATAGAGGCGCCTACGAGAATGACTATCATGATGATGTGGTCCAACTACGGGTATGTTCGGTATGGAGGAAAATGTTTTCCTAGAAAATAAGTGAATTTCCACTTATTTTCTCATGTTCGTTTGGATAGTGGAAAACAAGTGAATTTCTTAGTTATTTTCTCATGTTCGTTTGATTGATAGAAAATGTTTTCTCGAAAATACTCATCCAAGCCTCACCAACTCCAACTCCAACCCAATCCCATACCCCCACCCACACCCCACTCCCACCCACCCACCTATGCCCCCACACCCCCCCCCCCCCTCCTTCCAAAAAAAAAAAATTCTTTTGATTTTTTTGTTTTGTTTTTTGCACCCCCACTCCCAACCCTCACCAACTCCAACCCAACCCTATACCCCCACCCCCACACCCTTATGCCCCCCCTCTCTCAATTTTTTTATTTTTTTTGTTTTTTGCACCCCCACCCCCAACCACTCCCGTAACCCATAAACCACCCCTCCCCCCGCACCCTACCCCTCCCCCACCCACCCACCCCTCCCCCCACAACATTTTTTTTGAAGTTTTTAATTTTTTTCTAAATTGAAAAAAATATTTTTACCACCCACCCCCACCCCCAGACACCCCCTACCCCAAAAACAAATCCTTTCACCACCCACCTCCACCCCCCAATACCCCATCACCCCCTCCAAAAGTTTTAATTTTTAACTACGCAAACATTCAATTTTTATAATTGTCAACTTTTTTTAAAAAATTTTTGGGAGCTGGGGGTGGGGTGCAAAAAACCAAAACAAATGTCAAAACGTTTTTTTCAAGAAAAATATTTGGGGGGGGGGGGGGGGTAGGGGTGCGGGGTGGGGTGGGTTGGGGTGCAAAAAAACAAAACAAATGTCAAAACTTTTTTTTCAAAAAAATAAATTGGGGCGGGGGAGTAGGGTGAGGGGGTGGGGCGGGGTGGGGTGGGGGTTGGGGGTCTAAAAAACCAAAAAAAATGTCAAAACTCTTTTTTTTCAAAAAGTTTTTTTTGGGGGGGGGGGGGGGGAGGGTGCGGGGTGGGGTGGGGGTTGGGGGTGCACAAAGAAAATGTCAAAAAAAAAATTAAAAATATTAATTTTTTTTTGCGTTGGGGAGGGGGGGGTGGTAGGGGTGCTGGAGTGGGGGAGGGGTAGGGCTCGGGGTGGGGTGGGGTGCAAACAAAAAAATTCAAAACTTTTTTTTTTCAAAAATAATTTTTTTGTTGGGGGGGGGGGTTCGGTGGGGGTGCAAAAAACCAAAAATAATGTCAAAACCTTTTTTCCAAAAAAATAAATTATTTTTGGGCTGGGGTGGTGGGTGGGAGTGGGGTGGGCTGGGTTGGGGGTTGAGAGTGGTTGGGGTCTGGTGGTTGTTGGAATAAACTTGTGAACACTTTTTCCGTACTTTTATTAGGAAAGTCATTTTTCAAAATTTTTGACCAAACGAACATGAGAAAATTGGAGTTTTCCTCCGTACCGAACACACCCTACGTTTCCTTGATTATTCTTTGGAGAATGTGGATGCTGATGAAAATAAAAGCGAAGAGCTTGCTTAACAAAGGATCAAAAGTGTTTAGAATCCATTGGATCTACATTCTCCAGTAGCTTTTAAGATGTAAAGGGGTGTAAATGGTTCGGTTCTGCTGGTTATTTGAAGAAATTTGTTAGTATATACCAATTCTTTGGTTACTTAATTGTAGAGAACCAAAATTTGACTTTTTAAATATCGGTTTTTCTTCGATATTGGTATGATTCGGATAATTTTCAAAAAATTATTTGAAAAAAAAAAAAAAAAAAAAAACTTCACGTAAGAGCCACATTGTTATTGAAAGTGCTAGCTTCTCCTTTTTCCTGAATGGTACTGTTTTCCTCCATTTTTGCATTGTTTTCGACTCTGTTTTCCTCTGCTTTGTTCTGCTTATCAGCCCATCTGCACTGGATTAGAGAATGTCCCAAGACTTTGCAATGCTTGCAATATTTTGGTACCCCCCTCCCCTCATATTTCAAAATTTGCGCAAAACCTTAGTTGAGATTACAGTGTTTGGAGAGATTGTAATTTGTAGAGAGAGCGTTCTCTTTTGTTACCGTTAAAGTTAGTTGAGATTAAAATTGAGTTTTTCTTAGTGTAATCAAACAGGTACAGAATAATTAAGCTTATGGCTTCATCAATTCAAGCAGATGGCTACAAACTAATTAGATTGAAATGTACGCGTATGAGTATACTAGTTATACGAGATCCGTGCTAAGCTCGGACTCAAACTCTTATCAAAGTTTCTTAGTCGGTTAATTAAATAAATTTTAACCAAAAGATTATAGCAGAATTAGCAAATCCGAAAGGAAAACAAGTAACTCGACATTTTTTAACGTAATGTGATGTAAATTATGTAAAATAATTACAACTTGGTGAAAATTATAAATTGAAATATTGGTATTTTTCTGAATGTGTGAGCATGTGATAACTTTATTTACGGAAATAAATTCTTTTTTTCTTGCATTTATGCTTTAATTTCACTCGTGATATTTCATGTGGTAAGAGTTTATGCTAGTTAAATGTGATGATTTAAGCTTAGTAATTTAGACGAAATTAAGAAAGAAACTAACATTAAATGAATCTCAAGAATCAATTTTGCCTTCATATATAGTTTACGCTTAAAAATAATAATTATCAGCTAAATTTCAATTTATATTACATTTTGTAAGTTTTTAATTATCAAAATATCAATTTAAAATATTAAGTTGATCTAATTCAATTTAACTTCAAAGTTTAGTTAGATTGACTATTGTGAAACGAAAAGCGCCACATAAATTGAAACGACGGAGAATAATTAGTGAGATCTAATAAATGCTCCCGTTGGAAATGTAAATGTGGCTCCAAAGTTGCCTAAATTTTGCCAAAACTTATAATGACAAATAACGTAAAGGGCAATCTAATATCTTCTTCGGTCCATATTATATGGTGTTTTAGCTTGGACACACCCTTAAGAAATCACTTATATCCCTAAAAAGGAAGAAGTGTTTTCACTAAATACCCTTAATTAAATACAGTCAGACCTCTCTATAACAGCATCCGCATATAGCAACACCTCTCTATAACAGCCAATTCTTTTTTAAACCGATTTTTTATGTTATATTTTACTTCTCTATAACAACATTTCACTTATAACAGCAACAACCAACTTTATAACAATGCGCTCTTTGTAAAATTACCCCCATATAATAGCTATCCTTTTTTTTTTTTGGTAATATAATAATTAACCATCTTATAAAAATAGAATATCGATGATTACCAATAATAAGTGTAGAGATTTTGACAAAATATTTGATCATTTAATACAGTATTTATGAAAAATATCACATGTATATTCTTAATTGCATCATTAAAAAAATTTCCTTCGTTATACAAAGTGTGATTAAGCTTAGAATTTGGGAATTAAAAAAGAAAAATTAGATTTTGTGTATCTTTTTTGCCTATAACAGCGAAATATTATTTAAATGTTAATGTTGTTATAGGTGTATAACAGTCATTTTCTATAACAACCAAAAAATTTCAGACCCAACGATGTTATAGAGAGGTTTGACTGTAGTCTCAATTATATATGGATTCTTGGTTATGTTTTTATTCACGTTTACAAATAAGAGTAAATTTGAATAAAATCATAAATAGCTTCTTGATTACTTAAAAAATATTTTTTCGAACCAAATATAAAAACTAAAATTATCATAGAATATGAAGCGGAGGAAGTAAAGTGCAAAAAAGATTCATAAATAGTTACTAACATAAATTTTAAGGGTTCAACATCTTAAATTTTTAGCACTAAATCATTTTATTTCTAAAGTTATAAATTTATATCTACTATTTATTGTAAATTTGGAATTCAATTGAACCCCAAGTTATATTGCTCCATCCGTCTTAAAAAAATAACTAATTACAGATGTCCACAGAGGAATGGACTCAGGAGTGCAAAATTATTTAGCAATAACCACGTGTGTAGCACAATCACCATATGAAGTTGTTATTATAGTACATATATCACGTCACCAGCAAATATTGGACTAAGTGCCCAGGTATTGTTACCACAAAGGACTTGAGAGTGCTTTGATTTTTGTACTAACACTCTATAATAAATGAAATAATAAAGAACAAAAACTGGGGCCAATTTGAAAGAGGATGCCTTCTGGTTGGATGAGCCTTAGTTGAATTTCAACTAAGGACGGCAAAAACTTTTGATTGCCCCTTATTACATATAGTAATATTTTCATATAATACTAGGATTATTCTACAACGTTACTGCATTTTACATTTATGCATAAAACCATGAAGCCAATTTGAAAGAGGATGCCTTCTGGTTGGATGAGCCTTAGTTGAATTTCAATTAAGGACGGCAAAAACTTTTGATTGCCCCTTATTACATATAGTAATATTTTCATATAATACTAGGATTATTCTACAACGTTACTGCATTTTACATTTATGCATAAAACCATGAAGTCAATAGCTTTTGGTGCACTGTAATCAGCTTGTAATCCCGAAGTCTCCACATGAAGCTTAGAGGAGACTAAGAATTAGTAATTAAGTAGCTCCAATTGGGATCTTTTTGAAAACAATATTCATAAAATTAATTAATCAAAAAGAGAGTAACATTAGAAAGGACAAATTAGTCCGATTATTAATATTATATTGATTAAAACAATTTAAAAAAAAAAAAAAGGAAAAGTAATATTACAAAGATCAAAGCTCTCTTATTTAACCTTTTGATAAGCTCAAGATGCTACTGTTTTTGATTCCTAGTGGGTTATTTGGTTGCCTGGATGGAATAGATAATGATATTTCATTGGGTTAGCTATCCCACCTTCTATATGATATTGGTTAATTCTACCATGGTAGTACGAAATGGTTCCCGTGACTAATTAATACTCATAAGTCATAACCAAACGCGAGATAAAATGCAGGATTCTTTTATTCCAGGATTGTTATCCCTTATCCCACCCATCAAACGACACGTGCATAGAAACAACTTAAGAACAGAAAAAAGAAAAACAGAAAAAATGACAATGTACAAGAGTTCATCATCTGCCTTAATTAGTAAAAATACTTTTTCTTTAAATCTTAGAGGCATAATCGTACTTAGCACATGATGTTTTTTGGAGCTTGAGTGAGGAGCTGAAACCTATTTTGTTTCGTGGAAGGTCAAATAACAACAAGTTCTCTTCCAATTGATGACCTCCTATCACAATCGATGGTCCCCAAGTTTGGTCCCTTCCAACAAACGCTAAACACACAACGTCCTTGCTAACTTGTACCACTGAATTTGGCCCATAAATCCTCCAATATGCAATCGGTTTGTGCAAGACAAATCTATTATAGGAACATCTGGTCCAACGTTTGTGCATCCAATATTTTTGGAACTAAAGCAAGCTCCAAATCTTTTCATAGGAGGCTCTATGATTGTCAAGTTCTTCGGAATCGCCTTTAGGAAAGCAGTTTTAACAGCATCGTAAATGCTAGTGTGCAAAATTGTGAAAGGTATCGTTGTGCTGATTTGGGTTCCACCAACTCCATTTTTCTTAGTAATATACAGCAATGTTTTATTTAGTGGAACGTTTTGCCCCGCGATCCGAATGGACGAAACTTGGACAAAGTACTCGGAAGTTTTCAGTAAGTCCCTGGGATTTGTGATTAGTTTGGTATAGACAAGATTCTTGGAGATATCAATCATAGGATAGTAAACATAATATGGACTAGAACCAATGAAGACAACTCCACTAGATCTTGTAGATGAGCTCAAGCAAATACCAAACTTCCTGGTGAATCTTGAGTCTAATAAAGCAAGTTGATTAGGCAAGGAAATTGTACTATCGTGTCCAAAACCTGCAAATCCTGTTGTTGAGACATAATATAATTAATAAATGCCACACTCTGGCTTAAACTTTTAGATGAGGATCAGAGCAGGTAAGAGTTTTTCAACTCAAATATCACCACCCAAAAAGCAAAATAATATTCCACGTGTGTGACCTGTATCAGGCCAATACGTGGATGTATTGATACATGATATATATGCTCTGTCTAACCATATAAGCTTTTAGATGAGACAGTCTCACTTAATATAATTCAATACCTGTGACTCCTTTGCCGAGGCGTCTCATTATATAAGACTCAACACAAGTGAAAATAAATCTTGGCTGAGAGATCAGGATGATTGGCGCTACACCAATGGCCAATACATCCTCAGCGAGTTCTGCACCGTATGTGCAATGATTAATAATGGGATTTCCAACTAGAGTATGACAAGTATTGTTGTTGCATCCAGGCTGTGGTCGAGGTTTGGAGCAGTAGTCTCCACAAGCATCAGAATCAACCTGTTGGGATCGAAATAACAGAGCGACACACAAAAGCTAGTAATTGCAAACTTTGAACGACGATAAATCAAAAACAAAGAAAACTATATTTAAAATATGCATAAAAATTACTAAGAAAAGGATAGATATGGAAGAGTCCACAGGCATCAGAATCAACCTTGGCAAAAGAACATTGTGTGGAATTGCAGCGGTTTGTAAGTTGAGCTGTCATAACCTCTTTCACAGTCCACCAATAAGCTTCGGCCACCAAGGTCGACGGTGAAGTTGACTGGGACTAACGGAGTTCTCTGCACTTTTACCGTAATATATTGTAGGGTTGATGGGTCTTTGGTGACTGGAAGGGTTAGTGTTGAAGGTAGTACAATAGCTGAGCATAGAGAAATATTGAGTAGAAGAAATAAGAGGAAGAAAGTGTAGTTGGAAGATGAAGGAGGTTTGAATGTCAACATGCTAGAGAAAGAGAGAAAAATGCTATAATGAGAATGCTAGGTATTCTAAAGATGCAAATTTATAACCGGTTTAATTTGCTGCTTCCCCGCCCCCCTCTTGTTTCTTTATTGATATATCTGAATATACGGAAAGGATGACCCAACTTGGTTTCGAAATTCTTTTCTTTTTTTAATTCTAAATGACCTTGGGAGTGAAACTCTATAATGGCTCCTCATTTCTTATATCACAACTTGACTTTAATTTGAATTTAATGGAGTCAGTGTGATCTAAACAAGAAGTATGGAGATTTCTGCACATGGCCAACATGACTAATTTGAATAGTAATTAGAGAAAACAGATGTAGGAGTATATAGTATACTGCATATTCGTGACTCGTGATGTTTACTTCTCATCTCAATTTGCAAACGTGAATTTATTAGCATCTTTATCATTTCATTATACAGGTTCATGTTGTTAAATTAACGTAAACCTACATATCGATGAAATTAGTTACTTTTGCAGAACAGTTATAATGTTGAATTTATGATTTAAATTTAGACGGGTTCAGTATCTATGTTCCCACCATGATTTTCATGGCGCACACTTTTGGAGAACAAGCGGTTATTTTATTCCTATATAAAGTCTTGCTGATGCTTTTGGGATCACCCCATAGCAAATAACGAGATATTCATTTCGAGTATCTTCAAGAGAGAAGGAATCAACAATAACGAAGACCTGTTTCAATCAAGTTATATTCATACAGTTTTTGAGTTGTAATAGTTAGATTCTTGTAGTCCTTAAGATTTACCTTTTACATTCTTAGAGAATTTGTATTAGGTGTTGATTTTGAGTTGTAAAGGACTTCTTAGATTGGGTCTTTAAAGAAGGTGCCAACAATTACTGAAAAATTGTTGAGGTGGGAATAGGCTCTATGTGTTAGGGTTTTTGCCCTAATTTTCTTACCATTATTGGTTTTACTTTTCCTAAAAGTAAAATAAAAAATCTTCCATATTTGGCTAACCACTTTTTTGGAGGAAAAGGTTTTGGACATTTGTATATTGAAAAATCTCTCTCATACAACACAACACATAGAATAACATTCACAATGTAGTCATTAAAGAGTCTCATTTAGGAGGATATTATTCTCTTATAGTTTTAATGTTTTCTTTACTTTTTCAATATGTAGGTCATTTGACCAAATCATATTATAATATGGTGCCTTTTTTAGTATATTTTCTTTGTTATCTGATTTATCGTCATTCAAGGTTTGCAATTATTAGCTTCCACATGACGCCCTGATTATTTTGACTCCAACACTATGGTGGACTTAGGTTTAGAAGAGTTATAACCTTAAAATTGTCGAGTTATAGTGGAGAGTTTGGGGAAATCCTATTGGAGATAGGTCGTGATTTTTGCCTCCCTTGAGCAAGGAGATTTCCCCGTAAAAATTCTTGTGTTAATTTATTATTTTGCAATTTATTTCTTGCATATAGTTGCTAAAGAACCTGATTCTTCAGTATATAGGTGGCAACATAAACTACCAATAGATAGCTCGAATCCTTTATTCTGGAATTTTGGAATTTGGGAAGGGTTGGTTAAGGAACAACGGATCTAGCCAATGGTAATAGAAGGCCGGACAGGGCTGTATGTGGGGGTAGCTTGGGCTTGAGGGAACTGAATTGATCTTGATGGAGGAATATAGTGGGATGGAAAGAGGGAACTTTGTGATAGGGTCCATCCCATTGGGTTGCAATTGGCATGTGAAAATTTGTTTGGATGATAAATAAACTTGGACAATAAGACAAAATTTGACGATGACAAATTTTGGATCTTTTTCTTGTTCTTCTTTTTACACTTGGAGGCCAAGTTTGGTCTCCTATAAATGGAGATCATTTCTTCCATTTGTAATCACACCAACAAAGAGATAAAAAAGAGTGAGCCATCACAGGCAGGGTTTAAGAAACATAGTATGTGAGGAAAATAGAGAGTGAGAGCGATATTGTAGTGAGGTGGGAAAATCAAAAGAGTGTTATTTCTTTTAAGTGTGTAGTGGTCTTTGGAGTATTTTACTCAGACCTACAAAATGTAAAATCCTTGTTATAGTGATATCTATTGCTCCTATTGACCCGTGGTTTTTCCCTTATTCAGAAGGGTTTCCATGTAAAAATCTTGGTGCCATTATCTCTCTTTTTACTCTTGTTGATTACCGTATCTCGGTGCTTCATTCTTATTTCGCTTTTAATACAGTGATTATTATTTCTGTGGCGGGTTTGTTCCCAACAGTTTGAGGCATATAAAGTGGAGCACTCGAAGACTGTAACTCCACTATTCTATTGACATTAGAAGTAGAATTTGACTGCTGCACATAATTCAATTATCAATACATGTTAGATCAAGACTATAACTGCTGCATTGTGTTGTTGAGTTGCTGTATGACAGGATGGTAGTATTACAGCTACAGAGGAAGCTCTGCCGAAATTTCCATAAGATCTCTGAGAGTTTAACATTCAAGGACGAATGTTTCTAAGGGGGGGGGGGGGAAATGTTACACCTTGAAATTTTCGCGTCGTTTGCGTTGTGAGTAAACTAACGTAAGCTCGGAGAGGTCATGGAACCCTTATAAGGTTAAGGAATACTCTTAACAAGTCTAAGTAAGTGTGTAAAGGTTCCGGGATCAAGCAAATCGAAGAAATTAAGTTTGTCAAAAATTTGGGAAAATGAGGCAGAATTTTGGACAAAAAATTTTGGTCCAACTTGAGAGAGGTATATCTCTTAGAATGTCACGACCCAAATAGCCGTGAGCGGCACCCACCCAAATCCCCTAGTGGGCGAACCATCTACTTAACTAACCATTCAAACCATTATCGAATTACTTAGCCAATTTTAAAGCATTCAAGGATATAACAATTATAGATATCTCCAAAAGTCTAGCCATGCCATAAATAAATAAAATCTGCTGAAGTCTAACTATTACAACCCCAAAATCCGAAAGTCATCGTACAAAGACTCTAACATAACTGTCTAAGAAAGAAACAATGTCTAATAATAACATAAATGTCAGAAATGAAATAGACATCTAAAATAGGAAAGATCTTCAGACGGCCTGGCATGGAGAATAGTTCACCCTCGAATCTGTCGGAATCTGGCCTCAGCTAAATATGAGGTCTTGTAGAAGTCTCTGGATTACAATCTGCACTCAAAAGAATGCAGCAAGGAAATATCAGTACAAACACTATGTACCGGTAGATATCATAGGCCGACTAAGATTAGTATCATGCATACAATTACAAAATCAATAAAATAGACAGATAGACACAACAGCACATAATCCCAAGAACTATCAACAGAAATCATCCAACACTGAAATATCAGCCAACACAAGGATAAGGTAAATCCACACAAATAGAAATCAATAAGAGTAACTCAACCCACAGAATTACCAAACATAATCGTAAATCACAAATTATCTCAACGTTGTCACATATCCGTACACACATGCTAAATGGTAGTGTTTGACCCATTAGCCATGACCTGCAGGGGACCCATGGTGTCCATGTACCCTCGCTCCGGAATCTTACCTCGGATCACGAGCCTTTAACTTAGGCCACATCCTCACCCCCTGTCAAATGTGACTTTTCATATTTATATATCTTTCTCATCATAATGTATTTCTGTTCCACAAACAAACAAGGAAATGGGAACAATTAATAAATCAATATCAGGGAACACAAGTTATCGTATCACAAGTTATATCAAGACTCACCAATCAATTCATCAATAATCATGGATATGGAAATACTCTAAGTCAATAAGAAGAGTATATATGAACTCCTGCTTTATCATTTCATATCAATTCATCATATAATTAATCAATCTATATTAAACTGTAGGAATTACAAACCACACTTTATGTCTGAAGCCCTAATCGTGCTTCTCCTATCAATTTCGTATCACATACAATCAACTAATCAAAGTCTAACTTAAGTAGACCGTAGCCTACCTCGAAGCAGAATTGGAACAATGCAATCACTTCGCGATAGCTTTCCCCTTTCGGAAAGTCTAGAAATATAGAGCTACATGAGTATTCAATCATCTACTCCAACAATACAACAATTTGGGCAAAAAGAACCCAACTACTTCTACCCTTTTCAAATGGGTGGACTATCACCAAACATGAATTCATCATAATGTCAACCCCAATAATCATATTCTATCCGTTCATCGGTTTTATAATCATTCTAACCCTTTTACAAGCAGTTTTTATATCAAAGTTATCATCATTATAGAACCTTAGGTCTCAATCAACAAGTTCCACCATTAATAGACAAGTTCTCATCCTAGAAAGCAATAATATATACTCCCAGATGATTAAGTAACCATAAAATCAACAACCCACTAATTAATCAAGGGTTTTAGCCCTTTCATTCACCATTAACGGACCTTAACTAGTCATGGATTCTAACATGATCATGGAATTAACAAAGTCAAGGATTGAGACATACCTTTCAAGCGCACTCTAGCCCTAGCCTTAATTTTTTGCCATAGCAGTTCTTGGAAACTGTTTTGGTGTTATGTGGGGAATGGGTTCGGAATAAAGAATATAATCACGGATGCTGCTTCCCATTGGCCGTTGCAGCGGTCACGTCCTCGCTGCAGCGATCTCGCTATAGCGGGAAGACTCCCACTATGGCGGACCTCATTAAAGTCCCGCCTCCCGCGATGGCGACCCCCTGACTGCTACGACAGACCGACCGCTGTAGCGGTCCATTTTGACCAGTAGCTCGGATTTTTACACCAGTTTTCATCCAAAAGTCCCAACACCAATCCAAGGCCCTACAAACTCAAGCAAAACATGCACAAACACATAAAATCACGCTACGGACTCACCAGCGGCCTCGGAATTCCCAATGGAGGTCTAGTTTTCTAAGTCACCCTTCCATAATGACCTGGCGGGTCATTACATAGAATATGAGGAGTTATGGAATGCATAACCTATGTAAATTGAAGTTTGGAGAGTTATCTTTCCAATGCAACTGAAGATAAAAAATTCGAGACGTACAGTGGAAGATACGGCCTGTACAAAATTGTCTGTGCAATTCGACGGTACCGTCGATGCTGCCATCAAATTTAGGCGGTGGAGACCTGTTTCTTGATTATAAATAAGAGTGGCATGACCTTGGGTTCATATATCACCAAAATCAGATCTTCTAGACCCTTCAAGCTCTCTCTCAACCATCCCTACTCATCCATAAACATCCCAAACTATTTTAAGGTAGGATCAAGCTTCAAATCTTCAATTAGTTCATGAAAAGTGATCATTCTTGCTTCTACTTGATGTTGTGGTGAATTTGGTCTTGAAGCAAGTTGTGTAAATTGAATTTCTACAATTATAAGGTGTGTTCTTCATCTTGACTTTGATATTAATTTGCTTTTGGAGGATATATTAATGGTTTAACGTAAAGGAAAACATGGCATAAAGGTCGTAGTTTGATATGTTGATGTTGTTGGCCCATGGATTGATTTTCGAATGAAGTTTCGAACGGATTTGTATATGTTTGTCATGTAGTATCTTGATTATGTTATTGTTGATGTTGTTATCGATGTTCGGGAGCTATTTTGGAATTGGTTTGGAGTAGATAATATGTCACGACCCATTTCGAGACCGTGCAGGCACCTACTTTTCCCACCTCGGTAGGCGAATCCTCTCATTCATTGACACATCAATTAAGCAACAAATTATTTAAAGCATTAGATAATTAGAAATACATCGGAACTCCATAATATATTCAATAAACTCAAGTGTTTATATGTTTACAACAATACGTGATTATAGACTTGATATAATTTCCCATGACCTGGTCTAGACTAGTACAAAAGCGACTAAGTAATTCCAGATCCCCACTACGTTCTAAGACTCAACCTCCATCCCGGAATGAAATGGGAGAAGGCCTTCCAGATAGGCACTGCGTATTTCCACATATGCTTTGATCAATCACCTGAAACAATCTACACCCCAAAGAGGGTGTAGCAAGTGCACTATCAGTACAAACCACGCGTACTGAGCAAGTATCATAGGCCGACAATGGTGAGTAACACATAACAGTAAAAGAATTCACAGATAAACATGATAACAACCCAATCAAGTCATACTTCTATCTACCACACACTGTATATCAATACCTTTAGCCATTAATTTCACTCTAATAATTCACCAGTCAATCTCACAACGATCTCGGAACTCACATATCATTAAATCGATCGTTTCAGTCTAGTAGTCAACTCATCTTTAAGATACCCGTTATCCTACATCACATAGAGACCAAACATATAATTAATCTTACGAACGGTCTATGGGATACCTCAACAAGTTCAATCAATGAATCCAGATTCAAGTACACGTCATTTCTAGAGTAAAGTATCTAATCTCAAATGTGCCAAGTCTGAATAAATCAATCTGAATCCAATCATCACAAGTAAACACCAAATCATCTCATACAAGCCATAATGTAATGCAATACAAGACGTATCAAGGCAATGCAATGCAAGATGTATGAGTGCAATGCCATGCGATGCAAATGAGGTGTACACATGTACTCAGGACGGAAATATCGACGTCTCGGTTGCACAACCCAGTGTGACTCGCGAAGTCTAAGTGCCACCCATCCTGGATTTTTGTCCAACAGACAGACGGGACCCTGGCTAATTGCTCACAGGGGGAGTCTCACCGGCACCACTCTAGGGGACCCGCAGATTCCATGCACTAACTATGATTTCGGAATAACATCGGAATCGGCCATGCAACTACGATGCCGGAACGGATCATCGGATATCGGCCATCTCACAATCACTCAAGTGAAAGAGTTTTATCAAATATCAGTTTCACGCAATCAACGATTCCAAAATTGATCATCGGACATCGGCCTTCTCACAATCACTCAAATAAAAGAGTTTATCAAATATCAGTTTCACTCAATCAACGATATCGGATCATCACCGGGTATCGGTCATGCATCATGAATGAATGAGAATGCGTGTATCAACATCAAGCTCAATATCACAAGTACCAACAATGGGGTACGCCAACAGCGTATCAATCAGTTTCACACAAACAACAATTCCGGAATTAATTATCGAACATCGTCCATCTCACAATCACTAGAGTAAAGAGTTTTATCAAGATATCAGTTTCACTCAAACAACGATACTGAATTATCACTGGTATCGGCTATGCATCATGAATGAATGAGAATGCGTGCAATGCGTGTATCAACATCAAGCTCAAGATCACAAGTACCAATAATGGGGTATGCCAATAACGTATCAATCAGTTTCACATAATCAACAATTTCGAAATTGATCATCGGACATCGGCGATCTCACAATCACTTGAGTAAAGAGTTTTATCAAGATATCAGTTTCACTCAATCAACGATACCGGATTATCACTGGGTATGGCCATGCATCATGAATGGATAAGAATGCATGCAATGTGTGTATCAACATCAACAATCAAGCCCAATATCACAAGTACCAATAATGGGGTATGCCAATAATGTATCTATATCACAATAGCAACAATGGGTATGCCAGTAATGTATCTATATCACGATACCAACAGTGGGTATGCAAACAATATATCCGAACTACAAATACCACAACAATACAATCCTAAGATTTCATCCCAAATATCCAATTCCTATACATGCATTCTTTGTTCCTTTTAATACATGAATATATAAAACTAACCGGAGTCTACCGAAAGGGAAGCCATAACTTACCTGGCAGCCGAACAGGTGCCACGAACCCACATGTTGCCTTGTCTTTCGAAGCGTCTCCAAATAATCAAAATCTATCACATATGAATTCTATGTAAGAAACCATGAATAATGATACCCATATTGGCTACCTTTTATTCGGGTCAAATTCCAATCCTTAATTTAAGAAAAACGGGTCTTAAGGGCAAAACGAAAATTTTATGACCAAATTACCAAATTCAATACTAAAAAGTCAAAACCCCTTACTTTAATCATAGGAATACTCAATTAATTCTCAAAATCATCATTTATATGAAACCCCCAAATTTGGGTCTAAGAACCCTAACTTTGATTCAAGAAATTCAACTTCATAAAGATGGGTTATTGATAAACCAGCCTAGATACAACATTATCTAGCATAAACAGCAATATTAACATCATTAATTACAATCTAGGAAGTAAATTCGTTTTTAGAATTCTTTTATGAAAAACCCCATAAACCCTCCTTTGATTCTAAGGATTCTATGGTTAGAATAAGGATTAGGAGATGAAACTAAATGATTATGGGACAAGAACCTTACCTTAGTGGAGAAATAGGTAGAAAATCCTTCAATTCTTCTCTCTCTAGCCCTTAGAACGAACTTAGAATAAATGGGGAATGTTTAAGGATTTATGAAATAAAAGGAGTATTCTGGTACAATTATGCCGCTACAGCGGCCATCGTGCCGCCCCAGCGGTACCGCACCAGCGATGCTCAGACCGCTATGGCGGTCTAGCCTCAAAGTTCTTCACTGCTCCAGCAGCACCATAACCGCCCCAGCTGTGCCGCTGTAGCGTTACTGGTGCTGCTGCAGCGGACACCAGCAGATCAGATACCAGAAAGTTTTCCCAAGTTTCACCATTTGATCCGATTTTTCGACTAGTTCCCGAGGCCATCTGCTCACATACCATACACGTAGACACACGTAAAAACACGCTACAAATGCGCCCGTGGCTTCGAAATTCCCAACGGAGCTCTCGTTGATCGGGTTAACTTTGGGTCAACTCTTTTTCACTTTAAGCCTATATTTCACAAAAGTTGCTTGAATCCCGATCTAGATACCTTGAGAAGCGTGCCAACGGTCCCCTCGGATAAAAAATAAGGTAATCACTGCTCGGGAAAGGGCAAAAATACCGAAAAGACTATAACGACCAAACGGGTAGTTACATAATATAGGAAAAATGTTGTCCGAATTTTGTTAACTAATTAACTAGCTAAGTTGGGTGTGTAAGTGATCCTACAGCCTGATTGTTGTATGAATCATCTTGGTTGTAGATTTGCAAGTTTGGAAGGATAAGCGTAAAGTAGTTAAGGAGACGACAAAGTATGTTGAGGCTGTCCCTTTCTTTCTTAAGGCATGATTCCATTGCTTCAAGCTTACACAAAGTTAAAGTATGTCTATAATGATTCCTCTCTTAGAAATATTAGAAGCATATGTTCTTGAGGTTCTTATGATATTGTTGATCCTTATCTCATGATTATTGGTTATTGATCTCATATTATGGTTATTGATCTTATTAGTGATGTTGATGTATGATTATTGTTCCTTCAAGGTGAGATATATCCATGATAATAGTTCCATAATAATAATCGGAGGTTTACCGACCTTACGTCACTCCAACAAAGTCATAGCTTTTCTTTGGGCTCTCATGCATGCTTTATATATCTGTATGTATTTTCTCACACCGACCTGCGTTATAGTCGGCCAGGCAGGCACTTAGATATGCACACCACTGCAATGGGCATGTTATGATATTACCCTGGACGCGGGATGATGATAACACTGAGCCTATATGGCCGGGTACGGTATTATATATATATATATATATGATTTGTTTTTAAAAGGCAGGCATGCATGACATTCGCCTTAAGAGGCATTCAGAGGTACATGTTGATCTCTCCTATCTTATGTTATCTCCATATTTTCATTATGTTGTTATTCATGTCTTACATACTCATTGCATTATTCGTACTGACGTCCTTTTGTTAGCGGATGCTGCATTCATGCCCGCAGGTAGATAGGGAGAAGGTTCAGACTCATAGGTTGACTTCTCAACAGTTGTACAAGAGCACTCCACTTGTTCCGGAGTTGCAGTCCAGTTGGTATGATCCCTTTTTATGTATAGATGGGTATGGCGGGATCCTGTCCCGTCTTTATTATGTTATGCACTCCAGTAGAGGCTTCTAAACAGATATGTAAAGTTAGATGCTCTATGACCTTCTCGGTCCATGTTTTATTTTATCATCATTTTGATAGCCTTGCCGGCATGTGTATTTGGATCAGTTTGATGATGTATATATATTATCTTTTGGGCTTGTGTACTATACAGTTTATGATATTTATGAGTTAGCATGATGGCCCACTCAGGTATGTATATGAGATTCATATACGTGTTGTGGTGCTCGGTAAGTTAGCTCCGGGTGCCCGTCATGACCTTCTAGTTAGGTCATGACAACAAGATAAGGAGATATTTGCCAAGTTGAATAGAGATTTGTCCAAGTTGTTTGACATGAAAGACTTGGGCCCAACACAACAAATTCTAGAGATGAAGATTGTTCGAGAAAGAACAAGCAGAAAGTTGTGGCTATCTCAAAGTACATTGAACGTCTGACTAGAACGCTTCAACATGAAGATTGCTAAACCCGTTAGAACGCCTCTTGCTGTCCATCTGAAGTTGAGCAAGCGGATGTGTCCTACAACAAAGGAGGAAAAATATAGCATGACAAAAGTTCCTTATTCTTCAGCAGTCGGAAGCTTAATGTATATGATGATATGCACTAGACCTGATATTGCTCATGCAGTGGGTGTTGTTAGCAGGTTTCTTGAAAATCCTAGGAAAGAACATTGGGAAGCAGTCAAGTGAATACTTAGATATCTCAGTTATACGTCAGAGAAATGCTTAATTATGCTCTGGAGCATCACATCCTGTCCTGACAGGATGTACAGATTTAGATATGGCAAGTGATATTGATAACAAAAAATCCAATAATAGATATTTGTTTACTTTTTCAGGAAGAGCTATATCATGGCAGTCGAACTTAAAGAAGTGTGTTACACTCTCTACAACTGAAGCAGAGTACATTGTCGTTATTGAAGCTGGCAAAGAGATGATATAGCTAAAACGGTTCCTTCAAGAGATTGGATTGCATCAGAAGGAGTATGTGGTCTATTATGACAGTCAAAGTGCAATAGACTTGATCAAGAACTCTGTGTATCATGCAAGAATGAAGCATATCAACGTGAGATATCACTGGATTGGGAAAAAGATAGAGGATGGATCTATGCAAGTCAAAAAGATCCCCACAGCTAAGAATCCTTCAGATATGTTCACGAAGGTGGTACCAAGAGACAAATTCAAGCTTTGCAAGGAACTTGTCGGCATGCACTCAAACTAGAACCTCAGTGTTACCTCCTTCGGGTGAATAGGATTCGAGAGGAAGATTGATGGAGTCCATCCCATTTATTTGCAATTGGCATGTGACAATTTTCTTGGATGATAAATAAACTTGGGCAGCAAGACGAAATTTGTAGATGACAAATTTTAGTTCTTTTTCTTTTTTCTTCTTTTGGTTCTTGGAGGCCAAGTATGGTCTCCTCTAAATGGAGATCATTTATTCCATTTGTAATCACACCAACAAAGAGAGAAAGAAGAGTGAGGCATCACAGGCAGGGTTTAAGAAACATAGTATGTGAGGAAAAATAGAGAGTATGAGCAATATTATAGTGAGGTCAAAAAATCAGATAGCGTTAGTTCTGCTAAGTGTGTAGTGGTCTTTGGAGTATTTTACTCATACCTACAAAGTGTAAAATCCTTGCTATAGTGATATCAGCTGCTCCTCTCAGCCCGTGATTTTTCCCTTATTTAGAAGGGCTTTCACGTAAAAATCGTGGTGTCATTATCGCTCTTTTTATTCTTCTTGATTAACGTATCTCGATGCTACATTATTGTTTTGCTATTAATACTGTGATTATTATTTCTGTGGCGGGTTTATTGTAACGACCCGTTTGGTCGTTATAGTCTTTTCGGCATTTTCACTCATTCCCGAGCATTGATTAGCTCATTTTTGACCCGAGGGGACTGTTGATACGCTTTTTGAAGTGTCTAGACCGGATTCGGGCAATTTTGTGAAATATAGGCTTAAAAGTAAAAAATGCTTGACCTAAAGTTGACTTTTGGGTAAACGAACCTTTTTCGAAATTCCGTCGATTTCGACAGGTCCAGATGGTCATTTAGAACTTGTGTGTGTATTTGGTTTGGTTCCCATTACACTCGGATGCATTTTGGGACTTGGGTTGGGAAATTAGAATTAAGGCATCGGGGGTTGACTCGGTCACTGAGAACTTTATTGAGAATTTTGAGGCCACAGGCTCGTTCGTAGCATGTTTTTATGTGTGGCTATGTGTATAGTATGTGAGAAAATGGCCTCGGGAATTAGTCAGAAATCGGATCAAATTGTGATACTTGGGAGAGCTTTCTGGCGTCTGGTGACCGCTTTGGCGGCACCAGCACTGCGACAGCGGCACCAGCACTGCGACAGCAGCACCGCTGGAGCGATCAATGGAATTTTGCTATTACTGCTGAAGCAGCACCACTGGGGCGGTCCTAGTGCCACTAAAGCGGGTGACGAGGAGTTTGTTAAATTAATGAAGTGTTAAAAGCCCTTAGACCCTCATTATTTTCCATCTCGATATTTGAGCTTGAGGGAACTGCTCTTAGAGATATTTGGAGGAGATTCTTAGAGGTAAATCTTGCTGATTCCCTTACTCTTCCTTAAATCATAATCATCTTAGATTCTCCCCTTCCCCTTAGTGATGGAAGTTGGAAGAGGGTTTTGATGAACACTTTATCTAGGATTGGTAATGATAAATTGATGATGTTTATGTTAGATTTTAATGAATCTAAGCATATTAATCATATACCTTCCATTCCTAATATTGAATTTCGGAATCAAGGAATTAGGGTTTATACCTAATCTGGGAGGTTTTGCTTTAAATAAGAAATTAGGCTAATCCTTGTGTTAAATCAGCAATTAGTGGTTGGGTTATGATCACCTAGTGCTTAATTTGATATTTTGCTTCAGAATTTCCCGTTTTGCCCTTGTGGACCCGTTTCCCCAAATTTCTAGGGCTAGAATTGACCTAATTTGAATAGTAGCAATATTAGTATCATTCTTCATGATTTCTAATCTAGAATTCGATTATGCTTAGACTACTTTGGGTCTGAGGTTCAGCGGAAAGGCAAAGAAAAGGAGTGAGTTATTGGTATTGTGGTTCGGCTAGCCAGGTAGGTTATGGCTTACCTATGGTTAGACTTCGTATAGCAAAACACATATTTAGATTATATTATTGGAGATAGCATGCGAACCTTCAAATATGAAGTCGGGTTGGATATCGCCTTAGGTTAGGCCCTGTTATGTGTTGTGCTACGGGGACATCGATATTTCCGTCCGGAGTACATGTGTACACCGCATTTGCATGGCATTGCATTTCATTCATACCATTATTGCATTGCATTGCATTATGACTTGATTTGAGATGTTTGGGGTTGTATTGGATTGGATATATTTAGACTTGGCACAATTGGGATTAGATGCTTTACATAGGTGATGACGGATAATTGGAATTGATTGTATTGGCTTATACTTGCTGGTGCTTATCTGCTTTATTATCTGAATTGTGTTAGCTATGCTTAGTCGGCCGACGAAGCCTACCAGTATTGTTGTTTGTACCGACCTGCACTTGCTGCATTCTTTTATGAATGCAGAGTATCGGGTCGGATCCACTTCTGTGACGCGTGGCTGATCGTCGCTTCATCTTTCTCTTGAGTTTCCAGGGTGAGCATGGTCGTCCATTTCCTTGAAGACTTTCTATCTTTATGTCCTATTCTATTCAAAGACATAGACACTTTATGTAGTAGTATTCCAGATTGTATTATTTCCCTTTAGATGCTCTTGTGTTATTCAGACTAGACCCTGGGGTGTTTATCGTCATTCCGCACTTTTCTATTATATATATATATATATATATATATATATATATATATATATATATATATATATATATTGTATTCCGTTGCTTAATTTCATTCTTTTATGTATTTATTCATTGTTGGGTTGAGAATTCGCTTACCGAGGTGGGAAAGTAAGTGCCCGCACGACTTAGGCAAAATAGGTCGTGACATTTATTCCCAACAGTTTGAGGCATATAAAGTGGAGGACTCGAAGACTGTAACTCCACTATCCTATTGACATTAGAAGTAGAATTTGACTGCTGCACATAATTCAATTATCAATACATGTTAAGATCATAATGACCACCAGTAGGAAAGTACAGATCTTCCCTGCCGAGTTCATTATGCACCTCTTTTCCCCTAATCACGCTTTGCCAGCTGAAACCGTCTCCTTCAACACGCGAAAGGCCTTCTCATTAATGGATTCTAATTAATTCTGCCGAGCATTGAGTTAGCCACCTCAATTGCCATGCGATCGAGTCGATTCAGAACTTCCTTAATCTCACATGCTATTATTATAACTTACAAAGCAGGAAAGTGCCCTGATACTACTGAGGTAAACTGGAAAATGAAAAGCAGAATTGAAAGAGAATTAATCTAAGAAGAAGAACTAAGTTGATATTTCATAATCGATAATCAACTCAAATGCCAAATGAGCTATATATAACCCTCTTCCAACCTGAAGAGGGTACTGAAATGTAAAATAGAAATAAAGGAAATACCTTGGTCGAAATGAAATAAGCTAAAATAAGTAACTAACTTAACAACTCTGGAATGTACCACTGCGCAAGCCAAACATGCTAGTCCCTCTACTGCGACTCAAATCCTCAATTAAACAGTTCATATCATTGCTGGATATACCAACCCTGTTATTCTTCTCTGTCTCCTCCTGATATTGATTATGAGGCATCTAATATTGGAGTTCAGCTCCTCAATCTTGTTTTTGATATCCTCATACTGTTTTTTTTTTCCCAGTCTGTTCATGAACTTTTTCTTCTCTTTCCACCATTTTGCATTGCTTAAGTAGTGTCCTAGTATCTTGCAATACCCTCAAACTCTAATTTTGGGCATATCCTTTCAAAGGGTAGGCCTCATCTTCCACGCCAACCCAAATTGATTGCAACCTAGGTTTAGTGAGGTCTACTTCTATACTTATTTTTGACATACTTTTGTCTGGTTCGACCCTCCAAATCCATATATAATGGTACTCCTACAGGTCCTAAATGAATAGGAAAGCCCAATAATAATACCTAAATAGGTGCATTTGGAGAGTCTTCTTCAGGTTTAAAATCATCTGGGGACCATTTTTTAAGCCACATCGTCATACCATCAATTTCCATAGATACCTTACACCATGTAGATTTCCGATTATCCTCAGTATAAAAGTTTAAAAACACAGCACAAAATCGTAAGCTTCAACTTTAATCTGTCCTTCAATTGATACCGTTTTAGCAAAACAATTGAGCGAATTCTCTTTATGTTAGGTCGAGTTTTGAGAAATTTATCAATGATTGTGTATTTGCACTCTTCAGTCATGACACCATAGTAGTCACTTGCATCAAAGTTTACAACAGGCATACAATTGTGAGTAGTTACTCTAGCTTTCACATTTGAATCGTCAAGCTTTGTTCCTTTAGTATTTTGCTTCGTCGGGGCTACCATAGTTGTGGCATAGTCTAGTTTGGGAGAAATTCCTTCCCGTGTTGTTCACCCCTACTGGAGGAGCAAGAATTTCTGCAGGACGTGTTGTAATGTTGCCAGCCGGAGTTCCCATGATTAGGGGTGTGCAACCCAAACATCGTTATTGAGAGACAAAAATTAATTATCGTTGTAATTTTAGAGAGAGAAATTAGTTGAGCTAATTGGGAGCACAAGACAAATTAAACATCGTTGTCGAGTTGCTTAAGTTCCATTGTATTTTGCACTAGAACACAAGAATCATGTCAAATTTTATAATTGACTTGTAGTAGTTGACCTAATTGGGAGCACTTCAGCAAAAATAACATAGTAGGATTAATACTTGTGTAAAAGTACTAGACATTTATTATAAGAAATAGGAAATTACATAGAATAAAGGGGCTAAAACTAGAATGATAATTACCCTAGAATTGTATTATCATACTTGGAGCATGATGTTCTTTGAAGCTTGAGTGAGGAGCTGAAACCTATTTTCTTTCTTGGAAGGTCAAATAGCAACAAGTTCTCTTCCAATTGATGCCCTCCTATCACAATCGTTGGTTCCCAAGTTTGGTCTTGTCCCACAAACGCTAAACACATAACATCCTTGCTAACTTGTACCACTGAATTTGCTCCATAAATCCTCCAATATGCACTCGGTTTGTGCAGGACAAAATCTATCGCAGGAACATCTGGACCAATGTTTGTGCTTCTAATGTTTTTGGAACTAAAGCAAGCTCCGAATTGTTTTGTAGGAGGCTCTACAAGTGGCACGTTCTTCGGAAGTGCCTTGATGAAAGCAGTAATAACAGCATCGTATATGCTAGTGTGCAAAATTGTGAAAGGTATCGCTGTGCTGATTCTCGTCCCAGCAACTCCATTCTTTTTGTTAATGGATAGCAATGTTTTGTTTAATGGTACGTCTTTCCCCGCGATTCGGATGGATGAAACTTGGATATAGTACTCTTCAGATAACAGAAATCCCCTGTTGTTTGTGATTAGTTTGGTGTAGACAAGATCCTTGGAGATGTCGACCTTCTTAGGATTGTAAACATAATATGGGCCAGAACCAATGAAGATAACTCCACGAGATGTTGTAGATGAGCTCAAGCACATAGCAAACTTCCTGGCGAATCTATGGTCTAAAGCAAGTTGATTGGGAATTGAAATTGGACTTTCGTGTCCAAAACCTGCAATTCCTGTTGAGACATAACATAATTGAAATTAAAAGATGTCCTTGCTCGAAATGTGTGATTCTTCAGACAAATAAGAAAATTGTGCCAAATAAATTGATTACGAGGGAGAATATATTTAAGACGAATAAACTTTAAGATAAGGTGTTCACACAATATAATCCAATACCTGTTACTCCATTTGCGAGGTTTCTCATTAAGTCGGGATCAATAAGGCAAGTGAACATAAACCGCGGCCAAGTGACAAGAGCGCCAGGAGTAGAACCAATAGCCAATACATCCTCAGCAATTTCTGCACGGTCAATATAAGTATTAATCAAGGGATTTTCACCCCAAATGTAACAAGTATTGTTGTTGCATCCAGGCTGCAGTTGAGATCTAAATATGCAGTCTCCACAGGCATGAGACTTTGCAAAAGAGCATTGTGTCGAATTACATTGAGCTGGTTTATAGGTTGAGCTATTGTAACCTTTATCACAATCCACCCATAAACTTCGACCACCAAGATGGACTGTGAGTTTTATGGGGATTAAAGGAGTTCTTTGACCTACTTCTGTAATGTATTGTAGGGTTGATGAGTCTTTAGTGACTGGAAGGAATAGTACTTCAGCTGAGCATAGAAAAATATTGAGTAGAAGAAATAAGAGGAGCATAGACAAAGGAAGTTTGAATGTCACCATGCTATAGAGAAAGAAAGCAAATGCTATAATTAAACCAATGAGGGATTCTACGTACAAAGTTACAAATTTATAACCGGTTTATGCAGCTTCGCCCTTTTTATTTTTTTGATATAACTACAGTCTATTTGGAAAATATGACCCAACTTTGTTTGAATTTTTTTGTTTATTGCTGGTTGACCTCGGGAATGAAAGTCTATAATGGCTCCTTAGTTCTTATCACAAGTTAACTTTGAATTAAATCTAGTCAGCATGATCCAAAGGAGAAGTATGGATTCTCTCATGCTGTCATGCACATGGCCAACTTGACTAATTTGAATAGAGAGATCAGACATTTTTTAAATTCGCCATGTTTACTCATCTCAATTTGCAAACGTGAATTTAACATCTGTACCCCCATATCGTTCCCCAAATTCATGTTGTTAATTAAGATAAACCTACATATCGATGAAATTGGTTATGCTGCAGAAAAATTAGATGTAGAGTCATGATTTAAGTTTGATAAGTTCAATATTTATGTTCACACAATTATTGTTGTTGCACTTTAGATTATGAATTTAAAACTTATAGTAATAGTTGTTGAAATTTGAGAACAGGTTTGCAAATCTACTATGTGAAGGTAGTAAAGTTCGCCATGTACCAAATTTAAGTTCTCCAATATATCCTTAATAACACATTAAACAAAAATTTGCTGGAGGGGCTTTTTAGTCTTTCTGCTCAGAAAGTAAACCCAGTTAACCGTAAACCTGTCAACCGGACCGGTTGAACTGGTTGTAACCGGTGATCGGAACCGGCTAAACCGGACCCCGATTCCCGGTTGACGGGTGTTATATCCCGTGTTTTCACACGTTTGGAAAGACTTGAATTATATTGGATTCTTGAGATATAAGATCAATTTGATATTTTGTTGAACATAAGAGTTATGCATGAAAGAATAGAGTCATGAAAGTGTGGGACAAGGCTAAGGGTAATTTTGAAATTTTGGAAATTAGTTTCGCGAATTACAAAATATGATTCACAAGTTATTGGGCTTGTAAAATGTGAAACAAATTGAGGCCCAAAGAGAGTAGGGGTGGCCGGCCAAGCCATTTAATTTGGCCCAAACCCACCTAGTTGATCATGTGCTAGTCATGTGATCAACTAGTATATGTTAGGATAATATCAAGACAAGTCAACAAAGATGATAAACAAGAACAAAAAAAAAAGAGCAAGAAGATAGAGGGTTTCGGGTTTGCCATGAAAAATTGGCTAGCAAAAATCTTGTCTTAAAAATTCATTTCTTGTTGATTTCCTACTAAGTCAAGGTTCCTTTGTATCTTGGTGTAGTTGGTTTGGAGTGGGGAGCATTAGAATCTCCAAAGTGATCATATATTCAAGTGAAGGAGACTTGAGGAAAAAGTGAGAATTCATCCCTTGTCTTTGTGTTATGAAGTTTTGTTTGTGTTGTAGTATGTAGAAATGTGTTGATTATATGGAAAAAATGGAAGTTTGCAATGTGGGTTTGGTATATGGCTTGTAGCTGTGTGTATATACATGTTGTATAGCCAAAAATGTATAGAATTCATGTTGTATTCTAGTTGTGAATGTGATGGAATTTATGTTGAGAATGAAAGTGGAATAAATTTGATTGAATGGAGAAAAATAGCATATGGCCTTGTGGTGTATTTGACTTGGGAATGAAATGGATTAAGTTTGTTTAGAGTATTGGAGTGTTGTTGTAATGCTTGATATGTAAATGAAGTTAGAATGATATAAGTTTGTATTGAATTGGAATGTAGAAACTTATGTCGTTTTAGTATGATTTTCCGACGTTAAGGAAATGAAGTTGTTTGGTTGCTAATAGTAATGATCAGTGATGAATTTGGAAGTTGGAAACTTGTTATGAAGTTGTATGCCAAAGATTTGATGTTTTGCATAAGTTATGATTTTGGCGGAAGATTGTATATCGAGTGTATATCTTAAGGAAAACGATATGAAATGTTTCTAGAACTATATGGTGATGATCATGATGGTTGTTGAATATGAAATTATTGATCTTAGTTGAAAGTTGGGTTGAATTGAAGATTATGTCAACTTGTGAGAAAAATGACTAGTTGAAGGATATTTGTGTTTTTAATGTTCATTGTTGATATTGTTGTTGTCGTTTGGGTTGTTGTTGATGATTTATAGCCAAGTTGAATTCTCGGGGTGTCATATGTATAGGGGAAGTGCTGCCGAAATTTCGGTAGCCAAATATGCTTAAAGTTGAAATAATGGCATTAATAATTCACAATTGGTAAACTTGACCAATTGCAGTTTTTCGACGAAACGGGAAGTGAGTTTGGAAAGGCTTAAGGAGCGCGAAAGGTATGTAAAGCAAACCCAATTCTTCCCTTGGCATGCCCCTAGTGTGTTAGGGTCGGATCCGGGCCTCGAAGGACCTCTTGGCCCTCGGAGTCCGCAAGACAAAATTTCAGTTTTTCCTTCAGTAGAATTGAACCATTTTGATACGCTTTTTCTGAAATTATGCAATTTTGCTCTAAATTATTCAGAAAGTCATAGAATGTCTGTATAACCTTTTTAGGTGATGCTATATGCTTAGAGGGCACAATTTGAGCCCGCCGCCTTGTTTGTCCCAAGGCGGGCCCGCTATTTACGGTTTTGCCCCTAATATGCTAAAGCTTCCTTTTTAAGCAATTTTTGAAAGAAATGTTTTAATTACCCTACTAATCGCTTAACGAATATTATTTTAAATATTCTGTTAAATATTATAAATTATTTTGACACTCGGAATGACTTCGGGAAAGTTATACTTCTGTAATTTATTACGATATCCGAAATACATTTATTATGATTCCGTCCGACCCCATTTGATTTGTTTGACTTTGCTACGCTTCATCGAGTCTTTGCAAACACTTATGATATTTTTAAATTGCATTAGTCTCTCACTACTCCATTCGTGGATGTCCCAACGGTTCCCACACTGAGCCCGGGCCAGGATATGTTGTCAAGCGTAATTCTCTGCATTGTTCACCGCGTCCCGATGTGAGGGGGCAGGTATACGCGTACATGGGTCTGTGGAGTATGATGTGCCATGTCCGCCTATTCTGATCTGATCTGTTATGGCCATTTTGATATGACATTATATGATACGGGGCCACGCCCCTTTTTCTAATTCCTCTGTATAGTGGCACCAGCGTCGGGAGGGTGGCCACATTCTGTCTGCCGAGTCCCGTGGCAGGGACCGGATATGATATGATATGACATATGTTTCTGTACACATTCTGTCGGTTTTGGAAATATGCATTTGACACTCTGGATTTTGTACTCATTTTCTGTAATCATTATGATTTGACTTCTGTGATTCCGCTTTGCATATTCAGTACATATTTCGTACTGACCCCCTTTCTTCGGGGGCTGTGTTTTCATGCCGCGCAGGTACAGACGACAGGTTTGCTGATCCACACGTTTAGGATCCCGTTTCTGCTATTTTGGGGCACTCTCTTCTTCAGAGCCCATTTTTTGGTACAGTCTGTCACTGTTATCTGGATATGTATATTGTTCTGGGTATGACGGGGCCCTGTCCCGTCTTATGATTATGATATGTTCTGTAGAGGTCTGTGGATACATCTGTGTGGGTTCTGTATATATGTTTGGGATGTTTTGCTTTATGATAGCCTTATCGGCTTCTGTGTGCCAAGTCTACTCTTCTGCTAAATTCTGTAGCATCCACTAATGTTATTATTATATTATTATTCTGTTAATATGCTAAATTGGGTATCGGGAACGTATAGGTGCCCAGCTCGGGCACTGGTCGCGGCCCACGGGGTTGGGTCGTGACAAAAGTGGTATCAGAGCAGTTCGTCCTCGGAATGTCCACAGACCGTGTCTAGTAGAGTCTTGTTTATCGGTGTGTTGTGCACCACGCCTATAAACAGGAGGCTACAGGGCATTTAGGATACTACCCTTCTTTCTGTCTTAGATCGTGCGATAGAGCTGTGTTATCAGGATGACCCCTCCCTAACGAGTGGCTATATTTGCAGATATGCCTCCAAAAAAGGCAACAGCGGCCCAAAAGGCCAAGTCAGCAGCCTTGGGAGAGACTAGCCGGGTCCAGAGGATTACTAGGGCCCAGGCAAATATTGCTCCGGAGACTTTGCCCCAGACAGAGGGTTCTTCTACACCGCCACTCGTGGAGGAGATAGGGGCAGCCGTAGCTGCAGATCGGGGGGCGGCTCCACCGCCAGCTCCCGCAGTTCCAGTACCTGAGCCTCCAGCTCCACGACCAGGCACTGAGGATCAGTCTATGAGGGAGGCAGTCCAGTTGCTGACTAGACTTGTGGCAGGGCAGGTTCAGGGGCATGGACTGGGAGGTGACCGGGCAGTCAGACGTGATAGTTCGAGAGCCCGTGAGTTTTTGACTTGTAGTCCTCCAGAGTTCTTCGGGACAAAGCCCGAGGAGGATCCTGAGGAGTTTATCAGGAAGATGCGACGCACCCTAGATTTGATTAATGCTTCCGAGACAGAGTCAGTCGCGTTAGCTTCGTACCGGTTATATGATGTGGCGGCAAACTGGTACGAGTCATGGGGGCTATCCAGGGGGGACGGCGCTCCTCCAGCAGTTTGGGGCGATTTTTCTCAGGCATTTCTTGGACATTTTCTGCCCCCAGAGTTGCGACGAGCCAGATCTGATAGATTCTTATTATTGAGGCAGAAGGGCCGCAGTATCCGGGACTATAGTTTGGAGTTTGATTCCTTGGCCCGATATGCACCTACTGTGGTGGCTACTATGGCGGACCGGATGCACAGATATATTATGGGGCTGGATCGGTATTTTGTTGATAGCTGCTTAGTATTGGTTGCTCAGCCCGGTATGGACATTGCCCGTATCCAGGCCCATGCCCAGGGTATGGAGGATCGGGGCAGAGGAGGACACCAGCCTGACAGGGGCCAGGATCGGAGACAGCCCAAGAGGGCCAGGTCATCTGGAGATTTTCGGGGCAGACAGCCCCAACAGCCGCAGCAGCCTAGCAGATTTTCATCTCAGCTAGCGCAGAGCGCGCCTCCCCAGCCTACCGGTCGTAGATTTGATAGCCCAGGGTATTCAGGAGCAGGCCAGAGCTCCAGGGCTTCAGGTTCACGGACAGATAGGGGTTCTGGTCAGATGAGGCCACCCAGGGTTCAGTGTTCTTTTTGCGGCAGATTCCATACGGGAGAGTGCTACAGAGCCACCGGTGCATGCTTTTCTTGTGGTCGTCAGGGCCATTCTGTGAGAGATTGCCCGTATAAGGGTAGTTCGGGTGGTGCAGCGCAGCCTACCGGATCAGTCGTTGGGTCTTCATCTTCGTCAGTGGCTATGCGCCCTACGGGGCAGGGTTTTCCAGCGCCAGCGGGTCGCGGCAGAGGCCGTGGTGGAGCTTCTGGTATTAGCGGTCCTTCGAACCGCATTTATGCTTTGGCCAGCCGCCAGGATCAGGAGGCATCTCCTAATGTCGTCACAGGTACTTTATTGGTCTTCTCTCGATCTGTGTATGCACTAATTGATCCAGGTTCGACTTTATCATATATTTCACCCCTTGTTGCTGGTAAAATTGGTATTATGTCTGAACCTATATAGCCATTTGAGGTAGCCACACCGATAGGGGACTTTATTGTAGCGAGGCAGGTTTATAAAGACTGTTCTGTGATTGTATATGGCCGTGATACTAAGGCAGATCTGGTAGAGTTAGATATGACTGAATTTGATGTTATTATGGGTATGGACTGGCTAGCTTCCTGTTATGCTAATGTTGACTGCCAGAATAAGGTGGTTCGCTTCCAGTTTCCCGGGGAGCCAGTTTTAGATTGGGCTGGAAATACAGCATCGCCGAAAGGTAAGTTTATTTCATACCTTAAGGCAAAGAAAATGATTAGAAAGGGTTATATCTATCATCTGGTACGGGTGCAAGACTTGGACGCAGAGACGCCGACACTTCAGTCAGTCCCCGTGATTAATGAGTTTCCAGATGTTTTCCCCGACGAGCTTCCAGGTCTTCCTCCAGAGCGGGAAATAGATTTCTCTATTGACTTACTCCCAGACACTCATCCTATCTCTATTCCTCCGTATAGAATGGCGCCGGCAGAATTAAAGGAGTTGAAGGAGCAGCTGAAAGATTTGTTGGATAAGGGCTTCATCAGACCCAGTACTTCGCCTTGGGGAGCCCCGACATTATTTGTGCGTAAGAAGGACGGGTCGCTGCGTATGTATATTGATTATCGGCAGCTGAATAAGGTAACTATAAAGAATAAATACCCCCTCCCCAAGATTGATGATTTGTTTGATCAGCTGCAGGGCGCTAAGTGTTTTTCGAAGATAGATCTTCGATCCGGTTATCACCAGGTGCGAGTACGAGAGGCCGATATCCCTAAGACAGCTTTCCGGACCCGATATGGGCATTACGAGTTCAGGGTTATGTCTTTTGGGCTTACTAATGCCCCCGCAGTATTCATGGATTTGATGAACCGGGTATTCAGGCCATTCTTGGATATGTTCGTAATTGTATTCATTGATGATATCCTGGTTTATTCTCGGTCAGAGGCGGAGCACGCAGATCATCTGAGATCGGTATTAGGGGTACTCCGGCATCAGAAATTATATGCCAAATTTTCTAAGTGTGAATTCTGGCTGTCTTCAGTGGCTTTCTTGGGGCATGTTATTGCAGCTGATGGTGTCCGTGTGGACACACAGAAGATCGAGGCCGTGAAGAATTGGCCCAGACCTACGATGCCCACAGAGGTACGCAGTTTCCTGGGATTAGCAGGTTATTACAGGAGATTTGTGGAGAAGTTTGCTTCGATTTCAACGCCTTTGACAAGGCTGACTCAGAAGGGAGCTAAGTTCCAGTGGTCTGACGCTTGTGAACGGAGCTTCCAGTTGCTGAAGGAGAAGCTGACTACAGCCCCAGTTCTGACTCTTCCAGAGGGACCGGACGGTTATGTTATTTATTGTGACGCTTCTGGTATGGGGTTAGGCTGTGTATTGATGCAGCACGGCAGAGTTATAGCGTATGCTTCCCGGCAGCTCAAGAAGCATGAGAAGAATTATCCTACCCACGATCTGGAGCTCGCAGTGGTGATTCATGCTCTGAAGATATGGAGACACTATTTATATGGCGTTCATGTGGATATCTATACTGATCATAAGAGTCTCCAGTATATTTTCAGGCAGAGAGAGCTTAATTTGCGACAGCGGAGGTGGCTGGAGCTTCTGAAAGATTATGACGTGGATATTCTGTATCATCCGGGTAAGGCTAATGTTGTTGCCGATGCGCTCAGCCGGAAGTCTATGGGCAGTTTGGCCGATTTACAGCCAGACAGGAGAGAGATAGCCCGTGATATTCAGCAGTTGGCTAGTCTTGGGGTTCGTCTGGCCGATTCTGGAGATACACGGATTTCTGTTCGAGGGGTTTCTGAGTCATCCCTCAGGGACGATATTAAGCGGCGTCAATACGAAGATCCTGTCTTAGCTCAGTACAGGGACACAGCCTATGATAAGGAGAGGACTTCGTTCGAGTTTTCACCGGACGGTACTTTGTTATACAGAGGCAGGTTGTGTGTACCTGATATTGCAGGCCTTCGGCAGCAGGTTATGAGCGAGGCACATTATGCTCGTTATTCGGTCCATCCTGGGTCTACGAAGATGTACCATGATCTCCGATGCTTATACTGGTGGGACGGCATGAAGCGGGATATTGCAGAGTTCGTCGCCCAGTGCCCTAATTGTCAGCAGGTCAAGATTGAGCATCAGAAGCCGGGTGGACTGTTGCAGGAGATGGAAATCCCGACTTGGAAGTGGGAGGTTATTAATATAGACTTCATTACAGGTTTGCCTCGCACTCCACGGAAGTATGATTCCATCTGGGTCGTTGTTGATAGGCTGACGAAATCAGCCCATTTTCTTCCCGTCAAGACTACTTATTCCGCCGAGGATTATGCCAGGCTCTATATTAGAGAGATTGTGAAGCTTCACGGAGTTCCTATATCTATTATTTCTGACAGAGGTGCCCAGTTTACGGCGCGTTTCTGGAGGTCGTTTCAGGAGGGTCTAGGGACTCAGGTGAGTCTGAGCACAGCCTTTCATCCTCAGAGCGACGGACAGGCCGAGCGCACTATACAGACGTTGGGGGATATGTTGTGGGCCTGCGTTATTGATTTCAGAGGCAGCTGGGATGATCACTTGCCATTGATTGAGTTTGCATATAATAACAGTTACCATTCCAGCATCCAGATGGCTCCGTACGAGGCTCTATATGGCAGGAAATGCAGATCGCCGATTGGCTGGTTTGATATTGGCGAGTCAGAGTTAATTGGCCCAGATATGGTCCAGCAGGCCGTGGACAAGGTAAAACTTATTCGAGAGCGACTGTTGGCAGCCCAGAGTCGACAGAAGTCATACGCGGATAAACGGCGTCGACCGTTGGAGTTTCAGGTAGGCGATTGGGTATTTCTGAAGGTATCGCCTATGAAAGGCGTGATGCGGTTCGGCAGAAAGGGTAAGCTCAGTCCGCGTTATATTGGGCCTTATCAGATTGTTCGGAAGGTTGGAAATGTCGCCTATGAGTTAGATTTTCCATCTGATTTGGAAGCGGTACATCCGGTATTCCATGTGTCTATGCTCCGCAAATGCATTGGTGACCCTTCCAGAGTATTCCCTGCTGATGATATTCAGGTGACGGAGCAGTTATCGTACGAGGAGCAGCCCGTATCTATCTTGGATCGTCAGGTAAGGAGGCTCCGGAATAAAGATGTGGCCTCCGTTAAGGTACTGTGGCGGAATAATAACCGGGAGGAAATGACCTGGGAGTCTGAGGAAGAAATGAAGAAGAAATATCCTCAATTGTTCCCTATGCCCACAGGTAACCTTAAATCCTGCTTAATTTCATTTCAATGTCAATCGTATGTCTTATGTGTTGTTTGTAAGCATGAACTCCCCCAAAGTATTTTCCAACCCCATAAGATTAATTTTACATTCGAGGACGAATGTTCTAAAGGGGGGGAGGATGTTATATCCTGTGTTTTCACACGTTTGGAAAGACTTGAATTATATTGGATTCTTGAGATATAAGATCAATTTGATATTTTGTTGAACATAAGAGTTATGCATGAAAGAATAGAGTCATGAAAGTGTGGGACAAGGCTAAGGGTAATTTTGAAATTTTGGAAATTAGTTTCGGGAATTACAAAATATGATTCACAAGTTATTGGGCTTGTAAAATGTGAAACAAATTGAGGCCCAAAGAGAGTATGGGTGGCCGGCCAAGCCATTTAATTTGGCCCAAACCCACCTAGTTGATCATGTGCTAGTCATGTGATCAACTAGTATATGATAGGATAATATCAAGACAAGTCAACAAAGATGATAAACAAGAACAAAAAAAAAAAGAGCAAGAAGATAGAGGGTTTCGGGTTTGCCATGAAAAATTGGCTAGCAAAAATCTTGTCTTAAAAATTCATTTCTTGTTGATTTCCTACTAAGTCAAGGTTCCTTTGTATCTTGGTGTAGTTGGTTTGGAGTGGGGAGCATTAGAATCTCCAAAGTGATCATATATTCAAGTGAAGGAGACTTGAGGAAAAGGTGAGAATTCATCCCTTGTCTTTGTGTTATGAAGTTTTGTTTGTGTTGTAGTATGTAGAAATGTGTTGATTTTATGGAAAAAATGGAAGTTTGCAATGTGGGTTTGGTATATGGCTTGTAGCCGTGTGTATATACATGTTGTATAGCCAAAAATGTATAGAATTCATGTTTTATTCTAGTTGTGAATGTGATGGAATTTATGTTGAGAATGAAAGTGGAATAAATTTGATTGAATGGAGAAAAATAGCATATGGCCTTGTGGTGTATTTGACTTGGGAATGAAATGGATTAAGTTTGTTTAGAGTATTGGAGTGTTGTTGTAATGCTTGATATGTAAATGAAGTTAGAATGATATAAGTTTGTATTGAATTGGAATGTAGAAACTTATGTCGTTTTAGTATGATTTTCCGACGTTAAGGAAATGAAGTTGTTTGGTTGCTAATAGTAATGATCAGTGATGAATTTGGAAGTTGGAAACTTGTTATGAAGTTGTATGCCAAAGATTTGATGTTTTGCATAAGTTATGATTTTGGCGGAAGATTGTATATCGAGTGTATATCTTAAGGAAAACGATATGAAATGTTTCTAGAACTATATGGTGATGATCATGATGGTTGTTGAATATGAAATTATTGATCTTAGTTGAAAGTTGGGTTGAATTGAAGATTATGTCAACTTGTGAGAAAAATGACTAGTTGAAGGATATTTGTGTTTTTAATGTTCATTGTTGATATTGTTGTTGTCGTTTGGGTTGTTGTTGATGATTTATAGCCAAGTTGAATTCTCGGGGTGTCATATGTATAGGGGAAGTGCTGCCGAAATTTCGGTAGCCAAATATGCTTAAAGTTGAAATAATGGCATTAATAATTCACAATTGGTAAACTTGACCAATTGCAATTTTTCGACGAAACGGGAAGTGAGTTTGGAAAGGCTTAAGGAGCGCGAAAGGTATGTAAAGCAAACCCAATTCTTCCCTTGGCATGCCCCTAGTGTGTTAGGGTCGGATCCGGGCCTCGAAGGACCTCTTGGCCCTCGAAGTCCGCAAGACAAAATTTCAGTTTTTCCTTCAGTAGAATTGAACCATTTTGATACGCTTTTTCTGAAATTATGCAATTTTGCTCTAAATTATTCAGAAAGTCATAGAATGTCTGTATAACCTTTTTAGGTGATGCTATATGCTTAGAGGGCACAATTTGAGCCCGCCGCCTTGTTTGTCCCAAGGCGGGCCCGCTATTTACGGTTTTGCCCCTAATATGCTAAAGCTTCCTTTTTAAGCGATTTTTGAAAGAAATGTTTTAATTACCCTACTAATCGCTTAACGAATATTATTTTAAATATTCTGTTAAATATTATAAATTATTTTGACACTCGGAATGACTTCGGGAAAGTTATACTTCTGTAATTTATTACGATATCCGAAATACATTTATTATGATTCCGTCCGACCCCATTTGATTTGTTTGTCTTTGCTACGCTTCATCGAGTCTTTGCAAACACTTATGATATTTTTAAATTGCATTAGTCTCTCACTACTCCATTCGTGGATGTCCCAACGGTTCCCACACTGAGCCCGGGCCAGGATATGTTGTCAAGCGTAATTCTCTGCATTGTTCACCGCGTCCCGATGTGAGGGGGCAGGTATACGCGTACATGGGTCTGTGGAGTATGATGTGCCATGTCCGCCTATTCTGATCTGATCTGTTATGGCCATTTTGATATGACATTATATGATACGGGGCCACGCCCCTTTTTCTAATTCCTCTGTATAGTGGCACCAGCGTCGGGAGGGTGGCCACATTCTGTCTGCCGAGTCCCGTGGCAGGGACCGGATATGATATGATATGACATATGTTTCTGTACACATTCTGTCAGTTTTGGAAATATGCATTTGACACTCTGGATTTTGTACTCATTTTCTGTAATCATTATGATTTGACTTCTGTGATTCCGCTTTGCATATTCAGTACATATTTCGTACTGACCCCCTTTCTTCGGGGGCTGCGTTTTCATGCCGCGCAGGTACAGACGACAGGTTTGCTGATCCACACGTTTAGGATCCCGTTTCTGCTATTTTGGGGCGCTATCTTCTTCAGAGCCCATCTTTTGGTACAGTCTGTCACTGTTATCTGGATATGTATATTGTTCTGGGTATGACGGGGCCCTGTCCCGTCTTATTATTATGATATGTTCTGTAGAGGTCTGTGGATACGTCTGTGTGGGTTCTGTATATATGTTTGGGATGTTTTGCTTTATGATAGCCTTATCGGCTTCTGTGTGCCAAGTCTACTCTTCTGCTAAATTCTGTAGCATCCACTAATGTTATTATTATATTATTATTCTGTTAATATGCTAAATTGGGTATCGGGTACGTATAGGTGCCCAGCTCGGGCACTGGTCGCGGCCCACGGGGTTGGGTCGTGACAACGGGTACCCGTTTGAGACGAGCCGGTTACGAGTTGGCCAAAATGGGACCGGTGGACCTGTTAACCGGCCAATTTTTTTTTTTTTTTTAAATTTAGCCAAACTAGCCGTTATGGACCGTTGCCCAACGGACCAATTTGCAGAAATGGCCGTTGGCAAAGGCCAAATTTTGGTGGAGTGGCCCCCCACCACCCCCTAACCCCCAAAACTTTTATTTTTAATACTTTAACCCCTCCCCCACTCCTATATAAACCCCTCTCCATTTTATTTTCATCCACACCAATTCTCTCTACACTTTCTCTCAATTTATAGCTATTTTGCAACAACTAGTCACTTTAAAATTACAATTTCTCTCAATTATACACTATAAAGTTTCCTTCAAGTTTCAATTTTATATGTTGCAATTATACAAACAAAGTGTTGGTGGAGTTGGAGATTTTGCAATAATCCGAAGTAGCTTCAACGCTTTGGTGAATTTGCAATTCTAGCCGCCTTCAATTCAATTTTTGTATTGTCGGAATTTATTCCGGCAATTTGGTACCTTCGTTCCAACTCCATCTTTAATTTTCGCAATTTAATTCTTGCAATTTAATTTTCGCAATTTAATTTCTTGTAATTTAATTTCTTGCAATTTATTTTCTTACGATTTATTTGCTTGCGATTTAATTTCTTGCTATTTAAGTATGAAGGGCCGGGGCTTCTTTGGTGGTAGTAGTAGTAGTAGTAGTAGTAGTAGTAGTAGTAGTAAGGGGAGGGGAAATATGGATGAAACATTTGTGGGTGAAACCTAATATAGGTTATGACATTAGTGAAAATAATCCAATTTTAGATAGCGAAGCAATGGAACACCGATTTGTCCCAACCTTTCATCAAGTTGATGATGATGAAACACAATCAGAGGAACATCTGATAGGAGATACACAAGCACAACAATCACAAACACAAGATGCACCGCCAAAACCCGATCGTAAGCCAACCTCTAAAGTTTGAAATTATATGACTAAAGATAGAGAGAAATAAATAGTCACATGTAGTATATATTGTCACACCCCATTTTTACCCGGAGGTTAAAATTAGAAGTATGACGTATTGGAGATTCCTGTTTTTTTGTTTGTTGTTTTTAAGGAGTCGCCACCTAATTATTTATGGTGAATTAGGACACCTAAAGTTTATTAAAGTTAACTCTGTTTAAAAAGTCTGCGAAACTTAAGATTCTAGGTAAGGGTTCAATTAGTCTAAAGGGAAGGTATTAGGCACCCTTTAAGACCCATTAACAATGGTTAACCGACCGGACTTATAATTAATTAGACTAAGAGAAAATATAGTATTATAAGAGAAAAAACGTAGCTTTGTAAATGTAGCTAAAGTTATAGATAGACATGCAAGAATGCTATTTAAAATAGAACTTATGAAAAATAATAATTTGTATAAAAGAGTATTTTTAATGCTATTTTGAAATACAACTTATAAATGTTGTTAAAGTTTAAAATGAAAGTGTAATAGTGTTGTTTAAAATAACACTTGTAGAAAACACAATAATTTGTGTAAAGAGTTTAGTTAAAATAAACTAAAAGAAACGGAATATGTGATGTTTATATGTATTTGAAGAAAAGTGAGTTATGCCGACTCACAAATTAAAAGAGTTATTGTAAGATTAATGTTGAATAAATTTTAAAGGCTTCATATAAAGACTAGTAGTTTAATATATTTTGTGCAAAGGTTGTTTCAGATGTGTGTTTCAAATGTTAAAAAGAAAGTAAAGTAAAGGAGTTATCCGTTAAAACTAATTTGCCCTTTATTTCTTAAAATGAGCTAATATTAGTGTAAAATTTGTGACAACCTAAACTTCTAAAATAGTAAGCATAAATTATGGTTCCTTTAGCCAAAAAATATAGTCATGCTACTTTGAAAATCCGTCATTCTAAAAGATAAATATTATGGATAATAAATAATTTTTGACATAAACTAATGAAGCTGATTGTTAGTTTTTCTCTTAAGTTAAGCTACCCATTATGCTAAAGTTAAATCCACTAATTTACTAAAGTTCATCTAAGTTAATAGAATAAGATAAAATGTTAGTTATACAAAACAAATAAGAATACACAACAATAAAAACAAGGAACAGAGGAAAAGAGTAAATGGATCTGGCCCATTTATTAAGGCCCAACTGCTGGAACTGTTCACGTTATTGGGCTTAGGCCCAGTATCCTTCTTTGTATTGAAGTTGTGGGCTGTTCTGTCTATTGGGCTTTGGCCCAGATTTTTTGTTTTGAACGCGGATTGGGCTGATGTAGGAAGAGTTGTGTTGGGCTTTTGACCCAACGCCAAAATGCGGGAGAAGATGACGAATCGCTTGGACTCGTATGCGAGGTATCATGCATAATAAAAAAAAAGAAAAAAGGATTAGTATGCAATTATTTAAAAAAAAAAAAAAAAAGGATTATGTATATGTTGTGTATATTTAAGTATGTCTCATATATGCACATTCATGAGGAACTTTAACTGGGAAAACAATGACACTGAACATTCCCATATGAAGAAAATGAAGCACCAAAATCACCATAAAACTCGTTCGATGACCAATCCAAGTGTACCAAATTGGAGCAATCTTTGAATGAGGGGAAACCAGTTGAGAAATTATTAGCAGGAAGATCCAAATATGACAAATTCTTGAGATCCAATTCAGGTTTACTCCCAACTAGTTTGTTACCCTTAGCAGAAAAATACTCCAGCTCTCCAAACCCCATTGATGAAAGCCAAAGAAACAAACTTTGGCCTGATATATTATTGAAAGAAAGATCAAGAACTTGCAGTTGCAAACTAAAGGGTTTCACCTTTAACTTCTTTTCCAGGAGGGTCCATTAAATTCTTGGAAAAGATTAAGACTTTTAAGGTTTGAACAAACCCCAAAGCTAGAAATATCATTAACAAGACCTGAAATTGTGTTTTCAGCTAGATAGATGAAATTCAAAGAAACTCCACATTGGAATTCAGCAACGGAATCTAAAGAACCACTAAGATTAGCATTCTTTAATACTAAAGACTCCAAATTAGAAATTCCAAGCAAATAAGAAGGAACCAAATTGAAGTCCACACTAGAAACATGTACCTTTTGCAAGATTCATAAAAATAAATTCTTATTGTGACAGAGCAAAGGAGACTCAAACCATAAACTCATAACATTTTTTACTGTGCTAACGAAATGAAGAATAACTGCCTAAACACTTATTTTATTTTTTGCAGACAAAGGAGTTGAAGGCTGCAGACAAACGGGCAGAAGCCAAACTGGACTCAAAATGCTCTTTCATACTTTACTCTTCTACAGATCCTTAAAGGCCTCCACGAATTAAGAATCATGGTCTAAAACCATAGCCACAGTAAGGAATTAACAAACTGGAAACTACCCTTTTTCTTTTAAAGAAAACATGCTATCGACATGAGGTGCAAATTCAACTTGTTTTGAAGGAAAGAAAAAGAAAACAAAATCTGTGCTTAATTCAAAAGATTTAAAATTAATTTTACACTCAAAAGAGAATAAACCAAATAAGTATTCGTTACACTCATAAAGCAGTTTTAGAAGGCGAAAAGGCTTGTTTTCATCACTACCCCTTTTTACTCTAATATACAAATTCAGGCAGCGTACTTCGAACACACTGAGCTATCTTGGGATCTCCCAAATAAATGTTCAAACTCACAGCCGCATTTCTTATCAACTATCTTAGGCAAACACACACATAGGCAACCTCATTTTTTTTTTAAATCAGCAAGCAAATACAAGACAAGGAAACACATTTTGTCTAATCCTAATATTAGATGTTCAATCAAAATGCACGTTAACATCTGACTTTATCCAACTTAAAACTGATATTTGATCTTTGCTAAGCATGCATTCAATAATTGATAAAGTACATTGTACACATGTGGATAAACTACAAACACATTAAGAATATAAACCAGCTTGAAACATAGAAAGTAATGGCCACACACAGCCTTAGGATTGCTAGTAATGTGCTAGTATTTATTCAAACGACACCATGGGGATCAAATTATTCACTAAAGAGTAAAACATTACATTTTTTGACATGCTTAGACTGATAAACAGCACTCGGGCATTTAAGCACAAACAAACAGAGCTGAACTATCATACACTTAAAATAAAACTCAGAACCAATCATATACTGCATCTAGCTATTTTCTACTACCTGAATCCATACGAGCCAACCAGATCATTGTATGTAGTAAATTGTATTGAACTTGTGTTAGATTGTCTGTTATAACAAACCACAGTAGTTCATTTCACAACACGGAAAGCACAAAAAGATTCTGATGCCTTGACTGAATTTTGGCTACAATCCTTCTAATGCAATAACAATCTACAAAAGCACCTTAAGGACATTTTGGATTCGAAACTCAGTTTACAAGAAAAGGATTTCTTAGGTGAAGATAAAAATTGAAAGTTCAGAACTCAGGTTCAACAGCAGGTCAAGAGAAAAAAGAATGCAGTGTTCCCTGAGGAATAAAGGTTCATTGATTCAAAAAACATAAAACAAACTAGAGGTTGTTCTTAAGCTAACTAGGTGAGACATGATATTGTGCCTGTTTTCTACTTGAAGAAAATCACTTTTAGATATGACAAGATGATATATATTCAAGACAAACATATAAGACTTTCGCAGCGTAAACAGAGTTCAAGTAGGACAACTTATCAAAGCATTAGGATCATTTTCAGTTATTGAGGAAAATTTATCATCACTCGCAATTTCTTGTATAGGTTCAAACACACAGGTTCAGTTTTTCACATGAGAGAAGGGACAGGGCCAATTCTGGACTTCAATATGCAATTCTGAGATTCCAAACAAAAGTACAATCACCCAAAAAAAAAACTGCAAATTTGATTCGAATAGGACCCAAAACAGAACCAATGCTCAAGCGAATGATAAACTATATTAAACCAACATATCCTTCATAAACAGGTTAGAAACCATCCACATCTTAATCTCTGCTATAGAATACTCAATTAACCTAGGATGCGTGTTTAACATAGACTGATTACATAATGCTTAGAAAACATATTTTAAGCTAAACAGGCTAAACTAACCATTAACAATGCCTAACATAATAGGTTACAACACATAAAGTATACAAGAATAATTTCAAAAATACTCTACACGGTCTAATAAACTAAAATAACCCAGCATATTGACACATACTTAATTACTAAACAAACACAACCATTTTAATTATGTTAGGATATAAACATATTTCACAGAATCACAAAAAAAAAAAAAAAAACTGAACTTAACACAGAACCATTAATACATTTTGCGATCTGAACAAATGACAAGAGAAAAGGAAAATAGCACTGACCTTTTGTTGGTACAGTGAAGTGGGTCTCGACGTCGTCGAATCTACTCTCTCGTATGAGCGACTTCGAAACTAGATGTTGGGTTAGTCGAATATCTTGGTCGCGGCTAAAGTTCACCGAAAAAATAAATTCATGTTTTTGAAGATGATCTGTGTAGCTCCAAAAACATTGAATCCCTTTTTTTTCGAAAAATCTGAAAAATCCTTCAGAATACTCCCAATCCCCCTTTTAAAAAAAACAAATCTTTCCCCAAAAACAACGAAACCCCCTTTTTTTTATCTGTTTTCTTCTTGATTTGTTTTTCTTGTTGATTTTTTTTCGTTGATTTCGGGTCCCTTTTCTTTTTTTTTTTCGATCTCCTCTCCTCTGTCTTTATAGAGTGGGGAGAGAGAGGAGCGGTGTGGGGTATGGAGGAGCGTGGAGTGGGGTGCGGCGGCGTGTGGGGTAGTGGGAGAGGAGCGGCGGAAAGAGGAAAGGAAAAGGGGGGGAGCTGAAGAGCAAGAGAGAGGAGGCGGGGAAAGGGAAAGAAAAAGAAGAGAAAAGAAGGAGGCGGAAAATAGGGATTAGGGTTAAAAGGGGAGGGGAAAATGGATGGGCTGGACCGGGTCGGATAATGGGCTGGCCAATAATTCGTTTGGGCCGGTCTATTAATTTAAATATGGGCTGATATAAATGTGGGTTGTTTATTTGGGTAGGGGATAATATTGTATTTGTATTAATGGGCCATTAATTTGCTGAAAATATTGGTCCTTCCTCCGCTATTTTAATTATTTCCGGGCTTCTAATTTAGTAACTAGTACAATATTTATTATGTGAAGATAAATAGTAATTAGTATATAGAAAGTAAGGATTTACAAAGTGTTGTCTTGTAATTAATTTAACGATTCCAAACCCGAAAGTGAAATGACGATGAACATTTAAAATTTGTGATAAATTAATACTTGTAAAGTAGCGAATATAAATAGCAGTGAAAATAAAGTATCTAGCTCGTCAATAAATTTAGACGTCCGAGTGAATAAAATTAAATAAAGGAGGGACAAAATTGGATGTCAACATATATAATAAAACATTTCAATTCAGGTGTAGGAACAATAAGGATGGGGGAACGGGTTTACTATCGAGTTATTTAGCGGCAAAACATAAGGATGTTGGGGGAGAGCGAGCGGGTTCCGGGGGTATTAAAAAAACAATAGACCCACATACCAAAAAAACTTTTAGTTACAACAAGAAGAAAGACAGTGTAGAGATAGCTAAAATGGTAGCTTATGATGCTTTATCATTTTCCTTTCCTTCAGGGTCGGGTTTTGTTACTTATATTCAACGTAGTTATAATCTGATGTTTGAGGGTATTCCTAGAAGTACTTGTAGAGCGGATATTATTGATTTATATAAAAAGTATAGATTTTATTTGCGCTGTGTACTTAATTGTTTAAATTGTAATGTTTCCCTTACCGCCGATCTTGATCTTAGTGTTAATAAGTTAGATTGTTTTGCTATTACATGTCATTGGATAGATGATAGTTGGGTGATGTAAAAAAGAATTATAGCTTATATATATGATGAAGGGAAGGGTCGTCATGACGGTAAATTTTTAGTGAAGGGAATAACAACTACTATGAACTTTTTTAACATTTACAAAAAAAATACTTTGTATTGCTTTAGATAATGCCTTCTAACAACACATCGGCGGTTGACCTTATAAAAAAGGAATTAAAACCTTCACTAGAAAATATTTTCCATGTGAGATGTAGTTGTCACATTTTAAACTTGATTGTTAAAGATGGTCTTACGTTATTTGATGATCCTGTTCAAAAGGTTAGAGATGCAGTTGCTTTTCTTTTTTGTAATTCTAATAGGGCTAAAATTAGAGATTTTAAGATTCAATGCGTGAGTGTTGGTCTTACGCCTAAGAAAATTCAAGTTGAAGTTGATACTAGGTGGAACTACACTTACATTATGTTGCAACAAGCATATGATTATAGGGTTCTCATACAAAATACTCACAACAATCACAATGAGGAGATGAGTGAGTGGTTAAGTAATTCCGATTGGGAAGATGTTGTGGACTGTTTAGGACTTTTCGAAAAAATTTATAATGCTACTCTTGCTTTTTCTATACAATTCTATCTCGCGGTTATCGGAATTTTAGCATACTTAGCCGAGATAACTAGAGTTTTATATGAGTATAGGGAAAAACCGGGTTAAAAAGTGGCTATTCAAAGTATGAGAGAAAAATTTAAGAAGTATAATTTTTTCATCCCAACTTTATTTATATTGGGTTCTATTCTAAATCCTTGTCTTAAAACTTGTTTTACTGTTGAGTTGGTTAGACAAATTTATCATTTTTTAGATATTACTATCGAGGAACCATCTTTATTTGAGGCCGAGAAAGCGGTAGATGTTGAGCTTAAAAAGTTTTTTCACATTATTCTAAGTTGGAAGAAAATGCTACACCCGTTGTTTCACGCTCTACTACTTCTACTTCTCAAACTAAAAAACATGACATGTCTACTTTAGGACTTTGGAGTAAAATAACTACTCCTTCTAGTAATAGTGCAAACTTTGATGAACTTCACTTTTATTTGACACAGCCAACGGTGGAAATGAATGACGAAGTAGATGTCTTAGCATGGTGGAAGAAATACAAGGCGATTCATCCGGTACTTACAAGATTGGCTCGGGATATCCTTAATATTCAAATATCAACCGTGGCCTCGGAAAGTGCATTTAGCCAAGGAAGACAACAAATTGGAGACCATAGACACTCCTTATCCGGATTTAGCTTGCAAGTACTAGTTTGCATTCGCGATTGGATTAGATCGGAGCGGCACAACCAAAGGCTAGCGGCGGTGGAAGGCGAAGAGGAAGAGATTGAAGTTTTAATAGCAAGTGAAGAAGACCAAATTGAAGACATGGAAGATATCCCAATGGATGAATATGATATGGCGGATGTTACCGAAATGGTTGCAACAATGTGATTTTATTCTTGTACTACTTAGTTGCAACTCATTACTCATGTGTTATTTGTAAATTAAAAAAAATTACAACTTGCAAATAAATGTTATCCATTAGTGAATAAAATATATGGCTCATTGAACTTTCTTCTATTTACTTGTTCATATTCTGACAAGTTACAAGTATTCAAGTTAATATTACTTATATTAAGTTAGGAATATACCTACAATAGACTTAGAATATACTTATAATATACATCTACTTAAATTATAAAATAGAAAGTTATAACCATATATATTTATAAATATACAATCTTGAATTTTATAATACCCATGAGTTATTAATAAATAAAAAATTTAAGTTATAACACATATAACTTAAACATATATACCTACAATATACTTATAATATACATATACTTAAGTTATAAAATAGAAAGTTATATAACATATATAAATATACTTAAGTTAAAAGTAGGGAAAAGGGTTCAAAACACACTCCAGCTTTGGCCAAAATTGCTATAACACACTCTAACTTTGCGAGGGTCCTATGACCCCCCCCCCCCCCCGGAATATTTTTTTGTGTGTTATTGATGGTATTATCGGGTGACGTGGAGAAGCAAGAGAGCACATGTTGGTTGAGCGTGCAAGGGTGGACTTAAAACTGGACAGACCCGTCTCTATTTGCCATGTTGAACTCCAAATAATCCTTCTTTATGTGCTCACTTTCTTGTCCATATCACCCGATAATACCATCAATAATACACAAAAAAATAGTCCAGGGGAGTCATAGGACCCCCGCAAAGTTGTACTGTGTTATAGCAATTTCGGCCAAAGTTGGAGTGTGTTTTGTAACCTTTTCCCTTACAAATATACTTGAAAATAAAAAGTAGACAATCAATATTACATATACTACACTTATAATATACAATCTTGAGTTTCTTGATACTTATAACCATAGGTATATATAAAAGTTATATATATATAACTAATAAACTATAGTGTTAATTTATGTGTAAAATCCGAATTTAAGCAAAAAATAATAATAATATAGCCATTGCCCAAGCGGCTAACCGGTTTTTTGAAATCAATCGAGCCGGTTATGGGTTGTAAAAACTCAACTGGCTAACCGGTAACCGTTGGCCATAGACGGTTTTTTACCCGGCAACCGGCCGGTTGGGCAAACCGGTGCCGATTCCAGGCCAGGTCTACCTGTTTGCCAGGTTTAATTAATCGCCACCAGTATTGATGTACTGGCCATCAGTGCCGCTATTTTAAAGAGAACAAGACTTCTCAGCAAAAAGAAAAGAGAACAAGACTTTCATATCTGCATGCGGGCATAAGTTTAGTGCCGCTATTTTTAGTTAGGGAAAAGGGTCAAAAATACTCCTCTACTTTGGGAAAAGGCTAAAAATATCCTCCGTTACGAATTTGAGTAAAAAATATCCCTCCCATCGTTAAAGTTTTCAAATACACCCCTCTCTTAACGGAAATTCCCAAATTCCCCCAAATAACCCGATTTCATTTTTTAAACCCGTTCCATTATCTAACCCGACCCAACTAAATAAGAACTCATACGATCTCCTTATGCCCTCCAAATCTCTCAAATGTTTTCTACTTCTCTTCAATGTTGCTCAAGTGTGAACTTCACTTTTCTATCCAAAATCTTATCTCAGAGTATAAATGGACTCCAAAGTACTGGCTAATAATTACCAAGTACAAGTTCTTCCGAAGAAGATTTTTTCACTCTATATGTTTACTCTCGGACTTTCTTGTTATGTGCAAGTTCCCCAAAAAAACTTAGTGTCGGCCAAATTCCTGATGAACTGATCTTGTTCACTTTTGCTCTTTATTACCCATTATCATGTTCAATTTCATTTGCATTGTACGATTGATTTTAACTTTAATTTAGCTGTGGAAATTAAATTAACTATATACAACTGGCGGTAACTTTATCAATGGGTTTCTATAGCTTTCTATTTTAGGCCTCGGGAGTAGATGTGACGGTGACATGTCACAGGTTTTTCTAAGAAATGGTTGTATGAATAGCATAACGGTGAACCTCACTTTTCTATCAAAATCTTATCTCAAAGTAACATTAGTGTGAACCTCTATCTCTCTCTCTCTCTCTCTCGTGTTGCAGAAGAGAAGTAGAAAACGTTTAAGAGATTTGGGGGGGGGGGGGGGGGGAATCAGGGAATCATATTGTTATTATTTAGTTGGGTCGGGTTAAATAAAGGAGCCGGTTTAAAAAATGAAATTGGATTATTTTGGGGGAATTTGGGAATTTCCGTTAAGAGAGGGGTATATTTGAAAACTTTAATAACCGGAGGGGTATTTTTGACTCATATTCGTAACGGAGGATATTTTAGCCCTTTTCCCAAAGTAGTAGGGTATTTTTGACCCGTTTCCCTTTTAGTTATGACTAACTAAAAAAACATACTACGTACTAGTTTTTATAAAGAAAAATAGATTTCTAATTTTACTTTTACTGTAATTTTTAAGTATAAAAATTTATTTTAAAAACATAAGAATAAACGAATGAATTTAATGCCAAAAATTAAAGGTGCATTGACCCTTATACTCCTAGTCATGTCATTCTTTTTGAGACATAAGAAATTAATATGCCAAACAACAATATATTTTTTTTTCTCTCGATGCCTTGTCCTGTCTTTACTTTTTGCTACGCTCATTTTATCATTATCTAGGGTCTCCATAATATAACATAGAGCCAATTCTATCACTCAGGGGCGGATCTATATATAAGGGTGAAAATGTCACGGCACCCGGACGCCTCGATTAAAATTTTATATTTATATGTCTATATGTATAAGAAATAGGATATATAAAAGTCTTGCCACCCAAAATAACAAAAGAAGCGATATGCCACTGGCAAGTGGCATACCATCTTACAAAGGAGGCGGGAGATCGGAGACCCTTATAGTGCATTTTGTTTTGGCAAGGTCTTTTGCTTGCTGCAAAAGTACACCTTCAGCTCTATTCTTTTTCATTCGTTTTGTCTTTTTCTTTAATTCTTTTTTACTTGCTATTATTTGTTAATCTAAATTGACTCTTTTTGCTTTAATTAATTCTTGAGTTTTCTTACTTCCTCTTTCTTTAAGTATTAATATCTTGATACGCTCGTGGCGCGCGTATCACGTATTAATGAGTAATTTACATAAATATTAATAAAAAAATTAAATCATAAATTATTATTTTTTAAAAACTTTTTAAGTATTAAAAATTGATGAATGCTGATTAATTTAGAATTTTTAAAAATGATGAATATTGATTATGTTATAGTTTTTAAAATTTAAAGGGTATTTTGGTCTTTCATTGACGTTTGGACTAAGTGAAAATCACTACGTTGAAGCTAAATTTCTTGATTCTTTCTCAACTATATATCTGTAACAATACATAAAGGTAATGGAATAGGAATGTATTGAGTTAACGGTATTAAATGTTTTATACAAATTCGGGTTTATGGATTTTTTCTTTCTTTCTCAAAGTTTAGAGAATAAGGCCTCTTATTCCTAAAAGAAATTTTGGACTGCTTAGGAATCTTTAATGTCGGAATATCTAGAAGACAACATTACTAAATAAATCTACTTTTTCGATCGACTTGTCTATATAAATATCTTGTCAACATTACTATAGTGCATTTATTTTGGCAAGCTCTTTTGCTTGCTGCGAAAGTACACATTCAGCTCTATTCTTTTTTTCTTTTTCTTTAATTCTTTTTTCCTTGCTATTATTTGTTAATCTAAATTGACTCTTTTTGCTTTAATTAGTTCTTGAGTTTTCTTCCTTCCTCTTTCTTTAAGTATTAACATCCTGATATGCTCGTGGGGGGGGGGGGGGGGGGGGGGGCGTATCACATATTAATGAGTACTAAATTTACATGAATATTAATAAAATAAAAAAATCATAAATTATAATTTTTTAAAACTTTTTAAGTATTAAAAATTGATGAATGTTGATTAAGTTAGAGTTTTTAAAAATGATGAATATCGATTATGTTATAGTTTTTTAAATTTAAAGGGTATTTTGATCTTTCATTGACATTTGTAGTAAGTGAAAGTCACTACGTTGAAGCTAAATTTCTTGATTCTTTCTTAACTATATATCTGTAACAATACATAAAGGTAATGGAATATGAATATATTGGGTTAACGGTTTTAGATGGTTTATACAAACTCGGGTTTTATGGATTTTTTCTTTCTTTCTCAAAGTTTAGAGAACAAGGCCTCTTATTCCTAAAAGAAAATTTGGAAGAAAAGACATTATTTAACCCTTGAACTTTGCACGAAAACTCACTTTAGCAACTAAATTTAAGTTGTATTTATATACTCCCCTTAACAACTTTCATTTCAATTATACTCCACCCTAAAAAAATAATATCACTCTCACAAGGTGAGGTGTATTACACTCGCGCCACGTCATTGTCACGTCATTGCCACATCATTGCCACGTCGTTGCCATGTCAAAAATTACCAACACTTCATTTTTTGTTTTTCTTTTATTATTTTTTCTCTTTCTCTTTCTTCTTCTTTTTCTTCTTCACCATTTTCTCTTTCTTCTTCTTTCTCCTCATCCTCACCCTACTTTACCAACCACTACACCGCTGCTGCCGCCACCACTGTCGCTGCCGCCACCGCCACCGCCAAAATAAATTATTATTATTATCAGTCCAAATTGGACAAACTGCCCTTCAAAAAAAAAAATTATCACCATCATCTTTAACCCACACCCACCACCACCACCATCATCTCTCCACCAAATTTCATCCAATTCCTTCTCAAATTAGTCCTACTTACACTCAAATTCGTCCAAATTGATTGTTTTGGTTGTTATTGTTGGCCATTATTAGTTTGGACGAATTGCCCTTAAAAGAAAAAAAAATCACCACCACCATCATCTCCCCCAACAAATTTCATCCAACTCCTTCTCAAATTAATCCCACCTTCACTCAAATTCGTCCAAATTAGTTGTTTTGGTTGTTATTGTTGGCCATTATGATTATTATTATTAGCAACCCCATTTCTTCCATAACCATTATTCCATAACTTTATTTTTGAAAGAAAATAAAAATCAAAAAATCAAAATATGGTGAAAATGAAAAGAAAAGAATGATGAGAATATAGAGAGAAAGAGGGATTTGTGAAGAAGAAGAAGAAGAAGGAGGAGGAAAGTGGTGGGGGCGGGGCTATGGGGTGAAGATGAAGGTGGTGGGGAGGGGTTGTAGGGGGTAGCAACGGCGGAGGGGGGCGGCAGTGGGGCGTGGCAACGGGGGAAGGGGGCGGGGGTTGTGAAGAATGGGGAAGAAGGAGAGGATGAAGAAAGGAGGTTGAAATAATGGGGAAGAAGGAGAGGAGGGGTGGGTTAGAAAGGAGGAGAAAGGCTGAAAATGTTAGGATTATGGGACTCATTTTTATTTTTTATTTTTATTTTATTTTTTAATTATATATTATTTTTATTTTATTTTTTAATTGTATAATATATATATATATATTAGCGGGTCCACTTTTTGTGTTGTTTACTCTCTTAATTTTTTTTATTTTTTTTTATTTTTGCCACATCAGCATTTGGGGTGGAAAATAATTGAAATGAAAGTTGTTAAGGGGGTATATAAATACAACTTAAGTTTAGTTGCTAAAGTGAGTTTTCGTGCCAAGTTCAGGGGTTAAATGATGTCTTTTCTCAAAAATTGGATTGCTTAGGAATCTTTAATCTCAGAATATCTAAAAGACAACATTACTAAATAAACCTACTTTTTCGATCGAATTGTCTATATAAATCATAAAGATAAATAACCCGAACCGTAGCCCAAAATTGAAGAAACCAACCTGTTTACCTTATTTAGACGGTGCGGTACTCGAAAGGCCGGAACCTACAAATCCTGGATCCGCCTCTGCTATCACTGTCTATTTATATTGACTAATGCATCTTGTATTCTTCAAATAATCCGATAAATAAAGGAGAAAATTCAATAGGTATCGTATAATCAATGTGAATATAATATACAACTCCATCAATTGTCGTTCTGCACCAATGGTTTTTGACAGATTAATAGGATATTCAATAGGTATCGTATAATCAATGTGAATATAATATAACAACTCCATCAATTGTCGTTCTGCACCAATGGTTTTTGACAGATTAATAGGATAATGCTTCCACCATTCCTTTTCCTTCTTCGTTTGGACGAAATGATCTGGCAAAGCAATATCTATTATAGTCAATGGTCATCGATCTTTGAATTAATACACGGCAACTTGTATTTTTTTTTAAAAAAAAAAGAATTATTACATAGGGAATAGAGGAAGGGGAAAAGAAGAGGAGATTACAAGGTGAAGAATCGAACCTCACCTTGTAAAGTTCAGATAGTCAATCATCTGAGTTACTAACATCCCCAAACGTCAACAATAAAAAGATTTATGCTTTCTTTCAGTTTTCTTCTTGCCCTTTGTCTAATAAAATAAGGAAATATACATAGTATAGAGAACATATAAGAGATATCTATATTTAGTTACTATACTTTAATTTAATTACATCTAGTAGCTAAATGTTGTATTTCAATTACATACGGTAACTAATTCAAAACCCATCTCCTCTTAATGTTGTATTCCATTGTATCAATCTTTTCCCTCAATCCTTTCTGTGTCTTCTCCCTCAACTCTCTCTCCTTTTTCACTCTCTCTTCTCCAAATGCCAGGAATAGTGCCCAAGAACTTCACCAGTAATACACGACTGTTACCAGGCTTCCCTGTATAAACCTTCATTCTACCACCACTAAAACATTTACCTGCCATTAAAGATTACAGAGAAAAGAGAACATTTTCATCAAATACAATGAGACAAAGGAGGTATGCACTCTAAGAAAACAATGACTACTAATAGTACTGCTGGTCATCTTCTCCGACGGAGCTAGCCGCCTTCGTCGCCGATCATCTTCTCCAGCGTCTTCGATCGAGTGTATTTATCAGATCTGCAACCGAAATTCTTAAGACTCAAGATCAATCACGGCGACTGACTTCCCTGTTTATGGGGTGGGAAAGAAATAGTTGACAGCGGATGACCCGAACAACGGTGCCTTTGCCGGATCTGAGTGTATTTGCTCAGATCTGAGTATTTATCATTGTTGTTGCTTGAGATGCATTTGTTTTTGTGTTGAATAAGTAGAAAGAAATGGTTTCTGGTTGGATCCTTACCGGACGACGGCGTCGTTGCCGGCGATGGAAAAATCTTCGGCGGTGTATTTTAAGATATGAGTGTATTTTATTTCTTGTATCTCAAATCTGAGTGTATTTTTTTTCTTGTTTCTCAAATCTAAGTGTATTTTTTTCTTGTATCTCAGATCTGAGTGTATTTCAGTGTATTCATTATTTTTTAGTGTAAAATAGAGTGTTTCTTTTCGCTTGTATTTTGAAGTAGTTTTTTTTGTATACAAATGAATACAATGAATTTTGAATACAACTGAGCATCCCTATTTTTTGCATTTATGTTGTTTGAATTCAACCAAATTTAAATACAATAAAAAGTTGGTATGAACGAATACAGCCAAATTGAATACATCCGAATTGAATACAGCCGAATTGGAATACAGCCGAATTCAAATACACGTTACTGTAGCTACAAAATGTAATTAGCAAAAGTGTAGCTATGCAACAAAAAAAAAAATCTCAAAGTGAAGTCATTTATGTACGTTGCCCATAAAATAATGGCCTTTCATAAATCATCAAGAATCAAATTAAACAAGCTTCACGTAACTATAAATCAAGATACTGGCTCTTCACATTCTACTCACTCAATCACTCTCAACTTTCAATAACGTAACAATGGTTTCCAAAATACATTCTCTGTCCTTCTTTCTTTCTTTGCTCCTCTAATTTTGCCTCTCCTCAGCCAAAATACCTTTGAGACCTCGAGCTTTTCTTCTTCCAGTAACCAAAGATGCATCCACTAAACAATATGTCACTGTCATTAGCCAAAGAAAACCCTTTGTGCCAGTCAAACTTACTGTCGATCTTGGTCAACAATTTTTATGGGTTGATTGTAAAAAGGGCTACGCTAGCTCATCTTATAAACCTATCCCTTGTGGTTCAGTCACTTGTAATTAAACATTCATCTGGTGTCTGTGTTGAATCTTGTTTAGTTCCTCAACCAGTGTGCGATAATATGACTTGTTCACATATTTCTTATAACCCCTTTATTCGAACTAGCGCTGATGGTGAACTTGCTAAGGATATTGTTTCACTTTGATCCACTGATGGCTCAAATCCTGGTAATTTTTATCAGCAAATGGAGTAGTTTTTTACTGTGCTTCTAATTCTCTTCTTGAAGGACTAGCAAAGGGTGTTAAAGGGATTATCGGACTTAGAAATTGTTATGTAGGATTTCCTACTCAATTAATTGGCTAACGCTTTTCGTGTACCTCAAAAATTCGCCATTTGTTTGAGTTCTTCCACAACTTCTCGTGGGGTTATCTTCTTTGGTGATAGTCCTTATGTTTTTCTTCCTGGATTGGATGTTTCGAAAAGACTTATTTACACCCCACTTCTTAAAAACCCCGTTAGTACATCAGGTGCGTATTTCAGTGGTGAGCCTTCAACGGACTATTTTATTGGAGTGACATCTATCAAAATAAATGGCAATGTTGTACCAATAAATACCACATTGTTAACCATCACTAAAGATGGCAAAGGCGGGACCAAAATCAGTATTGTTGACCCTTGCATGAAATTGGAGACTTCCATTTACATTGCTCTTACCAAGGCATTTGTCAAATCGCTTACTAAGGTTCCAAGGGTGAAACCTGTCGCTCCTTTTAAAATGTGTTATAAAAGAACGAGTTTGAGTAGTACTCGTGTTGGTCCTGGTGTTCCACCAATTGAACTGGTGTTGGGAAGCAAAAATGCTACTACTTCTTGGATTATTTGGGGTGCGAATTCTATGGTGGCTGTAAATAATGAGGTGCTCTGTCTTGGATTTGTGGATGGAGGAGTTGAATTTGAACCAAAAACTTCTATAGTCATCGGAGCACATCAAATCGAGGACAATCTCTTGCAATTTGACATTACTAACAAAAGGTTGGGCTTTAGTTCTTCTCTCTTGTTTGGTCGGACAACATGTGCCAACTTCAATTTTACATCCAAAGCCTGATGCAGGTCTTCCCCAAATAAGTGGTTCTTTTGAATATTAGATTCTGATGAATATGAAGATGTTGCGGCAATGGAGATTGAGGGAGCTTCGGTTGAGAAATTACAAGGAGATGCACGTGATTATCTAAACACTAAGAAGCAACAACAAAAGGGAGCTAACATGGGAGATATTCCAGTAGGTCAAGCATTGGCTAGGGTGTCCGAAAACCTCACTGAAAGCTCATGGGTTGGAAGGAAGCTGCTCCAGATTTGCATCCTAATCCGAAAAGGAATGAGGGTAGTTCATGCGGTAATAATAAATCTGAAGCAGTCCATTCTCTTAATAGCAATGAAAATCAGGAGGTTTTGGTTGGAAAGGTGCAAGAGGTAGTGCAAACGGCCAAAATGAGTTGCCTAGTTTGGGTGATACGAGTGTCACAGTTGGGAATTCAACGGTTTCTGAGCAGGCTATGGATTTGAACAATGCTAGAGATGATGATGGAAATGAAGGCTGGATAGTGGTCTCACGCAAACATTTTGTTAGTCCTCAAATTGTCAAAGAACTTAATGTGGCAAAGGAACAAGGCATTACAACAAAGGACATTGTGTGTCCTAACACTTTTGAGGCTCTTTCAGGTAGAGAGGAGCACCAATCTACTTCAAGATGTTCTAAACATCATATTGCACATCCGGAATAGGCAAACATGCTAATGCAGTAACAAGTTGCAAGTTTGGTTTGTCCCGTCCCCATCTTGAAGCCGTTGATGGTCGCTTTGGACACTTTGGCATTTCAGATCCCTACTCAGTCTATGGAGATATTTGGTGAGCAACATGATGACTCTGGGCAGCAAGTAATGCCCACAGGGAATGACCAAGATGTGGATAAGATTGTGGCTTTCACTCCAGAACGTTTAAGCAATAACGTTGAAACGAAAAGTGACCAAAAAGGTGGTATGAGTGTGAAGAGTTGGGCGGACATAGTGGAGGAGGATGGGCAGGTTTCATCCCCTTCAATGCGCAGCAAGTTGAGTCCAGTAGCCCTGACATTTGTGTCAAGCCATCCAATGGTTCTTCCATCTTTAGCCCCAGGCTAACTTGTGGCTCAAATGAGTGCACCTTTGAATGTAAGTGTTCCGAATATTCAATTGACCCCTACTAATGTATGCTTTAGTGTCATATGATATGGAAAATTTGAATAATATGGATAATCCTACTAAAAGGAAGCCTATTGGAATTTTGGCCAAGAGGTATGAGCCAGGAGCTTTAGTGGAAGATCCTTTGGAAGCTTTTGATGGTGATTTGGGCTTTGACGTATTTGATGAAGAAGATGAGAGTGAAATATTGGATGAATGCTTTGCTAAGGTGGCTAGGGATGGAGATCTTTCCCCTAGGTAACAAAGGGGTGGATTCAAGACAAAGAAGACTCATGGAATAAAACATAGTTGGGATGGTAAAGTGTCTAAGGAGGTTGTTCTAAGGCAACTGCCAATGAGAGTGGCAAAACAGAAGGAGAAAGGTTAAACTACATCAACAAGGTCCAATAGATCCAAGAAGATATGATGAAGTATCAAGAGATTTTGAAGCTGTTGGAAGAAGAAGACGAGGTGAAGAATCAGATTTTTATCGGGCTACATCTCCTTGAAGAATTCACAATTCCAAAAAAACAAGGGTCTGATTCTATATTCTTGCTTATTTTAATATTTCACTATTTAAGTATTATCAGTTGTCATATCGTTATAGAATATGTTATAAACTCTGTCATGATCATAGAATATTTAGTGCTTTCTTTTTCTTATTTTTACATGCATGTTAGTTAATAAAGGTTTTTTACGCCTCAATAGAATTAATAAGGTAAAACCTAGCCCCCTTGCTTGTACTTTTCCTTTGCGTTTCGTTTTTATTATATAAATAAAAAACTAACCCTAGGCACCTCGCCTAGTGGATTCGATTAAAAAAAAAAAAGATTCTGATGAGTAGCAGCAGTAGTAGTAGGAGTTGGCCAAGAATAAATAATTCCGTTTTCTTTTGGCTGTTCATTTTCTGCGGTCATAATGTACTGCGTCAATGACCAAAGTCTATCGATCTTTGAGTTTACTTTTCTAATGACAATAACTTTGATTACCACTTCTCAAATCTCAATCATCAAATAGCCGTTTGCTCGTTTTCTTCTTTGTTTTTTTACAAATGTTGCTAGAGTGATAAGCAACTTCACAAGGAAAAGTAAGCAATAACATTGTGAAATTTAGAGATCAGATAGGCCTGGCTTTAGTATAGGAGAACAAATTTATGCTTTGTCACCACAAATATATTCTTTTTTATGATAATAATTTCTGTGCGATTTCACCATTATATTTTGTTGGCTTAATACCTAGATAGCCTCTTAAACTTGACATATTTTGTAAGATAGACATACAAGCTTACGTAGTGACTAGATAGACACTTAAATTTGTCCAAAGTGTATTTTTTAAACACTGAGTCCACCCTGGCATATAGCGTGCTGTGTATTTTCTTTTGAGCGCGTGAAGCCCAACTCCTTGAAGTTGATGAGACAGAAAAATAAATAAATAATAATGATAAAAAGTCCCTCTTTATATAGCCCATACCCACATTAACATATAAAAAAACCTGGCCCCACATACTCTTCCTCTTCATCGTTGAAAACACCATTGAAGGCAAAAACGTTCAGCAGTCATACCAAATTCTTTCTTCTAAATCTCTGTTAGATTATTGGAAAGAAATCTAATTCACCTATTTTTTCATTATCTCCAATCTTCAAACAAGTTGACCACTAGGTAATGGGGTTGTTTTCTGTCATTGCACAGAAAAAGTATTATTGAAGACATCTTGGTCTCCAAACCAAATAACCCTAGGGCGTGTCAGGGGCTTAACGAATCGTGTCAAAAGGGCATGAAGAGAAAGAGTGCAAAGGGGCGAGCTTGAAGAATGTCTGCTTCTTCTGTGTGTTCTTGGATTAACATTAATGTTTATCATGTATCTGCTATTATTAGGATTGCTGGATGTAATCTAATGTTATAAGGTCATTTTGATGTTATTCTGCAATTTGGATGGAATCATGGATTTTGTATGCAATTTCTATTTAGTTGATCCATGTTGTAAATCAATGTTTCAATCAAATATATATGAAAGAATTTGGAATTACTCTGGGTTTATAAATCCTCCTAAGGTGATTCTTAAATATGGCAAAACAGTTGCATCTTAACTGGGTCACTCTATCATTTGATGAAGCAACATTTCCCAATTTTGTTCTGGCACTTGCAACAATGTTTCTGCAATTTTTTCCAGCACTTGCAACAATCCCCAATTGAAAGATGATATTTCCACCTTTTCATGATTTCATCTTGATCTTTGTTGAAGTTTGGATGTGTTTTGACTTTAAAATTAGAGGGATGTGGTTCAAACTCAAGGAATTCGATAGAGAATGGAAGGAATTTGATCTTTATCGTGATTGAAGAAAGCGTGGGGGATGAACAAATGAGGGGGTATGGTTTGGCTTTGGACTATTATCTGCTTACATGGAAACAAAATTGCACGTGTTTGCACCATATTTTCTTTCATGGACTATTATTTATTTACTTGCCACATAGATGGCATTTGGACCTCACGCACTGGGTCTGCATTACAAATGTGTTTAAAAATACAGGAAGTTTAAATGTCTATTTAATTACTGTGTAAGTTTATATATCTATTTTACAAAACATGTCTAAGTTTAAGGGATTATCTAGGTATTAAGCCTATTTTGTTTCTTCTTAAAGAGATCATAGACATCTAGAGCATGTTTGGATGGGCTTATGCCTATCTAAAAAAAATAAGTTGAGATAGTCTAACTTATTTTTTTGGCTTATAAGCTGTTTTCAGCTTATAAGCTGCTTTAGATAAGCTAAGTCAAATGGATCCAATTATTTTTTTGAGCTTATTTTAATCATAAAATAACTTTAAGCTGGTCAGTCAAACACTCAAAAAAACTGAAAATAACTTATAAGTCAATCCAAACGGGCTCCTACTTATTTATTCTTAGACATCTACTTATTTATTCTTAGTACGAAAGCAACGTGTTATAGTACTATGAGATACTTTTCTTAGATTCTCTAGGCCTAGGATGCGAGTAAGTGGCAGTTCTTTTATAAAAGCCAACATTAAATATAGTTGGAAGATTTAGGTGCAGGACCCAAAACTTTTTTTTAAGTGGCAGGGCCTTATTTTATTTTTTATTTATTTTTACTTTAGAAATTACTAATGATAGGATTAGCGCACACATGGGAGATTTTTTGTATTTTTAAAAACTTCGGAGTTAAGTTTTAAATTTTTCAAAAATGCCCCTTTCTCTTTCTCTCTTTCTTCTTTCATATTCTTCTTCTCCGAAAATCATTCTTTTACTCCCAAATTCTCTCATTCTTTCATCTTCTATGTGTTTAATTGTCGTTGAAAGCTAAACTTGAAGTATATATATATTTTGGTTGCTGAAAAACGTGAAGAAGAAGCTGGAAGTCATTGATGGCCATTAACAAAGATTCGAAGCTCTAAGTAAAAAATATGGGTTACCGCAAACAAGCTCCGTTTTGAGTGAATAATACCTCAAAAAAATCAGAACATTGAGGAGAATTCATATCTAAAATTTGAAGCAATTTCATTGAGATTTGACGTGATTTTGGATCGATTATATAACAACTCTCAAGGTTGAAGAAGATGATTGTTCAAATTTTAGAGTACCGCAATCGAGCTCTATTTCACGTAGGTGATATCTCAAAAGAACTGGAATGTGGAGGGCAGCTCATATCTGAAATTTGAAGCAGTTTGGTTAAGATTTGACATGGTTTCAGATCAAATTACAGCAGTTGTTCATCTAAAATGAAGAAGAAGACACTGCCAGAAATGGTCTAGTAGAATCTTAGTCAGGTGCATAACAGATTATTGAGCATCCTATACTTTCTACTAAACTTCTGTATTGGCTATATATATTCTATATCTTGGAAGAATTAGTTGTTATATGGAATGTAGCAGCTATCAATGCCAACATCACTACGCTAAGACAAATTGTGCGACAACTTGATGGTAACTTCTGGAATATTCGTCTGGAAATGAGAACAATCGGTAGCATAGGAGAATCATTAGGATTCTCGCTGCACTCCCATTGCTCGAGTAGAGACGCTCATAAACTACAATAACACCCTCTTTCCCCCAGAATCAATAAATGCGTGTTCTAATAGACTATTTTGATTCTACTACACCACAAGGACAATTACTATTCTAATACACTATCAGGACCGTTCTAATTTTCCCCTTACAAGGCACCTTTACGTGAAGCAACACCTTATAGGGAAAGGGTTCATAGGTGTGTCTTCTAATAGACTGTATTCTGATTCTACTACACCATAAGAACTATTGTTATTCTAATACACTATCAAGACCGTTCTAATTTTCCCCTTACAAGCACCTTTTCGTGAAGCACCTGATCGGGAGAGGTTTCATAAGTGTGTCTTCTAATAGACTGTATTTGGATTCTATTACTTTATAAGGGGGTGTTATATGGATGTAGCTGCTACAATGTGTCTTCTACTAGTGTATTTAAGTAAATTTCAAATTTGAGTAAAGATTCTGCAATAAGCGACTATGGTTATCAGAAGCGACTATAATTTTTGTAAGCAACCAATGGTTTAGATGAAATTATCTTGAAAATTGATGAGTTAATTCTTGAAACTTATCATTGTTGGCATTTAAATGAATATTTAACAAAATGATAACGTCATTATTGATATAAATACTAATATCATTGAAATAATACAAATCGTTCACTACTAATGTAAACATTACAAGTTGGTCGCATAATTATTTCACCTATTGCAATAAATACAAGAACATTTCACATTGATCTCATGTAATTATGTTATCAATTTCAATATAGATCATATGTAGTATAGTAACCATTTGCAACATGGCTAAAAAAATATGTGATGTTCACATATAGTTATGTCACCAATTCCAAATTGTTACATATAGCTATGATCATCGTAACTTTTTCTTCAACACATTACTCATTAATTATCATTATGTTGGATTATTATAGTGTTGTTTCACTAATTTCATGGTGATAATAAATTGTTTAGTTACACATATAAGTTTTATAATCTAAAATTAGTTCACTTCTTATTAGAAAAAATCTTTTTTTGGTTACAAAAGATGAAACTATACAAGTCGTTCGCTATTAATCTAAACATTACAAGTTGGTCGCATGATTATTTCACTTATTGCAATAAAGACAAGACCATTTCACATTGATCACATGTAATTATGTCATCAATTTTAATAGGCCAAAATCATAAATAGCCCCTGAACTTGTCCTGATTTTTCATTTAGACCCCTTAACTGAAATGTTGACCATCTGGACCCTCGAACATAAGATAAACTGTGCCATTTGAACCCCTCGTACCAGCTGGGCACACGCGTGCAGTGCACTGCTTTAAACAGAGTGAGAGACCAAATTTTTTCTTTTTTTAAAAAAATTTTAATCATTAAAAATTAATTTTAACAAAAACTATATTTTAAAATCTATTTAAATAATTAAAAAAAATTGAAAAACCCAACCCATCCTCTCCGATAGCCCACTTCGCCGCCGCCCTCCGCCGTTGCTCCACTTCAAAATCTGTTTAAACAAATCTTCGACAAAAACGACACCATTTTTTTAATTATTTAAATAGATTTTGAAGCGGCGGCGGTGGCGGTGAGGGCGGCGGAGGCAGCAGCGGCGGTGAAGTGGGCTATGAGAGAGGATGGGTTGGGTTTTTCAGATTTTTTTTTGAAAATTATTTAAATAGATTTTAAAATTAATTTTTTTTGTTGACATGACTTATTTTTATTGGTCTATTTTTCCATGTCACTGTAAGTGCACTGCACGCGTGTGCCCAGCTGGCATGAGAGTTCAAATGGCACAGTTTATCTTATGTTCGAGGGTCCAGATGGTCAACGTTTCAGTTAAGGGGTTTAAATGAAAAATCAAGACAAGTTCAGGGGTCCATCTATAACTTTGACCATTTTAATAGAGATTATATGTAGTATAATAACCATTTGCAATATGGCTAAAAAAATATGTGAATGTTCACGTATAGTTATGTCACCAATTCCAAGTTGTTACATATAGCTATGATCATCATAACTTTTTCCTCAACACATCATTAACATTACTCATTAATTGTCATTATTTTAGATTATTATAGTGTTGTTTCACTAATTTCATGGTGACAACATGTTGTTTAGTTACAAATATAAGTTTTATAATCTATAATTAGTTCACTTCTTATTAAAAAAAAATCTTTTTTGATAACAAAAGCAAGTGTTAAGTTGTAAATTCTAATAACTTGTAACTGACCTATTAGAAGAGTATGCAAGTGTGATAACATAGCTCTTTTGAGTATCCTATTCTCCTGTCCCAAAGTACTCATTAACTAATTTCAACTGCTGCCAATCTCTAATTTATGAGAAGGCCAAAATGTATTGCTAGGATTTGATGGGTAATGACTCATTTATGGTAAAGACATGAGGCAGACTAAGCGGTACAAGACATTCATGAAGTCATAATCAGCAGTGAATGTATTTCTGTTGTTGGTCTATTGCATAAACGTTGTCTCGTCTATTAGAATAGTTATAAATCTGAAATGTTCATCTTCAACGCAAAGCTCAAATCTGATACTGTACACAAAACTACCTTAAATCTTCTCAAAACTCCCTTAAATTTGAGATTTAGACTCCTCAAAAGATCCCCAATAAAATTCAATAACACTCACTTGAAATAAATCACTCCTTCATAAAACCCATTTTCCAAGTTTGAAGCTCAAGCTTCAATAATGGCTATCCTCAAGCTCAAATATGAAATTTAATCCAAAACCATCTTAAATCTTCTCTAAACTCTCTAAAATTTGAGATTTAAATTTATCAAAAGATCCCCAACATAACACCCACTTGAAATGAATCACTCTTTCGAAAACTCATTTTTCAAGCTTTAAGTTTAAGCTCCAACAATGGCTGTCAATGGAGTATATTTCAGATGCTAGAGGAAAAAAACGTGGAAATAAATTGAGAGAGAGTAATATATTTTTTTTTTATTAGGCAAAAAATATATTTTTAGATTTTTATTTTGGTTTATTTTATTATTTCTTACTTCGGATCAAAAGGATATTTTTTAAAACTTGGGGGCTGATTTGAAAGCTTGGAATAGTTTTTATTTTATTATTTTTATTTTTTAGATCCTTGGACGAAAATGTATTTTTTAAAACTCGGGGGCTTATTTTGATGCCCCAATAACTTGTATCCACTTAATTAGCACTAATCATAAAAAGGGTCCTAATACATAATAATTAAAACTTGGAGTCTAGAATTCAAAAGAAAAATTATTGGGGGCCCTGTCACCACAATCCCCCAATATAGTTCGTGTATGCGAAATATTTCTACTATATAGAAACATAAGTTTCTATATAGTTTCGTAGTCAGTCACTCAATTTAAAAAAAAAAAAACGAAAAATAATAAAAAAAAAAAATTAAGGTGAGGCCCAATCTTCTATAATAGTAGAAATGAAAAAAAAAATTAAGGTGGGGCCCACTTTTTTATAATAGTAGAGATTAAAAAAATTAAGGTGGGATCCGCGTGAAGAATTATGAGACAATTACAAAAAATAAAAAAAATAAGATGGGGTCCAAGTGAAGAAGTAGGAGAAAGTTGCTAGGAAAAAAATTAAGGTGGGGTCCACGTGAAGAAGGAGACAATTGCAACAAAAAAAATAGGATATTTAAATAATGATAATAAGTTTAGAAAATGGTAAAGATATGCTTAGAGAAAATATAAAGAAGAGAAGTTCGGGAAAAAAGAAATAACGATTTAAATTGAACACAAAAACTGCTAAAAAAGTCATAAAACCAAAAGATTTAAAACTTATACCCAACACATACGTCTCACACCAATAATGAGGAATAACATCAAGAAGACAAAATATAAACGGTCTTCTATAATAGTAAATTAAAAATTAAAAAAAAATTAAGATGGGGCCCACTCTTCTATAATAGTAGAAAAATAAAAAATAAAAAATTAAGTTAGGGCCCACTTATTTATAATAGTAGAAATTAAAAAATCAAATTTAAGGTGGGGCCCACTCTTTCATAATAGTAGAGATAAAAAAAAATTAAGGTGGGGTCCACATGAAGAATTAGGAGACAATTGCAAAAAATAAAAATAAAAAATTAAGGTGAGGTCCACGTGAAGAAGAAAAAAAATAGGCCGTTTAAATAATGATAATAAGTTCAGAAAATGGTAAAGGTACGCTTAGAAAATTTAAAGAAGAAAAATTCAGGAAAAAAGAAATAACGATTTAAATTGAATACAAAAACCGCTAAAGAAGTCATAAAACCAAAAGATTTAAAACTTATACCTTTAGGTATAAGTTTAGACACATACGTCTCACACAAATAATGAGGAATAACATCGAGAAGACGAAATATAAATGGTCAAGAAACGTATATATATATTTTCTTAAAATGATGAAGTTGGTCTATACTTAAAAATTTAAGACTATAGTAGATGCTGACACATGAAAACGTTTTTCAGTGTTGTTGAGTAGAAAGAGATGATGTCATAAAAACTTAGTAGGAGAAGGTGTATTTCAAATCTTTCAATTGGAGAACCAAATCGGGAAAGTCATATATGGGAGAAGCAGACAAAGTAAAATAATTTATTGATATTTTCAATTAATTGAATTATAATACTTTTTGTAATAAAAATTCCATAATTATATTACTAAAAAACACTCTCTCTGTCCTAATTTATGTGATATAATTTGACTAGAAACGAAGTTTAAAAAAGAAAGGAAAGATCTTTGAAACTTGTGGTCTAAAATAAATTATAGATATTTGTGTGAATTTAAATCATTTCATTAAAGGTAAAAGGGAAAGTTTCAAGTTAAATGATTTATAAACATAAAAATATATATATATTTTTTAGAGAATCTTAAAAACATGTGATACTATTTTTTGTGCTAGCACGGAGTTTCATCATCTAGCTAGTAATACAATGCAGCAGTCCTAGGTCCTCCTTAAAGCCTAGTAGCCTAGGTGAAGTAAAAGACAGTCCAAAAAGAGGAGGAACGTACTTCTTGTTTCCATTTTGCCATAAAACTTCCTTCAATGCTAATATGCTAAATGTATAGGATTGATTATCTTCTCTTGCTCTCTTGCGTTACCTTAAGCTTAAATACCAACTTTATAGCTGCAAAATACAAATTTGAAGCGTAGGTGCTCGTCCAGATGACTTTATTTATATATATACTAGTGTACTTGTCCGCGCTTCGCACGGTCATTAAAATATGACTGAGTATTAATATTATAACATTATGTATAAAATTATTTGACGGAAAAAAAATTGTAAGAAACATTCTAGGTTGAATATCAAAACACCAATTTAAATCGTATAAGTAAATTTCCCGGAGTGTCTCATGAGCGATAACGTTGCTTTTCAACCTCCTTTGATCCATGGTAGGTGCCTACAAAAATCACGAAAAGAAACATCATAATGTTGGTATATTGTTCCGACATCTATGTAAGGGATAAAAAACAAATACTACTTAAGAAGAGTCGTGAACATAAAAAGGTATCATGGTTACCCATTATTTAAGTCGCTAAAAGGTCACCTTAAGCTCGATTTCAACCTTATGCAAAGATTCTTTCATCACTTTCTCTGCAAGCCCCTTTGCATCTAGCATAGAAATGAAGAGTTCCTTTAACAGTCATATTTGCGACGTATAAACATTATTTTGCCTAATGAAGGCCGATGCTTTAATAACATTAACAGAGCAACAACTTATGAACATTCTTTTGGAGTACTATAAATAAGGTGTTGTTCATTGAAAACAAAACTAAAAAGAAGAAACAAAACAAAAAACAATTTCACCGGGGGCGGACTTGCGGAGGAAGAGTATTAATTACGTGTTCGGATGAACCCAATAACTTTCTAGACCCTCTATTTGTATTCCCTCTATTTGTATTATAAATATTTAGTTGTGGACTCAGTAACTCTGATAACTATGAATTCGGTGGAAATTTCAGCACCTACCGCTGCATTTCACAGTCAAACGCATAACAATGAATTAAAAGTCAGTTTTGATAAGCATTATCATCACTCAACAATCATCTTGAATGTTATATATACAAAAGGAGTGGTATGTTCCAGGTCTACCTTGTGCTCATAACTCTCATGTAAAATGTAGAATGACATTGATGTCGTTGCTCTCGATCTTACAATATTATCCGCACCTGCTACTTCCATTGGACGAGTCTCGCAGCCACCTCCGCATTCCGCCGCTCCCACCGGCATCTCAATGACGGAGATTTCGCCGATATTTTTGTGTCACTTTCTTAAGAATTTTGTGCCAACAAATACATTGGTTAAGAATAGGTTCTATCATTTGGGGAGAGAAGAGGCTATCAGTTCACTATATTTGCAGCCGTAATTATGATAGTTAATATTGAGTAATTGCAAAATGTGAGTAAATTCGGTTAAAAATTGTTTTAAGAGATGAATTTTGCATTTATTTTAATGGCATGAAAATAGGAAAATGTCAAAAAAAAATGAGAAAAAAGATAAATAGGGATGGTGACCATAAAGAGGTGCCACATCACCTTTGTCTTTGCCTAATTTTATATTATATATAAATTATTTTACTTTACTATAACTATATTATTATATATTATAGAAGAGCCTTGGTTTCGACCATGGGTAAAATCGTAATTTTAACTATAATAATCCTTCTGTCTACTTCTCTATTCTCTTTCTCGAGCTAATGTGTTGCTTATGATTTTCCTTTCTATTCATTTTCCCTTTAATTAGTGTGGTCATATTATTTTCAATTATTGTTGATTAAAGAAATTGCAGGTCTTCTCAATCTTATTTGGAAATAAAAACTCCACTTTCTTTTTCCCTTCTTTATTTCATCGGCTTTGTGATTGTTTGATATATGTTGTCGTGTTCGGCTTCATTTCTGAGCTTTTCATGTCACTGAATGTTGAATTAATTGTTATTGTTTTATGCTAATTGATTTTAGTAGAAATGGAATAGCTAGCTTGAGAACATCACTTACACTGCTAACGTAGTGCAAATTCCTGATTATTTGTCATATGCTGCTATAGTTTAGCATTTTTGTCAATACTGTGTTTGATGTTGCTTAAATAACGCACTTGGTCTTATAATGTCTTTATGGCTTATGTAGTCTCTGACTATGTAAATGTTTAGTTAAGGAAGGGAAAGAGTGATATCCGATTTCACACAAAAAGTTACCCCTGGTAGTCTTAGTCATCATATATTTGGACAGTAGGAGCAGTTAATAAAAATACCACCTTGAATATCAGCAAGAGAACATAGGTCGGAGTTCAGTATTTTGTGGGAGGTAGTTATAGGCTTTTAGCATTGGACCAACAACTCAAATTTCATATTTTGTGAATTGAATTCACCTTTTGATGGTTTCAAAGGGCTAAGGGCAAATTCGACTTTTCACCTTCTCGCATCCTACAGCCCTTCCGTTCATTTTCCATCTTGAACCGGTAACTAAATTGCTGATTTTGTTCACTGCAATACCTCTTCCTTTCAGGCTTCACTTCCTTCTACATCTTTCACTGCAGTAGTTCTCTCTCTGTTCGGCTTCTTCATGCTCTTTCTGCTGTAACTAATGCTGATTTTGTATACTGAATTTTGAATAATAATAGGGAGGAATTGCAGACTTTTCTCATACGGAAATAGTTCAGGTTATTTTCTTCAATTTGATTTCTGATTATTTTTGTGGAGTAACCTAATTTCGCATCCTTTTCTTCGATTTGGATGGGATTTCTCTGCTAAAAGTACCTTGAGAATTATTGAAGATTTTTGACAGAATTTTCGCTTGCCTATGTCTAGGATGTCCCAGATGGGAAAAAGGTTAATAAAACCCAGGAGAAGATATTCTCACGGGCTTTGATGTTAGAATTCGAAGCCAAACAAGGAGTTTGTGGGAAGAAGTAGGGTTCTGAAAGGAGAATAATGACGACGATGATAGGCTGATGTTATCACTTTAAGCCGGTAAGCACTTCATTGTTTTATTTTGCTAGATATACTACTTCAATTCTATGGTGAACTTTTTCTACTTTTTGTCTTGGATTTTATTCTCAATTGTTGCTATTATAAAGTTTTTCCTCTCCCTACAAAGTCCTTGTGTCAAATTTTCTTTTTGCCTTGGTGATGACTGATTACATTGCTTGAAAGTTTAATAATTTATACTAAAGCTTCATCTTTACGCTTTTACCTAGGAAGAAGACAGGATCTTCTAGATTCACATACCGTCTCTTTGTAGTTTGTGAAGATATTTAGAACGTATGAGTTCGTTGTGCAAAACATGTATTCAGTGAATACTTTTGAACTACATTTTAAGCTATTTTTCTACAAAAATCTGTGAAACATATGTGTCGATTGTATTAATTTCTGTGCAAAGTCTGCTTGATCTTCATTTTGAGCATTGAAAAATGTTTTTCCTCTCTTATGAAAGAGTTGTATTGCTACCTGTATGGTCTGATTGTCATGAAGAACATTATGTTTGAATTTTTTGGGTTTAGGAAGTGGATCCGTTGTGTTATTTATACCATCTTAGAAAGTCATTTTGTCAAACTGAGATTAAAATAGAAATAAGGACTGTGGTAAGGCATTTTATGAAGAGAATCTGGCATATGTTGCTGGCTTTTATGAAATAATTATAGTTGGTGATGTGTCAAATAGCTTGATGATGTTATGCAGAGTATGTTCAATATACATAATTGCTTGTGTTACCTGCCTTGGGATTTCTTAATGAACGTGTGAATTGAATAATATCAGGTAGATGATAGACAACTGCCAGGTAATTTCTTTTTAATTCATTGTTTTTTCAAAATTTCATGCTTAATGAATGAGTCTCACTCAAATATATGTTGTTGGCGTATTTAGATGTTACTAGCCTGCCTTTTTTTCCAGAACAAGAAATGTCACTCCAGAATACTCTTCGACTTCACATTATCCTTTGATTGTAAACTTGGACCAATTCTGTGAAGATTATTAGCTCCTAATCAAGTGAAAGAAACAAGAGTTTTAGGGAGGATGATCGAAGCTCAGCTTGATTTTTCTAGGGGATTTCATGGATCATTATGTAAATTTTGTCATTTAACACACCTTTCACGTCTCCACATTTACATGCCAATGAAATGGTTGGGACTTTTGGCTACTTGATCGGGATGTAATCAATTTCTTAACCGTAAGGGGCTTACAAAACATAAATGCCAGGTTAAAAATCCAAAATCAACCTAGAATTATTAATAGGCAGACATAGATAGTGAATCAATCATGGTGTACTGTGTTGCCGTTATTCTTGCTGATTGATTATTACTACTATTTTCATATAATTGGTATTAGTGTTTTGGCCAGCGATCGCTTCTGTCTCTTTCTTTTTAGATTCTAATGAAGATAGATTGCATAAAAGGAAGCGTAGTGCGAAAGAACAGAGGAGTATAAACCAAGGCTATGGTGGTGAAGAACAGAGGAGTATAAACCAAGGCTATGGTGGTGGCGGCGATGGTCACAATCACCTTATACCATTCCGGGTAATATTCTTTTGCTCCCGATTTTCTAATTTTGACCAGTGTTGCGGCTGTTACATCCTCCTCCTTATTTAAAGGCAATTTCTTTAGCCAATCCAGTGCAAAAGTATACTTTACTTTTATTTATGATCTCTAAAGGTTTAAAGGACAATACCTCCAGAATTATTAATTTTACTTTAAATGGACAGAGAAAATGCGATCCATCCACTATTGCCATCAACCACGATGGACGTCGCTGAAGGGAGCAAGTTTAGAGTTGAACATATTGGCTCAGAGAGGAGACAAGATCAACACACAATGAGGAAATCCTCTCTACCACAAACATAGGATGGAAATAAAGCTCCTCCTTTGAAGAAGTACTGGAAGGTATTACTTTGTTGATTAGAACTTCAATTTTGCAAGTAACAAACCTTTTGTACTAAGAATGTCACCAATAAATTGACGTCCTGATTTTCTTTTCATTCCTTTTCCTTTCTCTTGTTGTTATGTGATTTCTCTGTGTTTTATTCTTTATATTTACGGTTGTGATGATTGCAATAATCTGTTTAATACTTCATTTTATCTCCTAGCGTTGGCTCATATGAAGTCTTATTGAAAAGAAGACTAGGAGAAAGGTATTACTAACGAAATTGTATGCTGCAAAAGTTTAGAAATTACTTGCACCAGATACCACTTTAAATAAGGCTGACTGACTATGTAGAGTGATTCCGAGGAACTATTTGATATGAACTTACTCCATTTCGAAGCATAATAGACTAACTTCAAAGTTTTGTTAGAATTTAATATTTAACTTGTTGTTTCTTTCGGATTCTTTTCTTTTTCTTTCTTTCTATCTTCTTTTTGGACCTCCAGCGTTATCTTTTCTTTTTGCAATTTTGCAGAACTCTATAGCTCATATAATATTGTGCAAATGTCTTCATTCATTTTTTGGGCAGTCACAATTTTTATTTTTTAGCATCTAAAAGTACCTTACTATGGTAGACATGTATTTTGGAGTTTACTGTGGGAACTTCTTTTGTATCCAGAAAAGAATAGAGGCCATGCATCATTCTGATGCTTCAAATCAACTAGACTTCCATGGTAATGCCAGAATGTCTTATTGTAGAAACTGTTAGGATTTAAATCCCAAATCCGACCTTTGTAAGCAGGTTCCCAGGAAAGATTGGAGGGTCACAGCTGGACCACTTAAATACCAACCTCCTTAGACAGAACCTACTTACGCCGTGATGTAAGCGAAGAATAAATAGCACACACAGATTTATAGTGGTTCACCCTCAATGTGAGAGCTACGTCCACGTTGCTGCTGCAGATCTTATTAAAGAAGAAATATTACAAGTGTTTACAACACTCAACCTCACAACCCCAATCCCAATTACACTCAAGAATTTTACCACAGAAAATTCTCTCAAAGACCTTCTCTTACTTAGGCCTTTCATTAAGAGTATTTCTCTTAGATTTTCTCTCTTTGGGATGTGTTGTCTTCTTCAATTTGGTGTGTTTACAAATGAACCATAAGCTACCTATTTATAGGAATGAATTTCCTATGATGAGGTAAGCACTTACATCACGACTATTATGAGGTAAGCGCTTACATCACGACTATGTGAACAAAAGAATTGACTTGTTTGGCCAATTCCACACCTAACAAATCTCCCACTTGAAGACTAATTTTAATTTGTCTTCACTCTTTGATCGATGCAGCAGCTTTTTCCTACTTTCATACTTCGTGCAGGCCAACTGAAGTTGAGCATAGCTTCAGTTTGTCTATCGTCACTGCCTTTGTCAGCATGTCTGCTGGATTCTGACTCCCTGCGATCTTCTCAAGCACCAGCGCTCCATCTTCCAAAGCTGATCTAATGAAATGGTACCGGAGTTGTATGTGCTTCGTTCGAGCATGGTAAACCGGGTTCTTTGCCAAATGAATGGCGCTTTGGCTATCACAATATAGCACACTTCCCTCGTGGTCCTGATCCAATTCCCACAGAAAAGATTGTAGCCACATCATTTCCTTTGTGGCCTCCGTCACAGCAACGTACTCAGCCTCACAACTAGAGAGAGCTACTATCTTTTGCAACTTGGAAACCCAAGAGATTGCAGTACCTCCGAAGGTGTAAACATACCCGGATGTGCTCTTTCTGCTATCAATATCACCACCGTTGTCAGCATCAACATACCCTTGCAATCCTGTTTTTGATTTTCGGAAATACAGAGCTGAACTCGAGCTGCCTTTCAGATATCTGAATATCCACTTCACAGCCTCCCAGTGTTGCTTTCCCGGATTGCTCATAAATCGGCTGACAACTCCCACTGCATGTGCAATGTCTGGCCTTGTACATATCATTGCATACATAAGACTACCGATTGCAGATGCATAAGGTATCTTGTCCATCTGCTTCTTCTCATCCTCGGTTGTCGGCGACTGATCCTTTGACAACCGAAAGTGTCCGGTCAAGGGAGTGCTGACTGGCTTGGTTCCATTGGGTTCTTCCTTTATCCGATAAACCCATTTGTTTTGCAATGCCCTCTTATCCTTTGGCAACTCGGCTAACTCCCTTGTATGATTTGCCGATAGTGAATCCATCTCATCTTTCATTGCCAGCTCCCACTTAGTCGATTCATCGACTTGCATTGCTTCTTCATAACATTCCGGCTCCCCTCTATCAGTGAGTAGAATGTAGTTGAGGGATGGAGAGTACCTGTGAATTGGCTTCCTGATTCTGGATGATCTACGCAGTTCTGTGATTGGCGTCTGTTGATTTGTTTCAGAATCAACACTTTCATCAGCACCTTCTCGGATTGTTTGTTCCTCTGCCTCGGCTGTACCTGGTTGCGGCTCAGGTGTCGGAAAGTCCCTCAAATCCACTATTTCCGATTCCTTATCCTGACATTCTGAATTTTTTTGCAACTTGTCTTTGTACAACACCTCTTCGTTGAAGACAACATTCCTGCTTCGGATGATCTTCCGATTTTGTTCATCCCAAAATCGGTAACCAAGCTCGGTGTCACCATAGCCAATAAAGTAACACTTCTTTGATTTTGGATCAAGCTTGCTTCTAGCCGTATCATCATTATGAACATATGATAAGCAGCCGAACACTTTCAGAAATGAAAGATTTACCTTCTTGCCACTCCAGACTTCTTTTGGAATTCTGAAATCCAAGGGAACTGACAGTCCTCGGTTAATTAAGAAGGCCGCGGTATTGACTGCATCTGCCCAGAATGTCTTGGGCAGTCCAGAGTGTATTCTCATACTCCGAGCACGCTCGTTCAACGTTCGGTTCATTCTTTCGGCTACTCCATTCTGTTGCGGCGTTCCAGGAATAGTCTTCATCATCTTGATCCCATTATCGGCACAGTACCGTTTGAAATCACCATCAGTGTATTCTCCGCCGTTGTCGGACCTCAAACACTTCAACTTGAGGTTTGTTTCATTCTCGACCATGGCTTTCCATCTTTTGAATACACTAAACACATCGGATTTATTTTTCATAAAATAAACCCATACCTTCCTGGTTGAATCATCAATGAAGGTCACGTAGTAGTGTGATCCTCCAAGGGAGGGTACAGTGGTAGGTCCCCACACGTCTGTGTGCACCAATTCCAGCTTTTCGACCTTCAACTCTCTGCCTGCACTTGAGAAGCTTACTCGCTTTTGTTTTCCGAGAATGCAGCTCTCACACGTATGAAGGTCCACCGTCTTCAGCTCCGGAATTAAGCCATTTGTCACCAACAGCTTCATCCCCTTCTGGCTGATATGCCCAAGCCGACAATGCCACAAATCTGTCTTCTTTGTGTTGTCAACCACAGCAACAATATCACGATAGCTATCCGTCATGTAGAGAGTGCCAATCTTCTTTCCTCGGCCAACTACCATAGCACCTTTCGCCACCTTCCAAGACCCATTACCAAAGTTGAGATCATATCCCTCATCATCAAGCTGACCTACTGAAATCAGGTTTCGCATCAGCTTTGGAACATGTCTAACTTTTGTAATCTTCCACGAGGATCCATTTGACATCTTCAAATTAATGTCTCCCGTGCCAACAACGTCTAGCGGCTCTCCATCGGCTAAATAAACTTTGCCGAGATTCCCAGCCACGTAGTTTGTCATTATATCATGATGTGGGGTGGTGTGAAAGGACGCTCCTGAGTCAAGCACCCAAGAGTCTATCGGGCTGTCAACCGATAGCAACAACGCATCGCCAATGTCTTCCGTAGCAGCGTTGATTCCAGCCCCCTTGTTGTCCTCCTTCTTTGGCGCCCTGCAGTTCTTCTTGAAGTGACCTGGTTTTCCACAGTTCCAACACTCAAATGTTCGTCTTGGTCTGGATTGACCCCTGCCATTCCTTGACTTCGATCTGCCCCTATTTCGGTTGTAGTTTCTGTCATAATTTCTGCTTCTGTTTTCAACATTAAAAGCAGAACTCGTCGATGCCTATCTCCAGAATCTGTCCTGCGCACTTCCTCAGCAAGGATACGATCCCTAACATCGTTGAACTTTAGTTTGTCACTGCCGACAGAATTACTAACCGCTGCTCTCATTGGCTCCCAGCTATTTGGTAGGGATGCCAACAAAATTAGAGCTTGCACTTCATCATCGAAGTCAATTTTTACCGATGACAATTGATTTACAATGGTATTGAATTCATTTACGTGTGCAACAACATGAGCATTTTTCATCATCTTTAGATGAAATAGTTTCTTCATGAGAAATACCTTATTATTTGCCGAAGGTTTCTCATACATGTCAGACAATACCTTCATCATATCTGCGGTGGTCTTCTCCTTTGCCACGTTGTGAGCAACGTTCTTCGACAGTGTCAGCCGAATGACTCCCAGAACTTGTCTGTCGAGGAGATTCCAATCTGCTTGCTTCATCTCCTCTGGTTTCGGACTCAGAGGTTCATGAAGCTTTCTGCCATATAAATAATCTTCAATTTGCATTCTCCAGAACGCAAAATCTGTACCATCGAATTTACCGATGCCGTGCGTCGTACCATCTTCGCCTCCCATCGTTTCTAAATCACAACACAACCTGTTGCTCTGATACCAGTTGTTAGGATTTAAATCCCAAATCCGACCTTTGTAAGCAGGTTCCCAGGAAAGATTGGAGGGTCACAGCTGGACCACTTAAATACCAACCTCCTTAGACAGAACCTACTTACGCCGTGATGTAAGCGAAGAATAAATAGCACACACAGATTTATAGTGGTTCACCCTCAATGTGAGAGCTACGTCCACGTTGCTGCTGCAGATCTTATTAAAGAAGAAATATTACAAGTGTTTACAACACTCAACCTCACAACCCCAATCCCAATTACACTCAAGAATTTTACCACAGAAAATTCTCTCAAAGACCTTCTCTTACTTAGGCCTTTCACTAAGAGTATTTCTCTTAGATTTTCTCTCTTTGGGATGTGTTGTCTTCTTCAATTTGGTGTGTTTACAAATGAACCATAAGCTACCTATTTATAGGAATGAATTTCCTATGATGAGGTAAGCGCTTACATCACGACTATTATGAGGTAAGCGCTTACATCACGACTATGTGAACAAAAGAATTGACTTGTTTGGCCAATTCCACACCTAACAGAAACTGGGTACTGCAACTCTACTCTGGTTGTGCCTTGCACATAAGCATCATGGTAAACCTTATTGATATCATATCTAATCAAATAATATTCTACCCTATTCAGTCATAAAGTTGCACTAAATAAAAAATCAGAAGTAGATGTAATTATGTCCAACAAAAATGACATAGTTTAACATTTGTTCCTGTAATGCATGGTTACAATTTTGAAGATTTTTCGTCATGTTTAATTTGTGCAAGGTTTTCGCTTACTTCGTGATGTCTTTCGTTATATTTCTTACTTGCTAACCTGTTGGACATTTCGGTTATGATTTAACCATTTAAAGGCTGGTGCTGGTGGGTACATATTATTTTATGTCAAGCAGTATTATCTAATACTTGGAGATACGGTGTGGTGTTCTTCTATAAGGTAGCTTGTGTTCGAATTAACCTGCATCTCTAGAAGCATTCGATTAGATTCTCGTGAAGGTGCAAAGTTATTTAGATGTGTGTGAATTCATAATGCTAATCCTCAGTGAAATCTTTTGAACTTTATTTTAAGCTGATTTGTTATTGCATTTGCTATAGCCTTATAATAATGAAGTTGACTTTGTCCTGATGAAGATGTGAAGAATAAAGAAAAGCAAGGAAAGAATCCAACTAAACAATTTGAACCCCCCTTACTCAAACACAAGCATATTGGTGGAGTAGCTGCATATTGTCTCCATTGAATTAAGCTAAGGAACGTAAGCAATACCGTGTAAAGCAGTGTTAGTCTTATATTCGCTTAAGTCTTGATCTGTCAATGGGTTGTCCTATAAGAAACCGTCACAAGTAATAAAGAAAACATATAGAATCCAAGTCAACTCCAGTTTTTTCTGAGTATCGATTAGGAGTTTGGCTGGGTAAAGAGCTAAATGTCAGTAATAATTACTTCGCTGGTAAAATACTATATTGCATTATTGAATTGCTATCACCTCTACTAACTTATGTTCATTATACGGCAGGCTCATTTGGCACGTCCTTACAAGATAATGACGACTTAAGTGTATGGTTCAAAAAGAACATGTACTGTTTTTGGGAGAGGGCACTGAAGAAAAAGAGTTGAAAGATACGTAGGTGACACATTGCTAACTCCGATGTCTATTGTCTTTCTTGGATTCTTTGGCGAGTCATTTGGCAAATCTAATTCCCATAACACGTGAAAAATGAAGACTTTGACCGGATGAATAGTTATCCATTGATAGACATCTTTCTTGAGAAAGATAATCCTGGATCGATGTTTTTTTCATTCGCTATGTGCGGATGTTGTCACTTGTCATGGATGTAAGGATTGTAACATTTGTAAATCATTCAACATAATGTTTTCTTCCAAAATATATGTAAATAATGTTAACAATTAGTATGATATGTTGTCTATATTTGATTTCGTAATTACTTAGATGTTCGCCTCTCTGCAATTCTACAAAAACTTTTTTCTTCTTTTACTCTTTTTGGAGGGGTGGGGTTTTGCAGTGTAAATACTACTGTTTTGGAATATGGTTGGCTTTTTGAATGCACTTGATGCTACTTTTGGTACTGCGTCCGTGCATCTTCACTGCTGCTCGACTTTTGCTCTATCCCTTTTGAAAATAGTCAAAAACATTATCAGTGCGCTACCAGGTTAGCTCATCTATTCAGCTCTCTTTTTTCTTTTTAAGCTCGATATCACTGCTCAAGATTCAGACTTAAACCCATTCCCCCCCCCCCCCCCCCCCCTTCTCTCTTTAGAAAATGTTGAACTAGGCTAAGCTTATATGTTTGAATATTTGCCTCTTAAGAGTTATAAGTGCTCTTTAACGAGTTTAGAATTCTGTTTAGCTTAAAAGTTCGGTTCCACATCAAACTTTTGCAGCAACATTGCCAATGCTATGGTTGAGTATCATCAAGGTGCAATTACTGTGGCATCAATGTTTTTGGTTTTATAGTATTTTTTCGTTTTGGAAAACTTCTGCTCTATGCACTTCATCGTTATACACTGTAATTTCAGTAATTTCTTTTTACTAGACGTACTATTACTAACAATTGTCTATTAATAACTCCACAGGTACTTTTTGCCAAACACTACTCAGAACCAGCCTACAAAGAAAGCAACACACAGAACGCAATGTCATACCCATGATGTAGATAGTATAGCATGCAAATAGTTTCCATGTAAATAATGCAGCAATCAGTGTATGTAAACAACATAACACTTGCCAACCATAACATCTATAAATTATGCTATTTCAGCTTCTGTTCATCAGTGTAGTGTTATTTGTCAAGTGAACTTGTGTTCGCAATCATCTGTGATCCTTTATGTTAATCAAGAGGAAAGCATTTCCTATTTGGATTTTTTGCATTCCTAGAACTTAAATTCAAGACCTCTTAATTAAGGCTGGAGTGATCAATTCAACCCACCACTATTATTTGTGGTCGTTTATGTTAATCAACAGTACAAGAGGAAAACCTTTTATATATCGACTGCTCTATTGTTATAATCTAAATCACTGCAATTACCTCAGCTCTACAAAAAACCCCAACCAACACGGGCCAATTCTATCTAGTATCCCAGAGAACCGTGACCAACTCCAATTTCAAGTTAATAATTTTCACGTGATATTATATAGCTAGCCAAAGGAATCAACAGAAAAGAAACTGCTCAAATGTAAATAATAATGATAATAAAAAAGAAATAATAATTGAAAAACATTACTTGTGTAGAAGTAGAATCAATATCTCTCTCTTCTCTGATGGTAACAAATTCCTAAATCTGAAGCGCCACCCCATGGAGAGGGCCCCGGCCTTGTTCCTGCGCGTCTTGAGCATCCACCGGACCCAACTGGGGCTACGACCCACTCCCATGAGCAGGGGCGGAGCCAAGTGGTGGCCAGGGTGTTCACCCGAAAATTATTTTTTATGTATATATAGTAGATGTTGAACTCCCTTGGGCTCCTCCACTGACCATGAGGCAAATGGTTCAAAATAGAATTATATGAATGCCGTCACTAGTCCAAAGATTAGCTTGTAAAGAATGGATAATAGACCTAACTCAATACCAAAAGCTAGCTCATGAAGGGAGGATTCGCAAGTCCATATAAGGAGACCCCCCATCCCTTTTTCATCCGATGTGGGACTCTTGAACGTAGCTCCAGCCGACAACAAGAATAAGTGAAAGCTGAAAACACAACCCATAATGGTGTACCGGCGATCATATTTGATGCATGAGGACTATTAATTAAGAATTAATCATGGCCGACGAATGCAAATTCACCATCAGTGGCATATTCTTGAAAACACGCTCACAAATTGAAAATATCAGGGCTACTGTTAAAGAGACTATTCCGATCAAAGATTCTATTAAAATTGGGATATATGATATTAAGAAGTCCAAATTGCATGGCCAAATGGAGTCTTATTATTAATTCATTACATCCAATAATATTATTTAAAAAAAAAAAAAAAGACACAACAGAAAGTCCCAAAAGTAAAATTCCATCAAGGCTTGGATGTAAAACTGAAGTTGCCACATGTTGTTTGACCAAATAAGAGCGAAGAACTGAAGCCCAACCATTTTTTACCCATGTCAAATTGCAAAAGATTGTCTTCAATTTGATGCGCTCGGATGACTATAGAGGTGGTGGGTTCAACTCCACCGTTTATAAATCCAAGACAGAGCACCTCATTATTCACTATCACCATCGAATTCGCACCCCAAATAGTCCAAGATGTAGCATTTTTGTTTCCCAAAACCAGCTCAATGGGTGGAATACTAGGGCCAACACGAGTACTTCCAATACTCGTTCTATTATAACACACCTTGAAAGGAGCCACAGTTTCACCCTTGGAACCTTAGCAAGCGATTTGATGAATGCCATTTACTTTGACGGATTTGACTCCAATGAAGTATTCCATCGAAGGTTCCCCTTCAATATAAGTCCTAGCAGTACTAACAGGGTTAGTCAGAAGAGGTGTATAAACAAGTCTCTTTGAAACATCGATACCCGAAAGAAAAACATAAGGACTATCACCAAAAAAGATAAGTAACTCCTTTTGAAGTTGTGGAAGAACTAAACTGATAGAGAATTCTCAGGACAAATGTAAAGCACTTGCTATTTGAGAAGGAAGTGCAGAAAAGCCATTACCTAATCCAGCTATCCCTTTAACTGCTTTGGCAAGATTCTCTAACATAAACGTACGGCTACAACCGAAAACAACTCGAGAAGCTGAAACAAATCGTCCAGGATTCGAGCCATCGGTCGATTGGAGAGAGACGAAATCGGTAGCAAGTTCACCAACAGTGCTAGTGCTAATAAAAGGGTTATAAGGATCATGCACACAATTAGAATCTTTGCTCCCCGGTGTAGGAAAAGGAGATAAAGAGCACTCAGTGTTGCAGTAACGCGAAAAAGAACGTTTGCAAGGAGAAGAACCACAAGGGACAGGCTTAAAAGATGAACTTGCATAGCCCTTTTCACAATCAACCCATAAAAATCTTTGGCCAAGATCAACACTTAGTTTTACGGGGACAAGAGGCGTTCTTTGGCCAATGACCGTGACATATTGTTTGGTGGCTGCATCTTTGGTTACTGGAAGAAGAAAAGCTCGAGGTCTCGTAGGTGTTTTGGCTGAGGAGAGGGAAAATAAGAGGAGCAAAGAAAGAAAGAAGGATAGAGAATTTATTTTGGAAACCATTGTTACTGAAAACTCAGAATTAACGAGATAGTTGAATTGAAGAGCTTAAATTAGTATCTCTATTTGTAGTAGTCCGAAGCTATTTTGACTCCTTAGGACTTTATGATCAGAAAATTAAATTACTTGCGAGATGGCAACCTGGAAGGTGTATGGAATGCATATTTAATTTACATATGATCTATTTGGATCTAAAGTGTCTTATTAATTATTCATTAATGCAGAACTCATGGCATTACCCTTCAGTTTCTTAATCCAGCTTTCCATATTTGTCTATATTCCATGATTTACATAATAATAAGTACCCTCCGTCTCAAAATATTTGTCGTCCTTTCTAAAAATACTTGTCTCAAAATATTTGTCGTTTTAAGCAGGTTTTTCCCATTTTACCCTTATATTAACTAGAGAAATGGGCTATTTTGTGAGTTCACATACCAACATTTAAGAGGTTTCATCATTAATGGAGTAAATATTCATTGAGGAGAGAGAACATGACATGATAAAATATGTTAAGAGGATAAAATAGTCAAAATGCTACCCTTATAAATATTTGCTTTCTTAATGTGCGTGTAAATGAAAATGCGACAAATATTTTGAGACGGAGAGTGTAATATTTTATCTGGAAAGGGGCAACTTGGAAGGGGACAAGAAGTTCAGACAGGGCATTATCCATAATTAGTTTACTGATGCACCTTGCCACTGTGGATCCACAACGTTTCATTTAATTAATATTCCTTATGACTCGTGCTTTCCGAAAAAATAATTTTATTTTTAGCCTTTAATTATCATTTTAATCAGCTGACTTTAATTAGATGAATTTAAAAATATGCATATTCAGATGGATTATTCATTGAGTTAGTTCACTTAGAACAAAAATCTCACTCACGGGCCTAAACGACGAGCAAACACTCGAACATGAGAGCAAGGGATCACCCAACGAATGGACGAGCTCAAAGGGGGAGGGAGGATAGAACCATTATGTATTTTTAGGACACATTTCAAATTAAGAAAACTATATATATAAAGTATAATAAAAAGGAACCATAAGCACAAATTAGAAATGAGAAGAAGAATAAGAAGAAGGAAAGAAGAGAACAAAAAACAAAATAATAAAATAAAAGCTGTTGCATGTGATACTGGAAGGTGCAACTTCAAAACAATTAATACAAGACAATCAGATTATTATGGCATATCTTACGACTTACATTAGTTATCGCTCACAAGGATATATATATCAGTATAGTTTTTCTCAAGAAAATAAAATTTAGATTGAACTCAATCCTAAAAGTTGGATCATGAAATGAGGATTGTCCAAAAACATACTGCGGGACAATAATCTATTGTCCAATCAACGTCAGACAGTTAACAATATGTTATAACACACACATGAAATCACATGTAATTAGTGGTGGAGCCACATGCATCCAAGGTGTGTCAACCGACACCCCTTTGTCGAAAAATTACATAGTATAAATAAGTAATTTTTTTTATATATATACTATGTGTTGAACCCCTTTAATTTCGTCGTATATTTATGTTTTTATATTTTGATACCTCTTAGTAAAAATCCTAGTTCTGCCACTGCATGTAATAAGGAAATACTGAAAAATATTAAGAATGTAGGAAGACAGTGTTGGGTATGGAATTGGCCAAACAAGTCAATTCTTTTGTTCACATAGTCGTGATGTAAGCGCTTACCTCATGATAGTCGTGATGTAAGCGCTTACCTCATCATAGGAAATTCATTCCTATAAATAGGTAGCTTATGGTTCATTTGTAAGATATCATTAAGATCATTTGCTATACACATCCCAAGAGAGAAAAAATCTAAGAGAAATACTCTTAGTGAAAGGCCTAAGTAAGAGAAGGTCTTTGAGAGAATTTTCTGTGGTAAAATTCTTGAGTGTAATTGGAATTGGGGTTGTGAGGTTGAGTGTTGTAAACACTTGTAATATTTCTTCTTTAATAAGATCTGCAGCAGCAACGTGGACGTAGCTCTCACACTGAGGGTGAACCACTATAAATCTGTGTGTGCTATTTATTCTTCGCTTACATCACGGCGTAAGTAGGTTCTGTCTAAGGAGGTTGGTATTTAAGTGGTCCAGCTGTGACCCTCCAATCTTTCCTGGGAACCTGCTTATAAAGGTCGGATTTGGGATTTAAATCCTAACAGACAGATCCACAATGGAGTTCAACTACCTACGTGAAACAAATATGTTATAACACACATGAAATGCAATTATATTAGGAGATCAGTGTGAAGAATGTGCTACATGTACCAGACTTTCAGATTCAAGCTATTGTCAGTACCCAAACTTACAAAAGATCGCAATTGTTCAGCTTTCTTCTATCTTATTGATGTGTGTTGCAGGTGCTTTACAATGGCAAGGTGTAGAGAATTGGTAGAGAGCCTGATGGTCTATATATAAGTAAGGAAGGGGCAACGGTAATAACTGCAACTGTTTTGAAAAGGAAAACAGATATACTACATTGTAACACATCAGGCTAGGACATGCCTTAATAAGATCCATTCAACATATACCATTTCTACACAACAAATTTAGTGATAATAAAGTAGAACATTGTGATGTTCACTGCTAAAAAACAGCTGAAAAGCGACCTCAATGTGGTAGAAAAAAAAAACGACCTCATGAGGTCGGTATAAGCGTGCTTTTTTATTTTTATTTTACGAAAACCAACCTTAAAAGGTAGCTAATTTAATAATAAATTCTGAAAAATACATTACCAACCTCATGAGGTCGCAAAACCTGACCCACAAAACAGTACCGACCACACGAGGTCGGCAAGTAGTTTTAAGAAATTAAATGAATAATTAATTGGCGACCACATGAGATCGGAATGCATAATTAAAAAAAAATCAAAAATAATTCTTCGATTAGCGACCTCACGAGGTCGGAATATTTTAAAATAAATAATAATTAAATTACATTAAGCAACCTCACGTGGTCGGTAAATCAAATTAATATCACAGTCATCAGTACTCTAATTTTTCCCCATTTCTCATTTCACTCTCTCTCCTCACCGTTTTTTTTCTCTCTCTCTCTACTCAATTTTAGCCATCGCCCATCGTCCGCCATCCCTAGCCCATTCTCCGCCGTTGCCACCTACTGTCCAACCGAAAATACAACATTTGAGGTATTCCCCCCCCCCCCCCCCCCCCCCCCCTCTCTTTGGTACTATTTTCCCAACTATTAATGATTAATATAGTTATGTGAAATTTCTATGTTTAGTTATTCAGTTTCTAGCCATTTAAGGTGCTTATTCTTGACAGCTTCCTCTTCCTTTAGGATTAGGTTTTAATTCTAGGGTTAGGTTTTAACTCAGTTCTGAAGATTAAGGTTTTCTTGAAGCTATAATTGTTGACACTAAGCTATAAACTGAAGCAACAATTCCTCAATCTAGCGCACTAATTCACACTAAGGCGTTCTGGTTTTGTCTTAGTTTCATGGGATTCCTCAATCTGGTTCTGTTTTTCTAAGCTCAGTATCCTTACCAATGCTATATGTTTTATTCTGTTCAAGTCCGTAAGTTATAGAGGTATCCGAAGCTAAGAAGTCTTTCTTTTTGTTGTTTATCTGTTTTTGACATTTCTAAGAAGACAGGGAAGGGGAAGAGGCCAGGAAAAGGAGGCAATTGATGCTAAGAGTATTGGCTTAGGTTTTAAAACTCCTCGTGAGGCTACTGAAGGTCAATATTCATTTCATCTACCAATTACTGTATATTTGTTTATTTATACTAGCTTTTGTAGTTAGTATTCATTCCTGCTGTAGTTGTGTAGACAAATGCGAAAATATGAGTTGTGTGTTTATAATTCAGTATCTGAAAAATCAGTTCCATAACAAAAAATCGAAGCAGTTACAAGTAGAAGTCTGTTTATTTGATGAAGATTATGTAGTCAATTAGCAAACAATATTCTGAAAAAGTTGCTCTTTTAATTTCTTTATCTAAAATTACTTTGGGTTTTTCATTTTGTGTTAGTTTATGAGCTCCTAGTGTAATTTATCCTTATTCTATATATGCTGATTGTTGTGGAAAATATCTGGGGTTCTTCCTCAATTTCATGTTATCCTAGGTGACTTGATGTAAATTCTATGTGAGTTTCCTTTTGTTATTACCAGTTTTGAGAACTTCATGGTTTTCATTTCAATGAACAGAACAAACTATTTCCTTTACTGCAATTGGTTGTACTATACTATGATATCTCATTTGGTTTCACTTCCATGAGAGTATAGTAGGTTACATAGGTCATCTTCCATTTTTGTCGATATTATTACAATTTTGTGTTTCTTAAGTAGTGGTTAATGCGACTTAGTTCCTTGATGTAATTATGGTCTCTTATCTAGGCACCGTCCTATATGCCAGACTTTACACACTCTAGATGAGTTCCTGTGATGTGAATTTCTCTTCTTTTTTAACATAACCCTTGTTCAAGAAAACTCCTTCAAAATTGACATATGCTATTAGCAGTGCACACTACTGGTATTGTGTAATTATAATGTGATTGAAATGACAGAGCTTGTATATTAAATTGGAGTACTAGCTAGCTACTACTTCAACAATCAATTTTCTTGGTCGTATTTTTACTTCTGATATCCCTTAACTTTAATATCACAAGTAACCATGACTGTTTTCTTTAATAAAACACTAAAAGTATCTCAAAGCATTTTAACTTCAAATTGACCGATGGAATTATATTAGTACAGCATGATAATAAGTAGTACTCAAGTATAGTGTCGACCTGCCAATAGAGTTGCCAAGTTTTTGCTGCTTTCAGTCGGATTCACATATATGTCTAGACACCCTATTAGCTAATACTAGCTGTTTTTAATTTTAATATGCGCACACACACAGAGCTTGTATATTAGATTGTAGAGCACTAGCTAGCTGAGGAACTTGATAAATCTTCTCATCTACTTGTTCAAAATCATATGCAGGTTTTGGCTTTTGGTAATTCTTGGGTACATAATATGAACAAGGGAAAACCTTGATCTTCTGTGTATTGAAAATGAAGAAGATCATCTCCTTATAAGGTTACAAAGAAACCTATACATGGTAAATACAATTTGTTCAAAATCATATGCAGGTTTTGGCTTTTGTTAATTCTTGGGTACATAATATGAACATTGGAAAAACCTTGATTTTCTGTGTATTGAAAATGAAGGCGATCATCTCCTTATAAGTGTTATACCCCATTTTAACCGGGTCAAAAGCGGAGTACAACATATTGGTAATTCCTACTTATTTAATTTAAGAAGTCGTCACCTAATTATTTTAACGGTGAATTAGGACACCTGTTTTAGCTAAGTAAGTGCTAAAAAGTTAACTCCGATTAATCGTCTACTTAACTTAATGATTCTAGGTAAGGGTTCTTAGTTATCCTAAAGGAAAAGGGTAAGGCATCCTTTAAGATCTGCTTAAATACGGTTAACCGGTTAAACTTAGGTTAATTATATTATAAAACTTAATAAGAACATATAGCATTTTGAATATTTCATTATATCTAAAAGAGAAGGCAAATTTCAATACTAGTATAATAATGTGATGAAGCAATATTTACCTAACATGACAAAAAAAAAAAACATTTATACCTTTATAAAAAGATATTTTAAAAATCACATGGACGTTGGCTTTTAAAGAATTTATTTTGAAGCAACAGACAAAAGATGACTTTAAATTTTAGGCCAAATGGTCATAGATTTACTTTCAACAAAATTTGATTGGAAAAATCTTTTTTTTTTTAGTTACGAAAAATTTACTCTTGTTGAGCTTCAACTGTATATAAAAAAAAAAACCAGAAAAACTTAAACCCTTCTTTAAGCATACTGTAGTGAAATCATATGTTTGGAGAAATTTTTGAAGACTTATGTAAATGATCACTAAGCTTGTTCTTCTCATCGAGGGGAAATATTTAGCCGATTATAAGCATTCTTAGAGTCATAAAATGAACTAAAATAGAGTTTTAAGAAAAATATTTTTTCGTCACTCTGCTGAAATAAGATCCCAATTAGCCCCACTAAATTAGATATTCTAAGGTAGCTAAATAATCACATACGAACACAAAATAATTAAGCAAAACATAAGATATGCTTCAAAATATAGCAGCCTTTCTCGTCCTCTCCCCTCTTTCTCTTGCTTCTGCTTGGATTGTTTTCCAGGGGAGAGGGAGACCCGAATAAGAAGCCGATGTGACTTCAGGATTTCATCTCGACCCTCATTGTTTGAGTTCGGACGAGTTTAGAGAGAGCTAGGACACAAAGTGAAGCAATGAAGTTGTTTTGATATAGCGGTGAAATCGAGTCTCATTTGAGACTCCTCGCAACTCCTGGGTGTCATGCGAAAGAAGAAACCAAAAGAAAAAAAGAATTAGAGCAGTGGCATGATTTTATAATATACGATTTTATAATCGACAACCAACATAACATAACAGTTTCAATATTCAAGCCAAACAAGTGACTTATGTATACATTATGTATATTTGAGTATACTTCGTGTATACACGTTCATAAGGATGTTTAGAAGGTTAATATTGGAAAGCTTTTGCCCCCGTCTTCTCGACATTGCACAAGTTCCAAGGGATTTCCATGAATCCCAGGCATGACTAACATCGGGGAGGGTTCAAGCTTGATCCACAATGACCAACTAATCTCCCAAAAAATGTACTAACTATAGCATACTCTAGATATACACACATAAACCTAATCAAAACACAGTATACTTGCAATGCACAAACATATAAGAATTTAAACAGGCACAAAATCGCTACACAACATTCATGAAATTTCCTATAGCATGTTAATAGAGTGAAATAGATTTCAGTTTATAAACTTTAAGCTATATACTTCAACCAAACAGAAACAGTTTGAATTGTCTCGCAGATATGTCTAGGCAGCCACTAGTGTTATGGTGTTGAAACAGGATACATGCTAAACACAAAACTCCAAAGAACCTAATACCTAAACTATCAAACTGCTAGTACTCTCGGGATATTCAACATGGATAATTAACATGGAAGTTAATTTGTATAAACCATTGTTAGGAAAACTAAGAAAGGGATTTTTAAAACTAAGATTTAAAGTAACTATACTCACTGTTTACACTTAAACAGAAAATTTAAACCAAGTCGATTAGTTATCCTTTTATATGCAAACTTAAATTAACCAAACTAATTACCGTCAACGATAATGAGAATATCATTCTCAGATGGACAAATCAGTGTTCAAAGCATATTTTGAAAGAAAACAGTAGGTCCTTATTTCCCTATGCTAATAGTTGCCAAAAATAGAAATTAATAATGCTCGAGATATTAATCAAAACAAAAATTGCAGAAGACAAGGGTGCTAACTCAAATTGACATAAATTCTAGCTCAGATATTTTCCCAGGCCAAATAGAACCAACATATTTATACGCTTAAAATTACCAAAAAATAAAAACAATAATTTAAAGAGAAAATCCAGTTGAAGGAAAGAAACGAAACAATGTTGGGAAAGAGGAAAACAGGTTCGAAAATGACACGAGATCAGCTAAAAGAAAATGGGACAGCACTGGGAGCATATTCCACTGCCTCAGTTCGTCCTTTAAACTTATAATGTTTGCTCTTTCTTGCTTGTAAGCTATAACAACATCTAAACATTTAAGGATCCTAATTGACCCAAACAACTCTAAAACAGGGAAACAAACTTGTAAGTATATAAGGAGGAACTCAAGCCTAGCTACTAATTTCAACTTAATCCAAACATGAAGGAAATCAACAAGGACAGGAGCATTACTTAAATGCAGAGGCTACATCCCAAAAAAGAGCAATAAACGTTGAAGCTAATCTAAGTCTAAAAAACTCATAACAACTTTGGGAACATAAAAAAAGGAAATAAGACTGCTGAAACAAAAACACTTGTGGGGATGCCGCATACTTATAATTATGTCATATGAAGAAAAATCCAAATTCTAATTTCTTGAACAGGAAAGGAGTTTACAAAGGTCTTGGTCAGTTTAATAACTCAAGTTACATGTCTTTTGGTCTCTACGAACGTAGTTTTATATCCAAGCAGCCTTATACAAACTGGTACGCAACTTATCATCAGGGTTTAACATACAACAAAATTTAAACTTCCTACAACCAAACATCATTTGAAATAACAACTCTATTGTTAACACCCAATTTTGTCCCGCCTTTCCCAAAATATCTATTTACACTTCTAATATTTTTGGCAACTTAAGAAATAATTATTTATACTTTACTGCAATTATTAACTTTTATTAATAGGAGCGTTTCATTATCCTATTGTAGTCACTAGCTATCATTTTTTTTTATTTCATTACCGTTACTACTACCACTATTATTATTATTATTATTATTATTATTATTATTATTATTATTATTATTATTTTATTATTATTATTACCAATGTTGTTATAATTTGCATTATAATCATTTCAGCATTTTTACCACATTATGCACACGCATCGCATCTATTTTGCGCAGCTAAACAATAGCGTTTACTTATTGATATTATCGCACCACCATTACGACGTCATATAATTTTATTTTTTATCCGAGCACTGATAAATACATACTTTTATAATAGGTAATATTTTAAATTAAAATAGATCTTTTACGCAAATTTAGAAGCCTAAAATAGCATAGGAAGCAAATATATATTTTAGTCCATCCGCCCCAATCAACTCATAAGCATTTTCAGACCAACCGATTGTAATTAGACCACTACCCGCTTTAAAATAATACCCATTCCGTTAATGTTTCAGACTAGCCCATTTACCATTCGGCCTATTTAATTATCCCAAAATGTGCAATAACCCAGCCCACTACATGAATCGACCAGACCGATTTTCACGTTTTATTCATCTCCTACCATATACAACCCTAGCCCCCCCTCCTCTTCCTCTCTCCTCCTCCCTCTCTCTCTTCTTCAACAAAAACAGCGAGTCCACAGAGCCCTTTCGTGGTCGTAGTCCATGCATGGTCAATTCGAGAATAGAAATTAACGCTTGTACCTCCCCATCACAGTTCAACGTTGAAAGGGGGTTTTCCTCTTTCTCTTTTTGATTTTTTTCTATTTGAAGCCTTAATGAATTTTGTCCGTTTGCAAGCTCAAATCCTCTCCTTTATCAGTTCCATTTCACTTTAGGGTACACGTTTTAATGAATTTTTGTATATTCCTTGTTATACCCTATTTTAACCGGAGTCAAAATAGTTTATAACATTCCGGTAATTCCAGGGTTAATTAAGGTACATGAGTCGCCACCTAATTATTTATGGTAAATTAGGGCACCTAAAGTTAATTAAAGTAATTATCTAAAGTTGATTTTATTTTAAAGTCTACGAAACCAAAAAGATTCTAGGTAAGGGTTCAACTAATCTAGAGGGAAGGTATTAGGCATCCTCTAAGATCAATTAACAATGGTTAACCGACCAAACTTAGATGAATTAATTAGGCTAAGTGTAAATATTATAGAAAAGAAAATAGTTTTGTAAATATTGCTAAAGTTATAGACATGTAAGAATGCTATTAAAAATAAGACTTGTAGGAAAATAGTAATTTGCATAAGAGCTTGGTTATAAATAAATTAAAGGAAACGCGAGATGGTGTAACGTTTTAAACGTGTTTGAAAAATAACTCAAAAGGGGAGACATTAACTGATTTTTGTTTTAAGAGTCAAACAAGATGGGATTTTCCTTTCTCCTTTTTATTATCTCCTATTAACTATCTTTAGCTATGCGTGATTAATTCAAAATTGAAGAGTTGTCTATAAAATATACTTGAGTTCATTACTTACATCTTAATGATGTTTCAAACTTTTCTAAAATAATAAGAATAAAAAATGTGATCTTGATTCAAAATAGATGTTCACGACTTCACGTCCTTGAAGATCAATTGTTTTAATAAAAGTAAATACTATAGGTACTATAAACAATTTTAGAAACAATAAAAAAAAAGAACCAAAAACCGGTGGAATTAACTAATAGTTTTCCTTTAAGATAACTAACCATTGTTTCTAAAACTGCCCATACTAATTTCTATAATTCATATAAGCTAAGAGGCAAAAATAAGGTGTTAATCATACAAAGTAAGTCAAAACACACATAGCGAAAATAAGATAGAGGGAAAGAAGAGCAAATGGATCAGTCCATTTTTAAGACCACTGCTGCAGTCCATTTTGCTATTGGGCTTTGGCCCAGAAAGTCTTTTTTTTTTTTTTTTTTACTTTTTCGCTGCGGGCAGGCTGGACAAGAGAGGAGAATTTTTTTGGGCTTTTAGCCCAACACCGAATGCGGAGGAGGCCGAGGGACTCGTACGCGGAGGTCATGCATAAAAACGAAAGAAAATGGATTAGTGGAATGAAGATTCACAAGATTTGTTCTTCAAATAAAAGAGAAAGCAAATAGTAGAAACAAATATAAGATATCACGTAAATAACAAACAAGAAACGATCCTTGACATGCTAACTTAACAAAATAATTTCAACATCCAAAACAAACATGTGGTTTATATATATATTGTGGATACAAGAGGAAAACGAAATAGAGACAGGAAGAAAAGGCAAGACCTTAAACCAATTCAAACGATACAAAGAAAGCCCAAGTCAACTAAACCACTTAAAACCAATTCGGACTGGCCAAAACTTAACCGAAGCTTAGCACGTTTAACCTGCTTCCAAAGTATAGAGACAATGCCAAGAACAAAGAGGTGAAAAAAATGGTGCGGCACAGTATAAATAAATAAAAAAAAAAAGTCGAGTACTGATATGCCATCAGATGCGTGGTTTGATGCATTAAGGTCTTTCATGTCATTCTGATATTCAAGAGGGACTCGATATGCAGCATACACGAAAGGGGGTCAGCATAGTGACAAAACATCCTAATGCAAACTAAATACAGCATGTGCACAGCTGGGCAATTACAGATTAGCAGACCCAATATTCATGTTAAATAAACTTGGTTGATCTAAGTTAAACGCGATTAGTAAATCACTGAAACGTAGACTGGTCATACATATTAGCGAAAGATGAGTGAAGATCAAACAACAAAACCATCAGCCGCCGGGGAACTAAAGAAAACTGGACTTAAACTAAGTTAAGACATGAACATATAGACACTGTTAACTGCTATTAAACTGCAAAAACCCAAACTAAATTAAGACATGAACATACAAACATTATTAAAACCCGAAACTAAACTAACTAAACCTGGCATACGTGATACTCTAAGTTATGAAACTGAGATTCAGCCAATTGAAACAACAAACAGGTATAAACACATAGATACTTAACAAACTACTAAGACTGAGATTAAAATAATTAAAGAAGGATTATTCACCTTCTGTTGGTGCAGTGAACTAAGGCGACGAGGTCTCGAATCTAGCCTCGAACCCGACGAACTCGAACTCGAAAAAAAGTCTTTCGAATCGAAATCGGCAGAAACAGTATATCTTTTTTAAAAGAAGTTTGGTTTGATTTTTTTGAATAATCTCAAAACGAAAGTAATGAATACGGCCGAAACAGAACGGGATTTGAATAAATCCAAGATTTAGAGTAGGAGTGGAAAATAGAAAATGTTGAATGCGGTAAAGTCCGTTTTTCCCCAATCAGTGTTCAATTCCCCCTTTTTCAAGACTTGGAGCTGTATATATAGTAGACAGAACCCTAGGGTTTTCCCCTTTGTTTTTTGGGCAGGATCTGGAGTGAATAGCCGTTTGAAAATCGAAATCGAATCTTTAAAGCTGCTTCCTTTTTCAGAAATTTCAGAAGAGTTTTGTCCATATATGTTGACTAGCTCGTTGAGGAGGAGAGAGGAAAGTATTTGCGCGAAAGTGGGGTGGCAAGGATCTGCCACGACTAAAGAGGGTTCTGCGTTTTGCTAAAATGGAAGAGGGGAGAGAGAAAGGGACGGAGGGAAAGGGAGAGAGGAAAGAGGGGAGAGAGTGTGGCGTTGTTTTTTGATTAGGGTAGATGAAATGAGAACGTGGGTTTGGGCCGGGTCAGGTGTTGGAGTGGGTATTGGGCTGGTCCGAATTATTAAGGGTGTGGGCTGGTCGGGTGAATTATTAAGGGGTAATGGGCTGGTCGTTTGGGCTAATAATTTGGCTGAAAATTGTTGATCCTTCCTCCTTTATTTAATTATTCTTGGGATTTTAACTTAATAACTAGTACAAAATATATTATGTGAAGACAAATAGTAATTAGTGTGTATAAAGTGAAAAATTAATTTAACGAGTACAAATCCTAAAATGAAACGATGACGAACCATTTAAAATTTGTGATAAAGTAATGAAAGTAATGTTGATAGTAGAATAGTGAAAATGAAAGTAATGATATTAATAGCAGTAAAAATAAAAGTAGTAGTGAAAATAAAATATTTAGATTGTTAATAAATTCAGAAAGCCCAAGGAAATAAAACTGGAATAAAGGAGGGACAAAATTGGGTGTCAACAGATGCCCCTCTTCGACCGGAGACAATGTAAGGGTTTTCGGGCGAAGAAGTTGACGTAGTAGCCAATTTTGTTCCGACAAAAAATGTGAACTCGGAAGAATTTGAGAAAATATGGGCAGAAAGGATGGTTGGAAAATATTCTGGGATGGAAAGAATTATGGATGAACCCAATCTCGAGTGCCTACATATCTCGGGTTCTATGAGAATCAAGTTATATGCGGTTCGAAAGAAGCGGATCGACACCGACGTTACACCTTTTGCCCCAGTGTTGAATTATGGTAAGACTGGGGTATAGTAAAGCTACAAGACTGTGAAAGGAGTTGATTGAGTAGAGTCTTAGCGGTGGATATGAAAGAAAAATTAACTTACGTATCACATGTTTGTGGACGTAGGCGGAGCTGAGTTCGAGAGTAGATCCGCGACCTTTGCTTGTGAGTTTGATATTCCTCTTCAGCATGTTTGCCCCAGTTCACTGCGTAGGATAAAGTTCCACGTTGTGCTATGTCTCTGTATGTAGATTGTACTTTCTGTCAAAACTGAAATTCATGTCAAAATTAGTAATAAAGTCTGGGGTAAAATTGTAAATGTAAATCTTATAAAGAATGTAAAATGATAATAAATATAAGTGTGAGAATGGAGATGAAGCCGTGTGGCTTATAATGAGGTCGTGTGTCCAAATGTTGTCTCTGGTTGTCTTCAGGGACTTGAATGAATGCGTGATGTTTATGCTGAAGATGTAATAATATCTCCAGTTGTATTTGGAGATTTTAATGATAGTAATAAGGACTCCAGCTGTCTTCCTGGACTTGATGATAAAGGATGTCTGTGGAATTTAAGGTAAAGTCATTAAAGTATGTAAAGTGGATGATAAAGTAATGTAATAAAATAGAGAGTAAAGTAAAAGTGTAGCCGTTTGGCTTGTGCAGATGAGGTCGTGTAGCCATGTGATGTTTTCGGTAGTTCTCTGGGACTGGATGGTAAATGATATGCTGATGAGGCCGTACAGCCAAACGATGTCTCCGGTTGTTTCGGGGACTCGATGATATCTGTGAAATTAAGGTAAAGTTATTAAAGTGAATGATAAGGCAGTTGATGAAGTAGAAAGTGAAGTAAGAGTGCAGTCGTCTGGCTTATGAAAATGAGGCTGTATAGCCATATGATATCTCCTGTTGTCTTCGGAGATTTGATGAAAATTCCCGTAAAGTCCGAGGTAAAGTCGTTAAAGTAGGTAAAGAGTGATGTCTCCGGTTGTCTTCGGAAGCTTTGATGCAGATTCCCGTAAAGTCCGGGGTAAAGTCGTAAAGTGGATGATGTTTCCGGTTGTCTTCGGAGACTTGATGAAAATTCCTGTAAAGTTCAGGGTAAAGTCGTTAAAGTTGGTAAAGTGAATGATAAAGTAGAGAGTAAAGTCATAGTGTAGCCGTCTAGCTTATGCATATGAGGCTGTATAGCCGAATGATGCCCCCGGTTGTCTTCGGAGACTTAATGATAATCCCTGCAAAGTTCAGGATAAAGTCGTTAAAGTTGGTAAAGTAAATGATAAAGTAATTGGTAAAGTAAAGTGATGGTGTAGCCGTTTGGCTAATGCAAAAGAGGCTGAATAGCCAAATAATGCCTCCGGTTGTCTTCGGAGACTTAATGTTGATTCCTGTAAAGTTCAGGGTAAAGTGGTTAAAGTAGGTAAAGTGAATGATAAAATAATTGATAAAGTATGGCGTAAAGTGATAGCATAGCCGTTTGGCTGATGATGTTGACAGTATTGTGACAGTAATCCTGATTTAATTCGTCTTCAATCTCGTCAACCTACAAAAACAGGCATATTTGTTAATAAAGTCATAAAGTTATAAAAATTAAATTAAAGATAAAGTTGGAAATAAAGCCGTTTGGCTTTTGAGGCGAGGCCATAATGAGCCAAATGATGTGGTTCGGCCATGATTGATAAACTTGGTTGTTGGTCTCGCGGTTTTAGGTTCCTGCGCTCAAAGAAAATTCTTAGTTTGGGAGGGGGAAGTTGATTCGTGTTGACTCGAAGCTTGACGTTGTTGGCGCTCCATTCGTCTTGTTTGTTTGGATCTTGTGATCTCCGTTCAAGCCTCGGTAGATGAATAGTAGTGAAACAATTGAAAGAAAGTGTTTCATTTGAAAGGTATGTATGTAAGTATATGTATAAGGAAAGATATATACGTGAGTACATGTATGTAAGGAAAAATATATATATATATATATATATGTATGTAAGTTGTAAAATATTTCTGCCAACTTTAGATTACGACACTTCTGAAACAATTGAAACGTCATTTGTCTATAATATTTCCTGTCTAATAGCCTTAATCTTGTCGATGTCCAACTCTTCTCTTGTCTAATCTTTCAAAATATGCCCCAGTTTTAGACTCAGAAGGGTGTACTAAACTTATGTTATGGTGTGACCGAACCTTATATAGGTTGCCTACGTATCCCCAATGGAATCAGATCAGAACGTAGTTCGTGAGGTACATAAAAATGGTTTGAAATGTTCTAATAAAGGGACCGAACCAGATGTGGATTGCCTACGTATCCCACCAAGGGAATCAGGTCAGCGTAGTTCTGTTATGTAAATGGTTAAAGGTTTGTTGGATTTTTATCTAAATATGACGGAGCCGTATGTTGATAGTTTACGAATCTCGCCGAGGGAATCAGGCCATGTATAGTTCTCCTTGTATAAAGATTTTTGGATTTTCTGTTATAATGCAACCGAACCCTATGTGGGCTGCCTACATATCCCACCACGGGAATCAGGTTAGCGTAGTTTGTATGGTGCATTAAAGGAAAGGTTGCAAACTAGGCTGTCTAATCTAATGTCGTCCTTTGATTTCTTCTTGAATTGCTAGCTTTCAGGCTTATGTCATCACCTATCGGCTATTTCATTTTCTTCTAAGTGGAATCTTGTCTCGTCCTCCTAATTTCTTTGTTACTCTCTCGAGACGTATGTTATTCATTCGTTCATTTTGTGTCACAATCATAGAGTTGGCAGATTTGATAAATAAAGTAGAAAATAACAATAATAGATGATTGAGGAAAATCAGAAATGCATTCATAGTTTTTGCAATGAGGCAAAGCAACAAAATTTTTGGGGCACGATTTAAGCCTCAATTTTAAAATCGTGCTATCTCAAAAAGCTCACTACATGTTCAAGTCTACCAAGACTCCTGACGAACCAGGGACGGAGTACAAGTCCAATTCTTCAGAGTTTCTCCTGGTTTGGCACCCTGTATGGTCGGTGTCTCGGTGTCGCGAGTAGTTGTAACAACAATCTCTATTGGTGCTTGTCTTTGGATTGTTCCCACGGGAGCAACAAAAGTTGATGACATGCCTTTTTCAGTTGGCATAATGACTCTTGTCGAATCCCTATCCTCTTCAACAGTTACCATGTTCACGTTGGCATTTTCGTGAGTAGGTAGAGGGTTGTTGTCCACATTGGGCCGAGCTTCAGTGAGCTGGATCGCTCCTTCTTTAATCAGGGCTTTGATTTTGTTTTTGAGCCCGTAACAATCCTCAGTGTCATGCCCAGCAACTCCAGAATGGTATGCACAATGTTTGGAACCATCAAACCATCTTAGGATAGGATCGGGAATTTTCCCTTCAATCGGTTGTATCACGCCTACTGCTTTCATTCTTTCAAACAATTAAGCCAAGGGTTCAGCGAACCGAGTGTAATTATAGGTATTTTTGATGTCAGGGTTTGGACGGGCTTTGTGTGTGGTATGTGGTCGATTTTGGTAAGTGGGAGCCTGGACAGATTGGTATGGACGTGGGTTTCGATAGTGAGGTGCTCGGGGTTGGTAGTAATTTGCTTGGGTATTGTAGACAGGGTAAGGAGATAGTGGAGCTTGGTAGGGTTCAGCGTATTGGTAAGGGTAGAAAGGTTGTTGTGGATGGTTAAAGTATGTAATGGCTTGGCTCGGCTTATGTCCTTGGACATTCACGACTGCAGCGACATCTTCTTTCTTCTTTTTGGTCCCACTGATGGAACCAGATTGAATAGCTTTGTTTACAGCTTGCAAAGCCGTATGATCCTGAATTTTTGCCGATTTGATTCCTTCTTCTAAGGCTTCTCCCATTCGGACAACTTCTGTGAATTTCTGCCCCATCATGCCTATCACTTTCTCATAAAATATGCCAGCTTGGCATTCAATGAAAGTAGCGGTCATTTCTCTATCGTTCATCGGAGGTTGAACCCTGGCTGCTTCTGACCTCCAACGCAGTGCATATTCACGACTCAGTTGATTTCTTAGTTAACTTAGTCATGTAGACTCTGTCTGGTGTGATATCGGTGTTGAAACTAAAGCGGTCCATAAAGTCTTGGGCCATATCGCTCCAACCACGCCATTTACGGACGTCCTGTTGTGTATACCAGGTAAGAGCCTCACCAGATAAGCTTGTTATGAACAACTTCATCCTTATGTTCTGGTCTCTACCTACTCCAACCAGTTTGTCACAATAAGCCCTCTAGTGCGTGTGAGGGTCGCCTGTCCCATTAAATGTGTCAAATTTTGGCGGCTTGTAGCCTATGGGTAAATCGACGTCAGGCTGAACACACAGGTCTTCATATTCTATACTTTTTCTTCCCCTAGAAATTTGAAGGTTTCTCATTGCTTCTTTGAGACTGTGGATTTCTTTCAATAACATATCATCCGCCCTTGATTTTGCCTCCTTTTCCATTTCCTCATATTGATCCACCTCGGGCTGGAACCTGACCGTTACTGGGTTGGTAAAGGCTTGTGTTTTCGCTGCATATACCGGAGGAACATATTGTGCATTAGGAGTGACAAAATGTGCCCCTTGTATATGTTGGGTTGGATAAGTTTGGACGGTGGGGGTGTTTTGGACTGGAGGTGGTGCGTTATAAGTGATATTCGTAGGTATTGGGTTTGGTGGGTTTAGAGTAGTATTTGTAGGTGGTGGATTAGTGTTGGTGGGCAAAGGAATGTAAGGAGTATGAGCTTGTGATTGATTTAGTGGGTTGACGGGTGGTGGATTTGGAGTAGCATAGGTAGTTTAGGTGGGTGGTTGACTTTGGGGAGGGGTATAAACGAATGATGGATTTGGTGGATTTGCGAGGGTGACTGGAGCGAAGTTTTTTTTGGTAGGTGCAGTATTTCGTGGAGGAAAATGTTCAGGAACTGGAGATTCAAGTGATGGAAAACGAGGTGGATTTGGTGCGACAGTTTGGAGTGTAACGGATAAGTTGGTTAGGTCCCTAACCCGATTTAGTTCTCCACGTAGATCCTCAATCTCTTGAGTCAAGCGGGCGATATGTTCATCATGTTGAAGAGTAGTTCTGTGTTCAGAAGTCTCAGGGGGATCACTAGAGATCACGATGTTTTCCAAACCAGTTGAGATAGATGTGGCTGGATCAGACATAATAACTTCCTTTCCTTGAACCACCCAACTACGTCGAGGTAACGATGACGTCTTTGACCTCGTGAGGTAAGGGTGGTCGGCCAGCTCGAGTGTCAACACGAATCAACTCTTTGGGAATAAAAAATAAAAAGAAACATAAAGTGCGAATGATGTCAGTCTAGGTAAAGTCATGATCACGTAAAGTCAAGTAAGTCATGTAGCAAATAATTCATCAAATAAAGTCAAACAAGTTGTCAAACATATGTACATGGGTATATCAAACAATAACGCGTCCTAATATGCATGTGACCTCTTTGTGTCAGAGGTAAACCTAACGTTTGTTTGAAGGGTAAAGTGTGCCATAATACGTCATCCCATTGCTTTTGATTAATTAAACACATTCTATTTCCCAAAATAAAGTACAGAAGTAATGTAATATTATTGCAGATCAAATGAGTACAACATAAAATGTTTCCTAATCTAAGTAAAGTAAATACAGTTTCTTATGTCTAACTTTCAGCTCCGTTTTGTGACGTCCTTGATCTTCGTCATTTGTTGTACTCCAATCCATACCTGTCATAAAAACGTTATTTATTCCCTCCCTCCTAAATTTTAATTAATTAGAGCAAATAGTCAATATTTAGGCACAGTTATCCTTCAAACATGCACATAAAGTATGATTAGTGTCACTTGGGGTCGTGAACCCACTTGGACGTTTGGGTAAAGTCATCTAATGGGCTTAATACACCAAGAGTATTAAACCTCCTAGGTCATGAAATGTATGCTCTTAATAAAGGGTGTTGGTTTAGCTCTACCCTAGGTTGACTAAGAGTTGGTTTCTTATGACACAAGGTTCTCCCAAGTGGACAACTTGGGAGTGGAAAGTCCGTGGCTGTCGACTGCACCGCCGATCGACTAAATCCACAAAATCGATCCAACTAAAGGATGATTTTGTAGTGTACGGCCGCAAACCGCGAAACTGCTTTAAGTGTGTGAATTTGTGTGAATTTTCCAGGAGTGGAGGAAAATGAACGGGATGACAGTTTATATCAAAGCAGTAACAGTTAAACAGTTTATGTCAAACAAACAATTAATAGCATGTACAAACAGTTAAAGTAATCCAAACAAGCACACAAAGCCTAATTAAAAATAAGTCCGTTATGGTTAGAACCTAGGTGATCCCCAACGGAGTCGTCAAGCTGTTATACCCTATTTTAACCGGAGTCAAAATAGTTTATAACATTCCGGTAATTCCGGGGTTAATTAAAGTACAGGAGTCGCCACCTAATTATTTATGGTGAATTAGGGCACCTAAAGTTAATTAAAGTAATTATCTAAAGTTGATTTTATTTTAAAGTCTACGAAACCAAAAAGATTCTAGGTAAGGGTTCAACAAATCTAGAGGGAATGTATTAGGCATCCTCTAAGATCCATTAACAATGGTTAACCGACCGAACCTAGATGAATTAATTAGGCTAAGTGTAAATATTATAGAAAATAAAATAATTTTATAAATATTGCTAAAGTTATAGACATGTAAGAATGCTATTAAAAATAAGACTTGTAGGAAAATAGTAATTTGCATAAGAGCTTGGTTATAAATAAATTGAAGGAAACGCGAGATGGTGTAACGTTTTAAACGTGTTTGAAAAATAACTCAAAAGGGGAGACATTAACTGATTTTTGTTTTAAGAGTCCAACAAGATGGGATTTTCCTTTCTCCTTTTTATTATCTCCTATTAACTATCTTTAGCTATGCGTGATTAATTCAAAATTGAAGAGTTGTCTATAAAATATACTTGAGTTCATTACTTCATCTTAATGACGTTTCAAAATTTTCTAAAATAATAAGAATAAAAAATGTGATCTTGATTCAAAATAGATGTTCACGACTTCACGTCCTTGAAGATCAATTGTTTTAATAAAAGTAAATACTATAGGTACTATAAACAATTTTAGAAACAATAAGAAAAAAGAACCAAAAACCGGTGGAATTAACTAATATTTTTCCTTTAAGATAACTAACCATTGTTTCTAAAACTGCCCATACTAATTCCTATAATTCATATAAGATAAGAGGCAAAAATAAGGTGTTAATCATACAAAGTAAGTCAAAACACACACAGCGAAAATAAGATAGAGGGAAAGAAGAGCAAATGGATCAGTCCATTCTTAAGACCACTGCTGCAGTCCATTTTGCTATTGGGCTTTGGCCCAGAAAGTCTCTTTTTTTTTTTACTTTTTCGCTGTGGGCAGGCTGGACAAGAGAGGAGGATTTTGTTGGGCTTTTAGCCCAACACCGAATGCGGAGGAGGACGAGTCCCTCAGACTCGTACGCGGAGGTCATGCATAAAAACGAAAGAAAATGGATTAGTGGAATGAAGATTCACAAGATTTGTTCTTCAAATAAAAGAGAAAGCAAATAGCAGAAACAAATATAAGATATCACGTAAATAACAAACAAGAAACGATCCTTGACATGCTAACTTAACAAAATAATTTCAACATCCAAAACAAACAGGTGGTTTATATATATATATTGTGGATACAAGAGGAAAACGAAAAAGAGACAGGAAGAAAAGGCAAGACCTTAAACCAATTCAAATGATACAAAGAAAGCCCAAGTCAACTAAACCACTTAAAACCAATTCGGACTGGCTGAAACTTAACCGAAGCTTAGCACATTTAAACTGCTTCCAAAGTATATAGAAAATACCAAGAACAAAGAGGTGAAAAAAATGGTGCGGCACAGTATACATAAAAAAAGAAGAAGAAGAAGAAGAAGAAGTCGAGTACTGATATGCCATTAGATGCGTGGTTTGATGTATTAAGGTCTTTCATGTCATTGTGATATTCAAGAGGGACTCGATATGCAGCATACACGAAAAGGGGTCAGCATAGTGACAAAACATCCTAATGCAAACTAAAGACAGCATGTGCACGGCTGGGCAATTACGAATTAGCAGACCCAATATTCATGTTAAATAAACATGGTTGATTTAAGTTAAACGCGATTAGTAAATCACTGAAACGTAGAATGGTCATATATATTAGCGAAAGATGAGTGAAAATCAAACAACAAAACCATCAGCCGCCGGGGAACTAATGAAAACTTGACTTAAACTAAGTTAAGACATGAACATATAGACACTGTTAACTGCTATTAAACTGCAAAAACCCAAACTAAATTAAGACATGAACATACAAACATTGTTAAAACCCGAAACTAAACTAACTAAACCTGGCATGCGTGATATTCTAAGTTATGAAACTGAGATTCAGCCAATTGAAACAACAAACAGGTATGAACACATAGATACTTAACAAACTACTAAGACTGAGATTAAAATAATTAAAGAAGGATTATTCACCTTCTGTTGGTGCAGTGAACTAAGGCGACGAGGTCTCGAATCTAGGCTCGAACCCTACGAACTCGAACTCGAAAAAAGTCTTTCGAATCGAAATCGGCAGAAACAGTATATCTTTTTTAAAAGAAGTTTTGTTTGATTTTTTCGAATAATCTCAAAACGAAAGTAATGAATACGCCCGAAACAGAATGAGATTTGAATAAATCCAAGATTTAGAGTAGGAGTGGAAAATAGAAAATGTTGAATGCGGTAAAGTCCGTTTTTCTCCAATCAGTGTTCAATTCCCCCCTTTTTCAAGACTTGGAGCTGTATATATAGTAGACAGAACCCTAGGGGTTTCCCCTTTGTTTTTTGGGCGGGATCTGGAGTGAATAGCCGTTTGAAAATCGAAATCGAATCTTTAAAGCTGCTTCCTTTTTCAGAAATTTCAGAAGAGTTTTGGCCATATATGTTGACTAGCCCGTTGAGGAGGAGAGAGGAAAGTATTTGCGCGAAAGTGGGGTGGCAAGGATCTGCCACGGCTAAAGAGGGTTCTGCGTTTTGCTAAAATGGAAGAGAGGAGAGAGAAAGGTACTAAGGGAAAGGGAGAGAGGAAAGAGGGGAGAGAGTGTGGCATTGTGTTTTGATTAGGGTAGATGAAATCAAAACGTGGGGTTGGGCCGGGTCAGGTGTTGGAATGGGTATTGGGTTGGTCCGAATTATTAAGGGTGTGGGCTGGTCGGGTGAATTATTAAGGGGTAATGGGCTGGTCGTTTGGGCTAATAATTTGGCTGAAAATTGTTGATCCTTCCTCCTTTATTTAATTATTCTTGGGCTTTTAACTTAATAACTAGTACAAAATATATTATGTGAAGACAAATAGTAATTAGTGTGTATAAAGTGAAAAATTAATTTAACGAGTACAAATCCTAAAATGAAATGATGACGAACCATTTAAAATTTATGATAAAGTAATGAAAGTAATGTTGATAGTAGAATAGTGAAAATGAAAGTAATGATATTAATAGCTGTAAAAATAAAAATAGTAGTGAAAATAAAATATTTAGATTGTTAATAAATTCAGAAAGCCCAAGGAAATAAAACTGGAATAAAGGAGGGACAAAATTGGGTGTCAACATTCCTCTCCCTTCTGATCGAAAATCCGAACGTTTGAACCTTAAAATCACGCCCAAAAATTTTAGTACCAGCAGAACCCTAGACGTTTTTTCCTATAAATAATTGCTTTTTCAATCAGCTAAAAAAAGAGTTCTTGACCACCGGAATTCCCTAAAAAATTAAGTTCTTTTCCAGCCGCCTCAAATTTCCCCAGAAATTAATAGTCTTCATCAGTTTTAAATATTTTCTGGAGATTCATTCGAAATACAAAGTCATCTTTGTTTTTACTTTTAGCCCTTGCTACTGTTTCGGGTCCGAGTGAATTCAAGCTCGGATTTTTGTTAACGTTCGAGTGTATATCGGAAACCCCCGCACCCATTTCGCTGCACCCGAAGAAGGTAATTCTCCCTTCCCCTTTTTATTTTCTACTTTATCTATGTTTCTTTTATTATTGTGTAGTTTAAAACATGCCGATTAGTTAGATTAGTTTAGTTTAATGGATAAGTTTGTTTGTATGTTTATATGAATCCAGACTTAATCAGTCTTGTGTGATAGTTTGGTTGTTGAGTTAGTTCTGTTTATGCAATTACATATGTTAGGTGTGATAGCTTGGCTTTAGCTGGTTTAAACGTGTGAGTTATGTTTTCTTATTTAGTTCAAGCTGTTTAAATCGAATGGTCTTTCATATATTGGCCTAATATGTGTGAGCTCATGAAAGTATGAAAGAGCATGCTGTTTCTACTTTTGCCTGAGTATACTGTCCATTAGAAATTTGTCTACTCGTGTAAACGATTAGTATGATTATATTATGCTATTTGAGATATCTTCTTTGGTCAAATACTTATGTAGCATGTTTGGCAGCTTACCAGATCTCTGTAGGACTTTGTAAGTGGCTGTTTGGTATTTGGTAGCATAAACTCACTTCAAGCATGTATATGTCAGTATGTTATCCAATAGAGATAGTATTTCAAAATGATGTTTGGCCTTATGAAGTCTAAAAATTGTAGTATGTTGAACCCTGTAGCTAAAGCAAGAGTCATGTAGGTTTGAAATATCCATGTGAGTAATTTAGTTCCCTGTTGAAATTTCCAAATGGTCTTGACATGCTTACTGCTTAAGATTATTGAGATGAAATGTAGGAAGTATTCTAATTTGGAATCCCACTCCTAAATCCCTTAAGTTCCTAAAAGCATACCTCCAGTTTCAGTCTTCTTTAAAGTGATTGTTGATCTTGATTTGCATGAAAGGTCTATTCATCTCTTAAAAATGTAATTTCAAATGGTTTGATTCACAACTTATTGAGGGAATCACATCAGTCTATTTAATTTATTAAGGGTTAGCTATTGTCAAGTTTAACGGCTGATTACATTTGTGTGTGAGAAGTTTATCGAATGACTGGTGTGGAAGAGATCATTAGTTCACCAGTTCAGCAGTGTTCCTGCCTCTGTTTGGAATCCTTGGATTATGCATGAATTTTTATGTTCGTGTAGCATGTTGCACCAATACTAGTCAGATTTGTTCTGGATTTCCGAAGTCCAAAGACCATGCTAAGTGTAGAATTTGCTTCTGTGGTTAGTATTTCAAGTATGCGAATTTCTGAAATAGAAAGATGAGGTGGTAGAGTTAGATTCACTGTGTTGCCTAGTCTTGCTGCCTCTGTTTGGATTCCATACGTATGGTGGGTGTACTTGAGTTTTTCCTTATTCCTCTGTTAATCGAGTTCAAGCATGTTCTTACATTACATTGCCAAAGCGTGTTGTGTTTTCTGCACTTGTTAAAATTTTTATATGCTCTTACATTGCAAATATACCATGCTTGATTATGTATATATATGTATATGAACAGTATACCTTGGTTAATACATTTGTAGGGAAATTGGCGGGTCATTTTGGATTAAGCTTGAACCCTCCCCGGTGTTAGTCATGCCTGGGATTCGTGAAATCCCTTGGAACTTGTGCAACATCGGGAAAACGGGGGCAAAAGCTTTCCAATATTAACTTTCTAAGTATCCTTATGAATGTGTATACACGAAATATACTTAAAATATAAACAGTATATGCATAGTCCACTGGTCTATTTTGAGTTTACATTTTATATGTTTAACCCTATTCATTGATTATATACTAATCCTTTTCTTTCATTTTTATGCATGACCATCGCGTACGAGCCCAAGGGACTCGTCTTCTCCCGTATTCGGTGTTGGGCTAAAAGCCCAACGCAATCTCTCTCTCTCTCTCTCTCTCTCGTCATCCCATCCACAGCAAATAAAAAAAAAGGGGATTTCTGGGCCCAGCCCAACAGCAGCATGATCACAGCAGCCCTAAAAAATGGGCTGAGCCCATTTAATTATATTTGCTCACCTATTTTATTTTTGTGCATTTAATTTTATTATTCGACTAACCCTTTACTTTGTTTTCTTTTCTTAGCTTAGATGAACCTTAGCAGAATTAGTGGGGTTAATTTTAGTATAAGGGGTAGCTAACTTAAATGAGGAACCAACTATTAATTCCATAGTTTCATTTTCTTTCTTTTATATTAAGATTATTTATAGTATATACAATATTTATTTTAGAACAATTGATTTTCAATAGCGTAAATACATATTTTGAGCTAAAGGAATCATGTTTTATTCTTACTATCTTAGAATTTGTTTTTTAAAACATCGCTAATACGCAAATATGAACTCAAGTAATTTATAAATAACTCTTCAAGTTTGAATCAATCAAGCATTTTTTTTTTCATTAAGCATAGTTAATAAAATATAATAAAAGGATAAAGAAAACTCACATCTTGTCTATATTCCTAAACTGCAAAAATCAATTAATATCTCGCCATTTGAGTTATTTCAAATATTTATAAAACAAACGCTGCACAAACCCACATTTTCTTTTACTTATATGCAAATTATTATATTTTCTGCAAGTCTTATTTTAAATAGCATTATTATTTAAGGCCTTAACAACATTTATAAGTCTTATTTTACATAGTATTTAAAGTCTTTTACTTATATGCAAATTATTATATTTTCTACAAGTCTTATTTTAAATAGCATTATTATTTAAAGCCTTAACAACATTTATAAGTCTTATTTTAAATAGCATTTGAAGTCTTCTTTTATGCAAATTATTATATTTTCTACAAGTCTTATTTTAAATAGCATTTTTATTTAAAGCCTTAGCGACATTTATAAGCCCTATTTTAAATAGCCTTATTATATTTTCCTTTAAAACCTTAGCAACATTTACAAGCCATTTTCTTAAAATTTAAATGCTATATTTGCATCTTTAGCCTTAATTAATTAACCTAAGTTTGGACAGTAACCATAATTAATGGATTCTAAAGGATGCCTAACCCCTTCCCTTTAGGATAATCTAGAACCCTTACCTAGAATCACGCTGATTAAGCAGACCATTAACGGAGGTTTAGTTTAACTTTGCCTTAGTTAATAATTAGGTTCCCTAATTCACCTTTAAAATTGATTAGGTGGCGACTCCTTAAAATAAATAATAGGAATCACCAATATGTTGTACTCTACCTTAACCTGGTTTAAATGGGGTATAACATCTATATTGACTAACAACCAGACATATACATGCTTAAAGATGACTTTATGCTACAAAATACCAAACAACTACTTACAAGTCACATAGGGATCAGGTAAACCATCAAACACGCTACATAAGCATTTTCAACGATTCTGACTAAACAAGATATTCAAGCTAGCAAAATATGATCAAATTAATCACTTACACAAGTAAACCAATATGCTAACGGGATCATAATAGGAATATAGCAAATGCCCGAGAAAGCAATAGGCAGAAATAGAACTAATCATGTACTTAATAAAATTTAAGACTAATAACATCTAAATCATGCCATATAATAACTAAACTAAACAACACATAAAACATGCTTAACTATAAAACATGCTAACCTAACACATAATCAACTACAAATAACTAAAGAGACAGAACAGAAATGCAAAGTAAAAGAAAGGGGAATTACTGACCTTTTTGGGGTGCAACGAACTAGGGTGCGAGGGTCATAGATCTATGCTCGAACACTAACAACTCCGAGCTTGAATACGCTCAGATTCGAAGTGGTGGCAGAGGCAAAAAGAGAATAAAATGACTTAGTACTTCGAGTGAATACCAAGAGGTATTGGGACTGAAAAAGATTAATACTTTCAAAGGGAATGGAGGCGGCTCCAAAAAAAAGACCCCCTTTTAAGGTTCCAAAAGGTTCGTATTTATAGATCCAGATTAGGGTTTGCTAGGATTCGAAGTTTTTTGGGCGGGATTTCCGTCATCTAGGGTTTTTAAAACGAGTCAAAATGGAACCGTTTAAATCTGAGTATTGAAAATGTTTTCGAACAGATCTTCACGTGGTTTAGCATGGATATTACCCGAAAATGGCTCGACCACTTATGATCTTTGAAGATTATCGGGCGTCCTGAAGCAAGAACGGGAAAGTCTTCTCCTTAATCAACAGAGCACATAGGTAGGCAGATGTAGAGTCAAATTTTGTACAAAAATGGGATAGGCAGGCCCTGTCTATGGCTGAACCGCGGCTGACAACAGGCCGGAAATGGGAAGGTGACAAAACGGAGTAGTCGACTGAATTAGAGATTAGGTTTTGACAGACTGAATGTGTATTGTTTCATTGGGCTGGGTCATTGGGAATGGATGGGTAATTAATTGGGTTGATGAAACACACTAATTTGGGCCATTTCAACGTGGGCTATTGGGGTTTAAAGAGCTGATGGGTCTCTCTTTCTTATATTTATTGGAGCTCCTAGATCAAAATGAAAGACATTCTTTAGTTAATCATATATTACCGCGTGCTAAAATATTACTTAATATAAAAATATATTTATTAGTACTCAAATAAAATTACATGATATCGTAATAGTTGCGCGATAACATTTATAAAGTCTGAAAGTAAGTAGTAAAAAATAAATGCGATGCGTTTTTGCGTAAGATGCTAAATAGGAAAGCTAAAAATGATGATGACGATCATAATATTAAGTGAGGGCAATATAATAATAATAATAATAATAATAATAATAATAATAATAATAATAATAATGATGATGATGATGATGATGATGATGATGATGATGATGATGGCGGTAATAATAGTGATAATAACCAATGACTATAGTTGGATAATGGAAAACGACAATATTAATAAAAGCTAATTTGTAATAAAATATTAATAATTATTCTTAAATTAGCGCAAATAAATGTTTCGGAAGAAAGACGAGACAAAATTGGGTGTCAACAATAAGGTTATAAAGAAACCTATACATGGTAAATACAATTAAAGCAAGATTCTGGGCTAATTATATGTAACAGATTCTAGGCTAATTATATGTGATTTACCTCCTAATCAATCAATCATAATTGGAGCTATACATGGAAGGTATTATTGGAATTGATGGTGATTAACACCTCCCCTCAAACTGATGGTGGTCAACCAGCAGTTTGCTAATAAAGAACTCATGCCGCTTCTTCGTTTGAGACTTAGTGAAAAAGTCCACCAGTTGATCTCTTGAGGCAACGTGAGGAAGAGAAATAAGACCGTCATCAAATTTTTCTCGGACAAAGTGATAGTCTATCTTGATATGCTTGGTTCGTTCATGAAAAACAGGATTGGTGGCAATCTTGACAGCACTTTCATTGTCACAGTACATAGGTGTGGGAGAGGAAGAGTGAATGCCAAAATCAGCCAACAAACAACGCAACCAAACAACCTCACTGCAAGTAGTCGACATGGCGTGATATTCACGGTCGGTTGTTTCTTCGACTTCCAAGACAGCAAGGAGTTTCCAAGAAAAACAGAATACCCAGTGGCTGAAAGACGAGTGTCGAGGAAACCACCATAATCAGCATCCGAGAAGGCACGTAAAAAAGTGAGTCACGACTGTAACAAAGGCCCATGGTCGCAGTCGACCGAAGATAACAGAGAAGGCGATGGACCGCCGTAAGATGAAGTCGTCGAGGGTCAGACACAAACTAACTGAGAATATGAATAGCATGAGAAATGTCAGATCAAGTGACAGTTAAATAGACCAAGCTTCCAGCAAGACGTCGATAAAGGGTTGGGTCCGAGAGAGGTTACCCGCCAGTCTTGGAATAATGAGTGTTCTGCCCCATGGGTGTGTCAACAGTGGTCGCATATGTCCAAAATTTCTTTGGTATACTTTCGTTGGTAGAGGAAGTAGCCACCATCATTGCAAGAGATTTCCAGGCCAAGAAAGTAAGATGCGTGCCCAAAGTCCTTCATTTGAAATGAAGATTGTAACATACCCTTAAGCTGCAAAATGCCGTCGACATTATCCCTAGTAATCAAGAGATCATCGACATATATTAGCACAAAAACCATCCCTCGTGTTGAGGGGGAAATAAACAGAAAATTATCATTGTGTCTCTGTCGATAGCCACCTTGTAAAAGAACAGACTTCAACTTAGAGAACCAAGCCACAAAGGGCCTTCTGCAGTTTGCATACCATGGATGGAGAGGTGGATAAGCCCGGAGGAGGCTTCATATACACAGTCTCAGATATCTCACCATTAAGAAAGGCATTAGCGACGTACATCTGTGAGATGTCTCATTGTCGAACGGCCACAATAGCCAGCATGGTACGAACAGTAGTCATTTTAGCCACAAGAGCGAAATTTTCCTCATAATTGATCCCATACTCCTGCTTAAAACCTTGTGCCACCAAGCGAGCTTTATATCGATCCAACGTGCCATCAGATTTTTTACACCCAACCACAGTTTGATCCAATGAGGCAGAAACCAAATCCCACGTATGATTCCGAGCCAGGTTATCAAGTTCAGTTTGCATAGCCAAGGTCCATTCTTTACTGTCAGCTGCTTGTTTATAAGATCTAGGAATAGAAATGTGATCAAGTGAAAATAAAAAGGATAATCGGGAAGGGGATTACTGACTCAACCAGATCGGGTAGTAACTACACTATGTAGTGGTTCGGAAGGGGGTAAACTGGGAGAAGAACAGTGGATACCTGGATCCGGAGATGGCGAAGAAGGAGCAACAGCCAAGGGAACTCTCGCATAAGGATCAGGCTCATTATCAAAGTAGGACGACATGGGCATCGAGCTATCAATGACATCTGTCAATTTTGTAGTCGAGCGAAAGTAGAACGAGTCCTCAAAGAAGAGGACATTGCGTGATATCCTCATCCATTTGGCATCCTAGTCATAGCAAAGATAACCTTTTTGAGTGTTAGAATATCCCAAAAATTTGACAGACTTGGCATCAATTTTGGAATACTCAGATCTTGGAAAAAGCACATAACACGTACATCCAAACACACAGAGAGTGTCGCACGAAGGCTTAGTACTAAGAAGCTTCTGCAGAGGAGATTTATTTTGGAGAACTGTCATGGGCATCCGATTAATAAGGTAGACCGCCGTGTGGACACCGTCAGCCCAAAATAACTGTGGCAAATTGGCATGGAGTCGAAGTGCACATGCAGTTTCAATAATATGACGATGCTTTCGCTCGGTAACACCATTTTGCTGAGACTGGTGAGGATAGGTTTTCTGATGAATAACACCTTCAGTAGGTAAGAAATGCTCAAAATCTTTGGAGGTGTATTCACCACCCGAGTCTGTGCGGAGAATCTTTATGTTTTTTCTCAAAATTGAGTTCGGATCATGGCATAAAAATACTTAAAGACCCTTAACACCTCAGGCTTGTGTTGAAGAAAGTAAGCCCATGTAAACCGAGATACATCAAACCCATGTAAACCGAGATACATCATCCACAAATATAACATAATAAGAATTTCCAGAGAGCGACTTGGAGCTCGCAGGACCCCAAACATCAGAGTGAATAAGTTCAAATGGAGAGCTGGTATGATGACTTAAGAAAGAACAGTTAGAGACTGTTCCACTTGATACATCCATGCATCATTACTACGTTGATAGATCTGTTGTAGGTACTCCGACATCGCACGAGCCGAGGACAGAGGACTGAGATTGAGAGCAATGGAGTTTTCGACGGACTCCATGATCCAGGTACGTACCTTTGCATCAGACACACACCATTTGGAGATGACTACAGAATTGTCAGTCATGGCTATTGGTTTAGATGAGGTGGGAACCCAAAGCTCTTGCCCTCAAGAAAATTACGAAAATATGAAGCCCACAAAAAATAGTTCTTTCCATCAAGTTTCATAACTGGACGTTGTTGCTGATGTGAATCCATTGGAGTGGACTAGAAAAAAGAAGAGAAAAACAAAACACTCGAGACAGAGGAGGAAAAAAAAGGGCTTTTACAGCGCTGATACCATATGAACAAGGGAAAAACCTTGATTTTTTATGTATTGAAAATGCAGGAGATCATCTCCTTATAAGGTTACAAAGAAACCTATACATGATAAAATACAATTAAAACAAGATTCTAGGCTAATTATATGTAACAGATTCTAGGCTAATTATTTGTGATTTACCTCCTAATCAATCAATCATAATTAGAGCTATACATGGAAGGTAATATTGGAATTGATGGTGATTAACACATAAAACTAGTATAGAGTAGTGTTTAAATTCTGGTAATTCTTGGGTACATAGAATAGTTGAATACCTATAAGCTAACAACAGCTGAAATTATGAGAAATATGACTGTCGTTTAGTTTATATAGACTCGGTTTTACAAATCCACAGTAAGATGCAATATGAATCTTCCTTTATACTCTGTCATCTAAAATATGTTATGTTACTTGCTTTTACTTTGTGAAGAATGTCCTAAAATATGTTATCTTTCAATCGAGTTGCCAAGTTTTTTCTCCTTAAACTAATTTGAATTCATTTAATGTTATTTGTGTAGATCGAATCTCGTAGTTAGATGTTTGATAGGACAAATGACGGTCGAGGGGGATTAGGCAAGAATTTACGGACGGTGTCGTTGCTTTTGTTGACTATATAATGACACTTGAAACTTTTATAATTGAGGGCTTGGTTAGGTATCTTTGTGTGAAATGTGAATGTAGGAATTACGAGACACCAGAGATTATTAGGCTTCATCTTTATGGACACGACTTTCAATTAAATTATACAGTGTGGACTAGTCATGGAGAAACAGATAGTGGTTTGGGTAGATTTCAAAACTTTGTTGTTGGTGAAAGTAGTAGGGCGGTGGAACCTAATGTCCAAAATTCTAGAATGCACGACATGGTTCAGGATGCTTATGGGATGCATTCTGATTTTGAATCCGGTAACCATGTTGAAGAAGATCCCAATGAGGAAGCTAGTCGTTTTTTTGAACAGTTGAAAGATGCTAGTCGGCCTTTGTATGACGGGAGTCCCCACTCTCAATTGTCTATTGTTGTTAGGTTATTAAGTATTAAATCAGATTAGAATGTTCCTCAAGGGGCAATGGATGTTGTGATTGGCCTTATATGTGAATTAGTTGACCCGAATCTAGAGATACCTGATAACTACCATAAAGCAAAGAGATTGGTGTCTAAGTTAGGACTCTCGTCGAAGAGAATTGATTGTTGTGAAAATGGCTGCATGTCATACTATAAGGATGACGTTGGTCTAGAATCTTGTAAGTTTTGTGGAAGAGCTCGCTTTAGATGCAGTAGTTAAAAGAAATGAAGTAGCTTCTTTTTTCTAATGTGAGATGCAATTAGAAGTTGAATCGATAATACAGACAACAGGTGTGTTAAGAGCTATATAAAATAAAGTGATAGGCCGTTAGCTAAATGTCCATTTGCAAAGCTATCTGTGTTTGTTTCAGATAATGTTAACGCAAACTTGAACTGTAGACCAGTGTCTAATGTTCAAGAACTTCTTTGGTAGCCGTTGACAGAGCTATAGAATAGGCTGAGCTCATATTAGTAAGTACATCGAGTCGCCAAGCTTTTGCTGCTTTCAATCAGATTCACATATCTGTCTAGACACACTATTAGCTAATATTAGCTACTTTTACTTTGAATATGCAAACACACAGAGGTTGTATTAAATTGTTGAGCACTAGATAGATGAGGAACTTGATACATCTTCTCATTTACTTATTCAAAATCATATGCAGGTTTTGTCTTACTTTTCCACTTTTATTGTTGTGAATGATACAACTGAGAAAAAAGAGATCAGTGAAATAAACAAATAGAACTATACCTCCCTAAAATAAGATGGTAACTAACAACTGGAACTTTTATATCCCTTGTTTTTTTTTTTTTTGGATTTTGCACACCATATATATGCAATTTTAGCATAGTAACTGAAATATCATTCTTTCTGTTTCTTACTTTATAATTGCCATCTATTTCAAATTGGTTTTACCATTTAAACAATTGTTTTTCCTTGGTCAATTTCAGAATCAATTCAACAATCACTGGCTGAGTTATGCCGTAATCTGCCATCTGGCACAGAGCCTACATTTCAACAAAAGGATGAGTTGTGGATTGCGACTGTTGGTGGCCCCACTAGGTTTGGCACAACTTATGGAATGTCAAATCGAGCATTTCGTCAATTACAATTGCCCATGCAAGGCATAGGTTCTTCTAATGATGTCGGTTCATTACATAGAGCGAGTGTTATGGCCATGGAGCAAAAGATTGCTGAGCTATCTAGCCAGCTACAGGCCTCGGAGGCCAGGGATAGGCAGAGGGACGAGCAGCTACAGGCTGCGGAGGGACCAACAGTTTGCGCGTATAAAAGCTCAATTAGACTCAATACTTTGGTGGGGGGGGGGGGGGGGGGGGGGATTCTCCCTTGCCCTGATGAATCTCGTGGCTCCAAGGGTCGACCTCCCCATTCTCCATCTAGGTCACGACATCGAGAGGTTGGTCAAGAACATCGACTTGTAGATGGGACCACTAGTGGTGATGATGATGGGGAGCACGTGTGAAACACACAACGACATGGTTGAATTTTAAGTATTTTACTAACTTATGAATTGTTTTGTGAATTTGTAAAATGTAAAAGTGTTTGGTGGATGTTTGTGAATGTTGAAGTAGTTTGATGTTATAGACTAACTTAATGTAGACATGTTTAATGTTTTGTGGATGTTTGTAAAGGTTGAAGTAGTTTAATGTCCTTTGTGAATGTTTGAATTACGTTTTGATTCAACTTTGAAGTAGTTTCGAGTTGAGTTTGATGTAGTGCGGGCTGTAGCATGTTATTATATGTGCTTGTTGGATTGTTGGCAACTCTTTCAGCTAGTTTTGGAAAAATATAGAATTGTTTATGATTTTTGGTAGGTGGGCAGCTGCAAAAGCAGCAAAATACTGCCAATGTTTCTATAGAAAATCGACCCCATGAGGCCGGTTATCTTAATTTAATTTTCCAGATTTTAAAGTAACCGACCTCATAAGGTCGCTTCTGTTCATATCATTTTCCAGATTTTAAAGAAACCGACCACATGAGGTCGCTTCTTGATTATCATTATTCATAAATTTATAGTTACTGACCTCATATGGTTGGTTTACTTAAGAAAAAATATATATTAAAGTATTTTTTCGACTACGTGTGGTTGGTAAAGTTAAACAACAAAAAATAATTTGGACAAAACCGACCACATTTGGTCGGTAACAGAAAAAATAAATAAACAAAATTTCAACATACTGACCACATGAGGTCGGTAACCTCTAAAAACAAACGAAAACTAATATAATTTACTGACCTCACGTGGTAGTTAATCCTTTTGCTAAAAATATAATAATTTAATATACCGACCTCATGAGGTCGGTATATTAATTATTTTTTTGTGGATGAATCGTGTACCGACCACGTGAGATCAGTTTTTACTGGCCTCATGAGGTCGCTAAATATTTGCGATCTGCTCATACCGACCTACTTTTGTGGTCGGTTTTCTAATGAGGTCGGAAAAACCATTTTTTTTAGGTCGCTTTTCAGTAGTTATTTAGTAGTGGTTTCCCCTATAACAAAATAATTCAGGTTACAGTTTCCTACTAACAGTGGTGAATCAACTATTTTTCCAGCTTGTTCTTTTGGATATTTGAGGACCTTATAAAGCTTCAACATATGATATGAAACATTTTGTTGTTATTGTCGATGACTTTAATAGATACAAGGTGTATGTGGTTGTCACGACCCAGCCCCGTGGGCCGCGACTGGTGCCCTATTTGGGCACCCAAACGGACATACAAACTAAATCATCATAGCAAAGCTAAATACAGATTTCATATTCATCATTTTTAAACAGAGTTGAGAACGAATATTATCTTGCGCGATTGCGCGTACAAAACATTATATCAGAATCAGAAAAGGCGGCGGAATATACATCGCCGAACATGTGCACATATATCAAAAAGCCGGCAAGGCTACCAAATGTGTCAAAAACCGACAAGGCTGTCAAATATGTCAAAAGCCGACAAGGCTGTCAATTGGCACAACGGCCCAAAACACAGATACAAATGCACGCCGACAAGGCTGCCATAACGAATAGCATCATACAAACACATCGGAACAGAAGTAGGCACACACACCCACAACTACGTCTACAGACCTCTAAACAGACCAAACGAATCATATGGCGGGACAGGGCCCCGCTGTACCCCTGAACAAATATATATACATACTCGGCGAACAAATATATATACCAACATATGTGTTCTGAAATGAGAAAAGCACTCCAAACAGCAGAAGGGGATGTCCTAAACTGGTGAATCACCAAACTGTGCGTCTGTACCTGCGGGCATGAAACGCAGCCCCCCGAAGAAAGGGGGGTCTGTACGAAATATGTACTGAGTATGCAAAGCAGAATATACAGAAAACAAACCTGAGACATAAACGAAACAGAAGTGCCGAACATAAGTGAAAATCCAATCATATCAAAATGTTTAGTTTCAAACATGTAAGTCATGCATAGGGTACAGAAGAATATGGTCGCCCGCCCGTCAATGGCGCCATAACACAGCATAACGCCAGAAAGTTTCAAATCTCCGTAACCCCGTCACGTATCACATCACCGCATAACGCCATACACAGCATAGCACCAAATATAAGTGGAACCCGACCCTCTTTTGCGAGTAGCTCGGTGAACCATAAACACAGCATAACTCCGGAGTATAACAAAGTGCGCACGACAACAGAACCGGCCCGGGACTCGGCGAAAGGAATAACAGAATGCACGAGTAGAGTCGTGAGTAGTCATATGCATAAATTCAAACATAAGCAAAATAATCATACTTGGAAATCGAATAGTAGTCATATCAAATTCTTTCAAAAAATTTCCGAATTTCATAAAGGAAAGTCGCGGGACCCACGGACGGGTATTTACCCGAATCGGGCCCGCCTATAGAAAATATATTCCATCATATGCCATATAAACTCTTACAAAAGTATTAAAGCAATCCGAATCTTTCGGAGGAAGATATGGCATTTATAGTTCGGAATTCTTTAAAACAACTTATTGTGCAACATTTGGAAATCAATTCCTTCAAAGGCATAATAGTTCATATTTCGTCATATCATACATAAGGATGCCAAAGAATATATGTAAGGATCATAGCGAACTCAGATTTCGAATTTAGGATTTCCTTAAGGCTAGTAGTCTAGCCTATTATTAACTAAAGCATGCCAAACGAAAGAAGGGCTAAGCTTTACATACCTCGTACGCATTCCAAGCTAGCCAATCTAAAGTTAATCCCAACTACGCCTCGGGCTCCCCAAGGTCTACAAATATGCCAATGAACACCAAACATTAGCTAAGGGCACCTAAGTCATTCATTCCAAACTAATCATTAAATTCTACGGAAAATTCGGCAGCATTTCCCCTGTAAATAGGCCATCCCGAGAATTTAACTCGCTCAAAATCAACAACAACAACCACAATAACCAACCTAATAACATCGATAATCAATTCGAAAGGCAAAACAACATTATTAGCTCTCTTTTACACCATTCGACAACTTTCCAAATATTCAATTCAACGGCTTACATTCAAGCCACAATATCGCTCACACATTTAATTATCAACCCAAATCCTTACCACAATATTCAAGGGCATTCTAAACAATTCACATAATATTTCCAACAATCCAACAATTTGCTCCAAAAGTGGCCGAAAACAGCCCCCTAAACCGTGAGCAGCCCCCTATTTACATTCCTCATTTTCAAGTCATGTTTTGTATCACAATCCACAATATAACGACATAATTTTCATAGATATACGAATTACATCAAACGCACAATAAGCCTTAGATCAGCCCATATCATCTCAACATAATTCTTGAGTCATTAGATGCTCAATTCCAACTAGAATTCATAACGACGACAATTAAAACGTTAAGCAATATTAATGCGATCTTCGACATATTCTATGACCCACATTCGTCCACACTATACATATACATAGGTTGATGGTTCTCATAAATAAAGATTGCATTAAATGCACAAAGTTCTCCAAATCAGTCCGCAACACTTACTATATCAATTTGGAACATTAAACTCCCATTTCCAACACAAAAGTCATCACAACAACCATTAAAACGCTAAGCGATGCTAATTCATTCTTGGCCAAACATTTGTGGGCTATACACGGCTACATTACCCACATATATACATGTATTGATGATTTTTATTATCTTCTCCATCCTACAACAATCAAATATGCTACAAACAATTAATTCATCAATTTTATCACAACACCCATTTACATAACCACACCCATACACATGGCTAGAACACCCATCACACAACCAACTTCCAACATGCTATATTTCATGATTTCCATCCATATTAACATACCATAACATGAATAAAATGTTCACAACACATAAAACAAGAGCAAACTTACCTTTCTCCTTCAATTGCACAAATGGCTAGGGTTTGCTATTTGACACAACGGATGGTTGGATGACCCAAACAATACTTTCACGCCACTTAGGGACCTCTAATTAGTGGGTTAACACAAAGGAAATAATTTTAGAGAAGCTAAAAAAATGGGGTTGTTTTTTCTTGGTGCTAGCCGAGAGCTATGGGGGAGTTGTGCCCTCCAAGTTCTTGCTCTTCTTTTTCTCTAAGTGTTGAAGTAGAAATGAGAAAAGATGACTTGGTTTTCATCTTTTAATTTCCCACAAAATATCTCTTATTTGTCTTTGGCCCACACAATGTGTGGGACCCCTCTCCTTTACACGGCCACAATGGCATCTTGTACAACATTTTTAATTCCAATTTTATGAATTGTGGTCCCAATTTTTCCTAAGTGTTCAATGCCCACAATTTCATATATATAACTTATGTCTCAAAATAAAATTAAAGGTCAAAAGTCCCGACTTCAAATCCCGGAATAGTCTTGGCCTTAAATTATCATAGTTAATCCGGGTTGTCTCAATGTATAAAAATACGGGACGTAACAATGGTGTTGAGGAATTTTCTTTCCGTAAAATTCTGTTTGTTGTGAATGTTAAAACTGTAAGATCTGACACTGGGACAAAAAAATTTAATTCTCAGAATTATGAGTTGTTAGCTTCTCTTGATTTCTTACATCAGGGTATTCTTACACTCCGCAAAAAAATCTCTTACACTCCACAACAAAATGAGATTTTGAAAAGAAACATAGACATCTTTTGGATGTGGGAAGGGCACTAGAATTCAAAAGTAGAACATTAATCAGGTTACGGGGTGATTTTTGTCAAAAGTGTAGTTTATTTGATCAATAGACGGCCTACATTAGGGCTGGATATTGCAAGACCCCATATGTAATGTTTATGTTTAGGAGTGGTAAATGGACCGTCCAGGCTGAAGTTCGGCTGGTCAAGATGGGCCAACGCCCAACTCGATCTGCCCACAGCTTGTTTGGGCTAAGAAGGGCTCAGTTAAGACGGGCTATATAATGGGTCATAATTCAACCCCTCCAACTTAACGTGCTTTTTAAATATTTTGAGAAACTAAAAATATCGATATCCTTTTCTTTGATTAACATTCTCTCACTCATGTTTTCCCAAATAAACGATGTCTAAAAAATCAAATCTAAATGCTTTTTGGGTATAAAAAATTCAAGCATATGCTTTCACTAAAAACAATAAGGATATTCACTGTTAAATATTTACTCATTATTTAACATAATATATAAATTCTATTCGAAATTATTTTAACGTGTTATCCGAAAACTAAATCAAACGAAAATTAAATGTTGAAGTAATGAATAATGATTTTGTCAGATTCTCGCCTTTTATCTATGTGCCTTATTTATATATTGTTATGGTTGTCATATATTTTAGCATCATTATATTTCACAAGTTATGCCCTGCATGAACAGGGACTGCTCAACGGATCTCGTGACCTAAGGCAAAATCATATTGAGAGGACTTAAATTTATTTTATAAAATTTTTACACTAATAAAACAAATTTGCTTTCTAAACAACAAATTAATCATTTAGGACAAAAATAGTGAATTTCAAAAAGAAAACAGGAAGAAGAGTACAAAGAATAAAGTGGTGGATTATCGGATGTTGATGTCCGGAACTCAAAAGAAATGAACGTACATAACGTAGTAGTTTAAGTTTTAGCATTAACAGTGTCAAAAGTATTTACACCTTCTGATCAATTTAAACATTAATTGTAGTTCATTTTATTAGTAGCACTCTTTGGTGATCTAAAATAAATTGTAAATAACCTAATATAATATATTGAAGTACATTAAAAGGAAACCAGTGCATGAATGATTTTGTGTTCATGCAGTTTTAGAAAAGATTGTACAATAAATTCATTATGTTTGTTGATGTATATAACTTAATTCCTATATAAAAAGAATAACATTAAAATTGAAGAGTGAAGCAAATATACTAACTAATGTGAAAAAAATTATCATAATTTATGAACTTATTGGTATAAAATAACATCAATCAAATAACAAAAAAATATAATATAACACTTTTATTTATATAATTATTATATAAATGATATAGTATTTAATAATAATGATGATGATGACGACGATGATGATGATGATGATATGAGTTTAAAATAAATTTGGGGCCTTCAAATTTTGGGGGCCTAAGGCAGTGGTCTCACTGGCCTAGCCTTAGAGCCGCCCCTGCGCATGACTTTTGCCCTTAAAAATTTATATCCCGTAGGCATAAATTCGACTGCTAAAGGGTAAAAATGAAAGACCAACCTATTTGAAGGACAAAATTAAAGACCATGGCATTTGAAGGCAAATCTTGCAATTTCACGATAGATCATCTAAGGATCTTCAGTTGTTTTTGCTATGCAAGCAACTTTCAACTTACCTAAAGGAGACAAGGTTGCTCCTAGAGCAAGAAAAGCAGCATTTGTTTATTACTCTAGTAACATTTCAAAAAGAACAAAAGTAACTAACTGTTATAAAATAAAGACTATAGATTAAATACACTGAAGATAAGTATATAGAGAAAGATGATTGAGTATTTCTCATCATCTATTGCAAAGCAAATGAACTATTTATAATAGGAAAATACTTGATGGTCAAGATAGCCAACTTGGTGGCCAAGTTTGCTTGGTCATTAAATTGATGATCAAGCAAACTTGCTCTCCAAGTTAGCTAATACCTTTCTCTTTAAGTAATTACAAATGGACATACATTGATAATAATTAGAACACTCCCCCTTAGATGTCCATTAATTAGATGATATGCCTCGTTGAAAACTTATTAGGAAAAATCCTATGGGATAAAATCCTAATGAAGGAAAAAGAGTACACATATCTAGTAATACGCTTTGAGAGTTGCCTCATTAAAAACCTTACTAGGAAAACCCAATGGGACAAAATCTTGGTCAAGGTAAAAAGAGTACAACGCGTATTTTACTCCTCCTGATGAAGACCAAAATTCAGATGTCGGAGCCTTCGCATTCCAATATCGAATATCATCTTCTCAAGAGATAAAGTTGGCAAAGATTTAGTGAACAAATCTGCAGGATTGTCACTTGAACGAATTTGTTGCACATCAATATCATCATTCTTCTGGAGATTATGTGTGAAGAATAACTTTAGTGAAATGTGCTTCGTTCTATCTCCTTTTATGAAGCCTCCTTTTAATTGAGCTATGCATGTAACATTGTCTTCATATAATACTGTGGGTATTTTTGTATCACACTTCAAGCCACATCTTTCTCTGATGAAATGTATCACTGATCTCAACCACACACATTCTCTACGTGCTTCATGAATAGTTATTATCTCAGCATGATTCAAAGAAGTAGCAACAATAGACTGCTTTGTAGATCGCCATGATATAGCAGTACCCCGACATGTAAACAAATAGCCTGTTTGAGATTGAGCTTTATGTGGATCAGATAAATAACCTGCAGTTGCATAACCAACAAGATCTGCACTACCATTCTTAGCGTAAAATAGACCCATGTTAATAGTTCCTAAAGATATCGCAGTATATGCTTAATTCTGTTTCAATGTCTTCGTGCAGGAGAAGAGCTATATTTTGCTAGCAAATTAACAGAGAACGCTATGTCTGGTCTTGTAGCATTAGCAAGATACATAAGTGCACCAATTGCACTAGGATATGGTACTTCAGGACCAAGAATCTTTTCATTTTCTTCTTGAGGTCGGAACAGATCTTTACTCGTTTCAAGTGAGCGAATAACCATTAGAGTACTTAACGGATGCACATTGTCCATGTAAAATCATTTTAAAACTTTTTCGGCATAAGCAGATTGATGGATAAAGATCCTGTCAGCTAAATGTTCAATCTGCAAACCAAGATAAAGTTTTGTTTTCCCGAAATCTTTCATCTCAAATTCTTACTTTAAATATTCAATCGCCTTTTGGAGCTCTTCTGGAGTTCCAATTAGGTTTATGTCATCAACATCAAGTATAACAAACTCTGATTTTGTTTTCTTAATAAAAACACATGGACAAATGGCATCATTTATATAACCTTGATTTATCAAGTACTCACTGAGGTGATTATACCACATGCGCCCTGATTGTTTTAAACCATATAATGATCTTTGTAATCTGATTGAATACATCTCCCGAGATTTTGAACTAATTGCTTCAGGCACTTTAAATCCTTCAGGAATTTTCATATAAATTTCATTATCAAGTAAGTCATATAGGTTGTGATAACATAAATTGTGACATCTTCTGATGTCTGGACTGCAGGTCAAATAAACTTTACGCTTACCAAGATAAATCATTTCACTTGATAATTATTTCTACGTCAGCATGCTTTAATAGACGTAGAACTCAGATCCTCAAAATCTTATACAATGTTGCGTGCCATATTGTATCAAAGATATCATCGACGAGATATCATTTTGTATCGGTTCACAATTCGATATAACTTACTGAGATCTCATCACTTCATTATTTTCAGGTACCTGAACCTCTCATAAAGTTTCATGAAGTGTTATGTCGTACGCTCTTCAAGAGCACATTGCCTCCTTATTATGATAATTTTTATCATTTTCTCCTCCCCCTTTTCAAGTATTATTACATTTGGAACCGATTGGTCCACCATGCATGCTGTAGACTCTATCCTTCAGGGACATTCAATAAGAGCATTTTGCCGCTGAAATTTGAGATTAATTTTGGGTCAGCAAATGCTTTCGGCATTTGGCTTGAATTACCTTTTGAATGGGGATCATACTGAAGATAATTCAAAACCTATTTCTTAGCTGCTTACATCTCTCCCCCTTATGTTAGAAAAATTAACATATATCCCCACCTTCTTCGGGGAATCCATCTATGCGCATCATGGTGTATCCATTAATCATATACCGCACATCAAAAGCTACAAGATGGAAATATCTGGTTCCTGAACCTGAACCAATTGTGAGGGAAGAATTTATCATAATTTATTGGTCTGAAGCATACAAGTGTCATTGTATGCAATATATTATAACTTAGTCCAAAACACATGAAGATTTGTTCTTATAAGCAATGGTTTAGCTATATATCATAGGCATTCAATGCCAAACCAGCTTGAATATAAACTAGCATTATCAAGATGAATTGTCTTGATTACATATTCTGAAAATTGTGCTTCCAGCTCAATTATTTTGAGCAAGCAACTTCGTAAATGTCAAACTGCCAGTTGACAATAAACGTACATGTGACTGTCTCATAGATGCATCTATTTAAGACATCACATCACAAGGTGAAGGGGCCCACATTCACCTTTTATATTTTTCAGAATTTAGGGGATTCAGTCCCAACATTAGCTGGTGTAATTAACTTAATTATCATAAGAACGGGCAACACAAACAAATTCTTGAAGAATCTTCTAGTTCTTCATTATATTTCTAATACTTAATTAGCACATCAGATTTAAATCAGGACAACCAAGGCGGTCATCTCAACTAATAACATTATCTGTACTAGTAAACTTCAAGCGTACCATGACATGTGCTCTTTGTCTTAGTAAACTTTTGATTTACTATTGCATGAGATTTTATGTCATAAACGTCTGGTTTATTGTGACATGTGATCCTATCATGCTTGGGTAACGTTTCATATACGTATTTCTTACCCGTAGTAATTTGAAGATATTCAATCTTCCAATCATTTCTAGTATCAATATTAATTTTATTGCTAGTAAACTTAAGGTTTACTATAATCTGTGTTCCCATCATAACGATTACGATCTAGGACGAATGATGCTATCATATATAACCTCTTCAAGAGACTTTAATTTATTTACCATAATCAGGTATTATTTGGACACTATTGGTGTCATGATACTTGTAGATACACAATAAGCTCTTCTGGAGCCCTTGATCATTAGTTTCTATTACCAAATATTTTTAGATACTTCTGGTATCACGAAAGAAAATTTGGTTAGACACTATTGGTGTCATAAAGGAAAACAATAATCAAATGGAAATTTAAATACTATTTTAAACTGTAAATTACGAAAGTAAATGCTAAGCTCTAAACTCCAGTATTTTAAATATCTCCTTCAAGGAGATTAGCCATTAACATCTGAATATTTTGTATCAAAAGTGGCAACCACATAGTAATCACATCTTTCAGGAAGAGATAGATTCGTGTTTATTTCCTTCGAGGAAATCAATAAAAACTAACCAAAATGTATCAATGTGGTTATAAGTAGAAAACATTCTACTTTGCTTCCTTTCGCCTTAGCATTCCATAATAAAATTATTCAAGATGTTTCTATGCACGACAAGTACGTGTTGCAATGACTTTTGTACCACATGTATTTCTTTTGTTATCATATCTCTCCATGAGGTAGGTTGTGGTATATCTTCATTCGCTTCGGGGAATGAAATCTGATTATTTGAATGTGCTTGATAGACAACGTGTATCTATTGCTCATTATTTTATTCAGGCATGAGAAGATATTTCTTCAGAATATTTCTCAGATATTTTACCAACTCTTTATGCTTCAGGAGTAAAGTTTCAGAATTTTACTACTTCAGGAATAAAGTTTAAAGTTTTACCACTTCGGGAGTAAAGTTTAAAGTTTTACCACTTCGGGAGTAAAGTTTAAACTTTTACTACTTCTGGAGCAAAATTCATATTCTTACTACTTCTGGAGTAGAATTCAGAGTTTTACTAATTCGTGGGTAGAGTTCAAAATTCTACTACTTCTAGAATAGAGTTCAAAGTTCTACTACTTCGGGAGTAGCATACAAAATTTGCTACTCGGGGAGCAAATTTCTAAGTTTAATACTTCATGAGTAAATCATATAATATTTAGAATACTTCTCAATTATTCAACCTCTTTTGGAGATTAGTCGTGATAACTTCACAACCAAAAGTACGTCCGTCTTTTAAGCTTCACTACATACTGTCACGCTCACTTTAGGGAGTGAATCTATATTTGTAACATTTATCAAAAATTCTCATTATTCATAAATGGAACATAATTATCTGAACGTGTCTTAAGCATATCAAATTATGAGTTGCTACTTCAGGAGCAAATTGAGGCATACATATAATGTAGAAAATTCTTTTTTTAGCTCCAACATATCTTTTAGAGCATACCTGGCTTCATAACAATTGCTGCTTTAGGAGCCAATATGAAGCACCAAGAGATATTCAATTTATAAAGTTTATTGTCGAATAAATTCTATAACTTGATAGATATTAACCAAAATCACATCAACCAATACAAATATTTAATTAAATAAAACGGATGGTATAATCCGATAAATGATTGTATATATTCTCTTGAAAATGTACTGATGACACATCTTCAATAAGATAAGTTTATACTATGAAAAATAGGATATGCATGAACTCCGGGATCCCAAAGCACAAGGAAATATAATACTCATGTGAAACTTGCGAAGCTTACCAAAAGCAAAAGCAAGTAATAGATATACAACTAGAAGTTAAACAAAGAACATACTCTAATAGTTTTTTTTTTTTTTAAACTCCGTAATAACAATCTTGTTTATGGTAACACAAAAACCAAGACTGAATCACAACCAACTAGGAACGTTGGTAAGATTCTCTTTTGGCCACATAACAATTGGTACTTCTACCATATCCGAAATAACAAAGGAAATAAATCAAAGGGAGAACCGAGGAAAGGCTAACAGGTATACCTGATGCAGCTTTTACTTTCTTCATCTTGTGGTCCAAAATTTAATTATGATCACTTACCCGTGAAAAAGCTTTCACGTTCCTACGGCTAGATAATAGAAGTTTCGAACCATTTTTCTTCAATTTCTCTAAAGTATTTATCCAATATGACAAAGTCTCGTGCTGATAACATGTTATAAAATAAAGACTATAGAGTAAATACATTGAAGACAAGTATATAGAAAAAGATGATTGTATATTTCTCATCATCTATTACAAAGCAAATGAACTCCTATTTATAATAGAAAAATACTTTATGGCCAAGATAGCCAACTTGGTGGCCAAGTTTGCTAATGCCTTTCTCTTCATGTAATTACAAATGGACATACATTGATAATAGAGATAAGGGTCAAAAACACATCTTAACTATCACTTTTTTTTTTAGTTTCATACCTAAGCTATCATAAGGTTGAGAAAACTACCTAAACTATCACTATCTAGTTTGCAAAATACACCTGAACTAAATGTGTGAACTCACTCTCCAAAAGGCAAGTATAAGCTGAAATTTTCGCAAAAACTTTGTCCACATGGCATAGGTAATGTTATGGTGGCACCTATATGGAAATTAAAAACTAATATTTTGTATAAAAAAATGTATTCTTTTTTTAAAAAAAAATTGCATTATTTATTTTTAAAAAATCATCATTTTAAAAAAAAATCTGGGTTTTTTTAAAAAAATCTGGAAAAAAATAATTTTTGGGAAAATTTTTAGAAAATCAGAAAAAAAAAATGATTTAAAAAAATGGAAAAGTTTTTTTTTTTTTTTTGTCAAAACTAAATAATAAGTTTTCTTATTTTTTGAAAAAAAATAACTTTTCCATTTTTTAAACAATTTTTTTTATTTTCTATAATTTTTGATATTTTTATTTTTCAGTTTTTTTTTAAAACAAATAGTTTTTTTTTTTGTTTGTTTTTTCATTTCCATGTAGGTGCCATTATTCGTGGACAACACTTGGCAACAAATTTATATAAAATGAAGAGTGTAGATCACATGTCATTCAATAATAATTTGAGGTGTGTTTTGCAAACTAGATAGTGATAAAGGTAGTTTTCTCAACTTTCTGTTAGTTTATGTATGAAACACAAAAAACAGTGATAGTTTGGGTGTGTTTTTGACCCTTATCTCTTGATAATATTTACCACACTAACAAAAGTAATTTGTTTATTTCATGATTGAGCTTTGAGAATGTAACACCCCGTACCTTTAACCTAAGCTTTGACCATTATCCCAGATTTAGAAAAACCCGATAAAGAATGTGGGAATTGGAAATTTCCTCTTCAGTTGTAAGATGGTGGTTTACGCCCATGAACAGTGACCGTATTTCAGTATACGGCCCGTATTTCAAGTCGTAAACTGGTACCAAAGATTTCTTAGCATTCTGGAATTTGACACTTAGAGGTTACATCGTTAAATACGAACCGTATTTTAAAATACAGCCCGTATTTCAAAACTTATTTGGAATTTGGAAAAACTTCCTTGATGAAAGTTGTATAGCTTTGCAATACCTTTCCAACGGTATATTATGGGGGTCAAACGGACATCTGTGCAAAGAGTCATGGTCATTTTACTGAAGAGACGCAGTGCAGTCCACACGGAATACGGACCGTATTTCAAAATACGGCCCCGTCTTTCAAAATATGGCCAGTATTTTGCTGGACGTAAAATCCAATTTTCCAGAATAGTATATATTCGTCCATATCAGTTCAAATCATTATTTTTCATTCCTTCAAACCCTAGAACGACCTCCTACCTCTTCCATCATCAAGAACACCAAGGTAAGCCTACTCTAATTATTCCAAGTCAATTCTAATATATATCCTTGTAATCTAAACAAGAAATCATCATTCCAAAACTAGGGTTTTCAAGAAAACTCGTTTCAAGGTTCAAGAACTCAAGATGTTGGAAATCTTCTTCAAAGCTCAAGTCTTTAATTCAAGTTTTGGAGTGACTAAGGTATGTAGAGTTGCTATCTACGTGTGGAAACATTATTGTTCTTCCCCACGCCTCTTAATCCATAAAGTATGAATCCTTATGAAAACTAGGGTTTCTATACCATGCTCATGATAACCCTAGGTCCATGTCCATGATTATATTATGTATGAATTGCTATTATTCTATCATTGTGTTCTTAATAACTCCATATGATTATTGAGAATCAGTCTGTAATCCATGAAAACCCATATCTCGTATTCCTTGGGTTCTTGCATGCATGTTTTTAAATAAAAATGATTATTTCATGAATATCTTACATGTCTACAAGTTTTCATGCTACTATAGTATATAATTACTTTCATGCTATGATACAAGATACATACGTACTAAATACAAGTTATTTCATGAAACCATATTTACGAGTTATTTCATGAAACCATGTTTACAAGTTATTTCATGAAATCATGTTTACAAGTTATTTCGTGAAATCATGATTACGAGACAAGTACATGTTAATTCATGAAAATCATGGGCTTCTTAGCCAAATATATTATGTTCATATTTTTGGGAGTTGCAAGAATTACCTAGAAGCCTCAGATAGCTTGAAACTACGTAGCCACCATAGGACAAGGATCGCTTCGCCCAGATAGGACGATACCCTACTTATCATGTTTTACTTATGTTATATATATATATATATATATATATATATATATATATATATATATATATATATATATATATATATGTACCCATGTTCATGCTCATGCTCATGTTCATGTCCAGCTTTTCAGTTTCAGTTCTTATCATGTTATTCCATGTCCCATGTTATTTCTTTCAGTTGCTTTACATACCAGTACATTCAATGTGCTGACGTCCCCTTTTATTGGCCGGGGGCCTCCCTTTCACGATGCAGGTACTGATATACAGGACGACACATCTGCTCAGTAGGACAGCATTCGTATCAGCTTATTGGTGAGCCCCATCTCATTCGGGGTTTAGTCAACTTTTGTTTTATGATTAGTTATGCATCTAAGGTATGCTGGGGGCCTTGTCCCAGTAAGTATGTTTTCCGGTCAGACTCATGATAGACGTTTCATAGACTAGACAAGTCAGTTATGTTATGTCAGACATTCGGAGTCGTATAGCCATTTCGGCTCATTCATGTTAATTCCGCACTCATGTTTAAACAAGTATTTTTATTAAGTATTATGACTTACTACGTTTTATAAAGGCTCATCATGCATTCACGTATTATTCCGCTCATGTTATGCCTCATGATGATTCAACAAGCCATGTGGTTCGCTCGGTCACATGCGGTAAGGCATCGAGTGCCGTGTTTCGCCCAGGCCATGGTTCGGGGCGTGACAAAGCTTGGTATCAGAGCCTAGGTTCTAGTGTCTTAGGGAGTATATGAAACCGTGTCCAGTGGAGACATTTTTATATGTTTGTGCGTGCCACACATATAAACAGTTAACCACCAAGACATTTATGTTTGTCTTACTTCTTTCAACTCTAGATCGTGCAATAGAGCTATGTTCTCAGAAATCACTCAGACTCGTGTGTTGTTTCCCATTCTACCGAATACGCCACGCCTCAATGGATGAGGAAGATATAAATCTAATCATTGTCGATGTGTTGCTTTCAGGTAGAGTCATCATGAATTATTCTAACTCGTGCCATGAAGCTTAGAGCAGTAAGTAACATTCTTTTTCTATCGAATTCTAAACGTATCAAATGTGTAAGCGGCAAGAAGGAAATTCGAGACCCAAGACTTTCCAAATAGTGCATGGTGTGTTTATCAGTTGTTAGCACCATTTGAAAGACAAATTTCGGTATGGTAGCACACGTAGGTTATATACCCTATAGAGTAAGTTTATTTGGACTCTTTTACCATGGAGCTATAGTATAAGGGTGATGGTTCATATTTAAGACCCCACGAGGTAGGATGTTATGAAGTTAACCGCAGCAGGCATAAATTGTCCACAGTAGTTTTGAGCAGGAAATAGCCTAAGAGCCAACCACCTGTAATACTAGAAAGTCTCGACCTTTTCTCGGATATATATATTTTTTCCATATGATCTATGCACATGACTAGGAAGGGACTGATGCGATAAGAAAACCACAAGCAGCCGATATTGATTTTTTTTTAGGGTTAGTTTTAAATTATTTCAGCTTATTCAGATCAGACCTAGAGAGTATGACATTAGTAAGTTACTATAAGAAGAAGATATTACTATGAGATAAAAGATATAGCAATTCCCTCTTAGGTTATGTGATTAAGTTTTTATCCTTGATGTGTATAGTATGATATAATTTTGAAAGTGTATAGGGAGTTTGGAGTTAGTTATTCCACTTCCTTGTTTGAGACAAATGAAATTTCCCTAAGTGTGATCCATGTCAGAATAAAGTCAGATAAGGAGGAAAAGTTAGAAATAACCTTATGCTTCACTTTAGTACTCAGAGAAGAATTAGAGAATATGATGCTAGCAAAGGGGTTAACAGAAGCATAGTAAGTAAGTTTGAATAGATACAGTGAATTAGAAATTTTCAGCAGAGTTAGTAGAAGTACGATTTGAGTTACTTAGTCAAGTTAGCACTACTAAGTGGGTAACTGTCTGAATACACCGAAGGCATATTAGAACCCAAAGGGTTTAAGTTAAATTTGAGGTATAGAAATTGGTGAAAGAAGAAAACCATCTAAGCAGTAAAAGAGCAAGCTACAGAAGAAGAGCCTTTAAGAGTTATCAGAAAAGAGTTTTCCCCAAGACTGACAGAGCTAGTATGCCAGTTATGTAAATTAGAAACCCGTTCATTCAAGTAATCCAGTTTTCCCAGTAAGTAAGACTTGCTTGAAGTAAGCGGAAGAAATGAGTCGTCAGTATTTTAGAGAAAATTAGCAGAGCCACTAGATGACCACTTATCGCTAACTCGAGAGATCCACAGGCTTTAAATGTCAGCTTTTGAACTAAGGAGGAGATCGTGCGATAAGGTGGCGATATAGATTATGTGTTTTGTAAGTTGATAGGTATTAAGGAGATTATGTTAGAGGATCACAGTTTCAAGTAGCTAAGATAAGATGCGTAAAATGTGATTTTTGTCATGCTGTGGAGATCAAGTACTAGGTAATTATGTTATAAGATAAAGTTCTAGAGCGAATAACGGGTTTTAAGGGTATAACAGTTCCAATTTCAGAGTAATTCATGTACTATGTGGTATTAATGCCCAGACGTACTCTACTCGTGCCTGTCGTACCCATATCATGCCCATGTTAGAGTTTTACACTCTACGTTTAAGATATAAGAATTAAGACTTCATACTATAGTAAGCTATGCAAGGGAATGTCCTTTCATGTTTCGCGCATCAGGTGTGCTCATATCTATAGTTAAAAACTGCATTCAGGTCTCACGTATCTATCATGCTTTTATACTCATCTCCATGTTCTAGCATCTAAGTGCTTTTCAAATCTGATAATGATCTTGACCCCTATGATTATGTTATCCATGTTACCACATACTCGTGCCCCAATCCATTTCGTTATGCATCCCACTTATAGCAGTATCGTAACAATGATGTTGTTAGATGATAATGAAGGTGAACCAAGATGGATGTCCTACCCATGATTCTATGTAATTTGTGCTTATGTTTCTTTGGCTAATGTTTTAAACCATCTTGTAGCTTGGCACAAAGGATGCCCTTATCTTTTCCGAGGTACCTATGCCATTTTGATGTTCAAATTGACTTTCTACCCATGTCTTAGATGCTCGAGGAACGAATTATTCATGCAAATAATCTATTCTTTCATGAGCCTTATTTATAACAGGGGCAATTACTCACGGTGATAAGAGTAAGCTATGTTGAATCATGTCCCATCATTTCAGTATATCTAAGTTCTAAAGGTAATACTTTATTCATGCCTTACGTCTATGAGTATCCAAGAGTGAGCCTACAATTGTACTCCACGCAAGTCACACTTATGCCTTAGTCTTACTTCAATGCTCATGATCTCAAATCCATACGCCATGGTATGCAGATACTCATATGAATGCCATGTTTTTCATGTACTCATGTCCCATGTCATGCTATTCACGTAATCACGTTTCATGCCATATGAATCACGTTCCCATGTACGCATGTTCCACGTTACATCCTCCATGTACAATGCACCATGTCATGTCTGTTCTCTAAAGCAAAGTATCTCATGTGAATAGTACCAATAATTCCTTTTCTCTCAGTCCTCTATAATTAGCTCACGAGAATGAGCAAGGTGAGCTAAGGTATTCATAATCATGATTAACAGCTAACAAGATAATCAGAAGTAAGGTGCATTCCCATATTCAAATAGATATATTTTCATGTACCCTATGGTACTTATCTCGGGAGTATTCTACTCAGATTCGACGTATTCATGTCATGCCTATGCTAGAGATTTATGAACACCTATGTTAGGATCATATTCTTGTTATATGACTCAAGTCTGTCGCATTCACATCGAGTTGCGCTTACCTTCAAAGCCTAAGTCATACTCCTATCTCATATTACCATGGTGACATACGAACGTCTATGATTAAGTCTCTAAGTATCCAAATCCTACACGCGCTTAGTATTCAACCCACATGTTGTAACAATCATGTTTTCGACATTCAGATCCCATGTTACGATATCTATTTTTACATGTATTCGTATCTCATGACAGTTTAGCACTCATGTATTCATGTCATCCAGTCTTCATGTATATGCCCCACGTTATGCGTCTCACGCCCAGGTAATCATGTCATGTTCGTGCCTATTTCCAGTACTCATGTCATTCGTGCCTACGGACTTTCTTCCAAACCCCATGTATAGTAATCATGTAATCATTCAACCGATATTCGTGTGTTCAAGCCAGCTCAGTATTTATGTTAGCTATATTCAAGATGCAGTAATCATGTTATGTCACATCATGCGTATTAAGATACCCAGTGAGTTGTGTGTTGGTACTTTAGTTAGCTGGCAGGCCTTTGAGAAATGTCGTGAGGGTCCGAATTATGAAAGAAGTCCTGCCATAAATTTTGTAGATTCCAGAGTTAGTAGCGATTCTTAACCACTAGTCATAAATCGAGGACAAATTTTTCATGATTCTTATTCATGTAGGCGCTACTCAGTTTCATGTTCCCCATGTACATGTTTCCATGTAATCACAAATTCAGTTCTCATGATCCATGACCATGTTCCCACGTAACCATGTCAAGCTCTTATGTTTTACGTCATGTTTCTTTCATGTTCATGTATTCAAGCCATGTCCAGCCATGTTCTTAACCATGACCCATCATTCGAGGACGAATGATCCTAAGGGGGAGATATTGTAACACCCCGTACCTTTAACCTAAGCTTTGAGCATGATCCCAGACTTAGAAAAACCCGATAAAGAATGTGGGAATTGAAAATTTCTTCTTCATTTGTAAGATGGTGGTTTACGCCCATGAACAGTGACCGTATTTCAATATACGGCCCGTATTTCAAGTCGTAAACTAGTACCAAAGATTTCTCAGCAATCTGAAATTTGACACTTAGAGGTTACATCGTTAAATACGGATCATATTTTAAAATAGAGCCCGTATTTCAAAACGAATTTGGAATTTAGAAAAACTTCCCTGATGAAAATTGTAGAGCTTTGAAATACCTTTCCAACGGTATATTATGGGGGTCAAACGGACATCTGTGCAAAGAGTCATGGACATTTTACTGAAGAGCCGCAGTGCAGTCCACACAGAATACGGACCGTATTTCAAAATACGGCCCGTCTTTCAAAATATGGCCAGTATTTTGTTGGACGTAAAATCCAATTTTCCAGAATAGTATATATTCGTCCATATCAGTTCAAATCATTATTTTTCATTCCTTCAAACCCTAGAACGACCTCCTACCTCTTCCGTCATCAAGAACACCAAGGTAAGCCTACTCTAATTATTCCAAGTCAATTCTAATATATATCCTTGTAATCTAAACAAGAAATCATCATTCCAAAACTAGGGTTTTCAAGAAAACTCGTTTCAAGGTTCAAGAACTCAAGATGTTGGAAATCTTCTTCAAAGCTCAAGTCTTTAATTCAAGTTTTGGAGTGACTAAGGTATGTAGAGTTGCTATCTACGTGTGGAAACATTATTGTTCTTCCCCACGCCTCTTAATCCATAAAGTATGAATCCTTATGAAAACTAGGGTTTCTATACCATGCTCATGATAACCCTAGGTCCATGTCCATGATTATATTATGTATGAATTGCTATTATTCTATCATTGTGTTCTTAATAACTCCATATGATTATTGAGAATCAGTCTGTAATCCATGAAAACCCATATCTCGTATTCCTTGGGTTCTTGCATGCATGTTTTTAAATAAAAATGATTATTTCATGAATATCTTACATGTCTACAAGTTTTCATGCTACTATAGTATATAATTACTTTCATGCTATGATACAAGATACATACATACTAAATACAAGTTATTTCATGAAACCATATTTACAAGTTATTTCATGAAACCATGTTTACAAGTTATTTCATGAAACCATGTTTACAAGTTATTTCGTGAAATCATGATTACGAAACAAGTACAAGTTAATTCACGAAAATCATGGGCTTCTTAGCCAACTATATTATGTTCATGTTTTTGGGAGTTGCACGAATTACCGAGAAGGCTCAGATAGCCTGAAACTACGTAGCCACCGTAAGACAAGGATCGCTCCGCCCAGATTGGACGATACCTTAATTTTTACACTAAATGGATCCATCAGGCACGTTACCACCTTATACCCTGGCAAGGTATGAGGGCTCTGTTGGTCCGGCGAGGTACCAGACTCCACGTACCCACGTGGTGATATCACATGGTCCGTTTATGAAATGCTCTCCTTACTTATCATGTTTTACTTATGTTATATATATATATATATATATATATATATATATATATATATATATATATATATATATATATATTGAAAACAAAATAAATTTCCTGCTTTGTCCTTTGAACTTTTCTTATCGAAAAATTTACTACCTCCCTATATATTGGTATCAGAGCGAGAAGATTTTTGGAACCTAAGACTCATCTAAGACTATATGAGAAGACCTTTTTCTACTAGAAGAAGAAAGCAAACACCTGTACCTACTGCTAGACTAGAGTTAATGAGACAACACTGTTTTGCTAAAGATATAAGTTTTCACTATCGCATGATTTACATTACTCAAAAAAGATTAGTAAACCTTAGAAACTCAAAAAAGACCCTTACCGAACATATTAACTATTTAGACACAGCTTATAGAGGAGAACTGAATCATAATACAGCGGTATTAAGTTTTCGCAATAATCTTCTTTGGGAAATTCATTTTACCAACAACGAGATATTTAGAACTAAAAACTATATTAGACAGCTAGAACAAAAAGTGCAACGTATGCCTTTAGGTTAATAGAAGCAAAATCATTATTTAAAAGTCAAACAAGAGTTAAATAACCTATACCCAGAATATATTAAATTAAGTAGTACCAAAGAAAACCAGTTAAGACTACAAGAATTAATAGATATAATATCAGGATTAGAATATAAGTTACTAGGATATATAAAATCCAGAAAGACCTCAAAGAACCAAAAACGATTTAGACCATATTAATTGTATGAGAACACTACCCTTTGTCAGACAAATAGCTATAGATCATTGGTATTTATATAGAGATAAAAAGAAAAGACGAGAATATAGACAAGTAGAAAAAGCTTTGAGTGCGTATTTAGAGGTAATAAATTCAGAAACATTATCATCACTAATACAAAATAGACACTTACAAAGTCAGATTAACGAAGAGACAATCTCTGCTATAACGTGGGAATTACACGGTATAAGAGAAGATATAGCAAGAATTACAACTATTATAGAGCACCATAAGGAAGCTTGTAAAATAAAAATTCCGATAGGGTAATAAATAAGCCTAGAAAAATAGATACATTAAAAAATCTAGAATATTTAGACTTAAGAATATACCCAGAAAAGAAGTATAGAGCATTAAAAGACCATAGTATTATAAAGTGCAATTTCAGTAACGGAGAACATATACTACATAGTGAAGATAAACAGTTGAATACATTAGTATATTTACTCATAAATTTTAGTGAAACAATACAAGAAAATAATAAAGATATCACTAGAATATTAGAGGTGGTAGAAGCATCTCAAACTAAGCAAAAGAAAACATTCGAAAAATTAGAACAAACTCTAGATTACTTAAAAACACAAGAATTAGAATTAGAAAAGAAAGTTCAAACTCTGGTTAATAAATTTAATCTAGAAAAATTACCTACAAAGACAGAAATAGAAAAGTTAGTTGAAGTTGTTACAGAAAAACTAAAAGAAATAGAACTAAAAACAACCCACATAGTCTGTAAAATAACGCAACAAGTAGAAGTTTTAACCAATGACATTAGAGAATTAAAAAAGACAGTAGCAGAACTAAAAGAAATCACTCTTTCATGAGTAGACCAACATTAGCTCAAGAAGAAGCCTCAAAATTAATAGAAAAGTCTATACTTTTACCAGCAGACTATAAAGATTATATACCTAACGCTAAATCGGATCAAATAATACTTCAACAAAATATTACTATAATTTCATTAATACACGAAATAATAAAGAAAATAGAAATAATAGTACCAAGGTTAGAATTATTAGATGAACGCATTTGGTGGTTAACTGAACAACAAAAGGAAAAAACTAAAGAGACCTCAAAAAATAAAGAAGTTGAAGAATTAATAGAACAATTGAAGAAGGTTGAAATAACACCTCAGAAAGAAAAAGTTAAAGTGATCAGAAAACCACAAAGATGGACCTTCTTTCAGCTAGACCAAGAAACGAAGGAGGATCAGAAAGGCAAGAAAGACCAAGAGTAAGTTTTTCAGAAAATAGAATAGGTAATAATTTCTTATCAAGAATTTTAAGTAGAAGAACACCAGAAGAAAACAATCAACAACTAAGTGAGGTAATAGACGTAGATAGAGATATACAAATTTTCCAACAAAACCAATTAAAACTATTAAATCCAAAAACCTTATATAATATAGGACAGTTCTCAAGTACAACACAATTATATAGACATTACAGAGAAGAACAATTATCAGCCATAGGAACTAAAGTTACTACAATAAGTTTAATAGACCCAGCGGCTGTAAGACAAATAAAAAATACAGGAAGAAGTTTAATGCATATGGGATTAATAGTAGTAGGATTAAAATGATTAACTAGAAAGAACTTAGGAACTAAAGTTCTAATAGTGATTTACGACGATAGATGGTCAGACATGAAGAAATCAATAATATGACTAACAAAGGTAGACATGACAAATAATGGAGGAATCTTTTATATTAGCCCAGATTTTATAATGAATTTAGCAGAATTTGAAAATCACATAAAAATAGGAATACAGACCAAGGGCTATGAAGAGATGTGTAATGGTAATAATTTATTAATATGCGTAGGACTTCTAGGAAAAATGACTAATAATAGTAATACAAAATTTAAAATTAAGGTAGAAGATGTAGTAGAAGTAATGGGAAATAGAGGAATAAGACTAATAAAACCCATAAAGATAAATCCCGAAGAATATGCAGGGATGGAATGAAATCTAGAAGATTTTAATAGAAAAAAGATTCTACACCCAGAATCTCACCTAATGTACACCAATTCTAAGGGAGAAACGTCTATACGTTTTACTAATTATAATTATACGCCACAAAAAGACATAGAAGAGGAAAGTACTCTAGATGAAAATGAAACTACTGAGTCAACCTTTATGAACATAGAATTAATACAAAAAGATTTTGAAGTAGACATAGCTATAGAAGAAGCAAAAAGACTTCAAAAGGAAAACAAAAATATGTTTTTTAGATGTAAAGGGTGTAAGTTATGAGAACTAACAATAGAAGAAACCATAAGTCATTTTAAATTATGTGAAGCTCGAATTGATAATTGGGGATATAGAGTAGAACATATATACCAAAAGAAATCAGACGAATTCGATAAAATATTAGAAGACATGCAATATAGTGATGACGAAATAGAGATAGATTCAATAATAAGCCAAAAGGAATTAATGGAATCTAGTGCATCTAGTTCTAGTCCATTCCAAAGAACAACAGGAGAACAATACACAGTGGACACAAGCACAGGACATGTACCTAGAAGAAGAGTTTTTAGAACAGCAGGAGAACCTATAGACAATGTTAAACCATCAGGAAAAAGAATGCCTATTGAAGAACCTATTATTCTTCAAGAAAGAGGTAATAAAGGTAAAATATTAAATATAGCAGCACATGATCCACAAAGATGGAATTCAGTAATAGATCATTGGAAAGGAATAGTAGTAGCAGACTATATAAAAACATATAGTGATACAGACGCAGAAACAATGTATAAATATTTAGAAACTTTTTTAGGAGAATCAGCCAAAGCTCTATGGGAAGCTTATAAAGAAAATTTTCCAATGGAATTTCAACACTTAGTATCTATGGGAGCAAATCCATATAACTTTACTAATAAAATACATACTTTAATTACAGGGTAAGACTCAAATAGTGGATTATTGGTACTGCAGAGAAATGCGGTAATAAAATTAGAACAACTAAGCATAAGTAGTTGGTTTCACATTAAGAAATTTTTAAACGATTATTTTTACTATTGTACTATTAGTGGAAATGCGTTTGATCAAGAATTAGGTAAAAAATTATTAAATAAATTACCAGGAGCCTTAGGAAGAGAAATAGAAGATAGATGGAATAAGAGAGACGGAATAGTGCAAAATCCAAATCTAAAATGGTCTATAGGACATAGAATACAACATATAATGGATATACTACAAGAGAAATGCACCCATATACAAATACAAAAACAGCTAAAACAAAATGAAATGAACTTCTGTAAAAGCGTAGTTTACACTACACAAAGCTATGATAAAGACAATTACAAAAAGAAAAAGCATAAAAAATACAGAACACATTATAATAGAAATTACCCTCAATATAATAGAAAGAAGTATTATCTTAGAAAATCAGCAGCCAGAAAACCTTATTTAGACAGAAATAGGCATGTAAGAAAATATCGAACAGAAAGGAATTATAAAAATAAACTAGAATGCTTTACTTGTGGAAGTGTAGAACACTTAGCAAATACATGTCCAAAAAGAATAAATAATAAGACAAGAAATTCTCAGTTAATTGAAGATTTTCAAGAAACATTAATAAATGTAGACGAATATATGTCAGACACGGAGAGTATATATTTTATAGTAAGTGTAGACACTGAAGAAAAAATCAAAACAGACTCGTCAGACTCAGAAGCAGAAGAATTAATCAATGAAATTGGATTAGAAAATCTAGACTTAGAAGCAATAGATAATTTAGCAAATATAGCGGAAGACTGTAACCATGAGTTCGAACTAAATAAGGGATTGGATAGTAATGCATGTTTCTTTTGTAAATGGTATCCTAGTAGAGACAAAAGAGCTAAATGTAAAAATTGTTATATAGAAGGATGTACAATGTGTATAGAAAAAGAATTTAAGACAAAAATAAATAGAGAGGAAACTCATAAAAAAAATTGAAGACCCTCCTCTTAATCTAAGAATATTAACATTAGAAACAAGAATAAATGAATTAGAAACTAGATTATGTAACCCAGAAAAAAGAAAACAAAAAGAAGTAGAGAGTGAAGACGAAGAAATAAGATTATCAAATATACAACCAATAATGAAACCATTAGGAATAGTACCAGAAAATTCTCAAGCAGAATTAATGAGTATAGAAGCCCATGAAGCATTAGTATGTAATGAAGATAAAAAATTAGGAACAATAAAAATACTTGCCAGAATCAAAATAGATGATTATGAGATAGAAACGTTAGCATTAGTAGATTCAGGGTGCACAAAGTGCATAATAAATAAAAGAATAGTTCCACCTAATTTAATAAAAATTCTAGAAAAACCAGTTGCAGCCATGCAAATGGATGGAACGCATAACATATATAGACATTATGTTCATAAGGCCTACATTAGCTTTATAAATACATGTTCAGAATTTTACAAACCAAGCTATAAAATGGATAAGATATGGGTAAGAGACCTTAATATAAATGTAGACTTTGTCATAGGATTGGACTTTATGTTACATAATAATGGCAGTTGTATGATTACAAGAGATGGAGTAATTTTCTTAAAAAATATTACTCATACACCAGTACAAGTCCTTAAGACTGAAACTATGATTCGTCATAAGGAGATACCTACCACAGACCTACAAAAGAAAAGGGATAGTTGTTGTAAAGACTGTCAAGAAAATAATACATGTTGTAAAGACAAGCCAGAAATAAAAAATTTAACTCTAAAAGAAGAAGAAATTCTAGGAGAAGATGATTCGTTAGAAAAAAAATTATACTTTAATAGACATAGAGACAAAATTATATAATTTTAAAACAGGAATAGAAAGAATAGGAATAATAAAAAATCAAAAAGACCTAGACAATATAATAAAAATACTAGATGAAAGACAAGTGAGGGATGGCTCAGTGGTTAAGCACCTCCACCCACGATCGGTAGGTCCTGGGTTCGAGTCACACTGGAGGGGAAGTGTGGAAACACTATAAATCCTCCTAAAATGGGAGGGGGAAAAAAAAAAAAAAAAAAAAAAAAAAAAAAAAAAAAAAACTAGATGAAATAGAAATTATAGGAGAAAAACCATTAAAACATTGAAAAAATAATAGGATTGTATGTAAATTAGATATAATAAATCCAGACTATATAATTAAAACAACTTCGATAGAAGCAACAAATCAAGATGTAGAAGATTTTAAAGTACAAATTAAAGAACTACTGGACTTAGGAGTAATACGGAGATCGACTTCTAAACATAAATCTGCAGCATTTATGGTAAGAAATCATAGCGAAATAGTAAGAGGAAAAGCGAGAATGGTAATAAACTATAAAAGACTTAATGATAATACTAGAACAGATGGATATAAGTTACCAGACAAAACAGAATTAATAACTAGAATACAAGGAAAGAAAATATTTAGCAAATTTGATTGTAAATCAGGATACTGGAAGGTACGAATGCATGAAGAAAGTATAGAGTGGACTGCATTCACCTGTCCTGAAGGACATTTCGAATGGTTAGTAATGCCATTTGGATTAAAGACAGCTCCGCCAATTTTTCAAAGAAAAATGGATAGTATATTTGGAGAATACAAAAGGTTTGTATTAGTATACGTAGATCATATACTAGTGTTTAGTAGAGATATTAAAGAACATTTAGGACACCTACAAACAGTATTTAGACTATTTGTAGAAAATGGAATAATAATTAGTAAGAAAAAAAATGGAATTATGTAAAAATTATATAAATTTTTTAGGAGTAGTACTAGGAGAAGGTAAGATAAAGTTACAACCTCATATAGCTAAAAAAGCTTTAGAAATGCCAGATAAGTTAGACAATGTTAAGGAATTACAAAAAAAATTAGGAATAGTCAATTATGCTAGAAATTTCATAAAGGATTTAGGAAAAATAGCAGAACCATTGTATTCAAAGACTGGATCAAATGGTCAAAAACACTTTAATATTGAAGACATTAAATTAGTACAAAAAATAAAAGAAAAAATAAAGAGCATTCCCGATTTAAATATGCCTCTAGAAACAGACTACTTAATTATAGAAACAGACGGCACTTTTGAGGGATGGGGAGTAGTACTAAAAGCAAAACCTAATAAATATAGTAATAAAAATGAAGAAAAGATATGTGCTTATCAAAGTGGTAAGTATAAAGAAAAAGGAAACATGAGTAGTATAGATGCAGAAATTTTGGCTGTAATATATGGATTGAATAGTTTTAGATTATATATCCTAAATAAATCAGAAATACTAGTAGGAACAGACTGCGAAGCTATAGTTAAATTTTATCAAAAGATAAATGATAAAAATAGTAGCAGAAGACGATGGCTAAATTTTTTAGATACCATTTCAATTTATAATTTAAAATTTGAACATATAAAAGGAAAAGATAATAATTTAGCAGACCAATTAAGTAGATTAAAGATTACTGCTAACTAATTTTTTATTTGAACAGCATGAGACCTTCCAGTTCTCAGACAACAGACAAGGGGAAAGGCATAGCCTCAACCCAAGACACATACAGACAGACAGTATTAGGTAACCTTCATTTTAGACCTACATCTTTATTAGAGAGAAATACTATGGAAAGAATACAATTCAGAGCCAATAACTTAGTAGCTTTCCAGCCATCAAATTGGACTTTTAAAGTATTACCAGAATACGTAATAGACAGACAACAAAAATGCTTAGTGGATAATTTATGGATTTCTCATAATAGAAAAGACGCTAAACATTTTGTAGCTACTATAAATTCTCTTTGTCAGTATTTTACAGACAGGAATTTAGACAAAAAATTTAAATTTTATGTTGTAGTTCACGGTAAAACTAATGGTATTTTTCAAACTTGGATAGAAGTTGTAGACTCTATTAAAGACATAAGAAAACCTCTTTTTAAAGGATTTAATGATTTCACTGAAGCACTAGACTATGCTAGAGGAGCACTGGGTCCAAACTACTATATTTCTCCAGCTCTCAGACAATATCCCTCAGTACAATGTACAAAAAGACACAGACAAGATAATTTTTTGTGATCACTGCTCTACTATGACCGACGTGGTCAAACGATTAAACCAGCAGAAAGAGACATTGGTTCAAGAAAAAATGAAACTCTTGGATCAAGTGAAGACATTAGAACAAAGACTACAAACTATTAAGTTCGAATTGATGCAATCTCATAGTTCTCCATCTCAGAAAAAATGGATGAGAAGGGTGTGCATTCCCCAATGAATGCAGTCAGACCCACTGTATCGGGTGAGGATACAGCTAGTCCGGTTCAAACGGTAGCCGGTAAAGACTTACCAAATCCGTTGATGGTTGTCACTTTGCCAAAAAGTGAAGATGAGGGATGTTCATCTCTCCAAACAAGACGGAGACTACCAAAGACACTTACGCAAGGAGCGACTTCTACAAAGAAAAGCACACTTGCAAAAAAGAAGAAGAATGAAAAAATAGAAAGTATAGTAAAAGAGACATTAGAAAAAAAAATCCAGACAAAGGAACAAGATAAACATGTAGTTAAAAATCCTAGTCCAGGATTATCCCCAAGTCAAGGGATGTCACCAGTCCATAGTTCAGATTTCGAAGGAGATGATATGTGCATTTCAAGACTCTCAAGATCCAAATGATGTAGACTCAGGCATGAGTTTTGATTCTATTGCACTACATAATTTAGACACATAAAAAAAAATATTATATATACGTGTGTATGTAATCAGACAAATGTAGTGGAGGAAAAAGTTATGATGAGACAAAAGGCTGAAAGATTCGTTGAAAAAAGCAACGGCTAGCAGACATTTGCAGAAAAAGAAGGCTTTATTAAAAGCAACTTTAATAAATCAGCCACAGTAAACGGACAGATCAGCTAAAAGACGAGTAAATAAAGTTTCTTTTGAAAAAGTTCACGTGACGATGGGGCCCAAAGAGCACCTGGCTGAACTCAAGAGATTCTTTAGCATTTTGAAATCCGAAGTTGAAGTCCGCCAGACACTTATAAATAGCAGCATTTGTGAAGAAGCAAAGGCATCACCAACAAGAGCATCAGCCACCTCTCTCTAGAAAATTTCCATATTCCCCTTCTCTTTCATCAAATGCTCCAATCTCTTGCCCAGTCAAAAACCTGTGTAATATAAACCCCTATTGTAAATAAGTATTAAGTTTTTAATAACTACCCCCTTCTGGTGTGAAGTAGTTTTTGGGGTTCCCCGAAAGGGAAACCTCTCTCCTTCTTCAAATCATGTAAGTTTATTTACTATGTTTTCTGTACTAATCTCCCTACTATGTAAATTATTTTGTGATTATTATGTTTAAGTAGTTACTTTCTTATCATCATGAATTTGTTATTCTTAGTATATGGTGTAATGACCCATTTGGTCGTCTAGTAATTTTAGACCTAATATTCCTAAAACATCCCTTTTGTGGTCTTATTTTAGTGTTTATGGCTTGTGGTAATGGGTGACTCGGTTATTTAATTGACGGGGAAACATTTGAATAGTTTATTATTTATTTATTTATTTATCGTGTGTGAATAATTTATTCATAGGAATATTATTTGCACCCATATAAGGTATAAGTTGATAAATATCGTATTTAATGGAGTGGATAAATGTTAAAGTAGACAAAGTGGTTACTGAAATTAATGAATTAAGGAGGCTACTGTGATAAATAATCCGACTAGGCCCATATATCTTTTCCTTGGTGGCCCATCTGCAAAAGACCTAATATATGGAGTATTAGTTCATTAATTGCATAGAAAAGAAAGGGTCTAGGGGCAGTTTGAAATATACTACGCATGAACTTTGCACAACAAGGGAAAACAAAACTGTTTGCAGATTTTGATCGTTCGGGAGCATTCCGGAAGGGTAAAGCCCAAGTTTGATTGTTCGTGGCTCTGGTTCGGCTTCGAGGTAGGTTATGGCTTACCTTTTAGGTTAGACTTCGATTAGCGAAACATATGTATAGTTAGATACTGTCGGAGAAAGCATGTACGCTTTTGGGTACGAAGTTGGGATGGACTAGGTTGGTATTGTTGACTGATTTGTTGGCTTGTAGCCTTATATGGTTGTGTTGTGACTTGATTGGAAATGATGATAAGGAAGAGAGTACACGAGGCCCGAGGTTCTTACAGGGATCGTGAGAGTACACGAGGCCCGAGGTTCTTACCAGGATCGTGAGAGTAAACGAGGCCCGAGGTCTTTACCGGGATCGTGAGAGTGGTACATGGACTTCGCGAGTCCCCCACGGGTCATGGCTGTTAGGCGACGATTTACACCGCCATAGCATGTGTGTACGGGCATTGCATTGCATTGTATTGTATTGTATTGTATTGCCTTCCGTTGCGTATTCATTCTTCATATCATTATTTTATGCCTTGGATTCTGTATATGTGTTTCTATATTTAGACTGATATAGTGGATTGTGATTTCTACTTGTACTTGATTGCGAGCATGTCTATCTTTCAGTTTCTTACTGTGTATATGTTAGCTAGTTGTTGTCGGCCTATGATACCTACCAGTACTTGTGTTTGTACTGACCCTACCTTGCTGCATTCCTTTTTGAGTGCAGAGTACGAGATCGGTACCACTTCTGCACCTCGACATTGATCCCTAGGCTATCTGCGGAGTTTGCTAGGGTGAGCTTATTGGACGAATCCGCCACCCCTGGGACTCCTTCGTTACTATTTGTCTTACTTTTATCCTTAGACGGTATTTCTAGTTTTTGAGACTCATGTATTATTAAGACACGTTGATCAGTGGCTCTTGTACTATTTCTGACCATTTTCCTTGGGTGGTATTTAGAATTGAGAATTTCACACTTGGTATTTATAATATATGTTAGACTCCTCATTAATTTCGCTTTACTTAGTAATTATTGTTGTATAACTGATTAAGGGAAGGGTTCTCCTACCAAGGTGGGATATGGTAGGTGCCCGCACGACTTAGCGGCATTTGGGTCGTGACATATGGTTATTCTCTTAACTTCTTAATAATCTCGATGGATTAACCTGTGAATTCCTAGGTTTTAAAGAGGTCGTTTTAATGTCTAAATAATAAAGGACGATGTTGGTCGTGGTTACCGGGGTGTGGTTAAAGAAGACTGTTATTAAGAATAAAGGTTAAGAGAAATAGATGAACGGCCGTTTTAGTACGGTTCACTTTTACTGTTCATAAAACAAAAATGGGAGATAGACAGAAAATCAATTATAACTACATGATGAGAAGAAATAGAGGAGTGAGGATGTACCAAGTAGGATTGTTAAAAAAATTTATTTGAAAACAAAATAAATTTCCTGCTTTGTCCTTTGAACTTTTCTTATCAAAAAATTTACTACCCCCCTATATATAATTTTTATTAAATTAGGTGGAACTATTCCGGTAGGTCGAATTCGTCTGATTTCTTTTGGTATATATGTTCTACTCTATATCCCCAATTATCAATTCGAGCTTCACATAATTTAAAATGACTTATGGTTTCTTCTATTGTTAGTTCTCCTAACTTACACACTTTACATCTAAAAAACATATTTTTGTTTTCCTTTTGAAGTCTTTTTGCTTCTTTTATAGCTATGTCTACTTCAAAATCTTTTTGTATTAATTCTATGTTCATAAAGGTTGACCCAGTAGTTTCATTTTCATCTAGAGTACTTTCCTCTTCTATGTCTTTTTGTGGCGTATAATTATAATTAGTAAAACGTATAGACGTTTCTCCCTTAGAATTGGTGTACATTAGGTGAGATTCTGGCTGTAGAATCTTTTTTCTATTAAAATCTTCTAGATTTCATTCCATCCCTGCATATTCTTCGGGATTTATCTTTATAGGTTTTATTAGTCTTATTCCTCTATTTCCCATTACTTCTACTACATCTTCTACCTTAATTTTAAATTTTGTATTACAATTATTAGTCATTTTTCCTAGAAATCCTATGCATAAAAAAGGGCAGCCCGGTGCACTAGAAATCCTACGCATATTAATACTATATATATATATATATGTACCCATGTTCATGCTCATGTTCATGTCCAGCTTTTCAGTTTCAGTTCTTATCATGTTATTTCATGTCCCATGTTATTTCTTTCAGTTGCTTTACATACCAGTACATTCAATGTGCTGACGTCCCCTTTTATTGGCCGGAGGCCTCCCTTTCACGATGCAGGTACTCATATACAGGACGACACATCTGCTCAGTAGGACATCATTCGTATCAGCTTATTGGTGAGCCCCGTCAACTTTTGTTTTATGATTAGTTATGCATCTAAGGTATGCTGGGGGTTTGTCCCAGTAAGTATGTTTTCCGGTCAGACTCATGATAGACGTTTCATAGACTAGACAAGTCAGTTATGTTATGTCAGACATTCGGAGTCGTATAGCCATTTCGGCTCATTCATGTTAATTCCGCACTCATGTTTAAACAAGTATTTTTATTAAGTATTATGACTTACTACGTTTTATAAAGGCTCATCATGCATTCACGTATTATTCCGCTCATGTTATGCCTCATGATGATTCAACAAGCCATGTGGTTCGCTCGGTCACATGCGGTAAGGCATCGAGTGCCGTGTTTCGCCCAAGCCATGGTTCGGGGCGTGACAGAGAAGTTACAGACCAAGGCTGATTGCCATCAGCAAAGTAAATTTATACACCGATAGTTTTTAGTAATTGACTACACCATTTTGACCGTCACGAAAAGAACAACCAACAGCAAACAGGAGTACATTTATTCTTGGCCAACTCCATCCTTTCGAAAATAAAAGAAATTACTATTACTACTAATATCCGAATCTCATATTCCGAAAGCGTAACCATCAAGCTTTGGATGTAAAGTTGAAGTTGGAACATGTTGTTTGACCAAACAAGAGTGAAGAAGTAAAACCCAACTTTTTATTAGCAATGTCAAATTGCAAAAGGTTGTCTTCAATTTGATGTGCTCCAATGACTATAGACGTTTTTGGCTCAAATTCAACTCCTCCATCCACAAATCCAAGACAGAGCACCTCATTATTCACTGCCACCATAGAATTCGCACCCCAGATAGTCCATGATGTTAGGATTTGAATTCCAAATCCGACCTTTGTAGCAGGTTCCCAGGAAAGATTGGAGGGTCACAACTGGACCACTTAAATACCAACCTCCTTAGACAGAACCTACTTACGCCGTGATGTAAGCGAAGAATAAATAAATAACACACAGAGATTTATAGTGGTTCACCCTCAATGTGAGAGCTACGTCCACGTTGCTGCTGCAGATCTTATTAAAGAAGAAATATTACAAGTGTTTACAACACTCAACCTCACAACCCCAATCCCAATTACACTCAAGAATTTTACCACAGAAAATTCTCTCAAAGACCTTCTCTTACTTAGGCCTTTCACTAAGAGTATTTCTCTTAGATTTTTTTCTCTCTTTGGGATGTGTTTAGCAAATGATCTTGATGATATCTTACAAATGAACCATAAGCTACTTATTTATAGGAATGAATTTCCTATGATGAGGTAAGCGCTTACATCACGACTATGAGAACAAAAGAATTGACTTGTTTGGCCAATTCCACACCTAACAAATCTCCCACTTGAAGACTAATTTTAATTTGTCTTCACACTTTGATCGATGCAACAGCTCTTTCCTACTTTCATACTTCGTGCAGGCCAACTGAAGTTGAGCATAGCTTCAGTTTGTCTATCGTCACTGCCTTTGTCAGCATGTCTGCTGGATTCTGACTCCCTGCGATCTTCTCAAGCACCAGCGCTCCATCTTCCAAAGCTGATCTAATGAAATGGTACCGGAGTTGTATGTGCTTCGTTCGAGCATGGTAAACCGGGTTCTTTGCCAAATGAATGGCGCTTTGGCTATCACAATATAGCACACTTCCCTCGTGGTCCTGATCCAATTCCCGCAGAAAAGATTGTAGCCACATCATTTCCTTTGTGGCCTCCGTCACAGCAACGTACTCAGCCTCACAACTAGAGAGAGCTACTATCTTTTGCAACTTGGAAACCCAAGAGATTGCAGTACCTCTGAAGGTGTAAACATACCCGGATGTGCTCTTTCTGCTATCAATATCACCACCGTTGTCAGCATCAACATACCCTTGCAATCCTGTTTTTGATTTTCGAAAATACAGAGCTGAACTCGAGCTGCCTTTCAGATATCTGAATATCCACTTCACAGCCTCCCAGTGTTGCTTTCCCGGATTGCTCATAAATCGGCTGACAACTCCCACTGCATGTGCAATGTCTGGCCTTGTACATATCATTGCATACATAAGACTACCGATTGCAGATGCATAAGGTATCTTGTCCATCTGCTTCTTCTCATCCTCGGTTGTCGGCGACTGATCCTTTGACAACCGAAAGTGTCTAGCCAAGGGAGTGCTGACTGGCTTGGCATCATGCATGTTAAACCTTTTGATAACTTTCCTCACATATTCTTCTTGTGAGAGTTTGATGCCTTCCTTGCTTCGGTCGATTCTCATCCCAAGGATTTGCTTTGCAGCTCCCAAATCCTTCATTGCAAACTCTTCCGATAACCCTTTTTTCAACCGATCAATCTCATGTAGGTTTGCTCCTACGATTAGCATGTCGTCGACATAGAGTAGCAGTATCATGTACGAGTCTTCAAATTTTTTGAAGTAACAGCAGTGATCTGCCTCGCACCTTGAAAAATCAGCTTTCTTCATAAAGCTGTCAAACTTTAAATACCACTGTCTTGGAGCCTGTTTTAGTCCGTACAGACTCTTTTGAAGTTTGCACACCAGATTCTCCTTTCCTTTGATTTTGAATCCCTCCGGCTGTCGCATGTAGATTTCCTCGTCTAGATCACCGTGAAGAAATGCAGTTTTCACGTCCATCTGTTGCAGATGTAGATTTTCCTTTGCTACCAGCCCAAGAACAGTTCTGATAGTCACCATCTTGACTACGGGAGAGAAGATCTCCGTATAGTCAATGCCTTCTTTCTGTTGAAATCCCTTTGCAACCAGTCTTGCTTTATAACGCTTGCTTCCATTGGGTTCTTCCTTTATCCGATAAACCCATTTGTTTTGCAATGCCTTTTTATCGTTTGGCAACTCGGATAATTCCCATGTATGATTTGCCGATAGTGAATCCATCTCATCTTTCATTGCCAGCTCCCACTTAGTCGATTCATCGACTTGTATTGCTTCTTCATAACATTCCGGCTCCCCTCTATCAATGAGTAGAATGTAGTTGAGGGATGGAGAGTACCTGTGAATCGGCTTCCTGATTCTGGATGATCTACGCAGTTCTGTGATTGGCGTCTGTTGATTTGTTTCAGAATCAGCACTTTCATCAGCACCTTCTCGGATTGTTTGTTCCTCTGCCTCGGCTGTACCTGGTTGCGGCTCAGGTGTCGGAAAGTCCCTCAAATCCACTATTTCCGATTCCTTGTCCTGACATTCTGAATTTTTTTGCAACTTGTGTTTGTACAGTACCTCTTCGTTGAAGACAACATTCCTGCTTCGGATGATTTTCCGATTTTGTTCATCCCAAAATCGGTACCCAAGCTCGGTGTCACCATAGCCAATAAAGTAACACTTCTTTGATTTTGGATCAAGCTTGCTTCTAGCCGTATCATCATTATGAACATATGATAAGCAACCGAACACTTTCAGAAATGAAAGATTTACCTTCTTGCCACTCCAGACTTCTTCTGGAATTCTGAAATCCAAGGGAACTGACGGTCCTCGGTTAATTAAGAAGGCCGCGGTATTGACTGCATCTGCCCAGAATGTCTTGGGCAGTCCAGAGTGTATTCTCATACTCCGAGCACGCTCGTTCAACGTTCGGTTCATTCTTTCGGCTACTCCATTCTGTTGAGGCGTTCCAGGAATAGTCTTCATCATCTTGATCCCATTATCGGCATAGTACCGTTTGAAATCATCATCAGTGTATTCTCCGCCGTTGTCGGACCTCAAACACTTCAACTTGAGGTTTGTTTCATTCTCGACCATGACTTTCCATCTTTTGAATACACTAAACACATCGGATTGATTTTTCATAAAATAAACCCATACCTTCCTGGTTGAATCATCAATGAAGGTCACGTAGTAGTGTGATCCTCCAAGGGAGGGTACAGTGGTAGGTCCCCACACGTCTGTGTGCACCAATTCCAGCTTTTCGACCTTCAACTCTCTGTCTGCACTTGAGAAGCTTACTCGCTTTTGTTTTCCGAGAATGCAGCTCTCACACGTATGAAGGTCCACCGTCTTCAGCTCCGGAATTAAGCCATTTGTCACCAACAGCTTCATCCCCTTCTGGCTGATATGCCCAAGCCGACAATGCCACAAATCTGTCTTCTTTGTGTTGTCAACCACAGCAACAATATCACGACAGCTATCCGTCATGTAGAGAGTGCCAATCTTCTTTCCTCGGCCAACTACCATAGCACCTTTCGCCACCTTCCAAGACCCATTACCAAAGTTGAGATCATATCCCTCATCATTAAGCTGACCTACTGAAATCAGGTTTCGCATCAGCTTTGGAACATGTCTAACTTTTGTAATCTTCCACGAGGATCCATTTGACATCTTCAAATTAATGTCTCCCGTGCCAACAACCTCTAGCGGCTCTCCATCGGCTAAATAAACTTTGCCGAGATTCCCAGCCACGTAGTTTGTCATTATATCATGATGTGGGGTGGTATGAAAGGACGCTCCTGAGTCAAGCACCCAAGAGTCTATCGGGCTGTCAACCGATAGCAACAACGCATCGCCAATGTCTTCCGTAGCAGCGTTGATTCCAGCCCCCTTGTTGTCCTCCTTCTTTGGCGCCCTGCAGTTCTTCTTGAAGTGACCTGGTTTTCCACAGTTCCAACACTCATGTGTTCGTCCTGGTTTGGATTGACCCCTGCCATTCCTTGACTTCGATCTGCCCCTATTTCGGTTGTAGTTTCTGTCATAATTTCTGCTTCTGTTTTCAACATTAAAAGCAGAACTCGTCGATGCCTCTCCAGAATCTGTCCTGCGCACTTCCTCAGCAAGGATACGATCCCTAACATCGTTGAACTTTAGTTTGTCACTACCGACAGAATTACTAACCACTGCTCTCATTGGCTCCCAGCTATTTGGTAGGGATGCCAACAAAATTTGAGCTTGCACTTCATCATCGAAATCAATTTTTACCGATGACAATTGATTTACAATGGTATTGAATTCATTTACGTGTGCAGCAACATGAGCACTTTCCATCATCTTTAAATGAAATAGTTTCTTCATGAGAAATACCTTATTATTTGCCGAAGGTTTCTCATACATGTCAGACAATACCTTCATCATATCTGCGGTGGTCTTCTCCTTTGCCACGTTGTGAGCAACGTTCTTCGACAGTGTCGGCCGAATGACTCCCAGAACTTGTCTGTCGAGGAGATTCCAATCTGCTTGCTTCATCTCTTCTGGTTTCGGACTCAGAGGTTCATGAAGCTTTCTGCCATATAAATAATCTTCAATTTGCATTCTCCAGAACGCAAAGTCTGTACCATCGAATTTACCGATGCCATGCGTCGTACCATCTTCGCCTCCCATCGTTTCTAAATCACAACACAACCTGTTGCTCTGATACCAGTTGTTAGGATTTGAATCCCAAATCCGACCTTTGTAGCAGGTTCCCAGGAAAGATTGGAGGGTCATAGCTGGACCACTTAAATACCAACCTCCTTAGACAGAACCTACTTACGTCGTGATGTAAGCGAAGAATAAATAAATAACACACAGAGATTTATAGTGGTTCACCCTCAATGTGAGAGCTACGTCCACGTTGCTGCTGCAGATCTTATTAAAGAAGAAATATTACAAGTGTTTACAACACTCAACGTCACAACCCCAATCCCAATTACACTCAAGAATTTTACCACAGAAAATTCTCTCAAAGACCTTCTCTTACTTAGGCCTTTCACTAAGAGTATTTCTCTTATATTTTTTTCTCTCTTTGGGATGTGTTTAGCAAATGATCTTGATGATATCTTACAAATGAACCATAAGCTACCTATTTATAGGAATGAATTTCCTATGATGAGGTAAGCGCTTACATCACGACTATTATGAGGTAAGCGCTTACATCACGACTATGTGAACAAAAGAATTGACTTGTTTGGCCAATTCCACACCTAACACATGATACAGTAGCATTTTTGCTTCCCAACACCAGTTCAATGGGTGGAACACTAGGACCAACACGAGTGCTCCCAAAACTCGTTCTATTATAACACACCTTGAAAGGAGCCACAGGTTTCACCCTTGGAACCTTAGCAAGCGATTTGACAAATGCCTTTGTAAGAGCATTGTAAATCGAAGTCTCTAATTTCGTTTAAGGTTCAGCAGTACTTATTTTAGTTCCCCCTTTGCCATCTTTGGTGATGGTCAGCAACGTGATATTTATTGGCACGACATTACCATTAATTTTAATGGATGTCACTCCAATAAAGTAGTCTGTTGAAGGCTCCCCTTTGAAATACGAACCTGATGTACTAACAGGATTTTTAAGAAGTGGGGTGTAGACAAGTCTTTTTGAAACATCCATTCCAGGAAGAAAAACATAAGGACTATCACCAAAGAACATAACTCCTTTAGAAGTTGTGGATGAACTCAAGCAGATAGCAAATTTTCGGGGTACACGAAAAGCATTAGCCAATTGAGTAGGAAATCCTACATAACCATTTCCAAGTCCCACAATTCCTTTAACACCCTTTGCTAGTCCTTCAAGAAGAGAATTAGGAGCACAGTCAAAACCTACTCCATTTGCTGATAAAAATTTACCAGGATTTGAGCCATCAGTTGATTGGAGTGAGACGATATCTTGTGCAAGTTCACCGTCAGTGCTGGCTCGAATAAAGGAGTTATAAGGAATATGTGAACAAGTGCTATTATTGCACCCTGGTGAAGGAGGACCTACACATGATTCAACACAGGCACCGGATAATGAACGTTTACAAGGGATAGAACCGCAAGGGACGAGTTTATAAGATGAACTAACATAGCCTTTTTCACAATCAACCGATAAAAATCTTTGGCCAAGATCTACAGTTAGTTTTACGGGGACAAGAGGCGTTCTTTGGCGAATGACCGTGACATATTGTTTAGTGGCTGCATCTTTGGTTACTGGAAGAAGAAAAGCTCGAGGTCTCGGAGGTGTTTTGGGTGAGGAGAGGGAAAATAAGAGGAGCAATGAAAGAAAGAAGGATAAAAAATTTATTTTGAAAACCATTGTTACGTTATTGAAAGTTTAGAATGATGGAGCTAGTGAGTAGAATTTGGAGAGGTAGCATCTTGATTTGATTCTTGGTGATTTATGACAGGACATTATTTTATTTGCGAAGGGGCAAGACGAAAGCTGAAAGAAATCAGAAATCGTGTTATTGTTCATTTATTTAAGTCTACAAGTTGTTGTGTAGAGAATTCAACTATCGATGAACATTGACTATTATAATAGACATTATATTGCTTTGCCAGATCATTTCGTCCAACCAAAGAACGAAAAGGAATGGTGGAAGCACTATCCTATTAATCTGTCAAAAACCATTAGTGCATAACCGCAATTGATGGAGTTTTAGATCACATAAATTATACGATACCTTTTGGATTCTCTCCTTTGGTTATCTAATTATCAGATTATTTGAAGAATTACAAGATGCATTAGTCTTTCCTCCTTTTTGGTTTTCCACACAATGATACTTGTTTCGAAACCCAATTAATACAAAATGTAGTAATCAAAACGAAGAAACAGTGGTAGAATTGCTCTATGTTGCTCAAATTACCTAGTAGATAACAACAAACATGAGCGTACTACAAATTAAAGAGAAAAAGAAATATCTATGGTACCTTGGCATATTCCTTTTGTCTCATGCAAAATAGCATGATTTGGTGTATGAGGGTCTATGCATATAATTTTGACGTTAAATTCATACATTTGTATTTAAAAAAAACTCAAAAAAAAAATATGTATCTAAAGAATCCATTAAAAGTAAAGCTAAAATTTATAAAACCAAATTTTAAAAGTCACAAAAAAAAAAAAGATATGTCTCATCAAATAGTAATTGTATCAATTTTTTGGTGGATCCGAGAAGTATCTAAGAACTCAATAATAATCTATCAATTGGATGTTTAATTATTTAGAAAAAGTAAACACTGTCTTTAAGCCCGCTTTAAAAGAAACACTTTTCACCAACATTATAGAGCTTAGCTCTAATGTGTACATTAGAGCGAGGCAATTGAATGACATTTATAGTTCAAAACATAGAAAATACGAATCCTGATTTATGTTTTCTCCATCAACTCTACTTTATATTTGAAAAAGTACGGAAGGGGAAGTGTGTGTACATATATATATAGGGTTTTGCTACTTACCCATTTTTTAATTTCCTAAATTACCCCTGTCGACACATCAAACAAGAATAATGAAAAGGACTTTTCCGTCTTTCCGCTAAAAAGTAAATTCAGCTGTCTTCATCCTCTCTCTTCTCTTTAGTCCATGCTTAACTCAAAGCTAAAATTCGAACTGATAATGCATTGAATTCGACGTCATATCTTGATAATCCAACCCATTTTGTTGATTATTGATAGTTAGCTAATTAGTGGCGTTTATTGTATAAAATTTGGACCTTTATTTCACCATTTCTGAAAAAGAAAATGGAAACGAGCTCCACATTTTCGTTAGACAAAACCTGAAACATTTTTCTTCTCCTGCTTTTGGGAAAATCAATCAAATATTAAGAACAATTTGACCGACAATTGCAAATTTTTCTGACAAACTACGAAAACACTTAAAGATAAACTATAGTTTTATAAACGATTTCATTCGACTTCAGTTGAATCAGCAGTTCCCATTCAAGATTCATTATTTTGAAAGAATTGAAATTAAAACAAGAAATTTCAAAAAAAAAAAAATCTTCAGACAAAACAGAAAAAGAAAGGGAAAATGATTATCTTTTGTGGTGTTTTTTCAAGTATTTGGTTGCGCTACAAGATTTATGAGAAGGTGTTAAAATACTTATTTCATACCTCCATTTATGCGTTAGTTAATATTGGAAGAAGAGGAAAAATGCAATAGTAAACTAAAAAGGAGTAGGTTGCCTCATCTTATAGGTTAGCAAAACCCATATATATATATATATATATATATATATATATATATAGTATACGAGCATAGATGGATCATATATGGTATAAATATACTTCATACTAAAAATGTATATAATATAATATATACATATAAACAATATATATGATATATTAGAGCAAATGTAAAAGTGAAAATGAATTACATATGTATATTAAGTATACTGTGTTATATGTATAAACAGTAGATATACGCTATATTTTTCTAAGTGTAAGTAACGTATTAATTGCATATACTGTATTCATATCAAGTATACACCATTAATATATAGGAAAAGCATCAAAAATACCCCTCTCATCCTTAAAGTTTTCAAATATGCCCCTGTCTTGACGGAAATTATCTCTCAAAATAACCCCAAATCATTTTTTAAACCCGCTCTATCATTTAAACCCGACCCAACTAAATACTAACCCATAAAATCCCCTTATTGCCCCAATTCCTTGAAACTTCATACCTACGTATTGGGGGAATAAGGGGATCTTATGGGTTATTATTTAGTTGGGTCGGGTTTAAATGATGAAGCGGGTTTAAAAAATGATTTCAGGTTATTTTGGTAGATAATTTCTGCCAAGGCAGGGGTATATTTGAAACTTTAAGGACGAGAGGAGTATTTTTTTACCCAAAATAAGTTCGGAGGATATTTTTAGCCTTTTTTCCAAAATAGAGGGGTATTTTTTACCCTTTTCCCTTAATATATCATTCTTTAAATGACTATCAAATATGATTTTAGCAAAAGATTTTATTAGTGGTTTGTTTCCACACACAAAACTAAAACAAAAAAAGTAAAATAAAAAAGTTTCTTAATGAAAAGCATTATTTATATATGAAAACAATACCTTTTTTCTATTTTTTTATAAGCGAATCTGCATATAACAAATGCCTATGTTTTCCGAATCTCATGGTGGGATGTTTTTCTAACTTAGGAATGGTTATTATTATAACTGATAAAGACATAATTAATTGATTAGCTTAGATTTAGTGATTTTTATAATGTGAACTTCTTGATTTCGGGAGAGAGAATAGGTTCTTTTTTTATATATCATGCAAACTTATTTTGTTGTACTATATGTAATAATGAAATTGGTTGTAGATTATGTAACAATTTACTCATTTGCTAGTATTATTTGTGTAATTTCCCCTTTTTGTTTTCCAACTTTTTCTTGGTACCAAAAGCATTTCAAAACAGACTACGGACTCTAACAGAAACGTGAACTTGTGACATTCCGCGCCCTCACCCCCCCCCCCCCCAAACCCCTGATGGCCCACAACTGAGAGGTAGATTCAGAATGTTAAAGTCTATGAGTTTGAAAGTAACAACTTAATTTAAAATACTGATAATTGAATTTACAAATAAGTCTAAATATGTAAAAGTTTTAAAATACATATACAAAATTCTATCAAATCGAGTTCATGGGAACCCAAATATATGTTGTGTATCCGCCGCATGTTACTATGTGTTTTTATGAAAAAGTTGAGATTTTCTCATCACTAATTAAAGGTTTTGGTTCAAATTCTGAGAGAAGTTTCTCAGTAGAGAATATTACTTAGCTGATCTATCTGACATGAATCCAAATTAATGAGTACATAAATTTCAAATACTAAATTTCTTAAAGAAATACTAATAAATAAACAAAGCTCTTGCCCCACACAAAAATAAATCCCTAGACAACTATAAAGTTCACACAGGCTTGTCAAGTTGTCATTCCTATTCAAACAGAATTTAAAGCATAACCAGAGTGGAAAGAGATAGGGATGCAAACAAATTAATGTGCTGCATTAATTGCAAATATATTATAAATTATAAGTCACTTGTAATATTTTGGTACATGTTATGAAGTTCTAAACTAGAAAGGAAACAATAAGTAGGTGAAAAACGTTAAAGTATTAGCAACTAACCACTAAATAATGGACAGTCTTTGAAGAAAGCATCCAATGCTTGTATTTCTGCATTTTGATATCCTTATTCTACAATACTTTTCCGGGTTACGAGGAAACAATTGTGGATCATGGTCAACTATGTTTCATAATTTACAATGATGAATTCGTTTTTTATGATCAAATTTTAGCGTACCACGTTGTTATAACACTTAAAATATGACTGAGTAATTCTCTATACTCCAAAAGTTCATTAAAGTTTTTTTTAAAAAAATTAAGGGGCAGCAAGGGGATCCTCTTGTATATGCATGGTTCTCAGTTGGCATATTTTAATCAACTTAATTTATCTCGTATAAAGAGTGACCTCCAGTTTCCATGATATTAATAATTTGTATAAAGAGTGACCTCCAGTTTCCATGGTCCAAATTAAGTCATCTAAGACCTCATTTGTTCGCACTTAATGGATATTTTATTTTACTCATTCAAATTTCAATTATTAAATATGTTAATTTTCTAGGTTTGAATCTTAATTATTAAGTATGTTTATTTTCTTAATACTATAACAACTTAGTGGGTCTAAATAGATCAGAATAATTAAGATGTATAACAAATTCTTAATATTAGTAACATATCTACTCAAGGGTTTCTACAAAGATTGTAGTGTTCACCACGACGGCACTACTCCATTCACTTTCATCGCTAATCATTGTTTTCGACCACCATTATCAACTACTACCACCGACCACCCACAACTACCGTCCTCAACTACAACAGCTACAGTCTTCAATCACCACAACCAGTTGTTACCGCTATAAATTAGTCCTCATTTACAATCATCACCACCAACTGCCATTATAGGCGCTAATCACTACCACCAGTCAACAACCACCACAAAAAAATACTTACCTTTATTAAGTATTTTCATGAAATTGGATAATTTAGTTCATTTAATGTTTGCACAGGATTCAATAAGTTAAAGGTAAGAGTCACAAATCAAAGCGAGCATATATTTAAATTGATAAAGGGCCAGATATGCCCTTCAACTATACGATATAGCGCGCATCTACCCGTGTTTAAATGTTGTCCCACACATGCCCTTACCATTACGTTTTGGATTACTCGTGGCCTTCTACTAGCATCATCCACTTTCAACCCGGATGCCACTTATTTTAGCCAAACACACTAACCCGGTTTAAAAATCCGAACCCCCATCTTCATTTCCCATTTCTTTTCTCATTTTATCTCATTTCCCCTCTCTCTTCGCGTAGTACGATTCTAGGGTTTTCGACGATTCATTTCATCTGATCGAAAGAGGGTTTTCTTTCCTATTTCCAGTTGTATTGATTAAGGTATGACATTTTATGCATCTTTTTCTCCTTTGTATGCTAGTTAGGGTTTTTTCTGAAGTGTTTTTTGTGATCGACCATCTTACCTCTCAAAGCAATTAGAAGGGGATACAGCTGCAAGTCCTTCAATAAGCTCTTCCTCTCGGGTCCTCTTATCGCCATCTGATAGACAGAGTTCAATTCCGTTTTCAAAAACATCCGAGTCTGTCACGACCCAACCCCGTAGGCCGTGACTAGTGCCCGATCTGGGCACCCGAACCCATCTATTAAATATTATCTCAAATTCTATCAACTCATTCTAGTATATGGCGGAAGCCGACAAGGCTTTATTTCAAATTTAGGTAATTTCCAGAAAAATTTCGGCAGAGTTTCCTTTGTTTTACGGACTATCCAATATACCCTGCACGCAGAAAATACCAACGAAAGCCACACAGGGCTAACCAAGCAATATATAAACATATGCGGACCGGCCGCCTCGGCGTATAGGGTCGCCCAAACAACATATGCGGACCGGCCGCCTCGGCGTATGGGATCGCCCAAACGACATGTACATACATTCATACAGAAAGACCCTAACCCACAAACATGTCCACAGACCTCTAAACAGACCGACAGAATCATATGACGGGACAGGGCCCCGCCGTACCCATGAACGAATATATACAAATGCACTAATAAATATATATACCAAAAGTATAAGCTCCGGAAAGAGAGGAGCACTCCGAATAGCAGAAAGGGTGTCCTAAACAGGTGGATCACCAGGCTGTGCGTCTGTACCTGCGGGCATGAAACGCAGCCCCCGGAGAAGGGGGTCAGTACGAAATATGTACTGAGTATGCAAAGCAGAAGGTACAGAAATAAATCTGAATAATAATCGAATCAGATATATAGAAAATAATACATATCAAAATGTTTATTCCCAAAGTATAAATTATGCATAGGGCACTGGAAAATGTGGTCGCCCGCCTGTCGATGGCGCCACAACACAGCATAACACCAGAAAGTTTCAAATCTCCGAATCCCCGTCACACATCACAACACAGCATAACGCCAAACACAGCATAACGCCAAACATAAGTGGAACCCGGCCCTCGAGCAAGGAGCACGGTGAACCATAAACACAGCATAACACCGGAATATATCAAAAAGCGCACGACAACAGAACCGGCCCGGGAACCGGCGAACGATATCATAGTAGGCACGAGCGGAGTAGTGAGGAATCATATGCATAAAATCATTATTATAAATCCGAAGGATAAGTAAAATAGTCATATTTGAAATCGGAGTAATAATTATCACTTTTTGATTCAAAGTTGTCGAATTTACATAAAGGGCGTCGCGGGACCCACGGACGAGTATAGACCCGAACTGAGTCCGCCTATGAAAAACATACCCATTATACATCAAGCAAACTCCTATAAAAATTATTGGAGCGATCCGAGCCTCTATGCGAAAAATATGGCATTCAGAGATTACAAAATTCCTTAAAGCGAACATTTTCCATGCGAATTTCGGAAAGCGATTACTTCAAATACATCATGGTTCATATTTCATAAAAACATACATAAGAGTGCCAAAGAATATATATATATGGATCATAACATGCTCGGATCTCGAATTTGGAATTCCCTTAAAGCTCCAATCTAGCCTATGTGAAACTAAGGCATGCCAAAAGAAGGAAGGTTGCTTTACATACCTCAAACGCTCTCCAATATGATCCAACTCAAGCTAAGTCCAAACTATGATTCGGGCTGCCCAAGGTCTACAAACAAGCCATAAAATGCCAAACATTAGCTAAAGACTTTTTGGGCATTAAATTCCAATTTCGCCCTTAATTCTACAGAAATCCGGGCAGCATTTCCCCTGTAAATAGGCTACCCCGAGAATTTAACTCGCTCAAAATCAACAACAACAACCACAATAACCAACCTAGTAACATTGACAACCAATCCGAAAAGCAAAATAATAATGGTAGCTCTCTTTTATGCCATTTGACAACTTCCCAATTATTCAATTCCATGGCTTACTTTAAAGCCACAATATCGTTCGTACATTTGATTATTAACCCAAACCCATACTAACAACATTCAAGGGCATTCTAAGCAATTCATACCACATTTCCAACAACCCGATTTTTTTTTTTCCAAGCTGGCCGAAAACAGCCCCAACCGAGACAGCCCTTTAAATTTTTTTTTCTTCATTTCCAAATCATGGTTTGTATCCTCAAATTACATTCTAACAATGCTATCTCATCAATATACCAATTACAATAAATATACAATAACCTCCAAAAAACAGTCCGCACATTAACAACATCATTTTGAGTCAACAAACATTCATTTCCAACATAAGATTCATAGCGACGGCGATTAAAACATTAAGCGACGTTCATTCGTTCATCGTCATATAATGTGACCCATTTCAATCAACACTATATATACACATATATGGAGGATTCTCAATTGTTCTTCACCTTACAATGATCCCAATCAACTAACTAAACATTAATTCATAATTTCAATCACAACACAACAACACCCATCACACGACCCACTCCCAATCATACTATATTTCATGATTTCCAACCACTATAAGATACTACAACATGAATATAACCTTCATAACACAAAAACATAATGAATGCTTACCTTCCTTCTTCACTTCCTTCAATAGTTAGGGTTTGCAATTGGGCACAACTAATGGTTGGATGACCCAAACAACTCTTCCACGTTACTTAGGGACTTCTAAATAGTTGATTTATACCAAGGAAATAATTTTGGGGTGGCTTGATTTGGATTTGGTTTTTCTTGGTTTGTAGCCGAGAGGGGTGTTGAAGGTGGTCTTCAACTCCTTGATTTTTTTTTCTAAGTCTTGCAATGGGGAAAAGATGACTACTTGGTCATACTTTAGGCTCATATAGTTGTTGTCCAAGTGTCCTTGGCCCACACATGGAGTGGACCAATTAAAATTGGCCACATAATGTGTGGGACCAATTCCCATTTACATGGCCACCAAGGAATTTTTTTTTTTTTTTTTTTTTTTCACAACATTTTAAATTCCAATTTATGAATTGTGGTCCCAAATTTTTCCTAAGTGTTCAATGCCAACAATTCCATATATAACTTATGCCTCGAAATAAAATCAAAGGTCAAAAGTCCCGACTTCGAATCCCGGAATAGTCTTGGCTCTAAATTATCATAATTAATCCGGGTTGTCCCAATGTATAAAAATACGGGGCGTAACAGAGTCACTGTAGCCATCTCTTATGCCTTCATTTGCAGATCAACCTGCTGGATTTTCTTAGTTCCCTTTCTCTTAAAAGCCTTTCCAATCTAGATGTCAGCAGAATCATAATTATACTTGATTCCGGGCGTTTGTAGGATCTGTGTTTGAATTGAATTAGCATAAATCATGAAACATATGATGCATTTTATTTAGCCACAAAGCACTCCATCTTAACAAAAATTTTAAAATCACAACATCTCTGCCAAATGAGGCACTAATGAAAACAAATTAACCTTTTTTTGTCACTTAAAAGAATGAATAAATTTCATATTCACCAAACAGGACAATAAGTTGTAGCATATTACATCTCCGCACTTAACAATGAAACTCATTAAACTATAAGTGGTCGTTTGGTTTGAGGTCAAAATAGTCCCGGGATTACAATCCCGGGACTAATTTATACCATCTGTTGGTATTATTTTATACCATCTTTCAGATGGTATAAAATAATACCAGTATAAGTGGGTTAAGAAGGTATAAGTTGAGTTATTCCAGCACTAATTTTTATACCACGTTTGGTACAAGGTATAAAATAATCCCGGGATAAATCTATACCTTATACCAAACGTGGTATAAAAATTAGTACCGGCATAACCCATGTTATACCTTAAACCAAACGACCACTAAGGAAACTACCTTAAAGTTGTGAGCTTTAATAAATTTATGATTGCTTTGATGGCAAAATAAGGCTGAACTAGGTAATGAGTATTGAGACCAATGCACAAGGTTAACTGAGGACCCAAATTATCATCCAAAAGTAGATCAGAAATGGGAAAGGAGCTTTCACACAAAGACCAATTGTTATAATAAACTAAAGTTAAAAATAAAGGAATACAATTAAAAACAAAAGAAAAAAAAGGAAAGAACATACAAACCAATCAGCTTTCTTGGCTTCAATCTTCTCTGTGACTTAGAGATAACTTTGGACTTCAGCTCTGAATCTTTCTCATGGCCAATATCTGGACCATAGGCTTGTGATTGTTTTGCCGTGGCTTGAGAAGAGTCAACTGTTTGTTGTGATTCTTGTGTCATAGCTTCAGTTGCAGCATCAAAGTTGAAGTACTCTTCCAACCGGTCATCACTTTCAACAGTTGAAGATGATGCATTCTTTGAGCCTTTTTGTGATCGTCCATCTTGCCTCTCAAAGCCATTATGGTATAGAGTAGCTCTCAAGGCAACAAATTATGGTACGTAGTAGCTCTATTTTTTTTTTTTTTTTGGTTCTCGGAATAGCTATTCTAGGCAAAAATTTCCTCTGATGAAATCAAAAGTTTCCGCTTTACATCCTTATCCCTGTCTTTCTAGTTGATTGGTTTGTATGTTCTTTCTTTTTTTTTCGTTTGTTTTTAATTGTTTTCCTTTATTTTTAATTTTAATTTTTTTATAACAATTGGTCCTTGTGTGAAACTCCTTTCCCATTTTTGGTCTACTTTTGGATGATAATTTGGGTCCTCAGTTAACCTTGTGCATTTGTCTCATTAGTCATTACTCATTACCTAGATCAGCCTTATTTTGCCATCAAAGCAATGATAAGCCCGTTTGGATTGGCTTATAAGTTGCTTATAAGCTGTTTTTGTGTTTGGCTGGTCAGCTTAAAATCATTTTGTGCTTAAAATAAGCTCAAAAAAATAATTGTGTCCATTTGACTTAACTTATCTAAAGCAGCTTATAAGCTGAAAACAGCTTATAAGTCAAAAAAAAATAAGTTAGACTACCCCAACTTATTTTTTTTAGCTTATAAGCTGCAAACAGCTTATAGGCGTAAGCCCATCCAAACAGGCTAAATCTATTAAAGCTCACAACTTTAAGTTAGTTTCCTTATAGTTTAATGAGTTTCACTGTTAAGTGCAGAGATGTAATATGCTATAACTTATTGTCCTGTTTGGTGAATATGAAATTTGTTCATTCTTTTAAGTGACAGAAAAAGGTTAAATTTTTTTTTCATTAGTGCCTCATTTGACAGAGATGTTGTGATTTTAAATTTTTTGTTAAGATGGTGTGCTTTGTGGATAAATAAATGCATCATATGTTTCATGATTTATGTTAATTCAATTCAAACACAGATCCTACAAACACCCGGAATCAAGTATAATTATGATTCTGCTGACATCTAGATTGGAAAGTCTTTTAAGAGAAAGGGAACTAAGAAAATCCAGCAAGTTGATCTGCAAATGAAGGCATAAGAGACGGCTACAGTGACTCAGATGATTTCCAAAACGGAATTGAACAGTACTCCATTTATATCAATTTATGGGACTCATTTTTCATTTAATTTGTCCAAAAAAAAAGAATAGCTATTCCAAGAACCAAAAAAAAAAAAAAAAAAAAGAGCTGCTCTATACCATTATTTGTTGTCTTGAGAGCTACTCTATACCATAATGGCTTTGAGAGGCAAGATGGACGATCACAAAAAAGGTGGCTCAAAGAATGCATCATCTTTGACTGTGTTGCAAGTGATGACTGGTTGGAAGACTACTTCAACTTTAATGCTGCAACTGAAGCTATGACACAAGAATCACAGTAAACAATTGGCTCTTTCCAAGCCACAGCACAACAATCACAAGCCTATAGTCCAGATATTGGCCATGAGGAAGATTCAGATCTGAGGCCCAAAATTATCTCCGTGTCATAGACAAGATTGAAGGCAAGAAAGCTGCAAGTGAGGCCGCCAACTGGTACAAGAAGAATTCAGTTTACTGAGGGTGTAGATGGAGTGTCAATGCCTACAAACTTGCCTTATTCACCAACTAAGACAACTTGGAGAGGCAATAAGGCACTTACAGCCTACCAGCTTGAACTCAAGTAAGAAGAAAGAGGATGAAGTGTGGATCAAAAGGAAAAGGAGCTGATGTACCTGATTTTGATACCTAACAAGATGTTGCTAGTTTTTGTGATGGATGGTTGTACCAAACTGTTGGTATTGGGGTGGTTATTTTTGTGAAAATGTTTAACGATGGTTGATGGACAACTTACTTTAACTTAGTTTAACTTAGTTTTTGTGGATGATGGTTGTGAAAAATAATTAATTTTTGGTGAATTCACTGTCACATTTTTCATGTCGACTATTGACATGTCAATGTGAGTATGAATTTCAGGTGGAAGTGTTTTGGTAAGCATCACCTTTTGTACAAAACTATTGATATCTTCCATATGAATGCTATCTTTGTTTAGTAGGTGTATAAAATCAGTCTTTGGAAGTGTTTTAATGTGAATGTTGATTGTTCCTTTATTGATGTGAATGTGCTCTGATTATTGGTTTAGTAGGTGTATGGATTTATGTGTTGTTTGGGCTGCTATTGTTGTGAAATTTCACATAGTGGTACATAAATTTAAGGACATAATTGTTGAGATACGCATAGTATAGGGGCATATATGATCTTGTAAAATGCCTGAACTGCAGATTATTTGGCCTGCATTTATCTCTTTTTTTTTAGCATCAACAGTTTTTGTAAGTGAATTAGGCCACTAATTCAGTTATAAAACTAACAATATGGCACAAAAACATTAAAGAGCAAACTAACTTTCATTGGAATCCAAATAATACTCCATTATATATGGGATGACAGCAATATTATTACTCCCTCCATCCCAATTTGTTTGAAGGTTGAGCAGTGTGGAAGTCAAACATAACCTACTTTTTAAATATTTTGAGGAACTAAAAATATCGATATCATTTTCTTTGACTCCAAATATTCTCTCACTCATGTTTTTCCAAATAAGCGGTGTCCTGGAATTAAATCTAAATACTTTTTAATATAAAAAAAAAATCAAGTGTATGATTTCACTCAAAATAATAAAGATATTCACTATAAATATTTCCTTATTATTTATCGTAATACATAAATTTTATTCGAAATAATTTTAACTTGTTATCCGAAAACTAAATCAAAAGAAAATTAAATGTTATTTGAATTTTGAAGTAAAGAATAATGATTTTTTCAGATTCATGTCTTTTATCCCCTTATTTTATTTATATATTTACATAACTAGGAGTGGCAAATAGTCGGGTCGGGTCGTATATGAGGGGGTCGAAAATGGATTAAACAAAAACGCATAAGATATTAGACCCGCAGATATTTAACACTGATAAAAAATGAACCAACCGACGGATAATATGGATGGCTTTGTCAGATTTGAACACAAGCTAAAAGCGAAATATGCTTAGACTCTTAGAATAAAATCAAATAAACTAAAAAATAAAAATAAAAAAAATAAAAGGTAAAAGTAAGAAAATAAGGAAATATTTTGAAAATTGTTAATCATGTTTTGTAGTTGTTACACTTTTGAACGGAGGGTTGTTGATGGGTATTTTGGGCTCATTTGATGGGTCAGATTTGGGCTGATGATCTCTGATGGGTTAACTTAGGCTAGCCCAAATCAGCCCATCTTTAAAACGGGTAATTTGCATGATTGCCCTTCAAAGGCGATGGTCTTTAATTTTTGCCCCTCAAATTGCTGGTCCTTAATTTTTTCCCTTCGCTTAAAAAGGTGACCGAAAATACCCCGAGGTTCTGGGTTTCGAACTCCCGCTCTGTCAAAAAATAATAATAATTTCGCAAGGCATAATAAGTATGTAGTTATGCCTATTCGCTATGAAGTTACATAGAAACTATGCCGGACACGACAAAGGTTTGTATGAAACTACATACAAGGCATAAGTTCATATGAACCTATGCCTATTCGCTATATAGTTACATAGAAACTTTGCTAGACACGGCAAAGGTTTTTATGAAACTACATAGAACCTATGCCTATAGGCATAGTTGTGAAATTAAGGCAAAACTTCATTTCCACGAACCTTTGCCAGACAAGGCATAGGTTCTATGTAACTTCGTCCGAATAGGCATAGGATCCATAGAAACCTATGCCTTGCGAAATTATTATTATTTTCGATTCTGCTGGGGATCGAACCCAGAATCTCTGGTGCAAAAAGAGTACTTTAGCCCACAAAATTTCATTAAATGAGAAGTAGGGGAAAAAGTTGAAGACCAACGATTTGAGGTGCAAAAATTAAAGACCAATCCGTAGCAAGGGCAAACCATGCAATTTTTTTCTTTAAAATCACTCTAACCCAAATCTATTAAAACTTCATTTTTGCGCGGATTGACCTTCAAAGGCATTGGTCTTTAATTTTTTTCTCGTCGCCTAAAAACCCATGGGTTCCGAGTTCAAAACCCCCGCTCAATCAAAAATTAAAAAAAAATTGCCAGGCAAAGTTTTGGATACAAACTCTACCTTAAGGTACGGCAAACTCTGCCTTAAGGTAGCACACTTAGCCTTATAAGGTAGAGTTTTGCATTCTAACTCTACCTTAAGGTAGAGTTTGCTACCTTAAGGTAAACTCTGCGTTATAAGGTAGCAAATTCTGCCCTAAGGTAGAGTTTTGCAGCCAAATTCTGTCTTGTGAATTCAAACTCTATCTTGCGAATTTGTTTTTAATTTTTTACTGAGCGGGGGTTCAAACTCGGAACCCATGAGTTTTTAGGCGAAGGGCAAAAATTAAATACCAGCAATTTGAGGGGCAAAATTAACGACCACCCCCGAATAAGGGCAGTCGTGCAAATTGCCCTTAAAACTTTAACGGGTTAAATAAATTTGGGATAATTTTGTCATCCATATCAATTTTAAATTTGAGAAAATAGATTAGGGTCATTGGCACTTACGCCTCTATTGGTGCTGGTCTTTTACTTTGTCTCTCATGAAAAACATAAGTTTATATTTTCGCATTATAATATTTCACAAGTTATGCTCCGCATGACTTTTGCCCTTAAAAAACTTACGCTTCACTGGGCATAAATTCGACTGCTAAAAGGCAAAAAGTAAAGATCTGCCCATTTGAAGGACAAAAATTAAAGACCAGCCCATTTGAAGGGAAACTCGTGCAATTTCTTAATAGATCATCTAAGCATCTTCAGTTGTTTATGCTATGCAATCAACTTTCAAATTACCTTGGGGGGACAAGTATGCTCCAAGAGCAAGAAATGCAGCATTTTTTTTTTTATTACGCCTGTAACTAACACCTATTTGATGATTGGGATTTTAGAAGTCATAAACAAGGTTGATTGCCATCGGCAAAGTACATTTAAACACCCATAGACTTTTTAGTAATTGACTAGACCATTATGAGCGTCACCAAAATGAACAACCAAAACCAAACGGATACATTTATTCTTGGCCAACTCCATCCTCTTGAAAATAAAAGAAATTACTATTACTACTAATATCCATACTGATATTCCAAAAGCGCCACTTGTTTTTGGGAAAGACCATCAAGCTTTGGATGTAAAGTTGAAGTTGGCACATGTTGTTTGACCAAACAAGAGTGAAGAAGTAAAACCCAACTTTTTATTAGCAATGTCAAATTGCAAAAGGTTGTCTTCAATTTGATGTGCTCCAATGACTATAGAAGTTGTTGGTTCAAATTCAACTCCTCCATCCACAAATCCAAGACAGAGCACCTCATTATTCACGGCCACCATAGAATTCGCACCCAGATAGTCCAAGATGTAGTAGCATTTTGCTTCCCAACACCAGTTCAATGGGTGGAACACTAGGACCAACACGAGTGCTCCCAAAACTCGTTCTATTATAACACACCTTGAAAGGAGCCACGGGTTTCACCCTTGGAACCTTAGCAAGCGATTTGACAAATGCCTTGTAAGAGCATTGTAAATCGAAGTCTCTAATTTCATGTAAGGTTCAGCAGTACTTATTTTTGTTCCTCCTTTGCCATCTTTAGTGATGGTCAGCAACGTGGTATTTATTGGCACGACATTACCATTTATTTTAATGGATGTCACTCAAATAAAGTAGTCCGTCGAAGGCTCCCCTTCGAAATACGATCCTGATGTACTAACAGGATTTTTAAGAAGTGGGGTGTAGACAAGTCTTTTTGAAACATCCATTCCAGGAAGAAAAACATAAGGACTATCACCAAAGAACATAACTCCTTTAGAAGTTGTGGATGAACTCAAACAGATAGCAAATTTCCGGGGTACATGAAAAGCATTAGCCAATTGAGTTGGAAATCCTACATAACCATTTCCAAGTCCAACAATCCCTTTAACACCCTTTGCTAGTCCTTCAAGAAGAGAATTAGGAGCACAGTCAAAAACTACTCCATTTGCTGATAAAAATTTACCAGGATTTGAGCCATCAGTTGATTGGAGTGAGACAATATCTTGAGCAAGTTCACCACCAGTTCTGGTTCGAATAAAGGGGTTATAAGGAATATGTGAACAAGTATTATTATTGCACCCTGGTGAAGGAGGACCTACACATGATTCAACACAGGCACCAGATAATGAACGTTTACAAGGGATAGAACCACAAGGGACGGGTTTATAAGATGAACTAACATAGCCTTTTTCACAATCAACCCATAGAAATCTTTGGCCAAGATCTACAGTTAGTTTTACGGGGACAAGAGGCGTTCTTTGGCAAATGACCGTGACATATTGTTTAGTGGCTGCATCTTTGGTTACTGGAAGAAGAAAAGCTCGAGGTCTCGGAGGTGTTTTGGCTGAGGAGAGGGAAAATAAGAGGAGCAATGAAAGAAAGAAGGATAGAAAATTTATTTTGAAAACCATTGTTACGTTATTGAAAGTTTAGAATGATGGAGCTAGTCCTGAGCCTAAAGGACACAAAAATACACAAAATAAATCAAAAGGGGGCTGCCTTCCACGATATATTAAAAGGGGTATAACGTGGAGGGGCCAACATTATACCCCAATTTTTTTTCCCAATGTCATCCCAAAAAAAAAAAAAAATAGTATAACCTGGATTGATCCACGTTATACAAAATTATTTGTATAACGTGGACCAGTCCATGTTATACAACATATATATTTTTCCCCGTCCACCGTTTTACAAAAATAGTTTGTAAGACATTGGCTAGATTTAAATCATATCCGGCTTTTTTTTTTAATAAAAACTTTTTTAGTGATTTTTTTATTTTTAACGCATACAGTTAATTTTAGTGATTAACTCAAACAACTATTTTAACGCATGCAACAATTAAATATGTGTTATATATGCGAACGTAAATAAAAAAAAATACTAAAATATAAGTTAAATAAACGTCACACATTAACTGAGTTGTAAATGTTAAATTACATACGTTATTAAACGGCACAAGACATGTTATATATTCTTCAAAGATTACATAAGGAAACAACGATCGTACAACTTAAGAAAAAACATAAAAACCAGCAAGCATTAACAACTACTGATTTCTGTCGAGGCAGTGATTCTTGTTATGACCTGCTTGCTTGCACTTACTACACTTTCTAGCCATGCGAGCAGGAGCTATATCCATTTCATTCCTCCTTCTAGTTGTACTCAGCGCTCCTGAAGTTCGCTCGTATTTAGTGTTTGCAATTAAACTGAAGGGAGAAGGTGGTCAATATGCCTCATCACCCAATGATGAAAAATTTCCATTGTACGTTTGCTTGTAATACTTGCAAGTGTAGTACTTGCTAACATAGGTCCTTGGTTGAATTCCGCGGATATCACAAAATTCAATGGCATGTGAACATGGCATATGGTAGTTTCCCCACTTCCCACACGAACACTTTTTCCCTTCGGCGGAGAGTTTATGGATATTTCTGCCCTTACCTTCGTGTGCAAATGTCAGAATCTCAAAGACCTCTTCAGCTGTATTGTATTGCTTCATATCAGTGTGTTTTACGGACCTCTCCCAGTATTCATCAAGCTTCTTTTCAATAGCGAGCGGCCAAAACTTTTTATCCACAATCAACAAATCAGCAAGGGTGCTTCTCTCAACAAACCAATCAACAAGATTTTTAAACGTATAACAGACCATGGAAGTAACGGGCAATCCACGAGCTTTCTTCAATAAACCGTTGTAAGACTCGGAGACATTCGTTGTCATAGCCCCCACCTATGACCGTTGTCTTTATTCAATGTCCATTTCTCCTCCGGAAGAGCTTTTAACCACAGATGCGCTGGAGGTGACAATCTTTTGATTTGTTCCATCCTCATTTTATACTTCTTCTTCTGGTGCTCTGTAGCCGCCAACCACATTAGCTTCTCAAGGTCACTGTAGAGGATCTTTTTATTAAATTTGTTTTTCAAATGCCGAACGCAAAACCTATGGTGTGTGGATTGTGGTTGTAACCAATCATGTGTTTGGACACATTGCAAGATGACCTGATGACGGTCATAAATAAGTCCAATTCCTTGTCTCCCACAAATAATGTCTCCACAACAACACAAGGAACCACGTCCAAGACTCAAAGCTCTCGCGTGCAACAGTAGCATATGCAAGTGGAAAAATGTTATTGTTCGCATCAATTCCAACAGCAATTAACAGTTTCATCTCATACTTACCGTACAGATGAGTGTCATCTATTGAGATGACAGGCCTGCAATTTTTGAATCCATCGATGCTTGGTTTATAAGCCCAGAAAAGAAACTTGAAGATGTGTTCACTTTGCATTGTAGTTGATTGGTGCTCCCACTCAACAACGGTCCCCAGATTGAAATATTGTAAGGCAGCCATGTATCGAGGCAATGTCTTGAAAGAGGTTTCAAAATCTCCAAATACCATTTCAATAGCTTTCTTACGCCCCTTTTGGGCTTTTCTAGAACTAGGAGTAAACGTATGCAATCCTTTTATTTTTTTTCCTGAACTAACTTAATACTGATGTATGGATTGACCATAATATATGGTATCAACGTAGTAGCAATTAGGTGACTATTCAAATTGAATGATCCTTTTTGTAATCATCCGTGAGACAACTGTGTTGGAGAACCGTTTTTCCTACCTTCCACATACCACTTGAAATTTCTCTAAAACGGATCATCCACTCACATCCCAACATATGACTGTTGCAAATAAACCTCCAAAATTTACCTTTGGACTGATCAGAAATGAACTCTTTCTTTTCTTTGAGACAATATAGTCTCACTGCGCCTTTCATTTCCTGCTTGTTCTGAAATAACATACCTAATTGCATAATACAAGGAAAATTATCAACCCCCTAAAAATGGTCCAACAAACAAAAATAATATTCATTGCCACCATACTAACCTGAATTGATAAATTCAGGTTTTTTACTATCCCAAAGTGCTGGTCGAACTGGACCGTCACCTCTCATGAAGGAAAAATCATCCGGGCCTTCTTCTGTGTTATCCAAATATGAATCGCATTAGAATGATAGCTAATGTTACTATGACCTCGAGCAGTAATGTCTTCGTAAGAATGACCATCATCATCAGATGAGTGATCATCGTCTGTTTCTGCGTGATGTAATGGGATATCACTATCTGACTCATCAGAGTGATCATTAGCTACATCATTATTGCTCACAATTTGTGTGAGCTGAGTCAATACGGGGTTTTCTTCAAAATCGTTACACCTACAAACATAGGAAAATTCAAGGCGTTCAAATCTCAAAAACAATTAGTTAAGAGTCTCCTAGTTTTAGCAAACAAAACATCGTTATATTTACCTTTCCGTAAATGACTCCACTTGAGTAGGGCGATATCGAACTATACTCCCGACACCTAATTCACTTGTATCTGGAGCACTACTCGGTCCAGGAATATCACAGCTCTGCATAGTCCAACCAAAGTTATTGTAACACCCCGTAAACTTGAACTAGGTGTGAATATATAAAAAAAATCTAGTATTAAGATGATATTTTACCTATATGAACCCATTCTTGGTGAATTCAGGTGGAGGATGGTCGATTTGAAGTCAAACCAACTAGTGAAGTTCTTAAGGGCTCTTAAATTCGCCTAAGTTTTGGTAGGTCTGTCTTCTGGGCGATTTTCGTGAAAATGTGTTGCGAATTTGGAAAAACTTCCTCAATGAAAGTTGTAGATCTTTGAAATATATTTCCAATGGTAGGTCTCCCAGACCGATAAACGTTTTGTACAAAGAGTTATGCCCGTTTTACTGAAGCCTGTCTTCGCTGGAAATTAGGTGACTTCGACGGAGCAGATCGACGCTCCGTCGTTCTGATCGACGGTCCGTCCTTTGAACCATCGATTGTGCATTGCTCACTAGAAATTTGATGAATTCGACGGAGCAGATCGACGCTCTGTCGATCTGATCGACGCTTCGTCGTTTGAACCGTCGATTGTGCCTGACGGGCTGAAAATTTATAAGTTGCAAAATTTTAGTTTTTCTTCCATTATTTTCACTCTCAAAAACCCTAAGGAAGAAAATATCTCTCTAGGGCTCCAACACTAAGGTAAGAACATCTTAATCATTGATTATCAATCCTAACAATAAACCCATGATTCTTGTGACCAAAACCTAGGGTTGCAACATAATTCTTCCCAAAGTGATTCAAGCTAGGGTTTGGGTGTTCTTCATTAGAAAAGTGATTTGTTAAACCTTGTTTAACAAATTAAGGTATGTCTCTTTTGAAAACCTCATTTTGGAATGCATGACTTCTTTTCTTGAACATTCTTTATTGAACCAAAAGGGTGAACTTCTCATACAAAACCCTAATGTATGTCTCTCTTTTAAAAACTTGTTTTTTGATGAAAATCACTTCTTGAAACTATTTTTGGAAGTATAAGTTTTATTCAAGATTCTTTAATGAGTAATCTTTTCATGGTTTCTTGAACCCTAATTCATGACTAAATGGTGGTTAATGTGTGTGAGGGGACAAACCCACATTAAACCTAGATTGTAACAAAACCTATATATATGTATAAGATATTATAAATGTTTCCCTCTACGAGAGATGTTTATTAATGTTAGTTAAGAGTTGGTAATGACATTTTCATTGGTGAATTGGGACATGGAAATCTTTGTAAAGAGTTGTACGTTTTCACAACATTGATTGGAATAACTGATTCTTTCGATATGGCATAATGAACTTTAATGTTATATGTGGTGTGACTGCTGTGAGACAATTTGTGAATCGGCTTCTATGCTATGAACTTTATTGTTGTGTTTGGCCTAGCTACTCGGGAGGAAGGGTAGCCACTATGGATCCTAGTGTGTTATTGCCTAGCCATTCGGGAGGAAGAGTGGCCACTGCTGGGTTCGCTACCCGGGGTGTGATTTATGCCTAGCTATTCGGGAGGAAGGATAGCCACCGCGTACTACATAGTCCGGTGTGATTTATGCCTAGTTATTAGGGAGGAAGGATAGCCACCGAGAATTATATGTTCCGGTGTGGTGCGCTATGCGCGATATGCTTGATTCTTGAGCCTGTATTTGCATGTGTGACATTCTTATTCTCTTATGGAATTGTTGATGACTATCTTAATTGATTAAAAGGGCATATTTGAAGTTGTAACTTGACAAGAGGCTTTATGAATGGGTTTTGATATTTATTATCGAGATACATAAACTGAATAACTGTCCTTACGTTGATTTCATATCATTTTCAAGACTGATTTCTTCATGTATTATTTTTACTTTATTTTCGTATTATTCATTATCCCCGAGGCACTCACTGAGTACGAAGTACTCAGGCATACCATTGTTGTTTTTGATGGTATGTTAGGTAACGGAGAAGAGCAGGTTCTTGATACTCCCGGTGCTTAGGAAGGACTTGCTGTTGCGGCTAATTTGGTGAGCCCACACATTCATTCGTGGGACACCCTATTGATTTACTTATTTATTACATTCGTTGTCCGGGCTGCGTCCCGATGAGTCAGACTATTAATCCTTTATCTTAGAAGCTCCCTAGTATGCATTTGTGGGTAGTTATTGAGTTATTGATTAACTCTTGGGCACGTTGTTATGTTTGACAAGTATTGATAACTAAAGACTTCCGCTGATTTAATTCTTATATGCGTAATTTGTTTACCTTTATTTTATAAACTGTTGGAGGCGAATGTTGAACCTGGCGGGTTCAAGTATTGTTATTGTGTTGTTTAGGTTCTTCCGATGTTGTTCATGTCGTCGGATGCCGGTCACGTCAAGGGTGGGTTTTGGGGCGTGACAGTTATGTGAGTGGCTACCAACTCCTACCATTTTTTCTTGTTGAAGTGTACCTCTTTGAAGCCCAATATTCATAGCAGGAAGATATGTAGTACCTGGCATATCAAACTCATCGTCAGTGGGTGCTTCAACATTGGTAGAGCGTTCAACAATTGCATACATGTCAAGTGTCGCTATAACTGCGAGGCTAATAGGCTCAGACGATGCGAATGCCTGAAAAGGTCCCTCACGTGTGATTACGGCCGGTGTTTGGACCTCGGGAGAAGATGTCGATAAGCTGGACATACCAAAATCTATTATTGGGTAATATGCATCATCAGTTCCAGGCATCGATGAGCTGGGCATATATTGATCAAAACGAACCTCATCCTCATCAACCAACTGGTGATCCACGGGACCTCAACCCCGTATGTTACCTGCTTGGCGTCCTCAACCACGCTCTGCAGGTCTTGGTACATTAGGACGTTGACGATGACGAACTTGCACAGTAGGCGGCTCAACATACTCCATCAGTGGTGTATAATTTGGAGCGAAACTAACATCGTCCCCAGAGAGGCAGCAGCCATGGACTTTGTATTAATGTGGCTAAACTTCTCTGCTAATTCCTTCATTTCATTAGACACGGTTGGATCTTGGATAGTCCCGTGAGCTAACCTGTACGATTCTTGATGTCCTAAAGCCTAAAAAAAATTAAATTATAAGATTTGATAGTGGTCTAAGACACATATAAAGACATCAAACATCTAATGCAATGTAATGTTCGTACCAGTGCTTCATGCCCGCCTGCCATGTGTTGGTATCCTGTATTCACATTATGCGCAGGATTTCCTATGAAAGTGCGCGAGTGACGTCGATACCAACAAAAATACTCTGATAATGACTGTGGGTCTTGAGTTTCATACTCGGCCCGAATTAGCCTTCATCGACGATTTTCCCAAAATAATTCTGTTCCCATAAAATTTTGTTGATCCTCTACTGTTATAGCATACCGCTTGTCACGTTTGTAATGAAAAGGATCAATCTCAACACATGGTTTCAGAATATGTTGCTTTCTACCAAACTGTCTGAGAACGCGGTCTACCATGTGCCACTCTCGATAGATTCCACAAATAAGGGGAACCTGCGCCTTCCAAATACCTCAGCCATGCTGACACTACTCAGGGAGTCAATTAATGATGGCCTCTGAATAAGGCTGCCACACAAACTACAATAGAAAGAACATAAAATTAAATGATAATAAAATAAATAAATTACACATAAGCATAACTATTATATCAAAACGCCATTAACAACCATAATTATGATAAAATACCTGACCATTTGTTAGGTTGTCCAATACATCCCTACATATGGGTAGCATAACACGTGCCTCATTTTCGCGAGCTTTATGATGAGTCCACTTTCGTGCAAGAGCCGTGTGTGACTGAAGGGCCCTGGGTGGTGGCTGCATCGGTATAATTCGCTCCCAAGCCCAAACCTATATTAAAAATTTAAAATAAATAAATAAAAAGCTTATAACTATCAAATAAGACAACCAAATAAAATTATATAATTTTAAAGGTCACGTACCTGCAATAAGGAAATGAATCCACACACATCCTTGGCTTTCCTCATCGAAGCGCGGCATAAACAAGTATACAAAAATGACAATGCAGCCGCTCCCCAAGCTTGTCTACTCATTGCTCTAAGGTCACGCATGTCAAGCAAATAGTTTAAATTAAGTAAGTCACCGGACTTATCCGGAAATATCGTGCCGCCACAAAGTCATAGCAAGTACAACCTAACCCGCTTTTGCACATCAATTTCTGGGGTCTGATTTGTAATGGCATCTAAGCCTCTAATATATTGAATTAATTTATTTACTTCCAACCTACTAACACCATTAAAACAATCCAGACCAGGTGCCCAACCAGTAAGCTCATGGATCAACTGTTGCCACCCAACAATATTTATATTTCTAACATTAAGATCATTCTAAGGGATTACCATCAACAACCATGCCAAACATGAGCTCAATATCTTGATAGTCGCCTCACCGTACGCAGATAAAAGGTGTGCATCTCAGGACGCCATCTCTCTATAAGTGCACTAATGACTTCCCAACTATATGATACACATCCTACCTCTACTACTCCCCTAAATCCACACAGGCCAAAGTAGTCAAGGATGAGAGGATGAAAAGGATGACGCCTCACGTGCTTCCAAAATTCGGTATCCGCGCGGCGTGGAAACAGGCATTCGGTCGGTCCTCTCAAGGCCCCATCCCACACAGCCTGTGATCGATGCTTCTCCTGGAGTGTTAACACATCGTACACTTCTGGCCCCGGATGTAGGAGTACCCGTGGAAGATCCATACCTTTAAAAAAGAATTGAAGTCCAGATCAAGCTATTTGGAGTAACTTACTATTAAAAAAAATTGTTATTCCAATTTTAGCCGAACAAATATGCACTGGCTAGATAAATCCAACTTTCATACGCCTTATTTAGAAACCACTGATAGTGGACCACATTAATACCTATAAAGTATAGAGAAAGTAATTGTCCACCCCCTTAGACTTAGGTCCCATATAATAAAGTATTATCATGACATTTTAAGTATCCTTTTTTCTGGGCTAGTGAGGCATCAATTAAGTTTCACTTTTCTGGCTATATAAATATCACATTAAAGGTACAATGAAAAACTTAACAAATCAAACCATTTATATAACAATCCACAAAAATAACAGTAACATAAGAACACATTTCTTCAAAAGTGCTACTAAACAAATCAGACCTTTTATATAACAATGTTTCTAACAATCATGTCTAAAGTTCAGATAAAAATAACACAAATAAAAAATTAAAGAATCCATATAATCAAGATATATAAGACAAACAGATATCCTACATCTACTATAAATATACAATATTATATGAGTTAGAAAAAATACCTTAATTTAGATAGCAACAAAAGGTTTTTAATGAAAACGTTGCTCCAAAAATTAGACTGTAATGCAGGGTTTAAAAAGAAAATAAATGAAGGAGAAGAAGAAGGAGAAGGAGAAGGATAAGAAATTCTGTAAGTTGAAAAGAATGGAGGAAGAAGCGGAGGAGAAAGATGAGAAAAATTAGGGCAAAAATTTTGGGTATCCATGAGTTGTGGACAGCCCCATGATTTACAATATAATTTTGTATAACGTGGATCAGTCCACGTTTTATAACATATATATTGTAAAACGTGGACTGATCCAAGTTATACAAAATTATTTGTATAACGTGGATCAGTCCACGTTATACTATTAATTATTTTTTTATTTTATTTTTGGTTTTGGTCTGACATTGGGAAAAAAAATTTGGGGTATAACGTTGGCCCCTCCACGTTATACCCCTTTTTGTATATCCCTTTTTGGTTTATTTTGTGTATTTTTGTGCCCTTTAGGCTCCGGAGTCGATTTATGACAGGACATTATTTTATTTGCGAAGGGGCAAGACGAAAGCTGTGAAAGAAATCAGAAATCGTGTTATTGTTCATTTATTTAAGTATACAAGCTGCTGTGTAGAGAATTCAACGATCGATGAACATTGACTATTATAATAGACACTGTATTGCTTTGCCAGATCATTTCGTCCAAACAAAGAAAGAAAAGGAATGGTGGAAGCATTATCCTATTAATCTGTCAAAAACCATTAGTGCATAACCGCAATTGATGGAGTTAAATATTCACATTAATTATACGATACCTTTTGAATTCTCTCCTTTGGTTATCTAATTATCAGATTATTTGAAGAATTACAAGATGCATTAGTCTTTCCTCCTTTTTGGTTTTCCACACAACGATACTTGTTTTGAAACCCAATTAATACAAAATGTTGTAGTCAAAACAAAGAATCAGTGGTAGAATTGCTCTATGTTGCTCAAATTACCTAGTAGATAACAATAAACATGAGCGTAATACAAATTAAAGAGAAAAAGAAATATCTATGGTACCTTGGCATATTCCTTCTGTCTCACGAAAAATAGCATGATTTGGTGTATGAGGGTCTATGCATATAATTTTGACGTTAAATTCATACATTTATAATTATAAAAAAAAAATATATATGTATCTAAAGAATCCATTAAAAAGTAAAGCCAAAATTTATAAAACCAAATTTTAAAAGTCACAAAAAAAAAAAAGATACGTCTCATCAAATAGTAATTGTATCAATTTTTTGGTGGATCCGAGAAGTATCTAAGAACTCAATCTAGCATAATCTATCAATTGGATGTTTAATTATTTAGAGAAAGTAAACACTGTCCTTAAGCCCGCCTTAAAAGAAACACTTTTCACCAACATTATGGAGCTTAGCTCTAATGTATACATTAGAAAGAGGCAATTGAATGACATTTATCGTTCAAAACATAGAAAATACGAATCATGATTTATGTTTTTTTCATCAACTTTACTTTATATTAGTAAACTTATCCGCACTTCGCGCGATGATACTATCGACATAGTCTCTGGTCCTTTTTCTAATGCTTGGAGATAAAAAATAAAACTTTTGATTTAGTGACTTTTTACATTTATATTTTTCATGTTTAATTTAAAAATCAGCTTTTAAGTTGGGACTCTCTCGCTGTCTCGTCCTCTTCTTTCAACATTATCTATTTTCATTTAGCTAATAAAAATTACATGCCAATAAATTACATAGCAAACACTTTAATATTTCTTGAAGGAGTCTTTTTGTTATATCCCGTATTTTTGAACCTCGGAGCATCTGCTGGGGTGGGGCCCACATACCGAGATTTTTTTTGGAACATCTGAAAAGTCATATGAATCACATATGTAAAGTTAAACACAACTCATGAAGTACCTTTGGACCAAATCAAAGTGGAAACCCTCCAAACGAATATTTTTAAGAAAACGTTTTCGGGTGACCTGACTTTGGGGGGCAAAAACTGTATTGTAAGTTTGGAATTTCGAAAATACCTTGAAATAGAAGTTGTAGATAATTGAATTAGCTTTCCATCCATAGGTCGTGGGTTCCCAGGTGACGTCGGTACAAGGAGATATGAACGTTTTAAGGTCGAAAGGTCAGTGGGCTAGGCCCAACTCGGGACCAACCGAGTTGGCCCAAAAAAATGAAAAACAAAAATTCAGGCCCAAGTGAGGAGCCATTCGGCCATGGTCCATAAAAAGGATCCAAGCCCATGGAATTAAGTCATGTGGTCAATGAATAAAAGACCACTTAATCATCCAAATTCCATAGAACTTTCAAGAGAAAGAATAGGAGGAAAAACAAGAGAAAAACAAGAACAAAAAGAGGGCATTTCGGGTTTGGCCATAGAAAAATCACCCCTCAAAATCTTGCCTCTAAAATTATTTTCTTGTTGAATTCCTACTAAATTAAGTGTCCTCTACAACTTGGTGTAATTGTTTTGGAAGAAGGAGCACTTATTTCTTCAAGTTGACAACTTGTTCAAGTGAAGAAGTTTGTAGAAAAAGGTAAGAATCAATTCCTTTTTCTTATGTTATGAAGGTTTGTTTATGTTGTGGTATGTGGAAATGAGTAGAAATTATGGAAATAAGGAAGTTTGCAAAGTGGGTATGTATATATATATGTAGCCATGGGTGTATATATGTTGTATACATATATGAGTTGAATTTTATGTTGCATTCTAGTTGTGGTTATGATGGAAATTATATTGGGAATGAAAGTTGAATGAATTTTGGTTGAAGTTGGAATGTAGATGATTATGTCACTTTAGAATAATTTTGTGATATTATGGAAATGAAGTTGTTAAGATGTGAATTATGATTATGGTTGATGAATTTGGAAGTTGGAAACTTGTTATGAAGTTGTATGCCAAAGATTTGATGTTTTGCATAAGTTATGATTTTGGCGGAAGATTGTATATCATGTATATCGAGTGTATATCTTAAGGAAAACGATATGAAATGTTTCTAGAACTATATGGTGATGATCATGATGGTTGTTGAATATGAAATTATTGATCTTAGTTGAAAGTTGGGTTGAATTGAAGATTATGTCAACTTGTGAGAAAAATGACTAGTTGAAGGATATTTGTGTTTTTAATGTTCATTGTTGATATTGTTGTTGTCGTTTGGGTTGTTGTTGATGATTTATAGCCGAGTTGAATTCTCGGAGTGTCATATGTATAGGGGAAGTGCTGCCGAAATTTCGGTAGCCAAATATGCTTAAAGTTGAAATAATGGCATTAATAATTCACAATTGGTAAACTTGACCAATTGCAGTTTTTCGACGAAACGGGAAGTGAGTTTGGAAAGGCTTAAGAAGCGCGAAAGGTATGTAAAGCAACCCCAATTCTTCCCTTGGCATGCCCCTAGTGTGTTAGGGTCGGATCCGGGCCTCGAAGGACCTCTTGGCCGTCGGAATCCGCAAGACAAAATTTCAGTTTTTCCTTCAGTAGAATTGAACCATTTTGATACGCTTTTTCTGAAATTATGCAATTTTGCTCTAAATTATTCAGAAAGTCATAGAATGTTTGTATAACCTTTTTAGGTGATACTATATGCTTAGAGGGCACAATTTGAGCCCGCCGCCTTGTTTGTCCCAAGGCGGGCCCGCTATTTACGGTTTTGCCCCTAATGTGTTAAAACTTCCTTTTTAAGCGATTTTTGAAAGAAATGTTTTAATTACCCTACTAATCGCTTAACGAATATTATTTTAAATATTCTGTTAAATATTATAAATTATTTTGACACTCGGAATGACTTCGGGAAAGTTATACTTCTGTAATTTATTATGATATCCGAAATACATTTATTATGATTCTGTCCGACCCCATTGGATTTGTTTGTCTTTGATACGCTTCATCGAGTCTTTGAAAACATTTATTATATTTTTAAATTGCATTAGTCTCTCACTACTCCATTCGTGGATGTCCCAATGTTTCCCACACTGAGCCCGGGCCAGGATATGTTGTCAAGCGAAATTCTCTGCATTGTTCGCCGCGTCCCGATGTGAGGGGGCAGGTATACGCGTACATGGGTCTGTGGAGTATGATGTGCCATGTCCGCCTATTCTGATCTGATCTGTATGGCCATTTTGATATGACATTATATGATACGGGGCCACGCCCCTTTTTCTGATTCCTCTGTATAGTGGCACCAGCGTCGGGAGGGTGGCCACATTCTGTCTGCCGAGTCCCGTGTCAGGGACCGGATATGATATGATATGACATATGTTTCTGTACGCATTCTGTCTGTTTTGGAAATATGCATTTGACACTCTGGATTCTGTACTCATTTTCTGTAACCATTATGATTTGACTTCTGTGATTCCGCTTTACATATTCAGTACATATTTCGTACTGACCCCCTTTCTTCGGGGGCTGCGTTTTCATGCCGCGCAGGTACTGACGACAGGTTCGCTGATCCACACGTTTAGGATCCTATTTCTGCTATTTGGGGCGCTCTCTTCTACAGAGCCCATCTTTTGGTACAGTCTGTCACTGCTATCTGGATATGTACTTTGTTCAGGGTATGACGGGGCCCTGTCCCGTCTTATGATTATGATATGTTCTGTAGAGGTCTGTGGATACATCTGTGTGGGTTCTGTACATATGTTTGGGATATTCTGTTCTGTGATGGCCTTATCGGCCTATGTGTGCCAAGTCTGCTTTTCTGCTAAATTCTGTAGCGACCACTAATATTATTATTATATTATTATTCTGTTAATATGCTAATTTGGGGTATCGGGTACGTATAGGTGCCCAGCTCGGGCACTGGTTGCGGCCCACGGGGTTGGGTCGTGACAAAAGTGGTATCAGAGCGGTTCGTCCTCGGATTGTCCACAGATCGTGTCTAGTAGAGTCTTGTTTATCGGTGTGTTGTGCACCACACCTATAAACAGGAGGCTACAGGGCATTTAGGATACTACCCTTCTTTCTGTCTTAGATCGTGCGATAGAGCTGTGTTATCAGGATAACCCCTTCCTAACGAGTGGCTATATTTGCAGATATGCCTCCAAAAAAGGCGACAGCGGCCCAAAAGGCCAAGTCAGTTGCCGTAGGAGAGACTAGCCGGGTCCAGAGGACTACCAGGGCCCAGGTATATATTGCTCCGGAGACTTTGCCCCAGACAGAGGGTTCTTCTACACCGCCACTCGTGGAGGAGATTGGGGCAGCCGTAGCTGTAGATCGGGGGACGGCTCCACTGCCAGCTCCCGCAGTTCCAGTACCTGAGCCTCCAGCTCCACGGCCAGGCACTGAGGATCAGTCTATGAGGGAGGCAGTCCAGTTGCTGACTAGACTTGTGGCAGGGCAGGTTCAGGGGCATGGACTAGGAGGTGACCGGGCAGTCAGGCGTGATAGTTTGAGAGCCCGTGAGTTTTTGACTTGTAACCCTCCAGAGTTCTTCGGGACAAAGCCCGAGGAGGATCCTGAGGAGTTTATTAGGAAGATGCGACGCACTCTAGATTTGATTAATGCTTCCGAGACAGATTCAGTCGCGTTAGCTTCGTACCGGTTATATGATGTGGCGGCAAACTGGTACGAGTCATGGGGGCTATCCAGGGGGGACGGCGCTCCTCCAGCAGTTTGGGGCGATTTTTCTCAGGCATTTCTTGGACACTTTCTGCCCCCAGAGTTGCGACGAGCCAGATCTGATAGATTCTTATTATTGAGGCAGAAGGGCCGCAGTATCCGGGACTACAGTTTGGAGTTTGATTCCTTGGCCCGATATGCACCTACTGTGGTGGCTACTATGGCGGACCGGATGCACAGATATATTATGGGGCTGGATCGGTATTTTGTTGATAGCTGCTTAGTATTGGCTGCTCAGCCCGGTATGGACATTGTCCGTATCCAGGCCCATGCCCAGGGCATGGAGGATCGGGGCAGAGGAGGACACCAGCCTGACAGGGGCCAGGATCGGAGACAGCCCAAGAGGGCCAGGTTATCTGGAGATTTTCGGGGCAGACAGCCCCAACAGCCGCAGCAGCCTAGCAGATTCTCATCTCAGCCGGCGCAGAGCGCGCCTCCCCAGCCTGCAGGTCGCAGATTCGATAGCCCATGGTATTCAGGAGCAGGCCAGAGCTCTAGGGCTTCAGGTTCGCGGACAAATAGGGGTTCTGGTCAGATGAGGCCACCCAGGGTTCAGTGTTCTTTTTGCAGCAGATACCATACGAGAGAGTGCTACAGAGCCACCGGTGCATGCTTTTCTTGTGGCCGTCAGGGCCATTCTGTGAGAGATTGCCCGTATAAGGGTAGTTCGGGTGGTGCAGCGCAGCCTACCGGATCAGCCGCTGGGTCTTCATCTTCGTCAGTGGCTATACGCCCTACGGGGCAGGGTATTTCGGCACCAGCGGGTCGCGGCAGAGGCCGTGGTGGAGCTTCTGGTATTAGCGGTCCTTCGAACCGCATTTATGCTTTGGCCAGCCGCCAGGATCAGGAGGCATCTCCTAATGTCGTCACAGGTACTTTATTGGTCTTCCCTCGATCTGTGTATGCACTAATTGATCCAGGTTCGACTTTATCATATATTTCACCCCTTGTTGCCGGTAAAATTGGTATTATGTCTGAACCTATAGAGCCATTTGAGGTAGCCACACCGATAGGGGATTTTGTTGTAGCGAAACAGGTTTATAAAGACTGTTCTGTGATCGTTTGTGACCGTGACACTAAGGCAGATCTGGTAGAGTTAGATATGACTGAATTTGATGTTATTATGGGTATGGATTGGCTAGCTTCCTGTTACGCTAATGTTGACTGCCAGAATAAGGTAGTTCGCTTCCAGTTTCCCGGGGAGCCAGTTTTAGATTGGGCTGGAAATACAGCATCGCCGAAAGGTAACTTTATTTCATACCTTAAGGCAAAGAAAATGATTAGAAAGGGTTATATCTGTCATCTGGTTCGGGTGCAAGACTTGGACGCCGAGACGCCGACACTTCAGTCAGTCCCCGTGATTAACGAGTTTCCAGATGTTTTTCCCGACGAGCTTCCAGGTCTTCCTCCAGAGCGGGAGATAGACTTCTCTATTGACTTACTCCCAGACACTCAGCCTATCTCTATTCCTCCGTATAGAATGGCGCCTGCAGAGTTAAAGGAGTTGAAGGAGCAGCTGAAAGATTTGTTGGATAAGGGCTTCATCAGACCCAGTACTTCGCCTTGGGGAGCCCCGGTATTATTTGTGCGTAAGAAAGACGGGTCGCTGCGTATGTGTATTGATTATCGGCAGCTGAATAAGGTAACTATAAATAATAAATACCCCCTCCCCAGGATTGATGATTTGTTTGATCAGCTGCAGGGCGCTAAGTGTTTTTCGAAGATAGATCTTCGATCCGGTTACCACCAAGTGCGAGTACGAGAGGCCGATATCCCTAAGACAGCTTTCCGGACCCGATATGGGCATTACGAGTTCAGGGTTATGTCTTTTGGGCTTACTAATGCCCCCGCAGTATTCATGGATTTGATGAACCGGGTATTCAGGCCATTCTTGGATATGTTTGTAATTGTATTCATTGATGATATCCTGGTTTATTCTCGGTCTGAGGCGGAGCACGCAGATCATCTGAGATCGGTATTAGGGGTACTCCGGCATCAGAAATTATATGCGAAATTTTCTAAGTGTGAATTCTGGCTGTCTTCAGTGGCTTTCTTGGGGCATGTTATTGCAGCTGATGGTGTCCGGGTGGACACACAGAAGATTGAGGCCGTGAAGAATTGGCCCAGACCTACGACGCCCACAGAGGTACGCAGTTTCCTGGGGTTAGCAGGCTATTACAGGAGATTTGTGGAGAAGTTTGCTTCGATTTCAGCGCCTTTGACAAGGCTGACTCAGAAGGGAGCTAAGTTCCTGTGGTCTGACGCTTGTGAACGGAGCTTCCAGTTGCTGAAGGAGAAGCTGACTACAGCCCCAGTTCTGACTCTTCCAGAGGGACCGGACGGGTATGTTATTTATTGTGACGCTTCTGGCATGGGGTTGGGCTGTGTATTGATGCAGCATGGCAGAGTTATAGCGTATGCTTCCCGGCAGCTCAAGCAGCATGAGAAGAATTATCCTACCCATGATCTGGAGCTCGCAGCGGTAATTCATGCTCTGAAGATATGGAGACACTATTTATATGGCGTTCATGTGGATATCTATACTGATCATAAGAGTCTCCAGTATATTTTCAGGCAGAGAGAGCTTAATTTGCGACAGCGGAGGTGGCTGGAGCTTCTGAAAGATTATGACGTGGATATTCTGTATCATCCGGGTAAGGCTAATGTTGTTGCCGATGCGCTCAGTCGGAAGTCTATGGGCAGTTTGGCCGATTTACAGCCAGACAGGAGAGAGATAGCCCGTGATATTCAGCAGTTGGCTAGTCTCGGGGTTCGTCTGGCCGATTCTGGAGATACACGGATTTCTGTTCGAGGGGTTTCTGAGTCATCCCTCAGGGACGATATTAAGCGGCGTCAATACGAAGATCCTGTCTTAGCTCAGTACAGGGACACAACCTATGATAAGGAGAGGACTCCGTTCGAGTTTTCACCGGACGGTACTTTGTTATACAGAGGCAGGTTGTGTGTACCTGATATTGCAGGCCTTCGGCAGCAGGTTATGAGCGAGGCACATTATGCTCGCTATTCGGTCCATCCTGGGTCTACGAAGATGTACCATGATCTCCGATGCTTATACTGGTGGGACGGCATGAAGCGGGATATTGCAGAGTTCGTCGCCCAGTGCCCTAATTGTCAGCAGGTCAAGATTGAGCATCAGAAGCCGGGTGGACTGTTGCAGGAGATGGAAATCCCGACTTGGAAGTGGGAGGTTATTAATATGGACTTCATTACAGGTTTGCCTCGCACTCCACGGAAGTATGATTCCATCTGGGTCGTTGTTGATAGGCTGACGAAATCAGCCCATTTTCTTCCCGTCAGAACTACTTATTCCGCCGAGGATTATGCCAGGCTCTATATTAGAGAGATTGTGAAGCTTCACGGAGTTCCTATATCTATTATTTCTGACAGAGGCGCCCAGTTTACGGCGCGTTTCTGGAGGTCGTTTCAGGAGGGTCTAGGGACTCAGGTGAGTCTGAGCACGGCCTTTCATCCTCAAAGCGACGGACAGGCCGAGCGCACTATACAGACGCTGGGGGATATGTTGCGGGCCTGCGCTATTGATTTCAGAGGCAGCTGGGATGATCACTTGCCATTGATTGAGTTTGCATATAATAACAGTTACCATTCCAGCATCCAGATGGCTCCGTACGAGGCTCTATATGGCAGGAAATGCAGATCGCCGATTGGCTGGTTTGATATTGGCGAGTCAGAGTTGATTGGCCCAGATATGGTCCAGCAGGTCGTGGACAAGGTAAAACTTATTCGGGAGCGACTGTTGGCAGCCCAGAGTCGACAGAAGTCATACGCGGATAAACGGCGTCGACCGTTGGAGTTTCAGGTAGGCGATTGGGTATTCCTGAAGGTATCGCCTATGAAAGGCGTGATGCGGTTCGGCAGAAAGGGTAAGCTCAGTCCGCGTTATATTGGGCCTTATCAGATTGTTCGAAAAACTGGAAATGTCGCCTATGAGCTAGATTTGCCATCTGATTTGGAAGCGGTACATCCGGTATTTCATGTCTCTATGCTTCGTAAATGCGTCGGTGACCCTTCTAGAATATTTCCTGCTGATGATATTCAGGTGACGGAGCAACTATCGTACGAGGAGCAGCCCGTATCTATTTTGGATCGTCAGGTAAGGAGGCTTCGGAATAAAGATGTAGCCTCTGTTAAGGTACTGTGGCGGAACGATAATAGGGAGGAAATGACATGGGAGGCCGAAGAGGAAATGAAGAAGAAATATCCTCATTTGTTCTCTATACCCACAGGTAACCTTAAATCCCTGCTTTAATTTATTCCAATATCAATCGTGTGTCATATGTGATGTCTGTAAACATGAACTCCCCCAAAGTATTTTCAAACCCTATGAGATTAATTTAACATTCGAGGACGAATGTTCTAAAGGGGGGAGGATGTTACATCCCGTATTTTTGAACCTCGGAGCATCTGCTGGGGTGGGGCCCACATACCGAGATTTTTTTTGGAACATCTGAAAAGTCATATGAATCACATATGTAAAGTTAAACACAACTCATGAAGTACCTTTGGACCAAATCAAAGTGGAAACCCTCCAAACGAATATTTTTAAGAAAACGTTTTCGGGTGACCTGACTTTGGGGGGCAAAAACTGTATTGTAAGTTTGGAATTTCGAAAATACCTTGAAATAGAAGTTGTAGATAATTGAATTATATTTCCATCCATAGGTCGTGGGTTCCCAGGTGACGTCGGTACAAGGAGATATGAACGTTTTAAGGTCGAAAGGTCAGTGGGCTAGGCCCAACTCGGGACCAACCGAGTTGGCCCAAAAAAATGAAAAACAAAAATTCAGGCCCAAGTGAGGAGCCATTCGGCCATGGTCCATAAAAAGGATCCAAGCCCATGGAATTAAGTCATGTGGTCAATGAATAAAAGACCACTTAATCATCCAAATTCCATAGAACTTTCAAGAGAAAGAATAGGAGGAAAAACAAGAGAAAAACAAGAACAAAAAGAGGGCATTTCGGGTTTGGCCATAGAAAAATCACCCCTCAAAATCTTGCCTCTAAAATTATTTTCTTGTTGAATTCCTACTAAATTAAGTGTCCTCTACAACTTGGTGTAATTGTTTTGGAAGAAGGAGCACTTATTTCTTCAAGTTGACAACTTGTTCAAGTGAAGAAGTTTGTAGAAAAAGGTAAGAATCAATTCCTTTTTCTTATGTTATGAAGGTTTGTTTATGTTGTGGTATGTGGAAATGAGTAGAAATTATGGAAATAAGGAAGTTTGCAAAGTGGGTATGTATATATATATGTAGCCATGGGTGTATATATGTTGTATACATATATGAGTTGAATTTTATGTTGCATTCTAGTTGTGGTTATGATGGAAATTATATTGGGAATGAAAGTTGAATGAATTTTGGTTGAAGTTGGAATGTAGATGATTATGTCACTTTAGAATAATTTTGTGATATTATGGAAATGAAGTTGTTAAGATGTGAATTATGATTATGGTTGATGAATTTGGAAGTTGGAAACTTGTTATGAAGTTGTATGCCAAAGATTTGATGTTTTGCATAAGTTATGATTTTGGCGGAAGATTGTATATCATGTATATCGAGTGTATATCTTAAGGAAAACGATATGAAATGTTTCTAGAACTATATGGTGATGATCATGATGGTTGTTGAATATGAAATTATTGATCTTAGTTGAAAGTTGGGTTGAATTGAAGATTATGTCAACTTGTGAGAAAAATGACTAGTTGAAGGATATTTGTATTTTTAATGTTCATTGTTGATATTGTTGTTGTCGTTTGGGTTGTTGTTGATGATTTATAGCCGAGTTGAATTCTCGGGGTGTCATATGTATAGGGGAAGTGCTGCCGAAATTTCGGTAGCCAAATATGCTTAAAGTTGAAATAATGGCATTAATAATTCACAATTGGTAAACTTGACCAATTGCAGTTTTTCGACGAAACGGGAAGTGAGTTTGGAAAGGCTTAAGGAGCGCGAAAGGTATGTAAAGCAACCCCAATTCTTCCCTTGGCATGCCCCTAGTGTGTTAGGGTCGGATCCGGGCCTCGAAGGACCTCTTGGCCCTCGGAATCCACAAGACAAAATTTCCGTTTTTCCTTCAGTAGAATTGAACCATTTTGATACGCTTTTTCTGAAATTATGCAATTTTGCTCTAAATTATTCAGAAAGTCATAGAATGTTTGTATAACCTTTTTAGGTGATACTATATGCTTAGAGGGCACAATTTGAGCCCGCCGCCTTGTTTGTCCCAAGGCGGGCCCGCTATTTACGGTTTTGCCCCTAATGTGTTAAAGCTTCGTTTTTAAGCGATTTTTGAAAGAAATGTTTTAATTACCCTACTAATCGCTTAACGAATATTATTTTAAATATTCTGTTAAATATTATAAATTATTTTGACACTCGGAATGACTTCGGGAAAGTTATACTTCTGTAATTTATTATGATATCCGAAATACATTTATTATGATTCCGTCCGACCCCATTGGATTTGTTTGTCTTTGATACGCTTCATCGAGTCTTTGAAAACATTTATTATATTTTTAAATTGCATTAGTCTCTCACTACTCCATTCGTGGATGTCCCAATGTTTCCCACACTGAGCCCGGGCCAGGATATGTTGTCAAGCGAAATTCTCTGCATTGTTCGCCGCGTCCCGATGTGAGGGGGCAGGTATACGCGTACATGGGTCTGTGGAGTATGATGTGCCATGTCCGCCTATTCTGATCTGATCTGTATGGCCATTTTGATATGACATTATATGATACGGGGCCACGCCCCTTTTTCTGATTCCTCTGTATAGTGGCACCAGCGTCGGGAGGGTGGCCACATTCTGTCTGCCGAGTCCCGTGTCAGGGACCGGATATGATATGATATGACATATGTTTCTGTACGCATTCTGTCTGTTTTGGAAATATGCATTTGACACTCTGGATTCTGTACTCATTTTCTGTAACCATTATGATTTGACTTCTGTGATTCCGCTTTACATATTCAGTACATATTTCGTACTGACCCCCTTTCTTCGGGGGCTGCGTTTTCATGCCGCGCAGGTACTGACGACAGGTTCGCTGATCCACACGTTTAGGATCCTATTTCTGCTATTTGGGGCGCTCTCTTTTACAGAGCCCATCTTTTGGTACAGTCTGTCACTGCTATCTGGATATGTACTTTGTTCAGGGTATGACGGGGCCCTGTCCCGTCTTATGATTATGATATGTTCTGTAGAGGTCTGTGGATACATCTGTGTGGGTTCTGTACATATGTTTGGGATATTCTGTTCTGTGATGGCCTTATCGGCCTATGTGTGCCAAGTCTGCTTTTCTGCTAAATTCTGTAGCGACCACTAATATTATTATTATATTATTATTCTGTTAATATGCTAATTTGGGGTATCGGGTACGTATAGGTGCCCAGCTCGGGCACTGGTCGCGGCCCACGGGGTTGGGTCGTGACACTTTTCTTAATGATCTTTGTTCTTATAATTTTGTACGTCTTTTTTAGATTTGTTCTCCTTTTATATACTTTATTTTTTACATTCAACCACAAAATAGCCTTATAAATTTAGAAAGCTCAGAACACATCAAATTTTTTATCAACCTCTTTGTCCAATAAATATAATTTTGAAACATCTGTTATGGATTTACAATCTAATCTTTATCTATATAAATCTAATTTTAAGAATAAAATATAGATATTTAAATATTTAAGAAAACATATTATATGTTGTACACCATAATACACATTTTTCATTTTTATGAAACTATTGGCGAAACAACATCTTTAAAACACCATAAAAAAAATTCTATATAGCAGATTTTGAGGAAGTTAAGTCCTTTTTGTGGTTCCGATTTTTTTCTATTGTTTGCATATGCGTAGGAAACAATGACATACTTTTCATGTTGTCATTTGTTTGGGGGCCATGTAAAAATAATTATACACACTCTCTCTCCCCCCTATTGTGAGCAATGAAGAGATAACGAAAATCAATTTGAATTTAGAAAAATATCACCCCTAAAATTCAAAGTTACTAAATATGTAGCACTATAACTATTAAGTTTGGAACAGACTAAAAGAGTAACAACACGTATATAATTTATATACCCTTTTTTTTCGAGCTTTTGAGGAGTGAATACCTTTCTCTCTAATATTGTCGTCACCTATCAGAAACTCAAAATCATTTTAAAAGCAAACACAATAAATAAAATAAAACATAATCTACAACAATGTGCATCACGAAAAAATACCTCGAAAGATTATTACCTTTGTTTTGTAATTCTCACTGTCTTGTGAATTTACCCTCCAAATCAACCTACATAAAAAGAAATTCTACAACAATGTGCATCACTTCTGTCTTGTTTTGCAAAATTCATTTTCTCGTGTGATTTACCCTCCTACTGAACCTACAACCATTTTCGTTCGCCTAAGAAGAGCACATACTTTTTGTATTTCCAAAACGAAATATGTGAAAAATCTCACCGATTGTATAGAAGAGTCAGTTAAGAGTACGAAAAAGAAAATTATGAGCAAAAAAGCACTCACGTGGGGGGGGGGGGGGGGGGGGAGAAGGAAAAGAAAAGAGGAAACTTTCTGTGCAGAGATTTTGGGATGAGGAGAGTGAAAATGATAAATGAGAAAGAAGAGAAAAAAAATTATGCAATGAATTAGATATGTTTTTGTATTTATAGTAATAATAAAATTAGTATTGATAAATGAATACATCAATTGATTGTAATAAAAGTAGTATTACGTGCACTAATATTGAATGCATTAACTGATCATTGTAACAAAATTAGTATTAAGTGCACTAATTTTCATAAAAATCATTTGGGAAGAATGTTCTTCTTTTCAACGGAAGGATTGGCTGACTCTTCATTGTCATTCATTTCCTGCAATTCTTAATTGCCTTCATAACTTTTCATTTTTCTCTCTATTAAAACAATAATAACGAATAGAAGAGCAAGAGAGTAAGATAATTAAGAGGTATAATTAAGAGAATTAAGTGAGTAATGTTTTGATTTTTTTAATATAGAATATTAATTTTTAAATAAGGAAAAATTCAAAAAAAGGAGAAAAAAAAATAAATGTCAATGGAGGTCACAGAGAGGTGTCACATAAGATTGTCTATGCTTAGCTTTATATTATATATAGATTTGAAAAAGTACCGAAGGGGAAATTTGTGTACATATATATAGGGTTTTGTTACCTACCCATTTTTTAATTTCCTAAATTACCCCTGTCAACAACGCATCAAACAAGAATAATGAAAGGGACTTTTCCCTCCTCTTTCTCTGCCCTTCCTTTCTCTTTAGTCCATGCTGAACTCAAAGCTAAAATTCGAACTGATGATCCACATTTTCGTTAGACAAAACCTGAACATTTTTCTTCTCCTGCTTTTGGGAAAATCAATCAAATATTAAGAACAATTTGACCGTCAATTGCAAATTTTTCTGACAAACTACGAAAACACTTAAAGATAAACTATAGTTTTATAAACGATTTCATTCGACTTCAGTTGAATCAGCAGTTCCCATTCAAGATTCATTATTTTGAAAGAATTGAAATTAAAACAAGAAATTTCAATTTTTTTTCTTCAGACAAAACAGAAAAAGAAAGGGAAAATGATTATCTTTTGTGGTGTTTCTTCAAGTATTTGGTTGCGCTACAAGATTTATGAGAAGGTGTTAAAATACTCATTTCATACCTCCATTTATGCGTTAGTTAATATTGGAAGAAGAGGAAAAATAACTAGTACTATGGAGTATAAAATGGCTGATTCATCAAAGCAGCAAGGGAACTGCGAAGAGAGGGGAAAGGATAGGATAGGTTTGTGAAATATTAAAGTTAATTTTTTGAAAGAATAAATAGATATTTAGAAGATAATCTAGAAGGTTATATTGGACTATCTTACATATTTAGTTTACTTAAGAAAAATCTAGATGCTCTAGAATCTTAAATATTTATAGAAGAGAATAGAATTGTCTAGATCTTTTTAAATAGGATCATGTCTAGAATCATCCATACACAAGTATAAATAGGTGGTCTTAGTCATTTGTAACCAACCCAATTGAAAGTAATTCAAGAAAGTCTTTCTTCCATAATCAAGTTCTCCTATCTAAAATTTTTCTTTCTCTTTTCCAAAGTTTCCTCTTCTTTAGTTGAATCTTTCAATCTTAGTAATGATCTTGGGCTAGCAAAAGATTTCTCCGATTTACTTTTCTTCTGCTATATTTCTCTACATGGTATCAGAGTCATAGCCACAAGTTGGCTTCTGGATTTTATTTCAAGATCGGGTTAGTGGTAGATTCAACTGGTTTCTCTATATGGATTTAAGCGGCCGTGTTAATGGAATGGGGATGGAGTTGTTGAATCAGTCCAATTACAAGGTATGGAAGACATGTATGGAGTCATACCTTGTGGGAGAGGATTTGTGGAATGTAGTTAATGGTAGTTACACAAGTCCTCCTATTGACGGATCGAAAAATAGCGACGCATGTAAGAAGTGGAAGCAAATTAATGCGAAGGCGGAGTTCATCCTAAAGAGGTCCATTTCTCACAACTTGTTTGATCATATTATTAGGTGCAAATCAGCTCATGAGATATGGAGGACCCTCGATCGGTTGTTCAACAAGAAGGATGAAGCGCGACTACAGATCTTGGAGAATGAATTGGCTAACACCATTCAAGGTAATCTTTCTATTGCCGAATATTTTTTGAAGATTAAGAACTTATGTTCAGAGATCTCATTATTAAATCCGGATGAGACTATCTCTGAAGCACGAATGAGAAGAATTATCATTCGTGGTTTGAAGAAAGAATATATTCCTTTTGTTACATCAATTCAAGGATGGGCTCAACAACCATCCTTGGAGGAGTTTGAGAATTTGTTGTCATCACAGGAGCTACTAGCCAAACAGATGGCTAGTGTGTCTATCAAAGAAGGGGAAGGAAATACTCTTGTAGCTAAAAGAGGAATTTTAAAGGAAGAGAAAAGCGAAGTGGCTCAAGAGAGATGACACATTCTCAATTCCATGAGGGGTCAAGCTCGCCAAGACAGAAGGAAGAGTCTTCTAATAATGGTAAGAAGACTATTAAATGTTATCGATGTGGTGAAGTAGGACACATAAAAAGATTTTGCTGAGCCAAAGAAAGCTACATGGATCAACCTGAGAGAGCTCCTGAAAAAGAAAATTGGGGAAGGTGCTTTGTAGCTGAGATTCGAGTAGTAGATGCCTTGGTTTCTCTCAATTTCGAAAGAGGCTGGATCGTGGATTCAGGATGTGGGCACCATCTCACTGAAGATGAATCTAAATTTTTCAACTTCCAAGAAAACAATGGTTGTGATGTCATTGTGACAGCAGATAATACGGTCCATCACGTGGAGAAGGAAGACACTGATGTCATCAAAAAGCAAGAAGATTCCAAAGACATTCAGACTAGTGTCGTGGTAGCTGCTACCGAGGAAATCAACGAAGCAGATCCTGAAACTGGTAATAAAAGTCTGGACGTAGAGGGTGTTGAAGTAGAACCGGAGCATGAAGTTTCTGAAACTATATATGACAATGGTGACCATTCTGGAGAAAGCATTGAGGGAGTTGTAGTGGAAGTTGAAGTCTCTGGTCAATCATCTGTCGTATCAAAGTCAATCACTAGCTCAGCTCAAATACTGGAAGCAGATGGAGAAGCCGACAGTCAAATAAATGAAGAGGTTGACCTTGAAGGCTCAATTTCATATGGAGAGATAGATAATATGGTTCTCGGATGCTTTGAAGCTGACAAACAATTTATTGAGGAGTTGAAAAGGGAATCTAGTGGTGGATCATGTGTTGGTATTGAGGCTTTGAAGGAAATTCATAGTCAGATCGTTACCGACTCAGGTGTTTCTCCAGATAACACAATTGTTAAGGAGCTAAGAGAAAGGGGGAGTCTGGAAACTCAAGAATGTAAAATTCAGCATGAAGATGATTCACGTGGTTCGCAAAGGCCAAAAAGAAATAGTGGCAAGACTGCCCGCTACAGAGATGAAAATTTTATCAAGACGTATTCATGTTTCTTTGGAGGCCCAATTATCAACGGAAAACCATCATCATTTAAAGAAGGAAGAAGTGTCGGGAAGACATTGCTGAGATCTTCACCAAGGCACGTCCAAAAGATTCGTCTAACTTCTTCCACGACAAGTTTAGGATAGCTTCCAAAAAATTACTTTAAGGGGGAGTGTGAAATATTAAAGTTAATTTTTTGGAAGAATAAATATCATAGATATTTAGAAGATAATCTAGAAGGTTATATTGGACTATCTTAGATATTTAGTTTGCTTAAGAAAAATCTAGATGCTCTAGAATCTTAGATATTTAGTTTACTTAAGAAAAATCTAGATGCTCTAGAATCTTAGATATTTATAGAAGAGGATAGAATTGTCTAGATCTTTTTAAATAGGATCATGTCTAGAATCATCCATACACAAGTATAAATAGGGGTGGTCTTAGTCATTTGTAACCAACCCAATTGAAAGTAATTCAAGAAAGCCTTTCTTCCATAACCAAGTTCTCCTATCTAAATTTTTTCTTTCTCCTTTCCAAAGCTTCCTCTTCTTTAGTTGAATCTTCCAATCTTAGTAACGATCTTGGGCTAGTAGAAGGTTTCTCCGATTTACTTTTCTTCTGCTATATTTCTCTACAGGGTTTTAATTTTTGCATAAAAAGACAAAAAAGTCCATACTAATAATGCAATAGTAAACTAAAAATGAGTAGGTTGCTAACCTACGACCTTCATGTTGGGTCGGGTTTAAATGATGAAGTGGGTTAAAAAATGATTTCGGATTATTTTGGAGGATAATTTCCATCAAGGCAGGGGTATATTTAAAAACTTTAAGAAGGGGAGGGGTATTTTTGACCCAAAATAAATTCAGATGATATTTTTAGCCTTTTTTCCAAAATAAAGGCGTATTTTTGACCCTTGTCCCTTAATATATCATTCTTAAAAGACTATCAAATAGATTCAAGCAAAAGATTTTATTAGTGGTTTGTTTCCACACACAAAAAAAAAAAAAAAAAAGTAAAATAAAAAAGTTTCTTAATGAAAAACATTATTCATATATGAAAACAATACCTTTTTTCTATTTTTGGATAGGCGAATCTGCATATAACAAATGCCTATGTTTTCCGAATCTCATGGTGGGATGTTTTTCTAACTTAGGAATGGTTATTATTATAACTGATAAAGACATAATTAATTGATTAGCTTAGATTTAGGGATTTTTATAATGTGAACTTCTTGATTTCGGGAGAGAGAATAGGTTCTTTTTTTATATATCATGCAAACTTATTTTGTTGTACTATATGTAATAATGAAATTGGTTGTAGATTATGTAATAATTTACTCATTTGCTAGTATTATTTGTGTAATTTCCCCTTTTTGTTTTCCAACTTTTTGTTGGTACCAAAAGCATTTCAAAACAGACTACGGACTCTAATAGAAATGGGAACTTGTGACATTCCGCCCCCCCCCCCCCCCCCCACCCCCAACCCCCAAATGGCCCACAATTGAGAGATAAATTCAGAATGGTAAAGTCTATGAGTTTGAAAGTAACAACTTAATTTAAAATATTGATAATTGAGCTTACAATCAAATAAGTCTAAATATGTAAAAGTTTTAAAATACATATACAAAATTCTATCAAATAGAGTTCATGGGAACCCAAATATACGTTGTGTATCCGCCACATGTTACTATGTTTTTTTATGAAATAGTTGAGATTTTCTCATCACTAACTAAAGGTTTTGGTTCAAATTCCGAGAGAAGTTTCTCATTAGACAATACTACTTAGCTTCTTTAGTTGATCTATGTGACATGAATTCAAATTAATCGGTACATAAATTTCAAATACTGAATTTCTTAAAGAAATACTAATAAATAAACAAAGCTCTTGCCCCACACAAAAATAAATCCAAAGTACTTATTGGTATTGATTAAAGTAGATCTAGACAACTATAAAGTTCACACTGGCTTGTCATTCCTATTCAAACAAAATTTAAAGCATAACCAGAGTGGAAAGAGACAGGGATGCAAACAAATTAATGTGCAGCATTAATTGCAAATATATTATAAATTATAAGTCACTTGTAATATTTTGGTACATGTTATGAAGTTCTAAACTAGAAAGGAAACAATAAGTATTAGCAACTAACCACTAAATAATGGACAGTCTTTGAAGAAAGCAGCTAATGCTTGTATGTTTGCATTTTGATATCCTTATTCTACAATACTTTTGGGGGTTACGAGGGAAAAATTGTGGATCATGGAAAAATTGTGGATCATGGACAACTATGTTTCATAATTTACAATGATGAATTCGTTTTTTATGATCAAATTTTAGCGTACCACGTTGTTATAACACTTAAAATATGCCTGACTAATTCTCTATACTCCAAAAGTTCATTAAAGCTTTTTTTTAAAAATTAAGGGACTGCAAGGGAATCCTCTTGTATATGCATGGTTCTCAGTTGGCATATTTTAATCAACTTAATTTATCTCGTATAAAGAGTGACCTCCAGTTTCCATGATATTAATAATTTGTATAAAGAGTGACCTCCAGTCTCCATGGTCCAAATTAAGTCATCTAAGACCTCATTTGTTCGCACTTAATGGACATTTTATTTTACTCATTCAAATTTCAATTATTAAATATGTTAATTTTCTAGGTTTGAATCTTAATTATTAAGTATGTTTATTTTCTTAATACTATAACAACTTAGTGGGTCTAAATAGATCAGAATAATTAAGATGTATAACAAATTCTTAATATTAGTAACATATCTACTCAAGGGTTTCTACAAAGATTGTAGTGTTCACCACGACGGCACTACTCCATTCACTTTCATCGCTAATCATTGTTTTCGACCACCATTATCAACTACTACCACCGACCACCCACAACTACCGTCCTCAACTACAACAGCTACAGTCTTCAATCACCACAACCAGTTGTTACCGCTATAAATTAGTCCTCATTTACAATCATCACCACCAACTGCCATTATAGGCGCTAATCACTACCACCAGTCAACAACCACCACAAAAAAATACTTACCTTTATTAAGTATTTTCATGAAATTGGATAATTTAGTTCATTTAATGTTTGCACAGGATTCAATAAGTTAAAGGTAAGAGTCACAAATCAAAGCGAGCATATATTTAAATTGATAAAGGGCCAGATATGCCCTTCAACTATACGATATAGCGCGCATCTACCCGTGTTTAAATGTTGTCCCACACATGCCCTTACCATTACGTTTTGGATTACTCGTGGCCTTCTACTAGCATCATCCACTTTCAACCCGGATGCCACTTATTTTAGCCAAACACACTAACCCGGTTTAAAAATCCGAACCCCCATCTTCATTTCCCATTTCTTTTCTCATTTTATCTCATTTCCCCTCTCTCTTCGCGTAGTACGATTCTAGGGTTTTCGACGATTCATTTCATCTGGTCGAAAGAGGGTTTTCTTTCCTATTTCCAGTTGTATTGATTAAGGTATGACATTTTATGCATCTTTTTCTCTTTTGTATGCTAGTTAGGGTTTTTTCTGAAGTGTTTTTTGTGATCGACCATCTTACCTCTCAAAGCAATTAGAAGGGGATACAACTGCAAGTCCTTCAATAAGCTCTTCCTCTCGGGTCCTCTTATCGCCATCTGATAGACAGAGTTCAATTCCGTTTTCAAAAACATCCGAGTCACTGTAGTCATCTCTTATGCCTTCATTTGCAGATCAACCTGCTAGATTTTCTTAGTTCCCTTTCTCTTAAAAGCCTTTCCAATCTAGATGTCAGCAGAATCATAATTATACTTGATTCCGGGCGTTTGTAGGATCTGTGTTTGAATTGAATTAGCATAAATCATGAAACATATGATGCATTTTATTTAGCCACAAAGCACTCCATCTTAACAAAAATTTTAAAATCACAACATCTCTGCCAAATGAGGCACTAATGAAAACAAATTAACCTTTTTTTGTCACTTAAAAGAATGAATAAATTTCATATTCACCAAACAGGACAATAAGTTGTAGCATATTACATCTCCGCACTTAACAATGAAACTCATTAAACTATAAGGAAACTACCTTAAAGTTGTGAGATTTAATAAATTTATGATTGCTTTGATGGCAAAATAAGGCTGAACTAGGTAATGAGTATTGAGACCAATGCACAAGGTTAACTGAGGACCCAAATTATCATCCAAAAGTAGATCAGAAATGGGAAAGGAGCTTTCACACAAAGACCAATTGTTATAATAAACTAAAGTTAAAAAAAAAGGAATACAATTAAAAACAAAAGAAAAAAAAGGAAAGAACATACAACCAATCAGCTTTCTTGGCTTCAATCTTGTCTGTGACTTAGAGATAACTTTGGACCTCAGCTCTGAATCTTTCTCATGGCCAATATCTGGGCCATAGGCTTGTGATTGTTTTGCCGTGGCTTGAGAAGAGTCAACTGTTTGTTGTGATTCTTGTGTCATAGCTTCAGTTGCTGCATCAAAGTTGAAGTACTCTTCCAACCAGTCATCACTTTCAACAGTTGAAGATGATGCATTCTTTGAGCCTTTTTGTGATCGTCCATCTTGCCTCTCAAAGCCATTATGGTGTAGAGTAGCTCTCAAGGCAACAAATTATGGTATAGAGTAGCTCTATTTTTTTTTTGTTCTCGGAATAGCTATTCTAGGCAAAAATTTCCTCTGATGAGATCAAAAGTTTCCACTTTACATCCTTATCCCTGTCTTTGTAGTTGATTGGTTTGTATGTTCTTTCCTTTTTTTCTTTTGTTTTTAATTGTTTTCCTTTATTTTTAATTTTAATTTTTTTATAACAATTGGTCCTTGTGTGAAACTCCTTTCCCATTTCTGGTCTGCTTTTGGATGATAATTTGGGTCCTCAGTTAACCTTGTGCATTTGTCTCGTTAGTCATTACTCATTGCCTAGATCAGCCTTATTTTGCCATCAAAGCAATGATAAATTTATTAAAGCTCACAACTTTAAGTTAGTTTCCTTATAGTTTAATGAGTTTCACTGTTAAGTGCACAGATGTAATATGCTATAACTTATTGTCCTGTTTGGTGAATATGAAATTTGTTCATTCTTTTAAGTGACAAAAAAGGTTTTTTTTTTTTTCATTAGTGCCTCATTTGACAGAGATGTTGTGATTTTAAATTTTTTGTTAAGATGGTGTGCTTTGTGGCTAAATAAATGCATCATATGTTTCATGATTTATGCTAATTCAATTCAAACACAGATCCTACAAACGCCCGGAATCAAGTATAATTATGATTCTGCTGACATCTAGATTGGAAAGGCTTCTAAGAGAAAGGGAACTGAGAAAATCCAGCAAGTTGATCTGCAAATGAAAGCACGAGAGACGGCTACAGTGACTCAGACATTTTTAAAAAAGGAATTGAACAGTACTCCATTTATATCAATCTATTGGACTTATTTTTTATTTAATTTGTCCAAAAAAAGAATAGCTATTCCAAGAACCAAAAAAAAAAAAAAAATAGAGCTACTCTATACCATAATTTGTTGCCTTGAGAGCTACTCTATACCATAATGGCTTTGACAGCCAAGATGGACGATCACAAAAAAGGTGGCTCAAATAATGCATCATCTTTGACTGGTTGGAAGACTACTTCAACTTTAATGCTGTTGGGTTTTTTGATATTGGTGAATGGGAAATGATGGGATGAAAAGTGAAGGGAATATAAAAGGTCCCTTTTTTGCTTTGGGAAATGTAAAAGGTTCCTTGTGCTTTGGTTAAAGCATCTGTCCCACATAGGAAAAAGAGAGATAAAGAGAGGTGTACATATTACATTACACCTTCTCTAGTTGCTAAAAGGGTTGAGGGGGAAAGGACCCCACGCGCCGTCGTCGTCGCTCGCTCGGCTTTGGCTTTGGCTTTGGCTTTGGCTTTGGCTTTGGATTTGGAGTGACCCGGATCCGCGTGTCTGACCCGCGACCCGTTTCTCCCCGGATTATTACTTACGAATTTTTCTGAAATCCTCTATTCTTCTACTCTTCTTACAAGTTTTCTTTTCTGTGTGATATACTGCCATTGAGTGGTTCGCCGCTACCAGAATTTGGAGTACTACTATTTTGGTAAGATAATCGTTCTATCCTGGGAGGGGATATTCCATCAACCTCGAGTACTGTGAGGGGAATAATTTCCTTAAGGACACACTTTGAACTAAGTGGGCTCGATTATGTTCTGAATATATTTTTTTTTTCTAACACTGTTTCTGTTCATTTGTCCATTTTCTGTAATTTACTGGTTTTTAGTTTTTACAGATTGTGTAATCTGCTTTTACTAAGTGTTTTATAGATTCAGAAACTTTATTTAGATTTATACAGATTATTTTTAAACAACAAATGCTGCAACTGAAGCTATGACACAAGAATCACAGCAAACAATTGGCTCTTTCCAACCCACAGCACTACAATCACAAGCCTATAGTCCAGTTATTGGCCATGAGGAAGATTCAGAGCTGAGGCCCAAAATTATCTTCGTGTCATAGACAAGATTGAAGGCAAGAAAGCTGCAAGTGAGGCCACCAACTGGTACAAGAAGAATTCAGTTTACTGAGGGTGCAGATGGAATGTCAATGCCTACAAACTTGCCTTATTCACTAACTAAGACAACTTGGAGAGGCAATGCAGCACTTCCAGCCTACCAGCTTGAACTCAAGCAAGAAGAAAGAGGATGAAGCTTGGATCAAAAGGAAAAGGAGCTGATGTACCTGATTCTGATACCTAACAAGATGTTGCTAGTTTTTGTGATGGATGGTTGTACCAAACTGTTGGTATTGGGGTGGTTATTTTTGTGAAAATGTTTAATGATGGTTGATGGACAACTTACTTTAACTTAGTTTTTGTGGATGATGGTTGTGAAAAATAATTAGTTTTTGGTGAATTCTGTCACATTTGTCATGTCGACTATTGACATATCAATGTGAATATGAAGTTCAGGTGGAAGTGTTTTGTTAAGCATCACCTTTTGTACAAAACTATTGGTATCTTCCGTATGAATGCTATCTTTGTTAGTAGGTGAATAAAATCAGTCTTTGGAAGTGTTTAAATGTGAATGTTGTTTGTTCCTTTATTGATGTGAATGTGCTATGATTATTGGTTTAGTAGGTGTATGGATTTACGTGTTGTTTGGGCTGCTGTTGTTGTGAAATTTCACATAGTGGCACATAAATTTAAGGACATAATTGTTGAGATACGCACAGTATAGAGGCATATATGATCTTGTAAAATGCCTGAACTGCAGATTTTTTTGGCCTGCATTTATCTGTTTTTTTTAGCACCAACAGTTTTTGTAAGTGAATTAGGCCACTAATTCAGTTATAAAACTAACAATATGGCACAAAAACATTAAAGAGCAAACTAACTTTCATTGGAATCCAAATAATACTCCATTATATATGGGATGACAGCAATATTATTACTCCCTCCGTCCCAATTTGTTTGAAGGTTGACCAGTTTGGAAGTCAAACATAACCTAGTTTTTAAATATTTTGGGGAAATAAAAATATCGATATCATTTTCTTTGATTGCATATTCTCTCACTCATGTTTTTCCAAATAAGCGGTGTCCTGAAAATTAAATCTAAATACTTTTTTAATCTAAAAAAAATCAAGTGTATGATTTCACTCAAAATAATAAAGGATATTCACTGTAAATATTTCCTCATTATTTATCATAATACATAAATTTTATTCGAAATAATTTTAACTTGTTATCCAAAAACTAAATCAAAAGAAAATTAAATGTTATTTGAATTTTGAAGTAAAGAATAGTGATTTTTTTCAGATTCATGTCTTTTATCCCCTTATTTTATTTATATATTTACATAACTAGGAGTGGCAAACAGTCGGGTCGGGTCGTATATGAGTGGGTCGAAAATGGATTAAACAAAAACGCATAAGATATCAGACCCGCAGATATTTAACACTGATAAAAAATGAAAAACCGACGGATAATATGGATGGTTTTGTCAGATTTGAACACAAGCTAAAAGCGAAATATGCTTAGACTCTTAGAATAAAATCAAATAAACTAAAAAATAAAAATATAAAAAATAAAAGGTAAAAATAAGAAAATAAGGAAATATTTTAAAAATTGTTAATCATGTTTTGTAGTTGTTACACTTCTGAACGGAGGGTTGTTGATAGGTATTTTGGGTTCATTTGATGGGTCAGATTTGGGCTGATAATCTCTGATGGGTTAACTTAGGCTAGCCCAAATCAGTCCATCTTTACAACGGTCAATTTACATGATTGCCCTTCAAAGGCGATGGTCTTTAATTTTTGCCCCTCAAATTGCTGGTCCTTAATTTTTTACCTTCGCTTAAAAAGGTGACCGAAAATACCCCGAGGTTCTGGGTTTCGAACTCCCGCTCAGTCAAAAAATAATAATAATTTCACGAGGCATAAAAACTATGTAGTTATGCCTATTCGCTATGAAGTTACATAGAAATTATGCCGGACACGACAAAGGTTTCTATGAAACTACATGCAAGGCATAAGTTCATATGAACCTATGCCTATTCGCTATGTAATTACATAGAAACTTTGCTGGACACGACAAAGGTTTCTATGAAACTACATAGAACCTATGCCTATAGGCATAGTTGTGAAATTAAGGCAGAACTTCATTTCCACGAACCTTTGCTAGACAAGGCATAGGTTCTATGTAACTTCGCCCGAATAGGCATAGGATCCATAGAAACCTATGCCTTGCGAAATTATTATTATTTTCGATTTTGCTGGGGATCGAACCCAGAATCTCTGGTGCAAAAAGGGTACTTTAGCCCACAAAATTTCATTAAATGAGAAGTAGGGGCAAAAGTTGAAGACCAGCGATTGAGGTGCAAAAATTAAAGACCAATCCGTAGCAAGGGCAAACCACGCAATGTTTTTCTTTAAAATCACTCTAACCCAAATCTATTAAAACTTCATTTTTGCACGGATTGACCTTCATTGGTCTTTAATTTTTTTCTCTTCGCCTAAAAACTCATGGGTTTCGGGTTCGAAACCCCCGCTCAGTCAAAAATTAAAAAAAAAAAAAAATTGCCAGGCAAAGTTTTGGATTCAAACTCTACCTTAAGGTAGGGCAAACTCTGCCTTAAGGTAGCACACTCTACCTTATAAGGTAGAGTTTTGCATGCTAACTCTGCCTTAAGGTAGAGTTTGCTACCTTAAGGTAAACTCTGCGTTATAAGGTAGCAAATTCTGCCCTAAGGTAGAGTTTTGCAGCCAAATTCTGCCTTACGAATCCAAACTCTATCTTGCGAATTTGTTTTTAAATTTTGACTGAGCGGGGGTTCAAACCCGGAACCCATGAGTTTTTAGGCGAAGGGCAAAAATTAAAGACTAGCCTTTTGAGGGGAAAAATTAAAGACCACCCATGAATAAGGGCAATCTTGCAAATTGCCCTTAAAACTTTAACGGGTTAAATAAATTTGGGCTAATTTTGTCATCCATATCAATTTTAAATTTGAGAAAACAGATTAGGGTCATTGGCACTTACGCCTCTATTGGTGCTGGTCTTTTACTTTGTCTCTCATGAAAAGCATAAGTTTATATTTTCGCATTATAATATTCCACGAGTTATGTTCCGCGTGACTTTTGCCCTTAAAAGACTTACGCTTCACTAGGCATAAATTCGACTGCTAAAAGACAAAAAGTAAAGACCTGCCCATTTGAAGGACAAAAATTAAAGACCAGCCCATTTGAAGGGAAACTCGTGCAATTTCTTAATAGATCATCTAAGCATCTTCAGTTGTTTATGCTATGCAATCAGCTTTCAAATGACCTTGGGGGTACAAGTATGCTCCAAGAGCAAGAAATGCAGCATTTTTTTTTTATTACGCTTGTAACTAACACCTATTTGATGATTGGGACTTTAGAAGTCATAAACAAGGTTATCGGCAAAGTACATTTAGAGCCCGTTTGGATTGGCTTATAAGTTGTTTATAAGTTGTTTTAATTTTTTTGAGTGTTTGGCTGACCAGCTTAAAGTTATTTTGTGCTTAAAATAAGCTCACAAAAATAATTGGGAACGTCTGACTTAGCTTATCTAAAGCAGCTTATAAGCTAAAAAAAAAATGAATAGCCCAATTTTTTTTTTATTTTTTTTTTAACTTATAAGTTGTTTGCAGCTCATAAGTAGCTTAAAATAAGTTCATCGAAACAGGCTCTTAAACACCCATAGACTTTTTAGTAATTGACTAGACCATTATGAGCGTCACCAAAATGAACAACCAAAACCAAACGGATACATTTATTCTTGGCCAACTCCATCCTCTTGAAAATAAAAGAAATTACTATTACTACTAATATCCAATCTGATATTCCAAAAGCGCCACTTGTTTTTGGGAAAGACCATCAAGCTTTGGATGTAAAGTTGAAGTTGGCACATGTTGTTTGACCAAACAAGAGTGAAGAAGTAAAACCCAACTTTTTATTAGGAATGTCAAATTGCAAAAGGTTGTCTTCAATTTGATGTGCTCCAATGACTATAGAAGTTGTTGGTTCAAATTCAATTCCTCCATCCACAAATCCAAGACAGAGCACCTCATTATTCACCGCCACCATAGAATTCGCACCCCAGATAGTCCAAGATGTAGTAGCATTTTTGCTTCCCAACACCAGTTCAATGGGTGGAACACTAGGACCAACACGAGTGCTCCCAAAACTCGTTCTGTTATAGCACACCTTGAAAGGAGCAACGGGTTTCACCCTTGGAATCTTAGCAAGCGATTTGACAAATGCCTTTGTAAGAGCATTGTAAATCGAAGTCTCTAATTTCGTGTAAGGTTCAGCAGTACTTATTTTTGTTCCTCCTTTGCCATCTTTGGTGATGGTCAGCAACGTGATATTTATTGGCACGACATTACCATTTATTTTAATGGATGTCACTCCAATAAAGTAGTCCGTCGAAGGCTCTCCTTCGAAATACGAACCTGATGTACTAACAGGATTTTTAAGAAGTGGGGTGTAGACAAGTCTTTTTGAAACATCCATTCCAGGAAGAAAAACATAAGGACTATCACCAAAGAACATAACTCCTTTAGAAGTTATGGATGAACTCAAGCAGATAGCAAATTTTCGGGGTACATGAAAAGCATTAGCCAATTGAGTAGGAAATCCTACATAACTGTTTCCAAGTCCAACAATTCCTTTAACACCCTTTGCTAGTCCTTCAAGAAGAGAATTAGGAGCACAGTCAAAAACTACTCCATTTGCTGATAAAAATTTACCAGGATTTGAGCCATCAGTTGATTGGACTGAGACAATATCTTGAGCAAGTTCACCACCAGTGCTGGCTCGAATAAAGGGGTTATAAGGAATATGTGAACAAGTGTTATTGTTGCACCCTGGTGAAGGAGCACCTACACATGATTCAACACAGGCACCGGATAGTGAACGTTTACAAGGGTTAGAACCACAAGGGACAGGTTTATAAGATGAACTAACATAGCCTTTTTCACAATCAACCCATAAAAATCGCTGACCAAGATCGACAGTAAGTTTGACTGGCACAAGGGGTGTTCTTTGGTTAATGACGGTGACATATTGTTTAGTGGCTGCATCTTTGGTTACTGGAAGAAGAAAAGCTCGAGGTCTCGGAGGTGTTTTGGCTGAGGAGAGGGAAAATAAGAGGAGCAAAGAAAGAAAGAAGGATAGAGAATGTATTTTGGAAACCATTGTTACGTTATTGAAAGTTTAGAATGATGGAGTGAGTAGAATTTGGAGAGGTAGCATCTTGATTTATAGTGCCGTAAAGCTTCTTTAATTTGAATCTTGATGATTTATGACAGGACATTATTTTATCTGCAAAGGGGCAAGACGAAAGCTGAAAGAAATCAGAAATCGTGTTATTGTTCATTTATTTAAGTATACAAGTTGCTGTGTAGAGAATTCAACGATCGATGAACATTGACTATTATAATAGATATTAAATTGCTTTGCTAGATCATTTCGTCCAAACGAAGAAAGAAAAGGAATGGTGGAAGCATTATCCGATTAAACTGTCAAAAACCATTAGTGCATAACCGCAATTGATAGAGTTAAATATTCACATTAATTATACGATACCTTTTGAATTTTCTCCTTTGGTTATCTAATTATCAGATTATTTGAAGAATTACAAGATGCATTAGTCTTTCCTCCTTTTTAGTTTTCCAGACAATGATACTTGTTTTGAAACCCAATTGATACAAAATGTAGTAGTCAAAACAAAGAAACAGTGGTAGAAATGCTCTATGTTGCCCAAATTACCTAGATATACCTATGGTACCTATGCACATAATTTTGACGTTACATTAAAATTTAAAAGAAATTTATGTAGCTAAAGAATCCATTAAAAGTAAAGCTAAAACTTATAAAACCAAATTTTAAAAGTCACAAAAAAAAAAAAAAAAAAAAATATGTCTCATCAAATAGTAATTGTATCAATTTTTTGGTGGATCCGAGAAGTATGTAAGAACTCAATCTAGCAAAATCTATCAATCGGATGTTTAATTATTTAGAGAAAGTAAACATTGTCCCGAAGCCCGCCTTAAAAGAAACACTTTTCACTGACGTTATAGAGCTTAGCGCTAGAGCCCATTTGGATCGGCTTATAAGTTAGTCAAAGTAGCTTATAAGCTATTTTTTAACCTATTTGTGTATTTGGTAAAATAGAAAATAATTTAAAATAAGTTAAAAAGTGCTTAAAATAAGTCAAAATCAAAAAGTTGCTCAATCCCAATTTATTTTATTTTGGCTTAAAAGCAATTTTGGTTTGACTAACAACTTTACCCTTTTATTCTTTATATTTTCTATTAATTCCAATACTACACTTACCTCTAAAAATTATTTAAGCACTTTTATCCAAGCACGTAACTGCTTATTTATAAAATAACTTTCAACACTTAAAAAGTACTTTAAGCACTTATATTTAAAAATCACTTTTTTTCAGCTAATCCAAACAGGCTTCTAATGTGTACATTAGCAATTGAATGACATTCATTGTTCAAAAAAATAGTAAACGCGAATCCTGATTTATGTTTTCTCCATCAAATCTACTTTATAGTAAACACGAATCCTGATTTACTGTATTATATGTATAAACAATATATATACGCTACATTATTCTAAGTGTAAATTATATATCAATTGTATATCTTATATATTCATATTAAGTATACGCCATAAATATATCATTCTTAAAAAGACTATCAAATATGATTCTAAGAGAAGATTTTCATCGGTGGTCATTATAACATCTACTTTGTTTCCACACACAAATAAAAAGTAAAATAAAAAAGTTTCTTAATGAAAAACATTATTCATATATGAAAACAATACTTTTTTTCAACTTTTGGTTAAGCATATGCATATAACAAATGCCTAAGTTTTCCAAATCTGATGGTGGACGTTTTTCTAACTTAGGAATGGTTATTATTATTACTGATAAGGACATGATTAATTGATTAGCTTAAATTTAGGGTTTTTTTTTTTTTTTTTTTTTTAATAATGTGAACTTCTTGATTTTGGTAGAGAGAATAGGTTCCTTTTTCGTATATCATGTAAACTTATTTTGTTGTACTAAGTGTAATAATGAAATTGGTTGTAGATTATGTAATAATTTATTCATTTGCTAGTATTTCTGTAACTTTCCCTTCTTCTTTTCCAACTTTTTCTTGGTACCCAAAACCATTTCAAAACAGACCACAGACTCTAATAGAAATGGGAACTTGTGACACATCCCCTAGATAGCCCACAATTGAAAATTATTCATAGTCAGAGACAAATTCAAAATTTAAAATCTATGAATTTTTATAGTAAGAACTTAATTTAAAATACTAATAATCGAGTTTACAATCAAATAAGTCTAACTATGTAAAAGTTTTAAAATATGTATACATAATTCTATCAAAAGCTATCGATTTCATGGGAACCCAAATATATGTTATGTATCTGCCACATGTTACTTTGTTTTGTTTATGAAATAATTGAGAATTTCATAACTAATTAAAGGTTCTTTTCTTTTTTTTTTTCTTTTTAATGCAAAACCACCAAACAACCATTTGGTAGTGATTTATTATAAATAAAAATTTCTATACAAACAAAGAAAAAAAGAAAAGAAAAACAAAAACTAGTCATAAAACTGGTAATAGTGGAAACTAAACATAAAGAATGCATAAAAGCTTGTCTAATGCAGATCCTGTGGTCTTGACTTGATCCCATCTCAAACATCTACAAGCTCTCGCCAAAAACTTGTTGCTCCCAAACGCACACGCAAGTATACGTGGTCGTACAAGTAATATAGACCGTTAAGTCCAGATATCGATTCCTCAGAGACTTAGATTCTACTGTTAAACTAATTCAAATCCAGTTGAAACTATTCAAGAAAGTGAAAATCAAGATTGTTTGTGGTACTAAACTAAAATTGAAAAGTAAACAATTTGCGATGGGTGTTTTTATGACTGGGACTACGTCGACAAAGATTGTAAGAAATTTCAGATGAGAGAAAGATCTAGGGTTATGGCTTTCGACAATCCAGTTGATCTTCAGACAATTCCACCTATTTTCTTTCCTGGGTTACTAGTTAACGGGTTAATTATGCTTTATGATATTCTCTCGAACTACTCACAAGCCTGTAGATGTTACCTTAAAGCCTATATCTCTATGGTCATCAGATGTAACAAGAACGCATTTATTTTACCGTATTCAACTAAGTAGGGCTAAAGGGTATATCTCTATCCTCATTAGCTAAACGATTAAATCGAACAAACTCTATTTATTCTTATTACGTACGTGAATTCCCTTTCTCAAGTTCAACCCACGCACCACAGATAGTGTCTAACTATTGACCAAATAATCAAACAATTAAAACCAAGAATAAATAAGCAACCCACAATATGGAAAATCAATACATAATAATTGTCATCAAATCAACTTTCAAGTCTTTCGCCACAACCCTAGAACTAGGAGATTTAGCTACTCATGATTCGATCATGGACAAAAGAAGCCATGAATAAACTAGGGTTAAAAAAGATGAAAAATAAAATAACCTAGAGAGATAAAAAGGAGAACGGTGGCTTACAAATCCTTGAATAATCCCAGAATACCGTTCTCAGCTATAAAAACGTGTATATATAGGCTAGGGTAAAAATAATAAATAAGGAATCCAAATCCTAGTCTAATCGGGAAGCTGCGCAGAACCCTTCTTTCCTTCCACATCGCGGAAGGATCGCGCAAAGTACTGAGGCCTCTCGCTTTCCTTCCGCATCACGGAAGGATCGCCTGATCGTTGTTGCAATCTCAATTTTTTTGCTTTGGTCGGTGGCTGCCAGGTGTGATTCCCGTTGTTTCTTTTGCTCTTCACCATGCACTGTTATTCTCTTCCTTTTTCAATTCTCGTGCTCTTTTCATTTATTTATTCCACCATTCCTTGTATATATTCAATGATTAAATTATTGTAATCCCTCCATTCAACTGCTTGTTTCTTTATTTATTTTGTTCTCAATTTCAACACTTTGCATCTAATTTTGGTCCAAGTTTCTTCATCTTCACACCGTGTTATTCCTACAAAATAAAATATAATATTAAGCACAACTCATTATAATTAATACTCAAAAGACAATTAAAAGTACTAAAATGTGAGGCAACTAATAGCTAAATATATGCAACTTTAGGCCAACATCAATAGCATATAATTAAAGCATATGGAAAAAAAGTGTTCTTCGTTATTATTGTTGTTTGCCTTTTAACTTTCCTTCAATTAATTTTCAAAGTTAGATGTTATCCAGTTTGGTCTTTGGGAGCAACCGTTTGTTGCTCCCAAACGCACACGCAAGTATACGTGGTCGTACAAGTAATATAGACTGTTAAGTCCAGATATCGATCCCACAGGGACTTAGATTCTACTGTTAAGCTAATTCAAATTCGAATAAAACTATTCAAGAAAGTGAAAATCAAGATTGTTTGTTGTACTAAACTAAAACTGAAAAGTAAACAATTTGTGATGGGTGTTTTTATGACTGGGACTATGTTGACAAAGATTGTAAGAATTATCAGATGAGAGAAAGATCTAGGGTTATGGCTTCCGACAATCTAGTTGATCTTCAGACAATTCCACCTATTTTGTTTCCTGGGTTACTAGTTAACGGGTTAATTATGCTTTATGATATTCTCTCGAACTACTCACAAGCTTGTACATGTTACTATAACGCCTATATCTCTATGGTCATCAGAGGTAACAAGAACGCGTTTATTTCTCCGTATTCAACTAAGTAGGGCTAAAGGGTATATCTATATCCTTCTTAGCGAAACGATTAAATCGAACAAACTCTATTTATTCTTATTACGTACGTGAATTCCCTTTCTCAAGTTCAATTCACGCACCACAGATAGTGTCTAACTATTGGCCAGATAATCAAACAATTGAAATCAAGAATAAATAAGCAACCCACAATATGGAAAATCAATAGATAATAATTGTCATCACATCAACTTTCAAGTCTTTCGCCACAACCCTAGAATTAGGAGATTAGCTACTCATGGTTCGATCATAGACAAAAGAAGCCATGAATAAACTAGGGTTGAAAAAGATGAAAAATAAAATAACCTAGAAAGAGAAAAAGGAGAACGGTGGCTTACAAATCCTTGAATAATCCCTGCACACCGTTCTCAGCTATTAAAACGTCTCTATATAGGCTAGGGTAAAAATAACAAATAAGGAATCCAAATCATAGTCTAATCGGGAAAACATCCGCAGATCCCCGCTTTCCTTCCGCATCGCGGAAGGATCGCGCAATGTACTGTAGGTTCTCGCTTTCCTTCCGCGATTCGGAGGGATCGCGCAACACTGATGACTGAGTGGTTGTTCTGCTTTCTTCACGCGATGCGCCTCGATGGCCTGAAGTTCTGAAGCTTCTCGCGATTCTTCCGCGATGCGGAAGGAAAGCGGAGTCTCTTCAGTCGATTAACTCTCCTTTTAGTTCGTCCTTTGCGGTCTTCGACTCGTCACCTCAGCCAATCGACATATGCTACTAATTCCAATCATTTCAGGCACAGTTCCCATCGTTTGTCGTCATCGTACCTATACACATGAAAGATAACGACATAAGTTCAAATACGACGGTTACGTCATGAATTAAGCGATAAAAGTCATAAGAAGAAGTTGTAATATGACACAAAACATGATATTTGTGCCAAATATCAGTGCTATGGCTTGAAAGTCTAGTGAATTAAAATTAAGGCCTCAATGATGGAGTAGAATTCTTCCAGCAGTTTTTCATGTTCAGTGAATATCTCCATGCTCTATCAGTGTGCTTTGGTTGCCATGTTCTTCATTTTTTTGAATGGAAATTATCTTTAGAAGAATTACAATAGAATGAGCATGTAAACATGCTAATACCACTAGTGTAACCCTACCAAAAATATTTCCATTCAAGTGTGCATTGCTGCTCATGGATAATGTATTGCAGAAATATTGATCATGTGCCATCATAAGTTTGTTGCCATGTTCTTCTGTTTCCTTAACTGCAAACTATCTTTAGAAGAGTTACATTAGAATGAGCATGTGAATATTCTAATACCACCATTATAACCCTGCCAAAAATGTTTTCATTCATGTGAGTATTGCTGCTCATGGCTCCTGATATGCAAACTTATTGCTACTGCATCCATCATAAGTTCTTGTTAATCTCTAGGAATTTGATGATCCTTGGCTTGTTTGATTCTAACATATGGCATCTATGCTTTCTCTATATTCAAAATTTGTCTTGCTTTCCTTGGAAGTGAATTGAAACTATTAAAATGCTGATCAGTTGCGAAATAAAAAACATAGTTAATTAAAAAATCTGCTAGGCTATTTCCTTCCCTCAGAACATGCTCCACTCTCACTTCCTTATCCCTCCTTAATCTTGAGATGTCATTGATAATCACTGATATGATCTGTTGACATCCAATTTTGACCCTCCTTTCCTCCAATTCACTTTCTCAAGCTTCTAAATTAATAATTACCTTATTTTACTATTATAATTATTATCGTTATTATCGTTATTCTTTACTTTTCATTGTCACAATTTTTAGAAATACTAACTTAAATCTACATTTTTTTATCAATGTTACTACTATTACATTATGCTTTTTTTTTTTCAATTGATTGACATTACGTTATTAGCTATAAGTCGATACATCATATGCTAAATCCTTAACGGTAAGTTTGTAACATTAGTACTTTATTTTCTACATATTAATCTTTTATTTTCTACATATTAATTACTAATAGTTATCACATAATATATATTGTACAAGTTAATTACTTAGAAATCCAAAGAGAAGGCTTGAGGAAGAAAGACCATCAGTTTTAGCCCAAATTCGCAGCCCATTAGCCAATAGAAGAGTCCAGCCCATAATTCTTTTAACTCATTTTTTTTCAAACATAATTTTCATCCCTCATCAGCCGCTACACGTGCCTCTCTCATCCCTTTCCTTTTTCAAGCAAAGCTCTAATATCCCTCAACTATGGACAGCTTTTGTCCATCTATTTTAGAGCAAGAGGGATCCATCTCTTTTATCCACGCCCGGTGTATTTCAGAGGTTCTATGAAGACTTTCCTATTTTATACTTCAAAACGCACCAGCTCCTAAAAAATCATAAACAAAATCTCATTGTTTCGGGTTATGATCTGAAGCATATCTCTGCAAATTTCAAACGGGTCTCTTGACTCGATTTTGAATATCAAATCTTTCAATTCCCGCTCAGCAAACACAAACCCTATCCTAGTTTCTCATCTATAAATGGCTTCTCATATCAGTAGCCACAGGGACGAAAAAAGCGACCTGGAAATCTTATCACACTTTAACATTTTCATCTTTTAACTACGATTCTAAACCTTCGTTTAAACTTCTCATTCCCACTCGGCAAACTTTAGTCGCAACAGAGATTTTTGAACTCATTTGTATCGTGCTTCAGATCTGCTCATAACGAGAGAGTAGATTCGAGGCCCCGACGTCCCCCTTCACTGCACCAACAAGAGGCAATATCCAACTCTGTTTCGATTCTTCTCCTTTTTCCATGTTTACTTGGAAGAATCATGACTTAAGTTCATTCTATATTCATATTGATATGTGTTGTAAAATCTTGACATTTATGTGATTTTACGAGTCGTGTCTTATTTCCTAGGAAGATATTATGTGTTGTTCTCGACCTACTAGAAGTTAGTTGTTCCACTTTTTTTTTTCCATTTCGAAATGTGAAACATACTCTTGATATAGTGTGTATCGTGAAAATATCACTAGTTTTCTTGTTTGGAGATTTAAATGTCATGAAAATAGATATTATTCAGGTCTTTTGTTCTTGATGTTACGTTTGTTGTCCATCTTTTGAAGCATCAGTTTGTTAAAAGAGCATGTTTCGGAATTTCATATCTTAAGTAAAAAATCTGGTTGTGCGGTGTATCTGGAGAGATGTCTCTCTAGTGCTTTATGGTAATGATACTTGATTTACATCTCTATTTGTTGTTGTTATCATGCTTAGATGAGTTACTATCTTTAAATAAGCTAGCTTATATTTAGCACATTACTTGAAGCATCATTTTAACAGTTCCTCTGTATTTTTAGCTAAGAATCGGTTTTTTTTTTTTAAATGAAGATTAATGTTTCAGCCATCATGCCTATATATATATATATAGTCTAACAGAAGCCTCTCTGTTTACTACTACTCATATAATGCTCGCTGTTAACATGAACATTGGTGTATCTTAAAGACTAATGAAACTATATTAACAGTGTGATCTTGTTCACTTTTCTCTGTTTCTTTATGAACTTTTGGTAGGTAGATGTCCCTCTAATCGTTTCTCGTTTTCTTTTTTTTTTTCTTTCTTTGCATGAACATCGGAGCCAAAGAGTTCCACTTTGGGACTCAACGTCACCACAAGACCTGAACGAGCGTTCGCTATCTCACTCATATCTATCGCTCTTTCTCGAAACTCATCCAAACAGAAAACTGAAGATTACAGAGGGGAAACGATAAACATTTGGCTATACTCTTCCTTTAGTTACCTATTCTGAATATTATACTTGCTAACCTTTTAGTTCTTACCATGAATATTTGTTTGTTAGTTTTGGTAATTGGTTTGAAGTTTGAAGCATTTTGAAGTTAAAATCTTTGATCCAGACAACTAGGAAAATATCTAGTTATTAATTAAGTCATTTGTCACATAGGATCATCACTCCTAGTTTACAAGTTATTTACTCATTCTATCATGTGGAGCATAATATCAAATAAAGGATTTTAAATCTATGTCTAATCTGGATAGGAAGGGATGATTTTAAAATGACCTATGTTTAAAAGCTTCACTTCTGTTATCCCAAGGTTTATCAAAAAATATACACTGTTTTCCTATGCCTAAAAGGAGCCATCAGCTGAAAGTATGAAACTTTTCTCAAGCCTTAATTGTTTTCTAATTCCTTTACCTAAAAATGTGTCTTTCTTTAAGTTTTTGATGTGAATTGGATTTGTTCAGATCCAGTATTTTTCACTTTTCAATGTCCAGTATCATTTTACCCATTTCTTAATAACGTTTTGTCGCTACTTTGAACTATTCAGATATTAACAAATTCATTTTTTACAAGATATATCCTTTTTAATCAACTCTAAGTCCGGCCAGTTAACCATTGTTAATGGGTCTTAAAGGATGCTTAATATTTTCCCTTTAGATTAATTGAATCCTTACCTAGAATCTTTAGGTTTCGTAGACTTTAAAACGGGGTAACTTTAAACAATTACTTTAATTAACTTTAGGTGTCCTAATTCACCATAATAATTAGGTGGCGACTCCTTAACTTTAATTAGCCCAAAAATGATCGGAATGTTGTAAACCATTTTGACTCCGGTTAAAATGGGGTATAACAGCTTGGCGACTCCGCTGGGGATTACTTAGGTTCTAACCATAACGGACTTAGCTTAATTAGGCTTTATGTGCTCGCTTTAATTACTTTACTTGTCGTTAACTATTTTTTACATGCTATTAATTGTTTGTTTGATATAAATTGTTTATGTGTTACTTGCTTTGAAATAAATTGTCATCCCGTATCACTTTTCTCCACATCTGGAAATTCACACTATCACACCTACACGCGAGTTGTGTTTTGCGCACCCGCAAAATTCTTTCAAAATCCCCTATTTTAGGCGAGTTGGCATATGCACGGGGTGTCCGTATTTTCCGTGTGACCGCTTAGCCTTCTCACTCGAGTTGTCCGCTCAGGAACCTTGTGTGTAGTGAACCCACTCTTAGTCAACCTAGCGTAGAGCTAAACCAACACCCTTTATTAGGAGCATACATTTCATGACCTAGGAGGTTTAATACCCGTGGTGTATTAAGCCCATTAGATGACTTTACCCAAGCGTCCAAGTGGATCCATGACCCTAAGCGACAGTAATCATACTTTATGTGCATGTTTGAAGGATAATTGCGCCTATATATTAACCATTTGCTCTAACTAATTTAACTTGAGGGGGAAGGAATGACTAACCTTTCTATTACAGGTATGAAGATTTTACATTGGAATACGCTTCAATCAACAATGAACGAGAGCCGAGGTCATCTCAAAATGGACCTAAGAAATTTAGACATGACAAAATTGTATTTTCTTCTTTTAGATTAGGTAGTGCTTTATGTTGTACTTATTGGATATGTAATAAATATTACACCACATTTGTACTTTATTTTTGGGAAATAGAATTCGTTCAATTAGCCAAGAGCAATGAGATGACATATTATGACACATTTTATCCTTCAAATAAATGTTAGGCCTACCTCTAGCACAAAGAGGTCACATGCATATTAGGACGCGTTAGCGTTGTTTGATATACTAAACACATGTTGCCTTACAACTTACTTGCCTTTATTTGATGAAGTATTTGCTACATGACTTATTTGACTCTATGTGATCATAACTTTACTTAAATATTTTAATATGAGACTAACATCATTTGCATTTTATGTTTCTTTCTTTTATTTTTTATTACTCCCAAAAGAGTTGATTCGTGTTGACATTAGAGCTGTCCAACCATCCTTACTTCACAAGGTGAAAGACGTCAGCATTACCTCGACGTAGTTAGGTTGTTCAAGGAAGGAAAACTACTATGTCTGATCCAGCCGCATCTATTTCAGCTGGTTTGGAAATCATCGTGATCCCTAGTGATCCTCCTGAGACTTCCGAACATAGAACTACTATTCAACATGATGAACATATCGCCCGCCTGACTCAAGAGATTGAGGATCTACGTGGAGAACTAAATCGGGTTAGGGACTTGACCAATTTGTCCGTCACACTCCAAAGTCCACCTCCTGAACCTAGAAATGTCGCACCAAACCCATCTCGTTTTCCATCACTTGAATCTCCAGTTCCTGAACATTTCCCTCCACAAAATAATGCACCTACCAACAACTTACCTCCAATCACTCCCGTAAATCCACCAAATCCATCATCCATCTATACTCCTCCACAAAGTCAACCACCCACCTACACTACCCATGCTACTCCTAATCCACCACCCGTCAACCCACCAAGTCAATCGCTAGTTCACACTTCTTATGTTCCTTTATCCACTAACACTAATCCACCACCTACAACTACTCCTCCAAACCCACCAAAACAACTACCTATAAATACCACTTATAACACACCACCTCCAATCCAAAACACTCCCACCGTCCAAACTTATCCAGCCCAGCATATACAAGGGGCACATTTTGTCACTCCTAATACGCAATATGTTCCTCCGGTATATACATCGAAAACACAAGCCTTTACCAACCCAATAATGGTCAGGTTCCAACCCGAGGTGGATCAATATGAGGAAATGGAAAAGGATACAAAAGCAAGGGCAGATGATATATTGTTAAAAGAGATCCACAATCTCAAAGAAGCAATGACAAACCTTCAAGTTGCTATTGGGAGCAAGAGTGTAGAATATGAAGATTTGTGTGTTCAGCCTGCGTTGATTTTCCCTTAAGCTACAAGCCACCGAAATTTGATACATTTAATAGAACAGGCGACCCTCATACGCATTTAATGGCTTATTGTGACAAACTGGTTGGAGTAGGAAGAGATCAGAATATAAGGATGAAGCTATTCATAAGAAGCTTATCTGGTGAGGCTCTTACTTGGTATACGCAATAAGATGTCCGTAAATGGCATGGTTGGAGTGATATGGCACAAGACTTCATGGACCGATTCAGTTTTAATACCGATATCACACCAGATAGAGTCTACATGACTAAAGTAACCAAGAAGTCAACTGAGTCGTTCGTGAGTATGCGCTACATTAGAGGTCAGAAGCAGCGAGGGTTCAACCCCCGATGAGTGATAGAGAAATGACCGCTACCTTCATTGAATGCCAAGCTGGCATATACTATGAGAAAATGATAGGCATGATGGGACAAAAGTTCACAGAAGTTGTCAGAATGGGAGAAGCCTTAGAAGAAGGAATCAAATTGGGAAAAATTCAGGATCTCACTGCCTTGCAAGCTGCAAGAAAAGCTATTTAATTTGGTTCTATCTGCGGGACCAAAAAGAAAAAAACAGATGTAGCTACTGTCATGAATATCCTAGAACGTAAGCCAAGCCATTACATACCTTAACCATCCACAACAACCTTTCTACCCTTACCAATATGTTGAACCCTACCAAGCTCCACTAACTCCTTATCATGTCTACAACGCCCAAACAAACTACTACCAACCCCGAGCACCTCCCTATCAAAACCCACGTCTATATCAATCCGTTCAAGCTCCAACTTACCAAAATCGACCACATGCTACACCTAAAGCCCGTTCAAACCCTGAAATAAAAAATACCCGTAACTACACTCGATTCGCTGAACCCTTGGCTCAATTATTTGAAAGACTGAAAGCAGCAGGAATGATACAACCAATTGAAGGGAAAATTCTGGATCCTATTCCGAGATGGTTTGATGGTTCCGAGCATTGTGCATACCATTCTGGAGCTGCTGGGCATGATACCGAAGATTGCTATGGTCTCAAAAACAAGATCGAAGCCTTAATAAAGGAAGGGGCAACTCAACTTACTGGGGCTCAGCCCAATATGGACAACAACCATCTACCTACTCACGAAAATTCTAATGTGAACATGATAACTGTTGAGGAAGATTGGGATTTGAAAGACACCATCATGCCAATTGGAAAGGTGGAAAGAGGCAGGTCATCAACCTTTGTCGCTCCCGTGGAAATAGTCCAAAGACAAGCACCAATGAAGGTTACTTCTACAACTACTCGCAACACCGAGACACCGACCATCTGGGGTGCCGAACCAGGAGAGACTTTGAAGAATTGGACTTGTACTCCGTCTTTGGTTCGCTGGGAGTCTTGGTAGATTGAACATGTAATGAACTTTTGAAATAGCACGATTTTAAAAATTGAGGCCTAAATCGTGCCCAAAACTTTTGTTGCTTTGCCTCATCTTTTGGAAGCTTAATTGCAAAATCTATGAATGCATTTCTTATTTTCCTTAACTATCTATTATTTGTTATTTTCTATTTTATTTAGTATATAATTATCAAATATGCCAATTTTATGATTGTGACATATAATGAAACGAATGAATAAAGTTTACGTGCCGAACACGATTATGAAGAACGGGAAGACAACATACATCTCGAGAGAATAACAGAAATTCGAGGACAAGATAAGATTCCACTTGGAGAAAACTGAAAGCCAATGGATAATGACACAATCATGAAGGCTATCAATTCAAGAAGAAATCAAAGGATGACATTAGATTAGATTGCCTAGTTTGTAACCTTTCTTTTTTATGTACCTACGAACTACGCTGACCTGATTCGCTCGGCGGGATACGTAGGCATCCCACATAGGGTTCGGTTTCATTGTACTAAAAATTCAAAAAATCCTTATTATTTGTACGTAAGGACAACTACGCCTGACCTGATTCTCTCGGTGGGATACGTAGGCTATCGACATACGGTTCAATCACATTTAGGTACAAATCCAACAAAATTTCTATTATTTATGTTACAAACTACGTTCTGACCTGATTCCCTTGGCGGGATACGTAGGCAACCTACATAAGGTTCGGTCACACCACAACATAATTTTAGCGTACCCTCCCGAAGTCAAAACTGGGGCAGATTATGAAAAGATATAGGCAAGAGAATGGTTGGACATCGACAAGATTAAGGCTACCAGACAGGAAGTATTATAGACAAATGACTTTTCAATTATTTTGGAAGTGTCACAATCTAAAAGTTGGCAGAAATTTTTACAACTTATATACATATATTTACATATATATCTTTCCTTATATACATATACTTACATATATATCTTTCAAATGAAACATTTTTTTCAATTTTTTTCACTACTATTCATCTACCGAGGCTTGAACGGAGATCATAAGATCCAAACAAACAAGACGAACGACAAGCTTCGAGTCAACACGAATCAACTTGCCCCTCCCAAACTAAGGATTTTTCTTTGAGTGCAGGAATAAAAGACCGCGAGATTAACAGTCAAGTCTATCAATCATGGCCGAAAAGCGTCATTTGGCTCATCGTGGCCTCGCCTTAAAAGCCAAACGACTTTATTTCTAACTTTACCTTTAATTTTTTTTATCACAATAACTTTATGACTTTATTGACAAATACACCTATTTTTGTAGGTTGTTGAGATCGAAGGCGAATTAAATCAAGATTACATGTCAAAGATCGAAGACGTTATTAATTTGGCCTGTCACGATCTCGTCAACATCATTAGCCAAACGGCTACGCTAGCACTTTACTCTATACTTTATCAATTACTTTATCATTCATTTTATCTATTTTAACGACTTAACCCTGAACTTTACAAGTATCATCATCAAGTCACCGAAGACAACCGGAGAGGTCATTTGCCTATACAGCCTCATCTACATAAGTCAGACGGCTACACTCTTACTTTACTCTATACTTTATCAATTACTTTATCATTGACTTTACCAATTTTAATGACTTTACCTGTAATTTTACAGACGTCATTCATCATCAAGTCCCCCAAGACAACCGGAGACATCATTTGGCTATACGACCTCAAACACATAAGCCAAACGGCTACACTCTTACTTTACTCTCTACATTATCGATTACTTTATCATTCACTTTACCTACTTTAACAACTTTACCTTAAATGTTACAGACATCATCTATCATCGAGTTCCGCAGGACAACCGGAGGCCTCTTTTATCATTAAAATCTCCGAATACAATCGGAGATATTATTACGTCTTCGGCATAAACATCACTCATCATTCAAGTCCCTAAAGACAAGCAGAGACAATATTTGGCCACGCGGCCTCGTCATTTCATAAGCCAGACGGATTCATCCTCATGCTTATACACATATTATTATCGTATTATTTTATTTTGTTCTTTTGACTTTACTCCAAACCTTACTAATGACTTTAACAAGAATTTCAGGTAACTTTACTTGAGACATTTACAGCACCAATCGTTGAGTAAACCATATCAAGACTCCAGTTTGAAAATAGATACATCATTTCGACTCATCAAATTTTCATTTTTTCTAGCCATACAGCTCTACATTTATCTCAATTTATATTTCATTTTTACATTCTACTTTATCTTACTTCATGTGCTAACTACTTTACTTTGAGTGTCGGCAGAAAATACAATCCACATACACCAATTGCAAGAAACGCAGCACATCGTGGAACTTTATCTTATGCAGTGAACTGGAGCAAATTTGCTGAAGAGGAATGTCAAACTCGCTAGCAAAGGTCACGGATCTACTCTCGAACTCAACTCCGCCTACGTCCACAAACACGTAATACGTAGGGTATCCAAATTTTCTTTCATATCCACCGCTAAAACTCTACTCACTCAACTCTTTTCACAATCTTATATCCCTTTCTATATCCCAGTGTCGCCATAACTTAACACTGGAGCAATTTTTGAGAATCTGCATTGTGCCTAGCAGAGTCCTACTTATGGGTGTGTTGCGCGCCGCATATATAATTAGGAGATTATAAACATATGTTCCTTTCTCGAAAATTCTTGTCACCTCTCTACAACCCCGCAAAGTTATAAATCCGTAAATAACATTCTCCCAACATAATATCGAACTATATATGGCCTAATTCTCACGAAGCCCGAGATATGTAGGCAACTCGAAACGGGGGTTCGGCCCTAATCTCTTTCAACATCCTTTCAATCCATAAACATTTTCTAACATCCCTTCTACCCCATAATCTTCAAAACATTTCCTACACATAGTCATTCTTTATACCAATATTTTTTTAATTTGCCCATGGTCGTATTTGTCGGTCGAGACAAAATTGCCGATTATATCAACTTTGTTGCTCGAAACTCTTACATCGTCTCCGGTCAACGAGGGACAAGCTGTTGACATCCAATTTTGACCGTCCTTTCCTCTAATTCACTTTCTCAAGCTTCTAAATTAATAATTACCTTATTTTTACTATTAAAATTATTATCGTTATTCTTTACTTTTCATTGACACAATTTTTAGAAATACTAACTTAAATCTATATTTTTTGTCAATGTTACTACTATTACATTACGCTTTTTTTTAATTGATTGACATTACGTGATTAGCTATAAGTCGATACATCATATGCTAAATCATTAACAGTAAGTTTGTAACATTAGTACTTTATTTTCTACATATTAATTACTTTTATTTTCTACATATTAATTACTAATAGTTATCACATAATATATATTGTACAAGTTAATTGCTTAGAAATCCAAAGAGAAGGCTTGAGGAAGAAAGACCATCAGTTTTAGCCCAAATTCGCAGCCCATTAGCCAATAGAAGAGTCCAGCCCATAATTCTTTTAACTCATTTTTTTTTCAAACCTAATTTCCATCCCTCATCAGCCGCTACACGTGCTTCTCTCATCCCTTTCCTTTTTCAAGCAAAGCTCTAATATCCCTCAACTATGGACAGCTTTTCTCCATCTATTTTAGAGCAAGAGGGATCCATCTCTTTTATCCACGCCCGGTGTATTTCAGAGGTTCTATGAAGACTTTCCTATTTTATACTTCAAAACGCACCAGCTCCTAAAAAATCTTAAACAAAATCTCATTGTTTCGGGTTATGATCTGAAGCATATCTCTGCAAATTTCAAACGGGTCTCTTGACTCGATTTTGAATATCAAATCTTTCAATTCCCGCTCAGCAAACACAAACCCTATCCTAGTTTCTCATCTATAAATGGCTTCTCATATCAGTAGCCACAGGGACGAAAAAAGCGACCTGGAAATCTTATCACACTTCAACATTTTCATCTTTTAACTACGATTCTAAACCTTCGTTTAAACTTCTCATTCCCTCTCGGCAAACTTTAGTCGCAACAGAGATTTTTGAGCTCATTTGTATCGTGCTTCAGATCTGCTCATAACGAGAGAGTAGATTCGAGGCCCCGACGTCCCCCTTCACTGCACCAACAAGAGGCAATATCCAACTCTGTTTCGATTCTTCTCCTTTTTCCATGTTTACTTGGAAGAATCATGACTTAAGTTCATTCTATATTCATATTGATATGTGTTGTAAAATCTTTACATTTATGTGATTTTATGAGTCGTGTCTTATTTCCTAGGAAAATATTATGTGTTGTTCTCGACCTACTAGAAGTTAGTTGTTCCACTTTTTTTTTCCATTTCGAAATGTGAAACATACTCTTGATATAGTGTGTATCGTGAAAATATCATTAGTTTTCTTGATTGTAGATTTAAATGTCATGAAAATAGATATTATTTAGGTCTTTTGTTCTTGATGTTACGTTTGTTGTCAATCTTTTGAAGCATCAGTTTGTTAAAAGAGCATGTTTTGGAATTTCATATCTTAAGTAAAAAAATCTGGTTGTGCGGTGTAGCTGGAGAGATGTCTCTCTAGTGCTTTATGGTAATGATACTTGATTTACATCTCTATTTGTTTTTGTTATCATGCTTAGCTGAGTTACTATCTTTAAATAAGCTAGCTTATATTTAGCACATTACTTGAAGCATCATTTTAATAGTTCCTCTCTATTTTTAGCTAAGAATCGGATTTTTTTTAAAAGAAGATTAATGTTTCAGCTATATATAGTCTAACAGAAGCTTCTCTGTTTACTACTACTCATATAATGCTCACTGTTAACATGAACATTGGTGTATCTTAAAGACTAATGAAACTAGATTAACAGCGTGATCTTGTTCACTTTTCTCTGTTTCTTTATGAACTTTTGGCAGGTAGATGTCCCTCTAATCGTTTCTCATTTTCTTTTTTTTTTCTTTCTTTGCATGAACATCAGAGCCGAAGAGTTCCACTTTGGGACTCAACGTCACCACAAGACCTGAACGCGCATTCGCTATATCACTCATATCTATCGCTCTTTCTCGAAACTCATCCAACAGAAAACTGAAGATTAGAGAGGTGAAACGATAAACATTTGGCTATACTCTTCCTTTAGTTACCTATTCTGAATATTATACTTGCTAACCTTTTAGTTGTTACCATGAATACTTGTTTGTTAGTTTTGGTGATTGGTTTGAAGTTTGAAGCATTTTGAAGTTAAAATCTTTGATCTGGACAACTAGGAAAATATGTAGTTATTAATTAAGTTATTTGTCACATAGGATCATCACTCCTAGTTTACAAGTTATTTACTCATTCTATCATGTGGAACATAATATCAGATAAAGGATTTTAAATCTATGTCTAATCTGGATAGGAATGGATGATTCTAAAATGACCTATGTTTAAAAGCTTCACTTCTGTTATCCCAAGGTTTATCAAAAAATATACACTGTTTTCCTATGCCTAAAAGGAGCCATAAGCTGAAAGTATGAAACTTTTCCCTATCCTTAATTGCTTTCTAATTCCTTTACCTAAAAATGTGTCTTTCTTTAAGTGTTTGACGTGAATTGGATTTGGTCAGATCCACTAATTTTCACTTTTCAGTGTCCAGTATTATTTTACCCATTTCTTCATAATGTTTTGTCGCTACTTTGAACTATTCAGATGTTAACATATTCATTTTTTACAAGATATAGCCTTTTTAATCAACTCTAAGTCCGGCTGGTTAACCATCGTTAATGGATCTTAAAGGATGCTTAATACCTTCCCTTTAGATTAATTGAACCCTTACCTAGAATCTTTAGGTTTCGTAGACTTTAAAATGGGGTAACTTTAGATAATTACTTTAATTAAATTTAGGTGTCCTAATTCACCATAGTAATTAAGTGGCGACTCCTTAACTTTAATTAACCCCGAAATTACCGGAATGTTGTAAACCATTTTGACTCCGGTTAAAATGGGGTATAACATGCTCTATGGTAGGGGTGGGCATGGTATAGTATGGTACCATATTTGAAAATTCGGTATGGTAATTTCGGTTTTCAGTTTCTAAAAATACTATACCATTTCCATACCAAATCTATTCGGTATGGTTCAGTATTTGTAACTTTGATTTCGGCATTTTACCGTACGGTAAATCGGTACTATAGTTTGTTCGACTTCGACTTACATAACTCATATCGTAGAGAATTATGACTTGCGGGACTTAAGAAATGTCTTAATTATATTGTACAAATACCTTACACATGTAAAAATATTCAAACGAAAGTCAAGCAATCCCCTTCGTAAATCAATATACTAAAAAGATATTTAAATCAAGATAGAGTAGTCAAAGTTCTAACGTTTAAACTATCAGTCTTCTAATAATACTAGTTTATATATCTGTTAGTATTATAATACTAAGATATATGAATAGTATATATAATATATACTTCTGTATGGTATTCAGTATTTCGATATTTTCTTTATGAATACCAAATACCGTACCATATACCAAGATTTTCAAAAATACATACCAAATACAGTACCAAATACCATAATACCAAAACCACGATATAAAACAAATTGATTTCGGTATGGTAATCGGTATCTACCATACCATGCCCACCCTTACTCCATGGTACCTCCTACTGACCTGTCAATATCATTTTAAGTGTCATAGAGTCTGTTTCAAGTATTACAGGTAACAAACTATGAGAAACACAGTATTGGAGTCCATCCTGTAGAGCTATTGCTTCAGCCACCAAATTTGACACATCTGAAACTCTTCTAGCTACTGCATATTCTAGATAAGCTAAAGCATTCCTGATACAAAAAGCCACAGAACTTGGTCCAAGATTTTCTCTAAGGCCCCATCAGAGTTGCATTTGAACCAACCTGGCAAAAGGAATTTCCATTTAACTATCTCGCTCACAAGTCTTGTCTGTATACTTCAAACATCTGCATTATCTGAGGAATGATCTTTGGTATCTTATGATGCCATGGAAATCTTAATCTGCAGATCCGATATATCAACACATTTATCTCATAAATCACTTTGTTGACAGACATCTTCCCATTATGTAAAACGGTGTTCCTCCACTTCCATATTTACTATATAGTAATGATTGGTATAGCTTTGAAAATTACTCTGAACTTTGAAGGACAATCAGTACTCCACCACACCTGTAAGATTTGCTTCACCTGTAAAAATTGTATAGTAATGCCTACAACAACCTTGACATATCTCTAAAATGTTGTAGAAATCTTCCCTATAACAAACAAATGATCAACAGTTTCATATTGTCTAGGGTCATAACAATAGCACCTTGCTTCAGTTTCTATCCCAGTTCTGCTCAACTGGTATTTTAAACTTCCAAAGCCTCTAGAAAAAGAACGAAATCTTAAAAGGTAATCCTGGCATCCACAAGCTCTTAAAAACATTTGATTTGTTTGATTTCCTCCGTAGCAACTCCCATGCACTTCCTACTGTGAATTTCCCTGATGCTGTCATCATCCACTTTGGCCTATCCTACTCTTCTGATGGTTTATGAAAATTCAATTCTTCCATAATATGATCAACAATCTCCATAGGAAATAATTGCTGCAGTCTACTCATATCCCATCCTTCATGTAACATAAGTTCCTTTAAATCTTTTAGACTCTCATTAACCACATAACCTTCAGGAACTATGTAATATAAGGCTCCCAACTTAGTCCAATTGTCAAACCAGATGTTAGCAGTACCACTCCTTGGTTCCCACCATATCTTTTGTTCTATACTATCTCTTTCTTCTATCATCATCTTCCACACCTGAGAACCTCCATTCCATTGCACAGTTTATGGATAATGCCTTTTGCAGTATTTAATCCATATGTAATTTGCCCACATAGTGTTTGTCGTTCTGAACTTCCACCAAAGTTTAGCACTTAAATCTTTAGATACATCAAATAATGATCTGAGAGCTATTCCTCCTTCATCTTTTGGCAAGCACATATTCAACCATAAGGACCGATGCCTTCTTCACTGTTGTTCCAAAAGAATCTTGCAAATATTTTATGCAAGTCATTGATAACACATTTTGGAGGTTTAATAGCTGATAGTAAGTGTATTGTCATACACATCAAGACACTGGAGATCAAAGCAACTTTTCCTCCAAATGACAATAATCTTCCTTTCCATGCTTGCAACTTATTCTTTACCTTTTTTATCAACTCATTGAAATCTTCCTTCCTCTTTCTTGCATGTGTAATTGGATATCCCAAATATGTAAAAGGAAATGAACCTCCGGAAAAAACAGTAATAGCCTCCACTTGTTGTACCAATACATTAGACACCTTGGTATACACATAGAAAGTACTTTTTCCTTTGTTAATAAGCTAGCTTGATACTTGCTCATATTCTTGTAAAATTCCCATGATCAGCTCCAAATAAGTACGTTCTGCAAATGTAAATGTCACGACCCAATTTAGCTAAGTCGCGTGGGCACCTACTTTTCCCACCTCGGCAAGCAAACCCTTATCCCAACAATTGTCAAGTCATAAATAAACAAATAAACAAGCTAAAGAGATAAGAATCACGTAAGTCTGACGATAATCATATAGAAATGTGCGGAAGTAAGAAAATACATCAAATCCACCCAGAGTCTAGTCTAACCATACAAAAGCCTCTACTAGATACTACAAGTCTAAAAGTAACAAAATACATCAAAAGTCTAAATATGTCTTAAAATATGAAATACGACATAGATAACGGAAGAATCTCGAAGGTGGCGGACGTCCTCGTGCTCACCTTGTAAGACACTCAACAGTAACTCTTGCACTGTAATCAGCCACGAGAATCAAAGGTCGACCCTACCTGGCACTCTTCATTCATAAAAGAATGCAATAAGTGCAGGTCAGTACAACAACAAGTAGTGGTAGGTATCATAGGCCGATTAAGTTTAGCTAACACATATAGGGTCAATAAAGTAAGATAAGTGTCACACCCCACCGAGGGGTATGACGGGCTCCGACCCATAGGTCGGGACCACCTAACTTAATAGTTACTTTGAGCATCATATACCCTAATTCAAAGAACACCTGCACGTAGAAAAAGCCCAATATAGAAATATCCAATAATCCAATATATATATATTCATATGCGAACCGACAAGGTCGTTACAACATCACGAGTATTACGAAGCCGACAAGGCTATCAGAAAAGTATCAAGAGCTCAAATTAAGGCCGACAAGGCCATGCATAATATTTACATACCCCACTATGTCTATGAGCCTCTAAGAGTGTACATATGAACATGTATTACACTAGAAGAAAAGTACCAAAAGATAGCAAATCTGGAGTAGTGGCACTTGCTGACACCCGCTGAAGCTGGAAGTCCTACCGCGGATGCTCTCCAATAACTCTGTCCGAGCCTGCAGCACGAAATGTAGTGTCCCATGTAATGGGAAGTCAGTACGGGTAAAAGTACTGAGTATGTAAGGCTGGAAGCAATGACGTAAGTAGGATGAAAATATAAAGAGAGAAAATGTAACATGTCATCTGAGAACATACAATATGTAATGCATGAATATATATATATATATATATATATATATATATATATATATATAAGTATTAGTGTTATGGAATGTGCAACCCGATCCATAAATGTTGGTGTTGTGGAACGTAACACCCGATCCATATATGTTAGTGCCAAGGAATGTACGGCCCGATCCGTAAATATCATATGTTAGTGCCGAGGAACGTACGGCCCAATCCATAAATATCATATGTTAGTGTCGAGGAACGTGCGGCCCGATCCATAAATATATTATGTTAGTGCTGAGGAACGTACGGCTGGATCAATAAATATATTATGTTAGTGCCGAGGAACGTACGGCCCGATCCATAAATATATTATGTTAGTTCTGAGGAATGTACGACCCGATTCATAAATATATTATGCTACATATACATAATTTAAATAGCATGCACGAGAGCCCAATAAAAGTCACTACTCAGTCAGAGTGACATAAGGTTGGTGGCCTCTGAATAAATTATGATATTGCTATCGAATTCAAAGAAATAACTTCATCATGATAAACATGATAATATACCAAGAATCAATCAAATAACTAAGACATGATATAGGAATGGAGTGATTTTTTTGTGGAACGTTCATGTTCATGCTCTAGTTAGATTCGTGCCAAGGAAAGAGAGAAACGAACACCTTACATACCTTATCCGTCCAGTTACCACTTAAAGGATCCTTTACTTCGATGCCTGCCTTTCACCCGAACCTATGTATCGAGAAATACATCTTTAATCATACTTTCATCATATTTCCATCAACTTATATGCACTAATTATTAAAGACTAATTTGGATTACGAAAATTTGGGCAGCATCTCCCCTATATTATCCACTTCCTCCAAATACCAAAACAACTCCCAAACAATACCAACAGCATCAACAACAATATCATCAAGATTCTACAATATAACTGTGTATATTTTTATCCAAAACTCTCTTCAAACTTCAATCCATAAGCCAATAACACCAACACAATAATTATAACTCTTATTCTCATAAATATTCCTAAATAAACATTAATAAAGAGAAATTCACACCTTAACTTCACTAGAACAGAAAGATCTTCAATATCTACTTTGAATCCGGGCCAACTCCAATACAAAACAAAACTATAATCATGACTACACGCTGTCCGGACCTCGATTAATACTCTGTCGCCCAAAATTATAAAAATCCTCACTTTATGGTGTATATAAGCCCTCATATGCTTGCTTAAATTTCTGGAATATTTGCGAAATTTGTTTGTGGAGAAAAATGGCGGTTTTACCCCTTATATAGTGGATTGAAGTCGGTGGCACTGTAGCAACGCGCGACACTCTGCGTCCACGCAATGCAGTCCCCTGCTCTGCCCGCCTAACTTGTATCGTCCATAATTCTCTACGTTACAAATATTCTGTCACAATTTCGTATTTTTCTAGTAGTGAACTTCAAATGAAGCTCTACCTTAATTGATGGATTTGAAGTTCATATCCAAACGCCTATTTATAGCCTGTTTGGCCAAACTTCTAAAATCAACTTATTTCGAAAAGTTTTTTTTTTTTTAAAGTGCTTCTTAAAAAGTACTTTTGGCTAAAAACATTTTCTGTTTGGCCAATTAATTTTAAAAATTACTTTTGAACAACAATTAGTGTTTGGCCAAGCTTTTAAAAGTTGCTTCTAAGTGTATTTTTCTCAAACATTTTTTTCAACAAAGTGCTTTTGGACAAAAGCTATTTTTTTAGCTTCTGAAAAAACTGCTTCTGCTACTCTCTGTTACAATCCGCTTTTATGCTCGCGCATAAAAGGTTCTCATAATGTTGGCTCTTTGTCGTGAACAAACAGAGTCGTCACCTAATTTATTGAATGGGAATTAGGAAACCAATTTAAATGTTAATTTTTGAAAACCTTTAGAGAAAATCCAGAGAACGGGTAAGGGTTTTGGTGATCCCCCGAGGAAGGTGTTAAGCACCTCGGTATTAAGGATTCGCCCAATGCGGTTTAAGTGCGGATCTAACATCGTATGGCTGAAAATTTATATAACTCGTTTGTAAAATGTGTTTAAATGGTCATATGTATAAAGTTCGAAAGAAGTTCATTCATGGCTAATTAATTTAGAGAAAGAAAGTATTTTATTTGGAAAATAAGCTTTAAGAGGTGTTTTATTTGTAAAAGTCATTTTTAGCATTTCAATTATATCTTCAATTCAATTAATGAACTAATTCTATAATTGGACTAATTATGAAGGAATGAATCTCTTCAAAATGTATACGGTTTGTTAAGACTTTGAATTATATTATAACTCAACTTCTTAATCTGCTAATGAACTCATTTGTTTTTAACTCGAAAGATATAAAAATCTTTAAGTTATTTAACAATAAGTGTATGGACCTTTAGCCCTTTATGTTGAAAAACTTGGGGCAATTTGCAGGATTGGCCTTCGTTGGGGTGATCTTTAATTTTTGTCCCTCAAAATGGTGGTCTTTAACTTTTGCCCTTCAGGCAGAATTTGCTGCGATTTTTTTATTTTTTTATTTATACTGAGCTGAGTTCGAACCCACAATCTCGAAATATTAGGCAAAGGAGAAAACTTAAAGACCACCCCAAATGAAGGACAATCCGTGCCCAAAAAAAAAAAAAGATAAAAGATAAACTTGTGCTCAAAAAGTATTTGGGCCTTAATTACCTGAAATAGGTGTGAAACTACTTTTGATAAGAAAATCGTTCAGATTTCTGAAAAGCTTGTTTTGTGTGGGCATTAAAGATAGCTAGCTGTATGAAATGAAATTAAATGTAGCTCATTTGGCTCAATTGAACTTGGAACAATTATTTTTCTTCATTAGCTTAGCAAGAAATGGCGAGTTCTAGACGTTTGAAATCGTCAGACATCCCAAAAGGCAGCACATAATCAAATCCTCTAGCAACACTCAACAAACTGAAAGTTTCCGACAGCAACAACAATAACAAATTCCGCGTAATCCCACAAAAGGCAGGCAGAATCACGCAAAAACAACAACAAAATAACTAAGACTAAAAGAACAACAGGTGGTAATAAAAATCTAAGAATACAAAAATAATATTAATGCTACCGAAAAACAGAAAATTTCCATCCATTAGATAATTTTTGGAATGTATAACATTTCAATTCATTTTACTAATAACCGTTTGTTTTGATCCGTTATTTCAATGTCAACTTAAAATATTACATTTGAAGTTTGAAAAATAAATTTAAAGAGTATCTTAAGTGAAATAAATGGTTTTCATTCACCAAATATCAATTATTTCCCAAATGAAATCCATGCTCAAACACAATTACAACCTTTATTAAATCTTCAACTTCAAACACTCTGTTTTTTTTTTCTTCTTTTTTCTCATCAAATTACATCCAAATATAGACCAAATGCCAACCAAACCATCCTCTTATTTAGCTTAAGACTCTCCACGTCATAGTGAAGAAGATAGGATACTTCTCATCCTATATATTTAAAAACATCCAACTATATCCTTTCTTGATATATAATTTTCAACCTAATTAAACAACACAATTGAATTTGGACAGCATGTCTTTAACAAGAATATCAGTAATACGATGGTGAGCTTCATCTGTCAAATGAATTCCATCCCAATGAACATATTGTGCTGGATTCGAACAAGCCTTAATTCCAGCAGCTCCACATACTGTCCCAAAGTTAAAATTATATCGTCCTCTAGTTCCACAACATGCACTTAACAACGTATTCTGGTTAAAACCATACGAAGAAGGGCTACGTATCAGTGTCAAAATCGCGTCATAGAAATCCCCGTAAACAATGCTGACATTTGGGAATGAGCGTTGTAGATTCGCGATAGCCCTGTTTACGTATCGATTGTGATACGACGCGAAGTCGTTGTAGTTTCTCAAGCAGCCCAAATTGTCATAAGCACTTGCATTGTTATCAGGGAATGATGTGAGGTACAGTGGGAGGCATCCTAGAGGATAAATACCTGCAGGGGTGCCAAATGCAACATATTAGGTAGTAGTTCAATTGAACCAATAATTCGATGTGAAAACATAAATTTAAATGTAAAAATTTATTAAAATGACAATATTAATTTTGAGTTCAATATTAAGAATCTTAAAAGATTGAGTTTATAAGGTTTAAATCTTTGATTCGCCTCTAATTACCTGGAACCAACACGCGTGTTGCTCCTTGCGAAATCACATCTTTGATGCCTCTCATAATCCCTGCAATTACAAAAGGAACATAGGTCCTAACTTCTGGGATCTGTTTATTCTGAAAGAAACCATTGTAGTAATCATTTCCACCCCATTCTCCCATTATTACAAGAGAGTCTTTGAGATTCCCTCTTGTAGACTGAAGATGTGTTTTGAACGAACTTAGTTGGTTCGGCAAAGGCGTGTTCCAGTTGGGCAGCCTAATGTTTCGTGCTGCCCAAAAGGAATTGTCAAGTGCTGTAGCACCAGCTACGGCAAAGTTCACCCCTTGGGTGAACGTTGCACCTTTGTCTAAGTAAGCATTGAGTAAAGGAAGTTTGAATGACTGGGAAATAAAGTCAGTAATGACACGGCCGTTCGAGAAACGGCCAGTAGGTTTTTTGAAGAACGTCTCTCCGTAAGGAGAGCGATCGGCTTTGAAGATGATGGAGGCGCCAGGTGTCCGGATGACATTGCCATTGTCGGCAAGGGAGTCGCCTAGTTGGTATACAGATTTAATGTTGCATTTAGTTTGAGCAGATGAAGGAGAGAAGAATAAGGAAGTGCTGAGTAAAAGGAGCAAGTAATATTGGGTTAAAGAAAGAAGAGCAGCCATTGCAGAATGTTTCTGGTCCAAACTGGAAATTGCTCATGTGCTATTTATAGAATGGTTGGAAAGGTCCTAGCTTTCTCTAGCGGTCCTAAAATACTTGTTTCGAGAGTAAATGAATAATATTTATAGATGTATTTTTTATCAAATTGATACGAGAAAATTGTAATTTATTATACTTTTTATGTTGTATTTAAATATATAAATTTTGATTTTAAAATAATAAATTAATCTAATCCAATTTAGTTTTAAAATTTGATTAAATTAACTCTCAAAAAATAAAAATATCATATAACTTGAGACAGCACGAGTAATAAAGAAGAATTGTAATTTATAATAGTGTTTTTTCGTCTAGTTTTTACATTTTAAATTTTAATTTTAAAATATTAAATTAATTTAATTTTGAAAATTGATCAAATTAACTTTGAAAAGTAAAACGTGACTAACTATTTATGGGATAGGATAGAGTAGCAACCACACGTAAAGTGATGGCTTTAACTGTTCACCGCCTGGTTGTCACTTTTGTTTCTATTTCCCACCCATGTGTTTTTAGTTTTATTTAATGCCCAAAAAGAATAGTCTCGTTTTTGCTTTTTGACTGGTTGTTCATCAAGTGGCTGAGATTCTGCAATGTGGGAGTTATGATATCCTATAGTCAAAAAAAAATAAAAAATCTAGTACTCCTCTGTCCATATTTACGTAAAAGTTAACACGTACGCAGGTCAAATCACACTTACATTTTTTGTCTCAGTTTTATTTAATGCCCAAAAAGAATAGTCTCGTTTTTGCTTTTTGACTGGTTGTTCATCAAGTGGCTGAGATTCTACAATGTGGGAGTTATGATATCCTATAGTAAAAAAGAAATAAAAAAAATCTAGTACTCCTCTGTCCATATTTACGTAAAAGTTAACACGTACGCAGGTCAAATCACACTTACATTTTTTGTCTCAATTAGTTGTGACACATATTTCTAATTTTTTAAACATGAGAAATACTATTCCTTCCGTTTCAATTATAAGATGGTGTTTGATTGGACACGAAATTTAATAAAAAAATAAGATTTTTAAATCTTATAATCTAAAACAGACTAAAAAATTGTGGAAAATTATGGCTAAAAATATTTTATTAAGAATAAAATGAGATTTTTAAATTAAATTATTACTAAATATAGAAATTTATCTTTCTTTTTTTGACTGATTAAAAGGAAGAACGGAGGGAGTATATTAAAATCAACATACTTATTACTACAAATTTTAAAAATTATTTTCCCAAATACAATCATGTTAGTCCCTCCGTCTTAATATAAGTGTCTTATTTTCTTTTTGGTATGTCTGAAAAAAAGTGTTTTTTTCAAGATTTAGCAAGTTGACAATTCAAATATCATACATGAGTTAAAAACCACAAGATTTAAAAGATGTTTTAATATATTAGATACATCTTTAATTTAAGACCACATAATTAAAAAACTTCTTTTTCTTTCTTAAACTTTATGTCCAACCAAATTAATACATTTAAATTGAGACGAAGGGAGTAATATATAGAACATGAGAAGCACTGGGCATTTATCTTCTGCTACTAGTATCATTTGGTCTGGCGTTAAAATTTTAATTTTTATATCTTTTAAAGTTTTTCTGCTCTGGTTTCTTTATTTTTGTAACATCAATATGATACTTCAAAAGACTTTTAAAATATTTAAGTACAAAAACGTACCTGAAAACTAAAGGAAAGTATTTTTCTTAGTTTATATATTAGATTTTTTTTAAAAAAAAAAGTCAAACATTTGAAAGCTCTTCTAATTTTCATTTTACTTAAATTTTTTGAAATTAAAGTATCCGATGATCCAAATTAAGTTTTCATATGTTAAATAATTTCATTTGTTTCTTTGAATTGAATGCATACTGGCTAACTTATTTTTTTTACCAAAGAAATTACAATATTCAATTAATTTCAAAAATATTTGCATGATGAAATAAATAAAGTTAACTTACAAATAAATATAAATAATTAAAGTCTTGATATTACAAGAATTTTTTGTAGATATTATTTCAAATTAAATCACAAAACAATTCTGAAAAGTCAATAAAATTAATTGTTCTGACTTTATTTTTATTTTTTTAACCTTCCAAAACATGCATTTTAAAAAATAGCATTTTTTTTACCTTTTCTTAATTTAATAAACCATTTTATGAAATCTACATTATAATAACTTTTTCATGTTAAACGTAACTATTTTATCCTAAACTATATAAAATATTGATTATACGATATTTTGCAAATCATTTTAATATTAAAATATATATATATATATGTATATGATTTTTGCAATATATGAAAATAATTTTTTATAGTTACTCTTTTAATATATTTAAAAAATTATGTTAATAGTGTGCGCACGTAAAATTTGATTAATGAACTACCGTACTTCGAATTCATTTTTTCGATTGAGTCGGAAAGCCTGCAATTTACATTTTTGAAGTATTTACCAATGAATATAAGTTATTTATATTTATTTTCTTAATTTAAAACTTAATTTAAACTTAAGTGAAATCTTTGTAGTGACTGACTTATGTTCGCCAGCATGTACGACATAAGATTGTTGGAGAAAAATAAAAAGAAATTACTAAATGGACGAATAAAAAATTAAAATAGCAAATGATAAATGGTAAATATCATCAATAAATAATAAATAATAAATAGTATTATAATTATAATATTTTAATTCAATAATTAATCCTATATTAAGATAGAATTGAATGACATGATAATTTTTACGTGTCTATAATAAATTCTTAAGAAAAAACATAATTTGCTACAAGTTTAATAATAATTCCACATAAAAGATTCAAATATGTATGAATTTGCTTTGTGGGACCTCTATAACCTTTTCCATAACATCATCATTTTTAGTGGCATGAAAAAGTCTTTAAAGTTTTCAAAATTTACCAAAATGTGTGAAGGTTCACAACGCCATTAAAATTTCAATTAGGGGTAAAAAGAGTAAAAAAAAATAATCACGTGACGACTACAAAAAATAGGTATTCTCCCTTATATAGTAGTAAAGTAATGAAAAGAGACATTAAAAATAAAAAGTAAATTTAGGATCTAAAAATAATTAATTGAAAAGTTTAATATTAAATTAATTTTTTTTTTTATGAAGACTACAAATACCCCTTGGTTATCCCTTATATATAGTAGTAAAGTAATGTGAAGCATTGCAAAAGACGGAGAGAAACAAAAGTATCAGACTAATCCACTCCAATATCAAACAAAATAGGAATTGAAAATAAAAGTGGATCATTACAATAAGGCAATTGAGTATTGCTTTATTGTGCCTTTAGACAATCAATGCTTTAATACGTGAATTGTAATGCACTATCCACCTTCTATTCAAATTGCAAGTAGCCATAATTAACAGCCTTTTTCATATTAAAATCATGTTCTATCCTTTAAGGTTTCATGGGCTTGTCTGCTCTCTTTTTTCTTGAGTGTTGAGTTTGCATGAGGATGACGATTGAAGATTTAGTAATTTTGAGGGATTTGTAGATCTAGGTCACAATGATGCAAGGGAAAAAGGTCAAAATTGTACGTCTGCTAGGTGAAAAGGATCAATTTTATCTTTCATTATGTTATCATAGTAGTGCACCACCGTTATCTAAGTGGTTTAAATATTATCATAGTAGTGCAACACCGTTATCTAAGTGGTTTAAATATATCCTTTCTCTGTTAGGGCTATCGAAGGAGGACACCTAATCTCATGTGACAGTAACATTTGATGAGATGAACACGACGTGACATGTCACGTCATCGTCTCGACCCATTTTACCCCATTCCCTCCACTTCTTTTTCCACCACTGACACGCCTCCTCCTCATTTTCACCATCAATACCACCATGAGTGAGTCTTACTTATTTCATTATATAATTATTAATCTTATTCTAGTTTTTATTTATTGTCCAAAAATTTATGGTGAAGAAATAAAGTAAATACAAAGGATTAGGAATAGATTATGTGGGCAACAGGTTACGAGTCACGGATTTATTGGTAATCAAGTGAAATTGGGTAATTGAAAGAGAGAATTAGAGGAATCTGAGGCTAAATTTGAAAACTTTCACAGTAGGGAATAATTTTAGCCACATAGTATAAACAAAAGATATATGTAAATAATATATTAAAGCAGAGGGGTAAATTTGACGCTTTTTCCTCTAAAAAAGTAGACTTCGATTTTAACTGGGTCCTATAAATGATCTCATTAATGGTAAGTAGGGATAGTAAAATTAAATAATTTCCAAAAAATATTCCTTTTTTTTTTCTCATGACAAACTAATAGTATCTTTTTTGTTTTTTCACCACAAACTAATAGTATCTTGACGAGGGTAAATCGATAACAATTTCAAACAGGTACCTTTGTGGCAAGAAAAAGAAAACAACTTTTGTACTTGTTAGTGTGGGAACTAGCGTGTTCCCGGTTTAGTTAAAAACCGATCCAAACCGAAAATCGAACCAAATCGATAAAATAAATCGATATTTACTTGGGTTTGGGTTTGGTTTGATTTTAAATTTTTAAAAACCGATAATATTTGGTTTGGTTTTGGTTTTACTAAAAGCAAACCGAAGCAAAGATGGAACCGCACCGAACCGGAAAATTTAATACATAATTTTTATATTATATATATATATATATATATATATATATATATATATATATATATATATATATATTACTTTTAAAGAATTTATATATTTTTTAGGCAAAACTTTATTTATCTTTTAATAGGCTAATGAACTTTATACCTTAAACCTATTTGAAAAAAAATAAAAAAATTCATGAAGTCAAACTCATTTATTCAAAGAAGCAACTACCATGAGATTTACCTAGATTCATTTTTTGTATTTCTTATAAATTTTATTCACTTATTTAAAATCATAAATCCTAAGACATTTTCTCCATAATGCAAGAAAATTATAGCTACCACAACAAACGGGTAATAACAAATTATAAGTTGGAAAATGATAGAAAATTTTCTCCTAATTTTAGGAAAAAAACATGACAGAGAAAATGTCATTAGTTTTCTTAAAAACCAAATAATCGACCCAAACCGAACCAAACTGATTACAACTAAACAAATGGATATGTATTATATTTGGTTTGATTTGGTTTTAATAATTTTAAAAATCGACTAAATTGATTTAGTTTTAACCCAAAACCGACGCATGAACACCCACCGGGAAAGATAAGGAGGACGAAAGAAGTTCTTTAGGCATGAAAAACATCAACTTCACTTCTAAATTATTAAAGAATTTAATTTAGGTTCCCTCTCCCTCAAGGTAAAATTAATCGGCTCAAGTAGTGTGATCTCCTTCACCATTCAATTTAAATTAGTACTAATTGTTCTTCAAAAGATAAAATTTATGTTGTCACGGTGGCCTACCTAATTCCCAATTGGAGAAGTTGATATCCCGTTTGTCCATACAAATTTTTCATTTTTATTCGAAACAATAGTTCAAAACAACATGTAATACATTACACTGATTTTTAGGAAAAAAAAATTGAAAATGAATTTCAAATTTGAAAAAGTGATTTTGATAAGTTTTTCAAGTAATATTTTTTTCGCTCACAAAATTTCAACTTTTATTTAAGTTAAATGCATGATTGTCGACATACACTCACTTTCTAAATATCCTTTTTTTTCTTTTTTTTTCTTTCTGAATTCTACTTTTTAAAAATATCACGTTTTTTATGTTTAAGTGCCTGCATAGTATTTCAACTAAAATGATTGGAAATAGTAGCTAAATCCAAAAAGTTTTAGTCAAAGAAGCTTTTGTGGTTAACTTTAATAAAGTGTGATATTACATGGATCAAGCTTGGTAGACATGAAATGCATGTACTGCCACGTGTAATATCACAATTTTTTTACTTTTAAAAAAAATTATTTCATTTTCTTCCTTTTTGTTTTCTTTTTAATTCCAAAATATATTGGAAATATCACTTTATATTTAGAAAAATGAAAAGGACAATTGTTATTGTTATTATTTTTGTATGAACTTGAAAAAGAATTGGAGTTGTTGAGCAGATTCGAAGGCCGCTGAAGTATTGAAGTTGAGATTCAAGTGCTAAACTCATTCTAAATTCTTAGTTGCTGCTGAGATTTGAAAATGAAGAAAGAATTTCGAATTCAATATTGTTGAACCTTGAAAAAGCTTGAAGTACAACAAAATGGGTTTGCCGAAATTCTTAGTTGTTGGCCAGATTGATTACGGAGGTTTGGTGATGATGTTGTTGTGAAGTTGTAATTGAAATTTGAGCCTGATTGGTGTGGATATGGCTAAGTTTTTGTGAATTTCGAGACCCAAAATCAGATTTGAAGCTCTTGAAAATGGATGATAGAATGGGGATGAAGAACATTTGTATTTCGATGAATAGCTCTTGAAAATCTGCTTTGGGACTAACACATGGCCACTTTGTATAGGTTATAGCCCTTTTCTTAAAGCTCCTACGCGCTTGAAGGAAGTGTTCTCACGTCCTTGTCCATGTCAACAAATAAGGTGCCAAGAAATACAGGGGAAAAAGTTTGGGGGGGGGGGGGAGTAATAGGACCCCGGTCAAGATAAAGTGTCTTTGAAACTTCGGGTAACTTCGGGTAAAGTTCAGGAAGGTACTTGTGCCTTGTTTTACGAATTGTAATAGAATCATTCTTTCCGTCATAAATTTGTGATAGAATTGCGTCAAACCATCATTTTCGTCACAAATTTGTTAGTCCAAAACTTGTCCACATTGATGAAGTCTGTCATAAAATCGTCAAAAATCCGTTATGAAATTGTGATGAACTAGTCCGTTACAAATATTATGTCACAATTTCGTATTTTCTATAGTGAACTTCAAATCAACCTCTACCTTAATTGATGGATTTCAAGTTCATATCCAAACGCCTACTTAGAATGATTCCTTCCACCCCTTTGTCGATAATCATCCCTTTTTCCCCCTCTTTCTTTTCATTGTTTATATTCTTTTATTCTAGTCTTTTTAAAATCAAAATCAGCAATTACACATGTAGATTTATGCTCGTTCAGGACAAGTGTATGGTTGAGAGACATCGTACTATTGGTAAGCCTGTCAGTTGGGCCGGGTTGGCCCGGGACCGGCCCGTAATCGGCTCGGCCCCCCAACCCGGTAAGAAGGTGGTGGGCTGAGCTAGTGGAAAAAATTAGGAGGCTGGGCCGGACATGCCATTTAGCCCGGTAGCCCGGCTCACCAACAGCCCGGGTTCTGGCCCACCGGGGGCTTGGCCCGGTCCACTTCGAATTAATTTTAGATTTTTTTTTTATTTAAGTGGTATATTTGTGTATATCTTGTAGATGTTAATGGTATATTTGTGTATACCTTGAATATGTTGTTGGAATGAAGACTCCCAATGGCTATTTAAGTGCTAAAAATTATAAAAAGTTGAGAATGTGATACAAGACTACATAAGTAATTTAAAATAAAACTTCAAACTTAAATTGATAACATTGCAAATCAAAACATACAAGCTTGAACGGTTAACTTATTATAAATGAAAAGTTCAAAATGCTAGCATCGCTGGAGAAATTTAAAGAAGAGATAAACTTCAAAGTTCAATTTTGTGCCTTTTGTCCAAGTGCCTACGTAACGGACCGGTACCCTCAAAAACAGGTTCGGACTTATGGAGATATATTTGACACAATGTTGACATTTAACATGTTCCTCGCCAACTCGCTCAAAATGTAACCACACCGGACTTGAAATTGATCTTCGGATTGGAAGAGGATGTGGAGGATTATCATTATCCATTAAATTTAAATTTTCAAATTTGAACTTGGAAGTTGGAAGAGAGAGAGAGAGAGAGAGAGAGAGAGAGAGAGAGAGAGAGAGAGATATTTAGATGAGTAGGAAATTTAGGGAAAAATGAGAGTAGAGAATTGTGAGACAATATGGAGAAGAATAAATTGTATTTATATATTGAAAATAGGGCCAAAGTATAATTTAAGGAACTTGATGGTTAAAATAAAGTTGACAACAACTAGATTTTAAAGTATCAAACTTAATAATTTTTAGTATTAGATTTTTTTTTTAAATAATTAAAATCCGGCCCGGTCCACTTAGCCCACTATGTACCCCTAACCGGGTAGGGGGCTGGGCCAGACAGCCCTTTCCCTCCTCTAACCCGGCCCACTAACTATGCCCCGGCCTGGCCCCCTGTCCAGCCCCATGTGACACACATTTATATGGCCCGACCCACTTAACAGGCTTAACTATTGGAGAGTGGGAAACAAACTCTTGTGCAAGTATATACATGGGGTAATTCAGAATTTAATTCTTAAAGTTTTTAATATTGAACTCATTGTATTTTTAAAATTATGAATTTGGATTTATTATTTATCATAATTTTGATAAACTTTTACAAATAAATGTATTATTCGCGTTGAAATTGCTGGGTTTAGACTTTAGATGAACAAGTGCTTGAACATTGCATCCGCCCCTCAGTGCAAATATACCTATTTGAGTATTAAGCCTTAACAATTACAAACTAAATGCTTTATTAAAGAAAATCTGTTTATACGCTTTCAGTATGACTGATCATTAAAGTTAAAAATCTCATTTACAAAACAAGAATCACCTCATCATCGATGATGTTCTATCTATATACAACAAAATAAAAATAAGAATGGATCCTGCGTCATTGTTTTTTTTTTTTTTTTTTTTTTTTTTTTTTATAATTTTTAAGTAGACATTGATATTCCAATGTTAGCTGGTTACAACATTGTATGCTACTCCCTCCGTCCCATATTACTTGTCTGTTTTTTTTCATCCTTTAAGGATTATAAATAAAAGTGTATTTTTATTATATTATCCTTATCTTACTTCAATAAATTGCACTCTAATCAATATTGGTTAATTTAAAAAATAATTAATATTAAGGACAAAAGAAAAAAATTAATTAATTTTATCTTGATTTTGTTAATTGATAAGTGTTTTGAGACGAACATTTTTAATAAGGTGGACAACTAACTATACGGGGACGAAAGGAGTAAAAAATTGAAGAGACATTTAGCCGCGAAAGGGTCAAACCCATGTGACAGGCAGCATTTTTTTTTCCGCAGCTCGTGACGAGCTAGCTGTATGACATGAAATTAAATGTAGTCTCATTTGGCTCAATTAAACTTGGAACAATTATTTTTCTTCATTAATTTAGCAAGAAATGGCGAGTTCTAGACGTAGTTTGAATCCCCATACATCACAAAAGTCAGCACATTATCAAATCCTCTAGCTCCACTCAACAAACAGAAAATTTTCCCATTAGCTAATTTCTGGAACATTATATTTGATGTTTTCTTTTTACTAATAGTAGTTGTTTGTTTTGGTCGCTTATTTCAGCGTCAACTTAAAATATAACATTTGAAGTTTGAAAAATTAAATTAAATTAAATAGGAATTTAAGTGCAATAAATGGTTTTCATTCAACAAATATCAATTATTTTCCAAATGAAATTCACTACCAAACACAATTATAACCTTCAAATACTTTTACGAACAAGAGTTGCGGTAGAGTGGTAAGTACTTCTTTATCCTTTGTCAGATGCCTTGGGTTCGAGTCCACTGGATATACAATCGCCTAACAAGCCTTTGTTAGGGAGGCGTGAATCCGAATTTAATCAAGCCCTAATACGCATATTGAATACTGGATGGGAAACAAAAAACTTTGTGATACTTTTATTTAATTTAAAATTCAACTTCAAACACACTATTTGTTTTTTCCTCATCAAATTACAACCAAATAAAACGTCATACAAAATCGTCCTCTTATTTAGCTTAATACTCTCCTCGTCATAGTGAAGAAGATAAGATACTTCTTATCCTATATATTTAAAATCATCCAACTATATCCCTTCTTGGATATATAATCTTCAACCTAATTAAACAACACAATTGAATTTGGACAACATGTCTTTATCAAGAATATCGGTAATACGACGATGAGCTTCATCTGTCAAATGAATTCCATCCCAATGAACATATTGTGTTGGATTCGAACAAGCCTTCATTCCAGCAGCTCCACATACTGTCCCAAATTTAAAATTATGTCGTCCTCCAGTTCCACAGCATGCACTTAACAACGTATTCTGGGTAAAACCGTACAAAGAAGGGCTACGTATAAGTGTCAAAATCGCGCCATAGAAATCCCCGTAAACAATGCTAACATTTGGGAATGAGCGTTGTAGGTTTGCGATAGCCCTATTTACGTATCGATTGTGATACGAAGCGAAGTCGTTGTAGTTTCTCAAGCAACCCAAATTGTCATAAGCACTTGTATTGTTATTGGGGAATGAGGTGAGGTATAATGGGAGGCATCCTAGAGGGTAAATACCTGCAGGGGCAGATGTAACATATTAGGTCACAGGTTCAATTGAAACAATAACTTTGGACATGTAACATAAATTTATATATAAAAAGTCATTAAAATTACGATAAATAGTACTACCTCCATTTCCAATAAGTGGTCTTTTTCTCTTTTCATTTTGTTTCAAAATGAGTGGCGTTTTAGACTTTCAAGAAGGAATTAGTTTTATATTTCTAAAATTATCCTTATTTACGTATCAGAGTAGTACTATTACGTAGTTTTTTTTTTTTCAAGACATATAACCATAGTAAGTGCAATATTCTACTAACATATCAAAAGAGTAGTTTTCACATTTGATACGTGTGTATCATGCCAGCATATCTTCTCCTATTATATTTATACCTATTTATAATGAATTAGCGAGTACCAATATCTAAATTCCTATACCCAATTTCAACTTAAAAGTACTCACTTCATTCACTTTTACTTGTTCAGTATAGTAAAAATATATTTTTACTTTTAACATATCAAGAGAAAATCATATTTTTTCATATTTTACCTCATCATTAATTACTTATTTTCTAAATCTCCAAACTGGACAAATAAAAGTTAACTTGGGAGGGAATATAATGTGTTCAATGTTAAAAAATTTAAAAGATCTTAGATCCGTCTCTGAATACCAAGAACCAACACGCGTGTTGCTCCTTGCTGAATCACATCTTTGATGTCTTTCATAATCCCTGCAACAACAAAAGGAACATAGGTCCTAACTTCTGGGATCTATTTATTCTGGAAGAAACCATTGTAGTAATATTTCCACCCCATTCTCCCATTATTACAAGAGAGTCTTTGAGATTCCCTCTTGTAGACTGAAGATGTGTTTTGAACGAACTTAGTTGGTTCAGCAAAGGCGTGTTCCAGTTGGGCAACCGAATGCTTCGTGCTACCCAAAAGGAATTGTCAAGTGCTGTAGCACCAGCTACGGCAAAGTTCACCCCTTGGGTGAACGTTGCACCTTTGTCTAAGTAAGCATTGAGTAAAGGGAGTTTGAATGACTGGGAAATAAAGTCAGTAATTACACGGCCGTTCGAGAAATGACTAGTAGGTTTTTTGAAGAGAGCAGTTTATTGCATTGGAAACTAGACTTCATGAACTTCAATTTAGGCTTTTGCTTTGCTTCAAAACTCTTCATATACTAAAAGATATTCTTCCTCCAAGTTGGGCCAAAATTGCCCTTCATATTTTCTTCAAAGTTCTAACAAATTTAATTTTCTTGATTCACTTGCCCTTCAATCCTTCCATAGCTTATTACATGAACTTAAACCCCCATAAACATAAGATTGGCACATATAATCTCATATATTCTTGAAGGTAACTCCAGTGTCTATACTTAAAACAATCAACACTTATGAATCTCAATGTACAAAACTACGGGGTGTAACATTCTCCCCCCTTTAAAAACATTCGTCCTCGAGTGTTGAAGTAGAGTTCGCTCTGAGGTAGATGTCAATGTTCTTACATGTATTTGTTGGTATTTACTTTACTTACTTGCAGTCTTGCTTGATCATTTAAAACTGAACTTATCCGAACTACGCAGTTTATCCTTCTTCTTTTGTGGCCAAAATTTATGCCCGTACTCAAGGTCGTCCCTTTTCTCATTATATGTCTGTCTACTAACTCTTTATGCTTTGCATTCTCATTGTCTCTTCAGCCTCTGTTGTTTACATCTTGTATGCTCTTTTATCCAGTACTTGCCACATACTTTTATCCAATTTTGGTCTCATCTTCTTTTTATTCAGAAATTCTTGTTCTCTTCGATCTCCACGTATCTTTCTTACGTTTTACAGATATCCTAGGCCTTTGTCTTCTAGGAGTTTACTTATTCGTATTCTTCCTCCCTTAAAGATAACCTCAAGACTGGTCATATTGTAGCATCATTTGCTTTCTATAACAGTCGAATTAATCTTTGCGGCACTTTATCTCTCAACTAGTTTAATACCGAAATGTCTCGCTTAATTTCTCTTTCCTACAATTGAACTTCTGGAACTTGGCTATCTAACGGTAATTCTTGTACTTATATCAAAACATCGCAAATCTCTTCTTTAATAATTCCTTTCCTTTAATTTACTCTTATAGTTTCTGATCCTTAGTTTGGCTAATAAATTAAGGGTGAATTCAGAAGTTTGTTGAAGAATAACCAAGATTCCTAGTCAAGCAGCGAATTCGAATCATTTCGTTGTTTCCTTTGTCTATAACCTTTATTCATCCCTTTTCCAATAAGAGCCATCATGTTACTTGTTCCGAGGTTTCATTGTCACCCGTTTGTTCCAATCAAACGCGATATCCTTTGATCATTTCCTTTGGGATTCTCCTTCTACTTTTAACCTTTTCCCGACTCTTACTTAATAAGTCTTTCCCATAGTTTGACGCACTTATCTGTCATTTCGGTTTATCAATCAAGCAGATCTCTTAATTCCTTAAATGTCCATCTCTTTTATTTATATCCTTGAATCATTTTTCTTGCGATCTTATCTTCGTCTACTTGCTTGACTTCACCTTCCGTTGACTTAGTCCCTCCTGTTTCGCAGCCCTCTATTTCTTTACTAGTGGACAACTTTCTTATTCGGCTGTGACACTTTTCCTTGCTTGCTTCTCTAGTGCTACTTTAGATTATCCCACTTAGTACTAATCGATTTTACATACATAGCATCTCATCTCCTTGTTAATTCTTTGGTCAGACTTCTTAATTCCTTGCATTGTCATCATAGTTCCACCTATGGTAGCGTTCAGATGGTTTGCAATAGCATTTCCTTGCTAATGGCTTATTATTCTCATCAATTACTTTACTTCAAATTACTCACCGAATGCGTTAAAAATACCATAACCAAGGGATTTATATTCAAATGGGACTCTGTAACACCCCGTAAATTTGAACTAGGTGTGAATGTGTAAAAATCTAGTATTAAGATGATATTATATCTATATGAATCCATTCTTGATGAATTCGGGTGGAAGATGATCGTTTTAAAGTTAAACCAACTAGTGAAGTTCTTAAGACCTCTTTAATTCGCCTAAGTTTTGGTAGGTCTATCTTCTGGCCATTTTCATGAAAATATGTTGCGAATTTGGAAAAACTTCCTTGATGAAAGTTGTAGATCTTTGAAATATCTTTCCAACGGTAGGTCTCCCAGTCTAAGAAAAGTTTCATACAAAAGGTTATACCCGTTTTACTGAAGCCTGTCTTCGCTAGAAATTTGGCCTGTGTTACGGTGAGACGTTACGGACTGTAACACGTGTTACGGGCCATAACATGGAACCGTAATGTCTCACAATTCACCAGAACTCTCTGGAAATTTCCGCTAAAGGACGGTCCAAAGAACGGTCTGTAACACGAAGGATGGTCCGTCCTTCGGGGGCGTCCTTTGGCCTGTTTTCACCAGAAAAATATAAATAAGACACTTGTTTTATTTATTCCTCCACTTTCTAAACAACCCTAAGGATGAAAATCATTCCTCCAAGTCTTCAAATCAAGGTAAGGACATCCTTAACATTACTAATTCATTCTAACATCAAACCCATGATTCTTAACATAATTCTTGTGATCAAAACCTAGGGTTTGCAACATAATTCTTCCTAAAGTGATTCAAGCTAGGGTTTGGGTGTTCTTCATTAGAAAAGTGTTTTGTTAAACCTTGTTTAACAAATTAAGGTATGTCTCTCTTTTAAAAACTTATTTTGAATGAAAATTACTTTTTGAAACTATTGTTGGAAGTATAAATTTATTGAAGATTCTTTAATGAATGAAAGGAAAAGCAATCTTTTCATGTTTCTTGAACTCTAATTCATGTATAAATGGTGGTTAATGTGTGTGAGGGGACAAACCCACATTAAACCTAGATTGTAACAAACCCTATATATGTATAAGATATTATGAATGTTTTCCTCTATGAGAGATGCTTAGTAATGCTAGTTAAGAGTTGGTAATGACATTCTCATTGGTGAATTGGGACTTGAAAATCTTTGTAAAGAAGTTTTACATTTTCAAAACATTGATTGGAATGACTTATTCTTTCGATATGACATAATGAACTTTAATGTTATTGATAGTGTGACTACTTTGAGACAATTTGTGAATTGACTTCTATGCAATGAACTTTATTGTTGTGTTTGGCCTAGCTACTCGGGAGGAAGGGTAGTCACTATGGATCCTAGTGTGGTAACTGCCTAGCCATTAGGGATAAAGAGTGGCCACTATCGGGTTCGCTACCCGGAGTGTGGTTAATGCCTAGCTATTCGGGAGGAAGGATAGCCACCGAGAATTACATATTCTGGTGTGGTGCGCTGTGTTTAGGGAACCTCTACGGCCATCCCTTCGATATGATTGATTCTTGGGCCTGCATTGGCATGTATGATATTCTTATTCTCTCATGGGAACTGTTGTTGACAATCGTGCTCAATTTGAAAGGCATAATTGAAAGTTGTAACTTGACAAAAGGCTTTATAATTGGTTTTGATAATTCTTATTGAGCTACGCAAGCTGAATACCTATTTTTATATTGATTAATGGCTTTGTAATCTGTTTAACAAATGATATTAAGAATCATAAAGTGGAATTACTGTTTTATACTATCTTTTTAGAACTGATTTCTTTATGTATTATTATATTTTATTTTTATATTACTTGTTGTTCTCGAGGCACTCACAGAGTACGAAAGTACTCAGGCATACCATTGTTATTTTTGATGGTATGTTAGGTAACGGAGAAGTGCAGGTTCGTGATACTCTCGACGCTTAGGAGAACTTGCTGCTGCTGTTGATTTGGTGAGCCCACATCCTTGTTCGTGGGAAACTTTTTGTTTCATTTATTATTCTAGATTTTCGGGCTGCGTCCCAAAGTTAGATGATTGTTGTGTCTCTTAGAAGCTCCATAGATAGTTGTCAGAATTGTGGGTAGATTGTCAAAGTCTCATACGACTTAATGGGTGTTTGCCCCGTTTATGACTATTTACTTATATTAGACTTCCGCTGATCTCATTTCATAATTGTGATCCTGATATATGCAGTTACTTATAACTTTTTTTAATTTAATAAGGAAAGATTATTAAAAAGGAACTTGATGTTACATTTATTTTATAAACTGTTAGAGGCGAATGTTGAACCTGGTGGGTTCAAGTGCTATTATTGTGTCGTTTAGGTTCTTCTGATGTTGTTCATGACGTCGGATGCCGGTCACGTCTAGGGTGGGTTTTGGGGCGTGACAAGCTTAGTATCAGAGCCTAGGTTTAAATACGTCCTAGGATTGTTGTCGGTGTCTATGGAGTTGTGTCTTGTGGAGTTTTCCTTATGTAGCCGTGGATGATTTGTATGAACATGAGATGGTGGATTTTGATATAATTATGGGGATGGACTGGTTGTCTGCGTGTTATGCTAATGTGGATTGTCGCCATAAGTTAGTTCGTTTCGCCTTTCCCGATGAGCTTGTTATTGTGTGGGAGGGTGAAATTGCTAAGCCAAAGGGTAGATTTATTTCCTATCTTTAGGCTCGTAAGATGATTGCTAAGGGGTGTATTGCCATTTGGTTGCTGTTAATGATACAAAAGTCGTAGTACCCGAATTTGCATCTGTTGCCATTGTCAGTGATTATCCCAAAGTATTTCCCTGAAGATCTTCCTGGTATTCCTCCTGATAGAGTTATTGATTTTGGGATTGATGATATCCCCGACACCCAACCTATTTCTATTCCACCTTATCATATGGTTCCAGCGGAGCTAAGGGAATTGAAGGATCAATTGAAGGACTTATTGGATAAGGGTTTCATCCGACCAAGTTCCTCACCTTGGGGTGCTCCAGTCTTATTTGTTAGGAAGAAGGATGGTTCCCTGAGAATGTGTGTTGACTACCGTAAGCTTAATAAAGTGACCATTAAGAATAAGTATCCCTTGCCTAGGATAGATGATTTGCTTGACCAACTTCAGGGTGCTAAGTTCTTTTCGAAGATTGACCTGAGGTCTGGATATCATCAATTGAAGATAAAGGAGGAGGATATCCCGAAAACTGCTTTCCGTACTCGTTATGGGCACTTTGAGTTTCTAGTCATGTCATTTGCCTTGACTAATGCGCCTGCTGTATTCATGGATTTGATGAACCGTGTTTTTAAGCTGTATCTAGATTGATTCATTATTGTGTTTATTGATGACATTTTGGTGTACTCTAAGAATCGTAAGGATCATGCTAATCATTTGAGGATAACTTTGACAACACTTGAGGAGAACGAGCTTTATGCAAAATTCTCTAAATATGAGTTTTAGCTTAAGTCTGTGTCTTTCTTGGGTCATGTGGTGACTGGTGACGGCATTAAAGTAGACCTTAAAAAAATTTCAGCGGTTAAGGATTGGCCTAGACCCACTAGTGCAACGGAAATTCGTAGTTTCTTGGGTTTGGCAAATTACTACAGGAAGTTCGTGGAAGGTTTTTCATCTATTGCCTCGCCATTGACTAAGTTGACGCAGAAGACTACTAAGTTTCAGTGGTCCGAAGCTTATGAAAAGAGTTTCCAAGAGCTTAAGGCAAAATTGACTTCGGCACCTATTTTGACTTTACCTTCTGGTTCTGGTGGATACGTGGTGTATTGTGATCCTTCTAGAATTGGTTTGGGTTGCGTATTAATGCAAAATGTCAAGGTGATTGCTTATGCTTCGCGATAGTTGAAAAAAGATGAGAAGAATTACCCGACACATGACTTGGAGTTGGCTGCTGTAGTTTTTGCTTTAAAAATTTGGCTTCATTATTTGTATGGTGAGCATTGCGATGTTTTTACTGATCACAAGAGTCCACAATATATCTTCAAACAACGAGAGTTGAATCTCAGACAGAGGAGGTGGTTGGAGTTGTTGAAAGATTATGACTTGAACATTTTGTATCATCCTGGTAAGGCTAATGTTGTTGTTGATGCTTTGAGTAGGAAATCTATGGGCACGTTGGCTTATTTGCGTGCACATGAAATCCCCATGGGGAAGGAAATTCGAAGACTTGCTAGTCTTGGGGTCAGACTTGATGAAACTGAAGATGGGGAGTTAGTGAGAATCACGCCATCACGGTTTGACACTGTGGAAAGGATTAAATCCAAGAAATATGATGATGAACTTTTAGCAAAGCTGAGAGATGGAATGGAAAGGGGTGAGTACACTTCATTTACTGTTGGGACCGATGATAGTGTTCTGTGATTATAAGGACGATTGTGTGTTCCCGATGTTGATGGTCTTCGACAATAACTAATAATGGAAGCTCATAGTTCCAAGTATTCGGTTCATCCGGGATCCACCAAGAGGTATAAGGATTTGAAGAGCATGAAGGTCGATATTTCTAACTTTGTGGCTAAGTGTTTGAACTGTCAACAGGTGAAGGATGAAAATCAAAGGCCTGGTGGCTTAGCTCAAAACATTGAGATTTCTCAATGGAAGTGGGAGATGATAAATATGGACTTTGTTGCAGGTTTACCTCGCACAAGGGCCAAGTATGATGCAATTTGGGTGATCGTGGATAGACTTACGAAGTCTGCCCATTTTCTTCTTGTAAATACGTCATATGCCGCGGCAGAGTACGCCAAGTTATATTTGCAGGAGATTGTTAGGTTGCATGGTGTTCCGACATCTATCATATCCGACAAAGGTACGCAATTTACTGCTCATTTCTGGCAGACGTTTCAAGAAGGTTTGGGGACTAGAGTGAAACTTAGCAATGCCTTTCATCCTCAAACTGACGGGCAAGCAGAGAAAACTATTCAAACTTTAGAGGATATGGTGCGCGCTTGTGCAATCGATTTTGGAGGAAGTTGGGATGAACACCTACCTTTGATGGAGTTCACTTACAATAATAGCTATCAAGCTAGTATTCAGATGGCTCCTTATGAAGCTCTTTATGGGAGGCGTTGTCGGTCTCCAATTGGTTGGTTTGAACCAACGAAATTAGAGTTGTTGGGTCCTGATTCAATTCATGAGGCGATCGAAAAGGTAAATCTTATTGTGCAACGACTAAAGACCGCTCAGAGTAGACAAAAGTCTTATACAGACATGAGGCGTAGGGAATTGGGATTTGTTGTTGGTGACAAGGTTTTCTTGAAAGTGTCACCTATGAAGGGGGTAATGCGTTTTGGTAGAAAGGGCAAGCTTAGTCCTCGCTACATTGGTCCTTATGAGATTACTGGAAGAGTTGGAAAGGTAGCTTATGAGTTGAGATTACCGGCTGAGATGTCCATAGTTATCCGGTGTTTCACATTTCGATGTTGAGGTTGTATAAACATGACCTTCTCATGTGTTGAACTATGAAGAGGTGGAGATTGATGAATCCTTGTCTTATGAAGAAGAACCAATTCAGATTTTGGATCGCCAAGTTAGAAGGTTGAGAACAAAGGATGTTGCGCCGGTTAAAGTGTTGTGGCGAAATCATAATACTGAGAAAGCTACTTGGGAAGCAGAAAAGGACATGAAGAAGAGATATCCTCACTTATTCCCTATTTCAGGTATGAGTTAAGTTTTGAGCTATTCATTCGCAAGGTGATTGTGTGATTAAAATTCGTGTTTACTATCCTCATTCGAGGATGAATGATCTTAAGGGGAGGATAATGTAACACCCCGTAAACTTGAACTAGGTGTAAATGTGTAAAAATCTAGTATTAAGATTATATTATATCTATATGAATCCATTCTTGATGAATTCGGGTGGAAGATGGTCGTTTTGAAGTTAAACCAACAAGTGAAGTTTTTAAGGCCTCTTAAATTCGCCTAAGTTTTGGTAGGTCTGTCTTCTGGGCGATTTTCATGAAAATATGTTGCGAATTTTGAAAAGCTTCCTTAACAAAAGTTGTAGATCTTTAAAATAGCTTTCCAACGGTAAGTCTCCCAGCCCAAGAAAAGTTTCGTACAAAAGGTTATGCCCATTTTACTGAAGCCTATCTTCGCTGGAAATTTGGCCTGTGTTACGGTGAGACGTTACAGACTGTAACACGTGTTACAAGCCGTAACATGGAACCGTAATGTATAAAAAATCACCAGAACTCTTTGGAAGTTTCCACTAAAGGACGCTCCAAAGAACAGTCCGTAACACGAAGGATGATCCGTCCTTCGGGGGCGTCCCTTGGCCCGTTTTCACTAGAAAAATAAAAATAAGACACTTGTTTTGTTTATTCTTCCACTTTCTAAACAACCCTAAGGACGAAAATTATTCCTCCAAGTCTTCAAATCAAGGTAAGGACATCCTTAACATTACTAATTCATTCTAACATCAAACCCATGATTCTTTACATGATTCTTGTGATCAAAACCTAGGGTTTGCAACATAATTCTTCCCAAAGTGATTCAAGCTAGGGTTTGGGTGTTCTTCATTAGAAAAGTGATTTGTTAAACCTTGTTTAACAAATTAAGGTATGTCTCTCTTTTAAAAATTTATTTTGAATGAAAATTACTTTTTGAAACTATTGTTGGAAGTATAAATTTTATTCAAGATTCTTTAATGAATGAAAGGAAAAGCAATCTTTTCATGTTTCTTGAACTCTAATTCATGTCTAAATGGTGGTTAATGTGTGTGAGGGGACAAACCCACATTAAACCTAGATTGTAACAAACCCTATATATGTATAAGATATTATGAATGTTTTCCTCTACGAGAGATGCTTAGTAATGCTAGTTAAGAGTTGGTAATGACATTCTCATTGGTGAATTGGGACATGGAAATCTTTGTAAAGAAGTTGTACGTTTTCAAAACATTGATTGGAATGACTTATTCTTTCGATATGGCATAATGAACTTTAATGTAATTGATGGTGTGACTTCTTTGAGACAATTTGTGAATCGGCTTCTATGTTATGAACTTTATTATTGTGTTTGTCCTAACTACTCGGGAGGAAGGGTAGGCACTATGGATCCTAGTGTGGTAATTACCTAGCCATTAGGGAGGAAGAGTGGCCACTACCGCTACCTGGAGTGTGATTAATGCCTAGCTATTCGGGAGGAAGGATAGCCACCGAGAATTACAGATTTTGGTGTGGTGCGCTGGGTTTAGGGAACCTCTACGGCCATCCCTTCGATGTGATTGATTTTTGGGCCTGCATTGGCATGTGTGATATTCTTATTCTCTCATGAGAACTGTTGTTGACAATCGTGATCAATTTGAAAGGCATAATTGAAAGTTGTAACTTAACGAAAGGCTTTATAATTGGTTTTGATAATTCTTATTGAGATACACAAGCTGAATACCTGTTTTTATATTGATTAATGGCTTTGTAAACTGTTTAACAAATGATATTAAGAATCATAAAGTGGAATGACTATTTTTATACTATCTTCTCAGAACTGATTTCTTTATGTATTATTATATTTTATTTTTATGTTACTTGTTGTCCCCGAGGCACTCACTGAGTACGAAAGTACTCAGGCATACCATTGTTGTTTTTGATGGTATGTTAGGTAACGGACAAGTGCAGGTTCATGATACTCTCGACGCTTAGGAGAACTTGGTGCTACTGTTGATTTGGTGAGCCCACATCCTTGTTCATGGGACACTTTCTGTTTCATTTATTATTCTAGATTTCCGGGCTGCATCCCGAAGTTAGATGAAAGTTGTGTCTCTTAGAAGCTCCATAGATAGTTTTCAGAATTGTGGGTAGATTGTCAAAGTCTTGTACGGCTTAATGGGTGTTTGCTACGTTTATGACTATTTACTTATATTAGACTTCCGCTGATCTTATTTCATAATTGTGATCCTGATATATGCAGTAACTTATAACTTTGTTTAATTTAATAAGGAAAGATTATTAAAAAGGAACTTGATGTTACATTTATTTTATAAACTGTTGGAGGCGAATGTTGAACCTGGCGGGTTCAAGTGTTATTATTGTGTCGTTTAGGTTCTTCCGATGTTGTTCATGACGTCGGATGCCGGTCACGTCTAGTGTGGGTTTTGGGGCGTGACAGACTCAATTCGACCCATACAACAATCCTCAGCACCGTTCCTTATACACTTGTATACAACATTTTCTTTTCATCGTTGTTATCCCCCATCACAAGATTATACTTATAACATACTAATGATCATATCTCAAGCTAATCTACTATTCAAAATATCTTCAATTCCGTGTTTGAATCTTTCCTCCAATTTTCTCTCCTTCAATCTTAACATCATTACAAAACAACCCACAAGCATGAGACTAAAATAAATTCTTACTTAATCGCAACTTCCTTTCGATACCAGTGTGCTTCCCGCTTTAAGTCATTGACTCTCCTATACCAGCGGCTAATTGAGACTTAACTAGCTTCCATTCTTCTTCAAATATTTATTGTCATCCCCACACCATTTTACTAGTCATTTCACCAGGATGATTATTTATATGGTCCTATGACATATACTCTCACAATTTAATATAAACGGTGACTTATGATTTCACGACACAGGAGATATTTTCTAGTCTCAGGTAGTACTACTGCCATGCTATCCATAGGCGTACTGTCTTCTTTTCTTTTAACGATAATTGAAATTCCTAAAAATATTCCTTTTTTTAAAACTCTCACCTCTTCCAGTGCTATGATTTCTCTTTAGTAATCCCGGCTATCCCTGATATTTATCCTTTGTCACTTGTAGGCCTTCTCACTTCTTCTGTTACCTTTTTAGGGTACGTTTGCTGCATATTTAATTGTAATAAAAAATTTCTCTGGTATGAACGATTTGAATCATAGCCCGGAACACAACGTATTGCATTGACAAAACTTATTCCCTTTCATTTGCTAAACCTTCATTATCTTGTCATGCCTCCTTTCTCATGTCGGTCTCATAATATACTTGCATTTAGTCCATTTCCACTTTTCTTTAGCACATCCTTGCTATATTAGTTCATCTCGAATTTGGACTCCTTTAAGCCAGTACATTTCCTTTTTCTGTACTTGGGAATATTCTAATTCTCCTAAGAATGTTCTCACATATCAGTAACATTCGAGTATTGACCGTCTTTGGTAGTCATTTGGCCGACCCTAGCGATCCTTCAACTCCTCTAGTCCATATAATGCCGGAGTTACTTTCATTCGCATGGTTTGACTTATTTCTCGTTTGCTAACTTGATTCTTGTATCAAGTCAAATGTCCACAGATATTGGACAACTCAAACCACTTCCTTCCTTCATGCCTAATAATCCCCTAGGTTAATGAATCAATGGTGACATCGGAATTTGTTAGGTTCCTTATAGAATGCCCAACTACACCGTGCTCCTTCAGCCGTAATTTTCCTTCATAGCTATCCTTTCACCAATACCCTTGCGATTCGTCTTACTCTTGATTTTCGATTCCGAGTTAGGTTTATACCATATCAGTAAAAGTCAATACTCTCTCTTATTCATTCTCACGATTCATCTTTTCCTTAATTTAGCTCATAGTTTCTCTTAACTAAGTGTTTATATCGTAATCATGCGTCATAATCTTTCTAATGTCCCGCCGATTCTTGCTCTCATCATGAAATTTTCGTAAAATACGCCATTTTCTTTCTTCCTTCGTTCATTTCTTATTTCCCTTTACGATACTATAGATTGCTCGTATGTATGTCTATTCCTCGTATATTCATCATGTTTCCTTTATAATTGTATCTCTATTCCAAATCCACTGTTGTATGCCATCACTGTGTACCTTTGACAAACCTTATTAATTTATTAAACTTCCTCTTATCGTTTATGATCACGTAACTTCCTTTAATCAATTCATAACCGTGCTTTCTCATACTTCCGTCTTTGAGGTCCTCCTTGGTCTACAGAACATTCCACTATGCGTACAAACCCATCTTGATCTCGTATAGATACACACACACACACACACACACACACACACACACACACACATATATATATATATACTTCTAGGGTGGAACTTTCCTGTACTCGTTAACTTCCTTTTCCATATCAATATCTCTTTGTTATCTCTTACTAACCAATCTAATATATAAATTGTATTACTGTATTTGAGTTCCTAATGTCAACTTTCTTTATGTTTCCAATAGGTCTCAATCCTCCGAAATCTCGGATGCAACTCATTCCAGTTTCTTTAATTACTAATCATTTTTCCCTCCAAGGTTCCTCCTTTAAATTAAATTAAGATCATTCTAAAACTTCTCTTTGAAAGCGTCGCATAGTTGTTCCTTCAATCATGACTTACCAAATGGCTGATGGTCATATTTTCCCTTTACTCTTCTCTATAGACATGCAAACAATTCAATTTGTAAAAATTTTGGCAGAGTTTCCTCTATAATTCTTACTACCTCATTCCTGCACACAGCCCAGAAAACACATCCAATGCCCCATAGAATAATCACAAATACCCATAATATCTTGCTCAATTTTTTATATCAACATCTATCCATATTCATAAAACAGGAAACATACCTTTCGAATGGACAACTTCAATTCTCAGCAATTACCCCGTAGCAGCATAATCATCGGCTTATCCATGATAAAAACATTTAGGTTAGAATCAGGGACATCGTATCCTACGATTAAGCTTTATGGCACGATCTAAGATAAGAAAGAAAGGTCAATGGTTCCTAAATTCCATGCAGCCTCTTATTTGACGCGCTTCACACCCATAACAAGACTCTACTGGACATGACTCGTAGACATTCCCTAGGACGAACTGCTCTGATACCACTTTGTCACACCCCACCGAGGGGTATGACGGGCTTCGACCCATAGGCCGGGACCACCTAACTTAATAGTTACTTTGAGCATCATATACCCTAATTCAAAGAATACCTGCACGCAGAAAAGGCCCAACATATAAATATCAAATATATATATTCGTATGCGAACCGACAAGGTCGCTACAACATCACGAGTATCACAAAGCCGGCAAGGCTATCAGAAAAGTATCAAGAGCTCAAATTAAGGCCAACAAGGCCATGCATAATATTTACATACCCCACTATGTCTATGAGCCTCTAAGAGTGTACATATGAACATGTATTACACTAGTAGAAAAGTACCAAAAGATAGCAAGTCCGGAGTAGTGGCACTTGCTGACACCGCCGAAGCTGGAAGTCCTACAGCGGATGCTCTCCAATAACTCTGTCCGAGCCTGCAACACGAAATGTAGTGTCCCGTGTAATGGGACGTCAGTATAGGTAAAAGTCTTGAGTATGTAAGGCTGGAAGCAATGACGTAAGGAGGATGGAAATATAAAGAGAGTAGAGGTAACTTATCATCTGAGAACGTACAATATATAATGCATGAATCCTAAAAATCATATGTAAGTAAGCGCGCGCGCGCGCATACACACACACACATATATATAATATAAGTGTTAGTGTTAGTGTTGCGGAACGGGCAACCCGATCCATAAATGTTAGTGCTGTGGAACATACAGCCTGATCCATATATGTTAGTGTCGAGGAACGTACGGCCTGATCCATAAATATCATATGTTAATGCCGAGGAACGTACAGCCTGATCCATACATATATTATGCTAGGGCCGAGGAATGTACGGTCCGATCCATAAATATATTATGTTAGTGTCGAGGAACGTACGACCCGATCCATAAATACATCATGTTACATATACATAATTTAAATAGCATGCACGTGAGCTCAATAAAAGCCACTACTCATTCGGAGTGACATAAGGTTGGTGGCCTCCGAATAAATTATGAAATTCGTATCGAATTCAAAGAAATAACTTCATGATGATAAACATGATAATATACCAAGAATCAATCAAATAACTAAGACATTAAGATTTGAGCTGCATGACATAGGAATGGAGTGATTTTGTTATGAAACGTTCATGTTCATGCTCTAGTTGGATTCGTGCCAAGGAAAGAGAGAAACGAACACCTTACATACCTTATCCGTCCAGTTACTACTTAAAGGATCCTTTACTTCGATTCATGCCTTTCACCCGAACCTATATATCGTGAAATACATCTTTAATCATACTTTCATCATATTTCCATCAACTTATATGCACTAATTATTAAAGACTAATTTGAGTTACGAAAATTTGGACAGCATCTCCCCTATATTATCCACTCCCTCCAAATACCAAAACAACTCCCAAACAATACCAACAACATCAATAACAATATCATCAAGATTGTACAAGATAACTGTGTGTATTTTTATCCAAAACACTCTTCAAACTTCAATCCATAAGCCAACAACACCAATACAATATTTATAACTCTTATTCTCATAAATATTCCTAAATCAACATTAATAAAGAGAAATTCACACCTTACCTTCACTAGAATAGGAAGATCTTCAATATCTACTTTGAATTCGGGCCAACTCAAACACAAAACAAAACTATAATCATGACTACGCGCTGTTCGGACCTCGATTAATACTTTGTCACCCAAAATTACTCAAAATCCTCACTTTTATGGTGTATATAAGCCCTCATATGCTTGCTGAAATTTCTGGAATATTTGGGAAATTTTTGGTGGAGAAAAATGGGGGTTTTACCCCTTATATAGTGGGTTGAAATCGGTGGAATTGTAGTGGGTGCGTCTGCGCAGTGCAGTCCCCTGCTCTGCCCCCCTAACTTTTAACGTCCATAATTCTCTACTCCGACGTCGTATCGATGAGCGGTTTGTTGCATTGGAAACTATACTTCATGACCTTCAATTTAGGCTTTCGCTTTGCTTCAAAACTCCTCATATACTAAAATATATTCTTCCTCCAAATTGAGCCAAAATTTCCTCTCATATTTTCTTCAAAGTTCCAACAAATTTAATTTCCGTGATTCACTTGTCCTTCAATCCTTCCATAGCTTATTATATGAACTTAAACCCTCATAACCATAAGATTGACGCATATAATCTCATATATTCTTGAAGGTAACTCTAGTGTCCATACTTAAAACAATCAACACTTTGAATCTTAATGTATAAAACTACAGGGTGTATCAATAAGCAAGTAAATCTACAAGGTATAAGTCAAACAAAAGCCAGAATCAAGTACACGCCATCACCTATGTTATAGCATCTAAACCCAATTGTGTCAAGTCTCAAATACTCATTCTGAATCTGTATATCACACATACATCACAAGAATATCACAATAGAAGCCATAGTGCAATGCAATGCAATAATATATGGAATGTGAATACAATGCAATGTTATGTACACATGTACTCCGATGATGAAACATCACATCTTGGTAGCACAACCCATGGAGGACTCACGAAGTCCATGTACCTCACGGCTCCGGCAAAATCCTCGACAACCGCTACCACACGATTCTGGCAAAAACCTCAGCAATCGCTACACACAACCTCGATTTCGGGACAACCATCGGATATCTATCCTCACGTCACTCTCATCCAACTGAGCCTAGCTTATAACAGTGTTTCCTCATGTACTATCAATGTCTTAACAATATATCATAAAAAATGAGAATGCATGCAATGTATGAGTTTAATGTCAGTAATCAAGTCAATATCACAAGTACCACGCATGGGCACACCAATAATATCATGAAAAAGGCTACACAATAAGCCATAATAGAACACTATCCTCACATCAAACTCCAACAAGTAAGATACTACAATATCATGGTCAAGAGATATCAATAGTCTCCAATATCTACCATTTCCCCGTCGCTTCGAGCCAACAACAGTATAAAAAGATAAGACACAACACAACAGGGCAGCTTACACTAATCACACAACAAGGACCAACCTAAGACAATATCCAGCCCAACATCATACCCAAAGGTTTACTTGCTTTCTCAGATAATATCGTCTAAATATATGCTTCGCTAAACGAAGTCTCACCATAGGGTAAACCGTAACCTACATGAAAGGACAAACAACAATATCACCAACAATCACACCAGCCCTTCCTTTCCTCTGAGCCTCAAGATCAAGCAAGTCTAAGCATATTCGAATCATGGAATTAGAATCAAGAAGAACATCAAACAAATCCTACTTCTATTCAAGACCTAAATCCCCAACATATATAATAGGGTTTATGAACTAGAAGGGTGGAATTAGGAATCTAAAGGTCCCAACATGAAATTAAACCTCTAGGTGATCAATCCCCATCAATAGCAAGCTAAAATAATCAACAATTCACTCAATTTCATATTCTAGGCAAAATTCCCAAATTTGGGTATAAACCGTAACTTCCAATTCTATAAATTAGCCTCTAATTAGGAAGAAATTATGAAATAAGGGATTCTAATCATCAATTCAATGCTTAAGGAATCTAACCCATTCAACAAACCATGATTTAGAAGCATAGAAGAATAACTCATTAAACCTAACTTTAATCTTTAATCACTTAATGAACTATCAAGATAAAAGATTTCTAAGATGATTAGGGATAATGGAATATCAAAGGAATGAGACAGACTTACCACCAAGAATATCCTAGATTTGCTCCCAATAGCTCAGATTTCGGAATAGTAATAAATGAGGGACTAAGGGCTTTTAATACACAATTAATGAAATAACCAAGCCTGATACCATTTCGGTGGCAATGGGACTGCTGCAGTGGTCCCGCCTCGACGGTCTCTCAGACTGTCGTGACAGTCGGCCCTCAAATGCACATTGCCGCTGTGGCGGCCCAGAAGATTTTCGAAAAATGTCTCTTTACCCAGAAGTCAACTTTGATTCAACTCTTTTTTGCTTAAAGCCAATTTTTCCCAAATCAACCCCGAACACCTCGGGAGCTTGTCAACGGGCCCCTCGGGTCAAATGTGAGCTAAACAAGCTTGGGGAAGGGTCAAAAGTGCCTAAAGACTATAACGACCAAGCAGGTCGTTATAGTAAAGATGATTGTATCATCTGCATATACAAGATGGTTTAGATTAGCACTCCATTTCGTCATCCCATATCCTCTAAAAACACTGTCCTCAAATAAAGAGTTCAGTGCTCTAGATAAAACTTCTGAAGATAGGATAAAATGCAAGAGTAAAAGGATATTTTTGTTTGACACCCCTTGTGGAATGGAAAAAACTAAAAGTCTGTCCATTAAGCAGAATTGAATACCAGTTGTTTGCTATCAATCTCCATACCATGTCAATGAAAACTTCTGCAAATCCCATTTTTCTTGATACCCTCACTAAAAACATCCAAGAAACTCTATCATATGCCTTTTCCATATCAAGCTTAAGCACCACATTAGCTGGTTTTTCCCTTAGCCTAATGTCAGCCACTATTTCTTGAGTTAAAAGGACATTTTCAATGATGCATCTCCCCTTCACAAAACCAAATTGATTACGTCAAATCAGAGAAGGAAGAATAACTTCAAACTTATCCTGAACCACCTTGGAGATAACCTTGTTGATGAAGTTACTGAGACTAATCGGCCTCATATCCGTAAAAGTCTCAATGTTGTTCTTTTTTGGTAAAAGTACCAGATTGGTATGATTTGTGTCACTAATTAAAGGTTTTGGTCCAAATTCTTAGAGAATTTTTTTAGTAGAGAATACTGCTTAGCTTCTTTACTTGATCAATGTGACGTGAATCCAAATTCATCATTACATAAATTTTAAATACTGAAGTTCCTTAAAAGAAGTAATAAATAAACAAAGCTCTTGCCCCACACAAAAATAAATCCAAAGTACTCATTGGTATTGATTAAAGTAGATCTAGACAACTATAAAGTTCACACTGGCTTGTCATTCCTATTGAAACAGCAATTAAAGCATAACCAGAGAGGAAAGAGATAGGATACAAACAAATTAATGTGTAGCATTAATTGCAAATTTATTATACTTCCTCCGTTTCAAAATATTTATCGTCCTTATTATAAATACTTGTTTCAAAATATTTTTTTATTTTATTTGCCCAAGATAAAATTAAGTTTTTTTTTTCATTTTGCCCTTTTATTAATTTCATCAATGAGCTGATTTTGTGAGTTCACTACCAACAATTAAGAGATTTCATCATTAATGGAGTAAATATTTATTGAGGAGAAAGAACATGATGAAATATGTTAAGAGGGTAAAATAGTCAAAATACTACCCTTATAAATGCTTTCTTAATGGACATGTAAATGAAAAATGCGATAAATATTTTGGGACGGAGGGAGTAAATTAAAAGTCACTTGTAATATTTTGATACATGTTATGAAGGAAACAATAAGTAGGTGAAAAACGTTAAAATATTAGCAACAAATCATTAAATAATGGACCGTCTTTGAAGACAGCATCCAATGCTTGTATTTTTGCATTTTGCTATCCTTATTCTACAATACTTTTGCAGGTTACGAAGAAAAAATTGTGGATCATGGACAACTATGTTCCATAATTTACAATGATGAATTCATATATTATGATCAAATTTTACCGTACCACGTTGTTATATCACTTAAAATATGACTGAGTAATTCTCTATACTCCAAAAGTTCATGAAAGTTTTTTTAAAAAATTAAAGGGACAGCAAGGGAATCCTCTTGTATATGCATGGTTCTCAGTTGGCATATTTTAATCAAGGCTGAACCCATCGGGAGACATCTGTTGTTCGCAACGTTTTTCACATAGACACTTCAGCTAAACTTGTTCTATTTATACACTTGTGGTAGGGTCAGACTGTGTCATTTAAATACTTTTACCTAAGTTGGCGAGTTCTGTGATTTTCACACAAAACAAGCACGTGAAGGGCTCAAATACAATTTTTTATTTTTTTTGTCTTCTCTTTCCTTCCAACACTTCTTCTACCATAAACCACCGCCCTGCCACCACCTTCCAACCTTCTCCTTCCCTTTTTTCGTACTAACAATAGTACTTCTCACAATATTTTTAAATTCCCCTTTTCTCCTTTGATATTTCAGAGCCAAAAAATTTCACAATGGACATTCATCGGCAACCCATAAAGCCCCTTTACCCTTCCGATGAAATTGCTTCCGGCGAACCCCTCAAACTCCATAAAAATCATCGTCAAGATTCCTCTATCAAAGCATTAGATGCACTTCCATTACCTTTGTATCTCACAAATTTGTTCTTGACTATGTTTTTCTTCGTCGTTTATTTAATTTCTTCTACACAGATGGCGTGATAAAATTCGTACAAAACTCCACTCCACATCCCTAATTTAGAGAGCATCTAAAATAAGCTTGTGCATAGTGATAAATCTCACTAAAATGAATTTCATATCAATCTCCTTTTTTTGAGTTTTGCTCGAACTTATGTTGCTCCCGAACGCACACACAGGCATACGTGGTCGTACAAGTAATATAGTAATTTAGAAATCGGATGTCAAACCCACAGAGGTTCGTACTAACAATAGTACTTCTCATAATAATTGTTCCTCCAAGTATCAAAAATCGAGACACGGAATTTAGCTTATTCTGAGAATAAAAACGCAGACTGATTTTAAAAGACAAACTTTAGACTTTTGCTACTTTCCAATGTTTGAAACATGTATTTGTTTAAGGCAACCTTTTCATAATTTATTTTGTTCTGTGAGTCTTATTATAAATCTTTACACTCTGCTAATCGCTACCGTAGCTAAATTCACGTTAACAAATATTTTTCTAAACTTGATACAGTTAACTACCTTTCTCCAAATACTTGGACTTGACTTATATTTTACACTTATACTTAGCCTTTTTAATTAACTATAAGTCCGGTCGGTTAATCATTTTTAATGGATCTTAAAGGGTGCTTAATACCTTCCCTTTAGATTAATTGAACCTTTACCTAGAATCTCATAAGTTTCGTAGACTATAAATGGAGTTAACTTTAGATAATGACTTTAATTAATTTTAGTTGTCCTAGTTCACCATAATAATTAGGTGCTGACTCCTTAACTTTAATTAATCCCGGAATTACTGGAATGTTGTAAACCATTTTGACTTCGGTTAAAATGGGGTATAACAAATACAAAAACGCGCTCTTTCTTGGTTGAAGTTCATTATTTGTTTTCTTTTTATTTAGTTAGTTTAAACTAACTAAAATAAAGTAATAATATAGTAAAAATATTATCTAGGATATATCTTATGATTAATACGTAATTAGTAAGTAGCGATGTACGAGGTATTAATAAATAATAATAATAATAATAATAATAATAAAACTTGACAGGGCCTCGCTTTGAGCCAAGCTCAGCGAGGTCCATGTGCTATTTTACACTTATACGAATTTTGGAACTTTTGCATTTTTAAACACCTACCTCGCTCACCCACCTCGCTGAGCGAGGTCCATGGCTTTCTCAGGCCTCGCTTTGGGCTAAGCTCAGCGTGGTCATGAGCACGTTTTGCACTTAGTTGATTTCTTTGCAAGTTTCCACGATTGTTCCTATTCAAAACTACCACATTCCACGTCCAACTTCATTTTTCGTCTGAATCACCACGTTTTCTCCGTAAAGTACCTAATTGCAACAAACACACACATATTAGTTCGTCATGCAAGATTAATGATTAGTTAGGTGTACTTGGCTTAATTCATCCTCTAAACTAGGCAAAATATGGGCAAAATGCGGCAGTTAAGCGTATAAATACGCCTAACATCACCACCCCATACTTAAACCTTTGTTCGTCCTCGAACAAACACTAAACACACCCAACTATAGTTACGATTCACTGAGTGTTACCAAATTGAACAGGTCTGCAACAAAATAGGTCACTATGACAGTTTAAACATTTACGAGCAAAAGATCTCAAACTCAACATTAAATTACACACATGCCAACAACTTCATCCAAACATCCTAACCTCTAAAACTCGCTCATGAGAATATAGGCAAAAACGGTCTTGCCGCCTAGCAAAGGAATCAAACATGTCACCAATCTCTTACCAATTATGTGTCCTTACTTCAAAGAGAGTTGCCCAGAATTTTTCAATCAACACACAATACAGACATTGAATAGAAAGAATTACCCTCATACTCACAAGAAAATGCACATGCTCATACGGCGTACCATAGGCTTGCCCTTGATGTCATACTCTAATAACAAAAGCATATCAAGCATAAAATCAAAGAGGACTTTTATGGTTGTAATGTTGGCTAAGGGATGGGTAGGAATTATTTGGGAAAATAGTGACTAATCTCCCTAAGCACTTTAAGACATACATTTTATCATCCTGATGCGATTCCTATTGTTTCGTCAATATTTCAACCATTCTTTTGCATTTCACCTTATGCACCCTTTAACATGAAGCACTCTCTTTATTTTCTGCGTACGTCCCTAGCAAGGAGCAAATCTTTATTGTTCATCTCTTTGTGTAAGTAGAACACAATTTATTATATATTTTTTTCTTTTTCCAATTTTTTTTTTTCTTTTTGCACTCCCCACTAACAACAATTTAAGAAGTGTACCCTCAGCCTTATTTTTTTTTCTAGTTTCCACCTCAACTTTCCTGTACATCTACTTCCCATTTACTTTGAAGCACTAAATTTCTAAAGTGCTTTAGGAATTCGGGATCAAATATTACAAGTTATACCAACAAAGGGGATGGATAAAGATGTGGCTACCAAATAAAATAGGCTAAAGGCTCAAAGGGGTTAACGAATGATATCACATAGGGGTAGGCAAATAAATGGTCAAAAATCATGGCTAACAAAGAAATGCCTATATCATCTCCTAACTTGACACACCTAGTTTCACTTCATAGACATACCGGGCAAGTTCTAGACATCAATACAATACATGGAATATATACGAAAACACTCACCACACATGGCACACTCATGGTTCAAGATGGACACACACTGACCCTCTACTTAGCAAACAAGGACACGAGTTCAATGCAAGCATTTTCAAGCCAAAAATTTAACACAAGAGTCAAGTAGAAGAGCTTAGGTGTTCCGAAGCAATCTATTATTTTTAAGCACAATTTTACTTTCAAAAGTTCAAGAATTGCTCATGTTTTCAATGGTGTACCTAATCCCGAGTACCTTGCATTCAATTGGTTTCAAGGGCTCTCATCTCCCCTTCTCCTAAAAAAAAAAAAGCTAATCCTAAAAATTAAAAAAAAAAATAAATTACCCGGTTCAAAGGCCGCCCTTTGGAAAAGAACCAAGGACATAAGAAAAACCAAGGGGTGGATGATCTATGCCGCTAATGAGGGACAAAGAAGCTATAAATGAAAAATAAAAGAAATAGCAAGGTAAACTCTATTAGAAATTTTCTTGGTTTTCTGGTTTTTTTTTTATAAATATATAAGGCTAAGAAATAAATAAAAAATTTATGGCATAATCATCCTTGACCTCAAAAATAGGAAGTACCCACCCCACACTTAAAATATGCATTGTCCTCGATGCATGTATAGTAGAGAAAAATTGAAACAATGGTGAGAAATACTTCCTGAGACCCTCTAGGGCCTAGCCGGCAACATAATCCTCGACATCAAGGGTCGGCACGGCCCCACACATAAGACCAAACATGCTCCTCAGCTATCAACTTCGGGTACTCAGACTTCCCCTAATCTGCAAAACAAAAATAAAATAAAACGTGACACTGTAAAAATAAAAATCTAAAACTATTACACATTGGGTTGCCTCCCAATAAGCTCCTTAGTTAACGTCGCGGCATGACGTGAATCAACTTTTTCCTCCACCACGAACTTATGAATTGTACCCCCAATTTTGCATCAAATTGTCTATCATGCTTCTGGGGCAGTGGTGTGAAAATAAAGGAACCAAGTAATAGGTGTCGCATCTTGCACTTCTTGGCCCTTAAGTGAGGAATGTCGTTTTATCTTTTTGGTGTGACAAATTTTAGGGTATAAGGGTCTTGTTCCTCATCTACACACTTCTCCTAAAGCTTGGAAGGCTTGATTTCCATATCGCCAACCAAACATAATGTAGAAAAGTGTTTAGAATGAGGACCAAAACGCCCCAAATCAGAGACTGCATTATTTTTGACATCCTCACTAATGTATAATCCCTCTACCTTGGCATCATCAACAATATTCTGGTCGAATGGTTGGAATTCCTCTTTCTGCTCCACAAGTTGGCTAGTATCCACAACAATTGGTGGTTGGGCATCAGACACCTCAACCTTTTTATTCATTAGAGCCTGCAGGTCATGGATATTTGAGCCAAATTGGTCTATCTCTTGTATGAGCTCTGCTCTGTCTTCTATCAATTGTGTCGCCATATTTGTAAGACATCACAGACAAACCCGTGAAATTTCATTTGTTGAGCTTGTTCCGTTAGCCAAGATTGGCTCACTATATCTCTTTCTTCAGAGTTATCTCCTTGCAGGAACTCGCTCTCTTCTTCTGTTTGAGGTTCGCCTTGGATATTGGCTAAGCCTGTAACTTGCAGATTATTACAAACAATAGGAGAATCATAATAGGGGCTGGAGGATAGGGAATAAGAGTTAGGACAACCATTCCAATGGCCATCTTGACCACCACATATACTACAAACATTCCACTCAAAGGATTAGGTAGGTGCGCACAACCCATTCCGAGAAATATTATGACAGTGTTTCCATAGGTGGGGTCCTCCACACATTAGACAAGGATCACCAAAATAAGAACAACCAATATTCGACCAATTTTTATTCCAAGATGCCATGATAAGAAAGATAACCAAAATATTAACTTTAAAAAAAAAAAAAGTTAAAAAAAAAACTTGAATAGACAAAAGAAAAATCTAATCTAGATAAACAGCTAATTTCTAAGTCCCCGGCAACGGCACCAAAAACTTATTTATAGTGATAAATCTCACTAAAATGAATTTCAGAGCAATCTTCTCTTTTGGAATTTTGCTCGAACTTACACTTCACAATTATATACGAATGGAAAAAAAAATCCTATCTCAAGTTAATGTGCTATCATTTTTGAATTCTTTGATCACAAGATATCATGAATAATAAGAATCTTTTGATCGCCACTAATTTTTCCGAATTAATTGCTATGGTTTCAATAAATGCTTCGATTATTTATGACTGGCTGGAGCTCACATGGCTCATCCATGAAGCTCTGGCAGAAAGGGGAAAGGAGGGGTGGGGTAGGTGGGGTTGGGTTATAGAAAATAGATATTTTTGTTTATTTGTTTTTTGCTGAATATAGTTTTTTTTTTTGTTATAATTTATTTTGAAATTATTATTTTGCACCCAAATGCCGCATGTCATCTTTTAATTAGTCATCATGCCACATCACCCCGCGAGTATATTACACACACTTTGTAATTTTAACTGATTGTCAAAAAAGTGTCAAATTGGAACAAATTCGATGTAGTCTGAGTGCTCAATAGGTACAAGTCTTAATTGAGGTGTTTAAGTGAAAAAGGTTGCCCACCACAGATGTCTCCTGATTGGTTCAGCCATTAATCAACTTAATTTATCTTGTATAAAGAGTGACCTCCAGTTTCCATGATATTAATATTTTGTATAAAGAGTGACCTCCGGTCTCCATAGTCCAAATTAAGTCAACTAAGACCTCATTTGTTCGCACTTAATGGACATTTTAATACTCTTTCAAATTTCAATTATTAAATCTTTTAATTTTGTAGGTCTTAAGTATGTTTATTTTCTTAATACTACAACTTAATGGGTCTAAACTGATCTGAATGATTGAGATTTATAACAAATTCTTAATATTGTTAAGATATCTATTCAAGGATTTCTACAAAGATTGTAATAGTTCACCACTACTCCATTCACTTCACCGCTAATCACTGTTGTCATCCACCATATCAACTACTACCACTAACCACCCACAACTACCATCCTCAACTAGAACAACTACGGTCTTCAATCACCACAACCAGCTGTCACCGTTATAAATTAGTCATCATTTACAATTATCACCACCAACTTCCATTATAGGCGCTAATCACTATCGATAATCACCACCACCAGTCAACAACTACCATAAATAAAATACTTACATTCATTAAGTATTCTCATGAAGTTGGATAATTTAATGTTTGCACGGGATTCAATAAGTTAACAATAAGAGTCACAATTAAAGCGAGCATATATTTTAATCGAAAAGTGCCAGATCTGCCTTTCAACTATATGATATTGCGTGCATCTACCCGTCATTTAAACCTAGTCCCACACATGCCCTTACCCTTTCATTTTGAATTACTCGTGCCCTTCCACTAACAGCACCCACTTTCATCCCGGACCACTTATTTTACCCAAACCCACTAAGCCGGTTATAAAACCCAAACCCCCACCTTTATTTCCCATTTATTTTCCCATTTTATCTAATCTCTCTCTCTCTCTCTTCGCGTAGTACGATTCTAGGGTTTCCGACGGTTTATTTCATTTGATTGAAAGAGGGTTTTCTTTGCTGTTTCCGGACATATTGATTAAGGTATGACATTTTATGCATTTTTTCTCTTTCGTATGCTAATTAGGTTTTTTTGGAAGTGTTTTGTGATCGTCCATCTTGCCTCTCAAAGCCATTAGAAAGGGTTACTGCAATTCCTCCAATAAGCTCTTCCTCTCGGGTCCTCTTATCGCCATCTAATAGATTATTTGAGCCTTTTTGTGATCGGCCATCTTGCTTCTCAAGAGCCAATATGGTATAGAGTAGCGCTCAAGGCAACAAATTATGGTATAGAGTAGCTCTATTTTTTTATTTATTTTTTTGGTTCTTGGAATTGCTATTCTTTTTTAGGACAAATTAAAAAGAAAATGATTCCTATAAATTGATATAAATGGAGTACTGTATTACTGGATTAGTATATTCACAAAGGCACATGAACATGTCTCTTAGATTAACTCATAAATAATTGATTAGATCGGATTAAATTTCAACTTGATAAACATCTGAGTTACTGTAGCCATCTCTTATGCCTTCATTTGCAAATCAACCTGCTGGATTTTCTTAGTTCCCTTTCTCTTAAAAGCCTTTCCAATCTAGATGGAACAATATAATCATAATTATACTTGATTCCGGACGTTTGTAGGATCTGTGTTTGAATTGAATTAGTAGAAATCATGAAACATATGATGCATTTATTTAGTCACAAAGCAGACCATCTTTAAAAAAAATTAATATCACAACATCTTTGTCAAATGAGGCACTTAGGAACAAGAATTAACCTTTTTCTGTCACTTAAAAGAATGGACAAATTTCATATTCACCAAACAGGACAATGTGACAAGTTATAGCATATTACATCTCTTCACTTAATAGTGAAACTCATTAAACTATAAGGAAACTAATTTAAAGTTGTGAGCTTTAATAAATTTATCATTGCTTTCATGGAAAAATAAGGCTGGACTAAGTAATGAGTAATGAGACAAATGCAGAAGGTTAACTGAGGACCCAAATTATCATCCAAAAGTAGACCAGAAATGGGAAAGGAGTTTTACACAAGGACCAATTGTTATAAAAAGATTAAAGTTAAAAATAAAGGAAAACGACTAAAAAAAAAAGAAAAAAAAAGGAAACAACATACAAACCAATGATAATTTGGGTCCTCAGTTAACCTTGTGCATTTATCTCATTAGTCATTACTCATTACCTAGTTCAGCCTTATTTTTCCATCAAAGCAATGATGAATTTATTAAAGCTCACAACTTTAAGTTAGTTTCCTTATAGTTTAATGAGTTTCACTGTTAAGTGAAGAGACGTAATATGCTATTACTTGTTACATTGTCCTGTTTGGTGAATATGAAATTTGTCAATTCTTTTAAGTGATAGAAAAAGATTAATTTTTGTTCATAAGTGCCTCATTTGACAGAGATGTTGTGATTTTTTTTTTTAAGATGGCCTGCTTTGTGACTAAATAAATGCATCACATGTTTTATGGTTTAAACTAATTCAATTCAAACACAGATCCTACAAACGCATGGAATCAAGTATAATTATGATTATGTTGTTCCATCTAGATTGGAAAGGCTTTTAAGAGAAAGGGAACTAAGAAAATCTAGCAGGTTGATTTGCAAATGAAGGCATAAGAGATGGCTACAATGACTCAGATGTTTATCAAGTTGAAATTAATCCGATCTAATCAATTATGTATAAGTTAATCTAAGAGAAATGTTCATGTGGCCTTTGTGAATATACTAATCCAATAATACAGTACTCTATTTCTATCAATTTATAGGAATCATTTTTCTTTTTAATTTGTCTCAAAAAGAATAGTTATTCCAAAAACCAAAAAAAAAAAAAAAATAGAGCTACTCTATACCATAATTTATTGCCTTGAGAGCTACTCTATGCCATACTGGCTTTGAGAGGCAAGATGGACGATCACAAAAAGGCCCAAAGAATGCATCATCTTCAACTGTTGCAAGTGATGGCTGGTTGGAAGACGACTTCAACTTTGATGCTGCAATTGAAACTATGACACAAGAATCACAGCAAACAGTTGACTCTTCTCAAGCCACGACACAAAAATCACAGCAAACAGTTGACTCTTCTCAAGCCACGACACAACAATCACAGCAAACAGCTGACTCTTATCAAGCCACGACACAACAATCACAAGCCTATGGTCCAGATATTGGCCATGAGGAAGATTCAAAGCTGAGGCCCAACATTATCTCTGATTCACAGACAAGAAAGCTGCTAATGAGGCTACCAATTGGTACAAGAAGAATTCAGTTTACTGAGGGTACAGATGGAGTGTCAATGCCCACAGACTTGCCTTATTTACCAACTAAGAATACTTGGTGAGGCAATGCAGCACTTACGCAGAGCCAGCTTGAAGCTCAAGCAAGAAGAAAGAGGATGAAGCTTGGATCAAGAGGGAAAGCAGTTGTTGTACCAAATTCTGATATCTAACAAGATGTGTTGCTAGTTTTTGTGATAGATGGTTGTGTCAAATGGTTGGTATGGGGGTGGTTATTTTTGTTAAAATGTTTAATGATGGTTGATGGACAACTTACTTTAGCTTAGTTTAACTTAGTTAATGTGGATGATGGCTGTGGAAAACAATTGATTTTTGGTGAATTCACTGTCACATTTATCATGTCGACTGTTGACATGTGAATGTGAATATGAATTTCAGGTGGAAATATTTTGTTAAGCATCACCTTTTGTACAAAACTGTTGGTATCATCCATATGAATGCTATCTTTGTTTAGTAGGTGTACAAAATCAGTCTTTGGAAGTGTTTTAATGTGAATGTGCTCTGATTATTGCTTAGTAGATGATTTACATGTTGTTTAGGTTGTTGCTGTTGTGAAATTTTACACAGTGATACATAATTTAAGGGCATAATTGTTGAGATACGCATAGTGTAGGAATATATATGATCTTGTAAAATGTCTGAACTACAGATTTTTTGGCCTGCATTTCTCTTTTTTTTGGGCATCAACAGTTTTTGTAAGTGAATTAGGCCACTAGTTCAGTTATACAACTAACAATATGGCACAAAAACAATAAGGACCAAACTAAGTTTCATTGCATGACAAATAATACTCCATCATATATGGGATGACAACAGTATTATTATTACAGTAGATCATAATTAACCTCAAAAACATAATGGACTTGCACAAAAATGCCCAAACAGTACACCACACAACGAACTGAATTGACACATCATTTTACATAATGTCCCGTCCTCCCAACTCTTGACCCTGAGTGCCTCATTTGACAGAGATGTTGTGATTTTTTTTTTTTAAGATGGCCTGCTTTGTGACTAAATAAATGCATCACATGTTTTATGGTTTAAACTAATTCAATTCAAACACAGATCCTACAAACGCATGGAATCAAGTATAATTATGATTATGTTGTTCCATCTAGATTGGAAAGGCTTTTAAGAGAAAGGGAACTAAGAAAATCTAGCAGGTTGATTTGCAAATGAAGGCATAAGAGATGGCTAGCTACAATGACTCAGATGTTTATCAAGTTGAAATTAATCCGATCTAATCAATTATGTATAAGTTAATCTAAGAGAAATGTTCATGTGGCCTTTGTGAATATACTAATCCAATAATACAGTACTCTATTTATATCAATTTATAGGAATCATTTTTCTTTTTAATTTGTCCCAAAAAGAATAGTTATTCCAAGAACTAAAAAAAAAAATTATTTCAATGTATCTTCTCATCAAAATAAAACCGCCACCGACTTTTACTATATGGCTTTAAAGGACAAAAAACCACCTCAAACTTGGGAGAAATGAGAAAACCTCTAATTTATTTACATCGATGTTTAGATTTCATCCAATCTAATTAACCGGAAAAAATTTAGTAGTCTGGAAAAAACTAAGAGTTTGATAAAGATCCCTCCTTTTAGATTTTCTGTTCTCAAGGATCTTAGAGATTTCATTAACTAAAACTTTAATAAGTAGAGATTTGATGTAGTCACTTAGTACGAATAAATTATTACTGTCTCGAATTAATAATCCACGTTATGCAAATTGTTCGCCTCTCAATTCATATGACAAGATAATTTAATTTTCAAATGACAAAAATAGATATTCCTGCTGTTCCAATTTACGTGTCTTACTTTCCTTTTTGATATGTCACAAAAAGAGTGTTTTTTCTATAATTAGTAAGTTAACAATTCAAATATTATACATGACAAGTTTAAAACTACAAGACTCAAATGATATTTAATTAGTACTTTTCACAGATCTTTAATTTAGGATCACAAGATTCAAAGTTTTTTTTATTAATTAGATTTTATCCAATTAAACTAAGACACTTAAATTAGGAGGGAGGGAGTACAAAACTTCGTCACAATTATACATCAAATTAGAATAAATATTTTATATTTGCATCCTCATGATATTGGCGGATATGCCTGTTAACCGGTTCCAATCGGAACCGGACCGAGAACCAGTTAGGAAACCGGCCGGTTCCGGTTCCAAAACCGGAACCGCCTAACCGGTTCCGGTTCCAAAACCGGAACCGCCTAACCGGTTCCGGTTTACCGGTTTTAAAGTCCAAACCGGAACCGGTCCGGTTTGGATTGCTTAAAATTTTTTTTTTTTTTTTTGTATTATATATATATATATATATATATATATATATATATTATAGTATTTATTTGTATATTGTAGCTATATTTTCATATGTTATACAACTTTATAATTAAAGTTTAAATATTTACTGACTAACAGCCTAACAGCAAGTCAGCAATACAGAATAGTGCTTTTCGTATACATATATATGTATAACTTACATATACTTATATATATGTATAACTTAATATATATCTATATATATATATATATATATATATATATATATATATATATATATATATATATATATATATATATATATATATATCTATATATATATACTATATATATAGGTATAACTTAATATATATACTATATATACATATCTACTATATATACTATATATACTTAATATATATACTATATATATTTATATACTATATATACTATATATACTTATATATATGTACTATATACTATATATACTTACTTATATACTATATATACTATATATACTTATATACTATATATACTATTTTTTCTTTATATACTATATATACTTATATATGTTTAAGTATACTATATAACTTAATATACTTATAAGTATATTCTTAGTATATTTTAGGTATATTCATAACTTAATAAAAGTAAAAATATGAACACAAGTAAATAGAAGAAAGCTCAATGAGCCATATATTTTATTCATTCTTGGATAACATTTATTTGCAAGTTGTATTTTTTTTTAACTTGCAAATAATACATGAGTTATACAAAAATAGTACAATAATAAAATCACCAATTTTGAACCATTTCGTTAATTTCCCCCACATCATATTCGTTCATGGAAATATCTTCAAAGTCTTCCATTTGGTCCGGTCCACTAGCTATCAAATCTTCAATTTCTTCCTCTTCGCCTTGCTCCGCTTCTGAGTTTTGGTTGCGTCGCTCCGATCATCATCATCTAAGTCTCCATTAAAAGTGTCGGTAAAATGTTGTTGCATTGCCTCATGACCTAAAAGTGGATTATTTCCACCAACATCAATACCTAAATTAGGTGTTTCTTCCACAAATGTTTCCTCATTAAGCGCACCCCTAACAGTACGACTACTACTACCGGCACCACGTCTTAATCTCTTTGACATTATTAAATAGAATTAATTTAAATCACAATCAAATAAATCACAAGAAAATAAATTACAACAAATTAAATTGCTAGAATTAAATTGCGAAAAATAAATTGCTAGAATTAAATTGCGAAAAATAAATTGCTAGAATTAAATTGCGAAAAATAAAGATAGAGTTGGAACGAAGGTACCAAATTGCCGGATTAATTTCCAACAAAGTGAAGGCAGCTAGAATTGCAAATCCACCAAAGCTACTTCAGATTATTGCAAAATCACCAACTCCACCAACAATATTATAATTGCAAAATTAATAATTGAAAGTTGAAACTATAATAAGACTTTGTGGCTAATTATTGCAAAGTAACTATAATTGAGAGATTGAGATTTGAGAGAAAGATGAAGAAGAGTGAATTGATGTGCATCAAAATGAAAATGAAGAAGGGTTTATATAGGGGTGGGGATGGGTTAAAGTGTTAAAAAAAAAAAATTGGGGGCTAAAAATTAAAAAACTGACCGTTTGGCAACGGCCATTTTTGCAAATGGACCGTTGCCAACGGTCCATTAAGCCCAACGACTCTTTCGTTTTTTTTTTTTTTTTTTTTTTTAATTTTTACCGGTTTAACCGGTCCGGTTCCGGTTTTCAAAATATTGAAACCGGATCGGTAAACCATTACACGGTTAACCGGAACCGGTTAACCGATTCTACCGGTTCCGGTTTAACCGGTCCGGTTACCGGTTAAAACCGGTAAGGCCAAACCGGTTGCCACGTTTATTGGCGGATGACGTTACTTTGCTTGCCAAAGGACACATAAAGATGGGAAGCCTACGTTTGGAAGTAGGTAGAAATTTGTAGTGACTGTGGTTGGTGGTTAACGACAAAACTGCTTTAGTTAGCATATGTCGATCTTGCATAGATTCCCTGCGAATAATTAAAAAAGATAAAGGAATGAAAAAGAATGATTATAGGCCTCAAATAGTGTTCCTGTACATTGAATTATCTTAAGTTGCTTATTCAAAATTATGTTCACTTCCAAAAAAGAATATTTGTTTCCATACAGTTCAATATTTCTATAACTTTCGATTATTGAAAAGTTAAATGTGAATATCAGTGTTTTAAAAGGCGATGCATTTTATGTATGCCTCGGCGAGGCGTAAACTTCGAGGCACGAGGCGTAAGCCCCATGAGCATTTAATTTTTAGTATTTCATAAAATAATATAATTATAATAAATATTTTTAAATAGGTAATTATATTAAAAAAAATTATAAATAAATGAAAGCACTCTCTCTCTCTCTCTCTCTCTCTCTCTCTATATATATATATATATATATATATATATATGATTCTCACAAAAAACTAATCAAGCAATCCATTATATGTCACTTACAACTTGTAAATATATATAACATAATTGTACAAGTTTAAAGTCCGGGGTGTTTTTCCATTGCCCCGCCCCAAGGCGAGCCCCGAAGCGAGCCCTGAAACTGCCTTTTAAAACACTGGTGAATATTTTGCTAAAAACTGTTTAAAGTCCTCAAAATAATCGAACATGCGCTAGATTTCATCTCTTACTAAAACTTTAATTATCGAAGAGAATGGTGAGTATATTGGAGAAAGTTTCGCAAAACCTTAAAATCCGAAACACTTATATAGTGTAATATTACACCAATTAACTCATCGTCCAAGCAATCGATTTTCTGAGAGGTTTTTTTTTATGCCAAATCTAAAAAGTAATTCAGATGGTTCATATTGCTGGCAGAACTATTTTATCTTGCCGCTGCGTAGAATATTATCCCAACGAATTGATAGTGTTTAAACTAAGCGTTTGCTGCATGTGCCCATAAATTATACACCCTTTCCTTTCCAATACATTAAAACACCAAAAAGTTAAACATGTTTTCCTTTTTTATAAATTTAATGATTCCCATGTGGGGTTATTTAAAACAATAGTGAAAAGAGGAAACAAATTAAAATCTTATCGAGTTGCCAGTTTTTTTTTTTTTTTTTTTCAAGTTGACACTTAATATCAAATAATTTCCGGAGGACGGCAGTCGAAATTTGTTTATAATTTTCCGTACCTTATTAGTTACTTTGAGCAGGATTTACATGTGGCGAGATAATGATGTTTAATCAGCTCATGTTGATGTAGAGTAATTAAGATATATTTGAGAAAATAGTTTTCAATTTTTTCATATTTCATTGGATAAAATATTTTTTTTAATGAAAATAAATTTCTTAAAGGTTAGAAAAGTCTGGTGGAGTAACAATTTTGATTTAAACTTTATTTGAGTTATTGGATACTGAAAACTAGTATGGAACTTATTGGACCATTCAGAAAAATTAAAGTCAAATCTTGAAATTTTATGTTACAAGACAGAAATTATGGAAAAATTTAAGAAATATTTATAAACTATATTATAATAAATACTTTTTATATATACATGACTTTTTTGAATTTATATACATGCATGTAATGTCGGCTTAGTTTAGTTTTGATGACTTTTTAGTTATACCAAATCAAATTAATTATGGTTCGTTTTTTTTTTAAATGAAAATAAATCACTAGTTAGGTTGTTCCTCCGGTTTGAGTCGGCATGTTAATTACGGTTTTCTTTGGACACCTCTAGCTAGATAAATACTTAGGACAATATTTTTACTTACTTATCAAACATTAGAATAAATAGAAAAATAATTTATCTTCTAAAAAATGTCAAAAACATTTCCCTCCATATCAAACACACCTTTATTTTATGAATAAATGATTATTTCGAGCCCCCACACAAATAAAGTGTCTAAGAATCGTTAGGACCTAATATGCCTTAATGGATGCACAAAGTTAGGTTCAACCCTTCAACATAGCCCAACTTCTTTTAGTCAGTGCTTTTGTTAGTAAAAATAGCGAGGTTAGCTATTTTCCAGGCCTATAATTGAAAAGTAGTGAAATTATAAAGTAAGAGTAATTAAAAAATAATTAAATTCTAATGCGAAGATACAATATTTAAAAAATTATGCTTAGCTAAAACACGGTAAAACACCAACATATTTTGTTGGAGTTTGAATTTTTTACACATAAAACTCTAGTATATCGTGCTGGAGCTCAGGAAATATGCTAGAGCTAAAAAAAAAAATTGGAGTTCAGGAAAAAAATTTGGAGACTCCATAATGTTGGGCTATTTTCCGAGAAAACGGTGGAGTTAGGAGGCGAACTTTGGAGTTTCAGAAAAGCCCATTGGACTTAATGTTGAAGTTCATGAAAAAGAAAGAAAGAAAAAGAAGCTAAAACTACCTAACACTACTACTTGAGAAACTATATTACAAAATATAGAAATATTTTTCTTATCTTACAAAATATAACAATTTAATTACAAAATATATCAGATTTGAAAAAATTAAAGGTCAACCTTCCCTTCCTTGCTTCCTCATTCTCTATTTCATCCAAAACAGAGCCACCCTACCCTTCCTTTTCCCTCCTCCCCCTTCTCTGTTTCCTCCGAGAACTCCACCACCCCACCATTCCCTTCTCTTGATATCCCTGTCTCCGACTTCTTCTTTGGAGAGTTCATGCAACGCTCCAGCGGCAGATCTAAAAAACACAAATCTGGAAAAACGCAAATCTAAAAAAAATGCAAATCTAGAAAAACGCAAATTTGAAAAAATACCAATTTCGCCATTTTTGTCAATGACTTGTAATTTGATTGATTACCCTTCACTGGATTCCGTTATTTCTTGGTGTAGTAGTGGAGAAAGCTTTGTAGTTGAGACCCGGTGAAGTTTTCAAGATTGATTCTTCTCAGGAATTTCAAGCATATTGTATTTTATATTAAATTTGTATGGAAGTTGTATACAATGTTATCGTAGTTGTATTAGATTTCAAAAGGCTAACATGAATTTCATACAAAATTTATATAGGTATATGCATATCTCATACCATTTTTATATAGTTTTCATACATGAAAAATGTAAGAATTCTAAGACTTGAGCGAGATTTACATATTTCATACAATTCTCATACACAAAATTTTGAGCAAAATTTTAAGCCTTGGGCAAGATATATATATATTTCATACAATTTTCATACACAAAATATTGAGCAGAATTTTTGAGCTTTGAGCGAGATATACACATTTCATACGCAAAATTTCGAGCGAGTTTCTTAAGCCTTGAGCGAAATTTTTTTTGCCCTTGAGCGAAAATTTCCGTATATGTTTTTGTAAGAAATCTATTGCTATGTTTTGTAAACTGAAAAGAATAATCATATTTTGTAAATATATCCTATTCTTATATATAAATAATTAATTTTCCCAAGAAAAAAATGCTCGAGTTGATGAAAAAATGAAATGCTTCGAAAAGTGGGTCTTTGCGCTTTTTGAAGTGAGGGGTATTTTTATTGAAATTTTATTTTTATGTTAAAAATGGTTATTTTCAACGGCTTCAGAATATTATGTTAATTTTCAATTACAGGCACTTATAAGAATAACTAATTCTTGAAATATATCTGTTTTTAAGCATTTAGGCCAACATATTATGCGTGAAAGTGGAGAAAATTATAGAAAAAGATACCACAAGGAGGGTTTTTGAACTTTTATTGCTGGTTAACAAATTTTTTTTAAAATAATTTTATTATAAGTGAATTGTTTGGCACTTAGAGACATTTTAATAAGTTCCAGAAATTAAAGATAGTGCACTTTATGAAAAAAAAAAATTAATCATGATTAAATTCAATTGTATTTCTCAACAATAATTTATCAACATACGTTTTCAGTTAAAAAGGTGTAGAATATTATTTTGTGGATTGAACAATTGGGAACAATTGAAAAATACAAGTAACTTTTGTCAACACATCACAACTTGTGACTAATTTAACACAATAGAAAAAACAAATATTACCAAATCTCTCCATCCGTCATAATTTGTGAATCAGGTGTATTTTTTGTCTATAAGGTAGAATTTGTGGTTAATTGAATAGGTTCACTGTATCTAACTTGTTGAGTTATCCTGAACTTTTGTCATATACATAAAATTAATCTATAGTGTTTTATAGGTCTTAAAATTGAAAGAAATTCGCAATTAGCTAGATATACAACTGCTATTTGAAGATAAGCCATGATTTCAAAATTAATTAAAATTTACCGACGCTTTCATGTCGAAGTTATATTTGGACAAGAATACCCCAAACTTAAAAGAGGGTAAAGACCCACTTCTTTAACTTTTCCCTACTGAAATTTAATTTCTAAAAGTTCAACCATCAGCATAATATTTTGGAATTCACTTACGAAGAGATTTTTAACTTCAGCGCTCCGTGCTGGAGTTTTACAAGCAGGAGTTTCAAAATTTAGCATATTATGCTGGATTTTTCCAGATTTTAGATAGGTGTATTTCAGTCTAGATTTTATTTTTACATTAAAAATTTGTTATCTTTCAACTATTTTACAAATATTGATTATTTTTCCATAACAGTCCGAAAAATGACCAACTGGTGCTATTTTTATATAAAAAATTACAACACATTTAAGACATCATATGATATATCTTTGTGTATGGATCTAGTAGCTCAATTGGTTGGAAACTTGAGTTTTCACCTTATTGGTAAGGGTTCGAATCCCCACGTTGTAATCTCCTTCTCCCATTTTCCCTTTCACCTAGGAAATTAAAAAAAAAAGATATATTTTTGTAGGTTGTCCTTTTTTGGGACAACATTTTAGTAAATGATCATCTTTTTAATTCTCTTGCACCTTATGACCTTTTAGACCGCAGTCCAAAAATCTTTTGCAAGCAAATTGAAAATCTTGTGGTCTAAAATTTTGTAAGTTAATACAAACATTAGATCACAGTCTGATGCTTTGTCCTTAAGGTTGAGCAATATATGAACAAATATTATACATGAATCTAACGTTGTCCAAAAAGATAGTTTTTCACGAGCTATATTCGTTTTTTTTAATAGAGACAAAATCTAAATAGTGAAATAAAGGACATTTGGGTAAATCAGCCTTAATTTCGACTTGTAATCTTTTGGTCATGGTTTGTCCCCTCGGCATTCTCCTAATATCTTTCTTTTTTGTTTCTTTGTGGGCAGTTAAACTTGTTAATTTCGTAGTCCAGAATTCAAGCAAGTCTTTGTCAAGTAATTTAGTCACACTCAAAAACCTTTTTTTTTTTTTTTTTTAATAATTTTTATAATTAATGTATCTTCCAGTCTTCAATAAAGACTAAAGTGATCAACGAAAGATAAATATATGTAACACACAATATTGGTCTAGATAAAGTAAAGTAGCTTTAACTTACACTTGAAAAGCAAAAGTGAATATACTTTCAGAACTCTTAAAGTCTTAACTGATATTTATATCATGTAACATCAAATTTAGCTAAGGAGGTGACACCTCTCAAGCCTTGGATGTAAAATTGAATTTGTTGCTGCATTTGAGTAGGGATGATAGGTGCAAAGACTTAAATCCCACTCTTTTCTTCACAAGATCAAATTTCAACAGGTTCTCTTCAATTTGTAATCCTCCAAGAACAATAGATGTTCGAGGAAATTTACCACCATCCAAAAATCCTAGACACAACAAGTCACTTCTATCAACAGGAGAAGCCATAAAATTGTCCACAGAAAGATCCCAAGTGGTATTATTTTGATCATCTTGCAAAACAAGACTGACTTGAGGAATTATTAAGCCAGTTAGAGTACCCAAATTCAACAAGTTAAAGCACAACTCAAATGGCCTAATAGGTTCTGCTATTGGAACTTTATCAATAGCTTTAAGAAACTCTTGCTTAAACGCCTTGTAAATCGATGTCTCCATTGTACCGTAAGGAACAACAGTGATAATCTTTGTTCCTCCAACTCCATTAGTCTTGTTAATAGCTAGTAACTTACTATTAATTGGTACAATTTTTCCGTTGACTAAGATTTTCTTCACTCCAATGAAATATTCAACCGATGGTTCACCTGGATAATAAGCCCCTGCAGTACTAACAGGATTTTTAAGCAGAGGAGTGTAAGTTAGTGCATCATTAGAGGCATAAACAGATCGTCCTTCACCAAACAAAATAACACCATTTGATTTAGTATTAGCACTCAAACAAATAGCGAATTTTCGAGGTAATCGAAAAGCTCTAGCTAATTGTGAAGGAAGCCCAGTGTAACCATTTCCAAGTCCAGCCATACCCTTAACTCCATAGGCTAATTCTTGTAACAAAAAATCTTCACAACAACTAAACATCACCCCACTAGCTGATGATAAAAGATGACCAATTTTGGAGTCATTATAATTAGTGGACCATAAAGCCATAATATCTTGAACATGACTTTTAAAAAAAAATTGGAAAGGCTTAAGTTCAGAAAAAAGGTAGAGTTATAACTCTGCCTTAGGCAGAATTTGTATGGGGCAGAATTTGTAAATTCTGGCCCGTGTAAGTTCTGCCTTAAGGCAGAAATTCTGTTTTTTTTTTTTTTTACAACTTTTGCCTTGCGAAAAAAAATTAAATTTTCACTGAGCAGGGGTTCAAACCCGTGACCAAGGGATCCCTAGCGAAAGACAAACCTTAAAGACCACCAATTTAAAGGGCAAAACTTAAAGACAACCCCAAATGAAGGGCAATCCACGCAAAAAAAAAAAAATCAGCTTATAAGCCGCTTTTTTTAAGCCCATCCAAACAGGCGAACTTATTTTTTTGGGCTTATTTTAAGCACAAAATGACTTATAAGCTGGCCAGCCAAACACTCAAAAAAGCTGAAAATAATTTATAAACAGTTTTCAGCAACTTATAAGCTAAGCCAAACAAGCTCTTTATAAAGAAGCAATTAAGTTTTTAAATAGAAGTATTGAATATAATAATAAGCAGGATGTGTTTGGTCAAAAAGCTTTTCGATGTGTTAAAATTACTTAAATGCCTTTAAAGTTGTTTGCACTTAAACTCTTGAAGGGCTGATCATCATTGTAAGATTTCTAATCCCAAATTTACTCAAATACAAATTAACTTATGTCGCAACTTATATTTTCTAAGTTGATTAATTATACTCCCTCTGTTTCAATTTATGTGAACCTATTTTCTTTTTAGTCCTTGCCAAAATGAATGACCTCTTTCCTAATTTGGAAACAAATTCACTTTATGAAATGATTTACAGTTACACAAATATTCAAAACTTATTTTGAACCACAAGTTTCAAAAGTCATCACTCTTTCTTAAATGTCATGCCCAGTCAAATGGGTTCACATAAATTGAAACGTAGGGAGTATTAGATTAGATTTAATAAGTGTAATTTTTATGATAAATTTAGTAGGGGAGAAGACGTAAAAGAGAACGATGAATGATGGAAATAGAATGGAGAGGGAGTTGGGGATTTCTTTTTCAAAAGGATACTTCTAGGACCAAAAAATATTAGGAATTAAATAGTAAATTTTTTTGGTTAAACTAATGTTCCCTCCATCCCAATATATATGAGGTGTTTGAGTGGGCATAAAGGTTAAGAAAGAAAAATAAAGACTTTTGAAATTGTGATCTAAAACCAATCGTATGAATTTCTGTGGGTATAAATCATCTTATTTAGGATAAAATGAAAAATTTAAAATTAAATCGTTACAAAATATAGAAATGTTATTCTTTGTTTGAGAGTGACTTAAGAAAATAATATCACATAAGTTAGGACAAAAAGGATCTGAGTAGTATTTATAAATTGAAAAGTCATTAATTAGGGATAAATAACTCATTAATTTTTGTTGATGTCATTTTATATATACTTAACTTATAAGTACATTTGATATTTACCAATTACTAGATACATAATTTTTTTTTATTAAACTGATGAAAATAGCTTATACTCATATCCAAGCACCTCTACGAAATACCCTTCACTCAGAGCTATTTAATCCTCTCGTAGTAGAACTCAAAAAAAAAAAAAAATTAAAAAAAAATTAATCAGTTAAAGATATTGTGATATTTGCACTAGTCTTCTTCATCAAACTGTTCAACCTGCATCATCTCATCGAAAATATGCTTTGATCACTTGAGATATCTATAAAGGAAAAGTCAGTTTGACGAATAAAAGGACTATTTACACAATTCTATTTAGAGAGGGGGGAGGGTGGGAGGGGTCTCGAAAGTTTTTCTAATCGATTTTTTTTTTTTAAAGAATGTCTAAGAAATGTATATATCCACACCCACTTTAACAAATTTTTCAACGCACAAATTACAAAAATTTAATGCATATGTGACATGATGCTCCGTACGTCAAGCTAGTAGGGCCTCTTATTATGAAAATGAAAAAGGCAACTTACATAAATAACTATCTTTTAGGAGCAATTAACCATCCGTAATTATCTTTTTCATATTTACAGTTCCTAGCTACCATTAGACATTTTCGCTGTATTTGAGTGAACTTGAATACACTGTTCAGTTGTATCCAAACCTTATCTGATGTCACATGTATTTGACTGTATTTTGAATGTACTCGAGCTGCCGCGAAGTTGAATGTATTCACTGTATTTGAATGTATTTCAACAAAATTTCAAAATACACTGTGTACATTCAAAATACATACGAAGCCAAATACATTCAGATAGAAGACAAGAAGCCAAATATATATGAGATACAAGACATATGAGCCAAATACATATGAGATACATATTGACGAAATACACTCAAATACACTCAAATAAGAGATACAAAGGAGAAGAAACCATGAATTCCGGCTAGACGAGATGCATTTTAAAGGGAAGAATACAATCAAAACTGATCGGATCTCTGTCGAAATATAAAATACCACTGTATTTACACCAAAAAATGAAGAATACATTCAAATCCTTTTAAAAAATACAGTCTATGTACACTAAAAATGGAGAACACAGTCAAATCCAGTTGGATTTGTCACGCCTCATAACCCACCCTAGGCGTAGCAGGCATCCGATGCTATGAACAACATCGGAAGCACCTTATAAAATCAATAAACGTCTAATCTCTTTCAATAATATTTCAACAATATCAATACATCATAAATAACTAACTAACTCATGATCACCATCAAATAATAAAATCAGCAGAAGTCTGTCATAAATGTGTCGTTATAAAGCGTAGCAACACCCAAAGAGTCAAGCAATGACTTCAACAACTACTGACAGAAGTAACTTCTATCTATGGAGCCTCTTAACACTCTGAAGTTGGTTGAACAGGTCATCTATCCTAGGCAAAGGATCCTCAAAGGATACTTATTTTTAATGGTCACCTTATTAAGCTGACGATAATCAACACACATTCTAAGAGAACTATCCTTCTTTTTGACGAACAGGACCGAGCACCCCAAGGTGAGGTACTTGGTCGAATAAAATCTTTATCCAACAAGTCCGTCAATTGGTATTTCAACTCCCGTAGCTATGTCGGAGCTATACGATACGGTGGAATTGAGATCAGTTGAGTATCAAGAATAACATAAATCCCAAAATCAATAACTCTATCCTGCAGAATGCTCGAAAGATCTTCTGGAAATACCTCGGGAAATTCACTAACTATAGGAACAGACTCAAATTCGGGTATAATGGATTGAGTGTCATTGATGGGTACTAGATGATAAATACACCCTTTCGAGATCATTTTATGAGCCTTAACATAAGAAATAAACCTACCTCAAGGCTTAGAGATTTCATCTTTCCACACAATAGCTGGTTCATTAGGAAATTCAGAACGAACTAATTTATGCCAACAATTCACATTTTCATAGCACTCAGACAACCAATTCATTTCCATAATCACATCAAAATCTACCATCTCTAGTTCAAACAAGTCAGCTATAGTCTCATGACCTTTAATTACAACTGCACATTTTTTTTTAACTCTAGAAGTAATAACAGGAACACCAGCAGGGGTAGCCATAGAGAAGGTGTCACGACTCATTTTATCCTAGGTCATGCGAGCACCCATCATTCCCACCTCGGTAGGCAAACCCTTAACTCAACGTTCACAATTAATAAATAAAATAAAACAACGGAAGAAGTAAATGACGTAAGTTTCACAATATCATATAATATAGATAAGTGCGGAAGTAAATGAATCCACCCCAGTATCCGGTCTGGTCATACAAGAGCATTTAAATACTAATAATAAGGTCTGAATAATAATACATAAATGTCTCAAATCATGTCTTGAAAGAAAAGTAAGACATAAGCAATAAAAGAGTCTTTGAGGTCAGCGGACGCCATGCTCACCCTGGAAAACTCAAGTAGAAGCTGAGGAGTCGAGCAGCCACGAGTCAAAGAAGTAGATCCGGCCTGATACTCTGCATTCATAAAATAATGCAGCAAGTGTAGTTCAGTACAAACAACAGTACTGGTAGGCATTGATGTGCCGCGGATTTGTGGCACATTCGACGCCTTTTTACTATGAATTTTGGTTGTTTTCAAGTAAGTATGCTTCTCGTTAATATGTTTTGTTGTGTTTTAGGAAAACAATGGCCCTAAAGCAAAAAGCAAAGAACAAAAGAAAAACTGGCCAGAAATAAAAAATCAACGGTCCGTCGATCAGCCGACGAACCGTCTTTTGAAGCGTTGATAAGATCGATTTTCCAGTGGTGACAAAGTTGAAGACGACAAAGGACGAAGGCATCGATGAAGCGTCAAACTGATCGACGGTTCGTTGTTTGTGTCGTCAAACAGGATCTCTTAACAAAAGGAGAAAAAAACGGAATACTCGACGGAGCGTCGAACTGAGCGACAACACTGTCTAATGGAACACAGTGCTGAAGGTAGAAAAGACGGAATACTCGACGGATCGTCGAACGATCGACGGTCCGTCGATCTTGCTATCGGGGGCACTTTTGTTAGTTTTCTGCTGTGCGTTTTTGGAGCCTATTTAAAGAACATTTTAGGTTTTTCTATCCATCCAGATTTTATAGTACCCACTTAAAAAGTCCCATTGGTGGGTGAGCATTGAATACTCCCCTTTTGGAGCTTAGTGAAGACAACAAGATTCCATTTTTCACCATCTTTATTACATTTGTAAGCTTTATGTCTCATCTATTGCTTACTACTTTTGAGACCATAATGTGTGAGTAGTCTCTTTAATCAAAGTTGTGGACCCAAATGATAGGTGTTATGTAATGGGTATCGAACATTGTATATATATATAATGGGTTGTGATGTGTTTTATTATTTCTCGTATTCATTTTTCTATAAGTGGTTACAAACACTTGTTCATGCACAAACCCTAGTTTATTTGGAAAGATGAACTAGGGTGTGATTTGAAATAATATAACAAGGACTCGGGGCGCTAACCCTCGTTTAATGAACTCGCTTAGGAATAAGATGAGTTCTACTTGGCATATTTAATCAACCTTATTTATAACTTTTCTGCATTTGGGAAAATCATGGAAAGAAATACTTTCTAACTATTGAAAAATATTAGAAAGTGTATTAGAGATTAAGTGCATACCTAACCGCGACACATTAGAAATATATCATATTGACACCCATAGCATAATATCTAATCATTGCGGGGACACAACTTTTGTTCTCCAAATCCAAACAAATTCCAAACAGTTCAAAATAGCAAATACAAACCAAATCTATTTTCAAAATACTCGGAATAGGATTAAAGCCTTTAAAGACTAGTATCGCATATGATTAGTACCCTTTTCTCTCCATATTCCTGTGGGATTCGACCCCAACCTTGTTTGGGTTACTATATTTGACAACGTCCGCTTTACACCATTAATAGGTGTAATTTGAGCTATCAAAATTTGGCGCCATTGCTAGGAAATACGGTTTAGAAATTACTGATTGTTGTATACTCTTCTTTAAAACTTTTTCTATTCCATCACACCTCGTTTGCTGTTGTGGTGAACCAGGTGAACATGGCAGGAAGACCGAATCGGAATCAAGGAAACTAAGGTGGACTCCAAGTGAACCCACCTGCACCAGAAGAGGATGAGGTTGAAAATATATTTGCGAAATTCATCAATGAAGCTGATTATGCTTCTGCTGTGGTTCCTCCTAGAACTGGAAATGCTACTTTAAAAATTGATAGTTCTATCTATCAGCTGCTAAAACTTGAAGGTTATTTTCAAAATTCTTCTGAGGATTGTCCACTTCGACATTTGAAGAACTTCTTGCATGTGTGTTCTCAACAATCTCAAGGTGTTATTTCTGCAGATGCACTTCGATTACGGGTCTTTAAATATTCCTTGGCTGTCCAAGCAAGGGAACGGTATGAAAAACTCCCTAGAAATTCTATACATACTTGGAACGAGTTAGCCAATACATTTTTGAAGAAATGGTTCCCGCTAAGAAAAAAGGACGAGCTTCGGGATAAGATCTTTGAGTTCAAACAACTTCCGGGGGAACAATTATATTCAGCATGGGAGCGCTTCAAGTATTATCTAGCTCGATCTCCAACTCATGGATTTCCGGATGCTATTCTCATGGAGAAATTCTACAAGGGCTTAGATACAATGAATCAGACTGCTGTCAATACTGCCGCAGGAGGATGCTTCATGGATAAGTCATTTATCGTTATCACCCGTTTGCTTGATAAGCTCACCACCCACAATCAAGCTTGGCACTCGAGTGATAGTGAAGTCCTGTCATATGGTAGTCCCTCTGCTGCCGCGATGGCCAAACAAAATCATAAGCGAGATCATGCTTTTGCTCAATTGCAAACCACCGTGGATTTGTTATCAAAGAGGCTTACAGAGAAAGAAGCTAAAAGTGTAAATGTTGTCGAAGAGATGCCACGTCATGCTCTCGGAATGTACCAAGTCTCGGAGGAAGCTTATCTAGAGGGGAAGGCACAACGTGAGGATGCAAATTATATCGATCACTCTCAAGAGGGTTATCCAAAGCAATAGAGACCCCAAACACAAAGCAATCAATATGGACGAAATGAATATGGTGGTTCGGATAGGAGGGATTACAACAACAACAATTATGGTAATAGGAATCCCAATGCCTATGTTCCACCAAAGGGCCGCACGTCTAACTCCCAGAATTGGCGAGAAGGTCCTTCCAATGATCAAGGGACTTCTCGAATGGAATATATGCTTGAAAAGATACTGGACAACTAGCATAAGAGTGACAAGAAGATGGAGAATTTGACCGAAGTGGTAGGCTCTCACACCGCTTCAATTCATAAACTGGAGTCGTAAATGCGAAATCTTTCTCATGAGCAACATCCACCGCAAAGAGGGGGCCTTCCTAGTGACACAGTTCCGAACCCAAGGGGTAGTGAAGGCGATCACATTACCTCATGCAAAGCTATTTCTACTAGAAGCGAAAAGATCCTTGACGCGGTAAATCAGAAAGTGGTTGAACCTATCATTGTCAAGCTGATTATTGATGAGGTTATTGAAGAAGAGGTTGAAGAAGAAATAGAGGCACCAATTGAAGTGCCTATTATTGTTGAGAAAGAGAAGGAAGTACACCCTAGTGTTCAAAAGGGTGACGAGGAGCCAAGTGTTGAAAAAACTACCGGTGATAGCTTTCAAAAGAGCAAGGTCATGGGGGCAATTAAAACCTTGACTCAAACATATAAGTCTCCTCCCCCGTTCCCACAAATATTGATGAGAAGAACGGAGGATGCCAAGTGTCAATTCTTCTACGACCAATTGAAAGAGTTGTCAATGAATATCCCATTCCTAGACGCATTCCATGAAATGCCGGGACTTGCTAAATACTTGAAAGATTTGTTGACGAATAAAAGGCCAATCAAGCATGATACGGTGGGAGTCACCCATCGTGTGAGCGATATTATTTCGTCATCAAAGGTTGAAAAGATGGGAGATCCCGGGGCTTTCACTATCCCTTGCACCATCGGTCATCATGATTTTGCTCGTGCTTTATATGAAAATGGAGCTAGTATTAATTTGATGCCACTAGCCATATATAAGCAAGCTGGTTTGAGAACACCTAGACCAATGAGCATGCGTCTTCAAATGGACGATAGAACCATCAAAAGACCGGTAGGGGTTGTTGATGACATCCTTGTTAAAGTGGGGGAATTCTTATTACTGGCAGATTTTGTCATCCTTGATTGTGCGGTTGACAAAGAAGTCCCAATTATCTTGGGAAGGTCATTTTTTGCCAACGGGAGAGCCCTAATGGACTCGAAAAAGAATGAAATAAAATTCTAGGTCAATGATGAAGAGGTAACCTTCCAAGCTAGCAAGGGACTAAAATTGCCTAGTGCTTATGAGAGCATTTCGGTCATTGATTCGTTTGATGTAATAGACGAAGCGGTGGAGCATAAGTTAGAAGAAGAGCACTTTAACGAGACACTTTCGGCTATTTTGGTGAACTTCGAGGCGGATAACATAAAGGGGTATATTGAAACAGTTAATTCTCTCATTGGCCGGGGTTCGTACTCTTATGAGCCGAAGAAATTATCTCTTGATCTTAATAAAAGAACCACTCCTCCGGCTAAGCCTTCGATTATTGAGCCTCCAAAACTTGAGCTCAAGCTACTTCCCTCTCATTCGAAGTATGCTTTTCTTGGCCCAGATAATACTTTACCGGTTGTTCTCTCATCTTTGTTAAGTGAGGAACAAACTCAAAAGGTGCTTGAAGTGTTGCGGGCTTATCGAAGATCTATTGGGTGGACTATTGCGGATATTGGGGGAATTCCCTCCGGTATTTGTGAACATCGAATCGAGCTTGAGGAGGATAGTTTATCAAGTGTAGAGCATCAAAGGAGGCTAAACCCTCCAATGCAAGAAGTGGTCAAGAAAGAGATAATCAAATGATTGGATGCGGGTGTTGTATACCCAATTGCAAATAGTCCATGGGTTAGTCCGGTGCAATGTGTGCCAAAGAAAGGGGGGGGGGGATCACTGTTGTCCCTAACTCCAAGAATGAGTTGATTCCTACAAGGACAGCCACCGGATGGAGAGTGTGTATGGAGTACTGAAAACTAAACCCTGTAACTTGTAAAGACCACTTCCCTATGCCTATTATTGATCAAATTCTTGATTGGCTAGCTGGAAGAGCTTATTATTGCTTTTTGGATGGGTACTCGGGGTATAACCAAATCAACATTGCATTAAAGGACCAGGAGAAGACCACTTTCACTTGTCCTTATGGCACTTTTGCTTTCAGCCACATGCATTTCGGCTTCTGCAATGCCCCGACTACTTTCCAACGGTGTATGATGTCTATCTTCTCAAATATGGTGGAAGATTGTTTGGAGGTCTTCATGGATGATTTTTCTGTTGTTGGTGACTCCTTTGACGAATGTCTTGCCAATCTCGGTAAGGTATTGATGCGGTGTGAAGAAACCAACCTTGTACTTAATTGGGAGAAACGTCATTTCATGGTGACTTAAGGGATTTTCCTGGGCCATAAGATTTTAGAGAAGGGCATTGAGGTAGATCGAGCAAAAGTTGATGTCATAGCCAATCTCCCTCCACCGATCTCTGTCAAAGGGGTTCGCAGTTTCTTGGGACATGCCGGTTTCTATCGACGATTCATCAAAGATTTCTCCAAGATCTCCAACCCGATGTGTAAGCTTCTTGAAAAAGAAGCTAAGTTTGCATTTGATGAGAAGTGCCTTAAGGCATTTAATGAGTTGAAGGAAATGCTCACCTCTACTCCAATTATTGTATCTTCAGATTGGTCAATGCCATTTGAGCTCATGTGTGATGCAAGCGGATTTGCTATTGGTGCGGTGCTTGGTCAAAGGCACAACAAAATCATGCATCCAATTTATTATGCTAGCAAGACCCTTAATGGAGCTCAAATGAATTATACGGTCACCGAGCAAGAGCTTTTAGCCATTGTCTACGCGTTTGAGAAGTTCCGAGCATATCTACTTGGATCCAAAGTGGTTGTTCATACGGATCATGCGGCCTTGAGATACTTGATGACAAAGAAAGATGCAAAGCCAAGGTTGATTCGTTGGGTCTTGTTGTTGCAAGAGTTTGACTTTGAGGTCAAAGATCGAAAAGGTTGTGAAAACCAAGTTGTGGATCATCTATCTAGACTTGAGGAAGCTGGGAGACCAAGTGAAAATCTTGAGTTAAATGATGTTTTCCCCGATGAGAGGCTCTTGGATGTATCTTGTGATGTTGCCCCTTGGTACGCAGATATCGCTAATTTATTGGTGACAGGTCTTATCCCCGACGATATCAAGGCTTATCAAAAGAAGAAATCCTAAGAGATAGTCGTCAATAATATTGGGATGAGCCCTATTTATTCTGCACTTGTGACGACAATATCATTCGGCAATGTGTGGCCGAATCTGAGGCCATGGATATCTTGAAAGCTTTCCATGACTCTCCCGTGGGGGGTCATCACAGTGGGAACCACACAGCAGCTAAAGTGCTTGAATGTGGATATTATTGGCCCACCATTTATCATGATGCAAATTTGATGGTGAAATCTTGTGACCAATGTCAACGCCAAGGATCAATTGGGAGGAAGCACGAAATGCCAATGAATTTTGTCATGGAGGTTGAACTATTTGATGTGTGGGGCATCGACTTTATGGGCCCCTTTGTAAGTTCTCGTGGTATGTGATACATCTTTGTCGCGGTTGACTATGTGTCCAAGTGGGTTGAAGCTGTAGCATTGCCCAACAATGATGGAAAGAGTGTCACCAAATTTCTCAAAAGAAACATATTCACAAGGTTTGGCACTCCACGGGCAATCATTAGTGATGGTGGCACTCACTTTTGCAACAAGCAATTCGCTAATATCTTGGCGAAATATGGAGTGCAGCAAAGGGTGACAACTCCTTACCACCCCCAAACTAGTGGGCAAGTCGAAGTCTCCAGTCGGGAGATAAAGAGCATTTTGGCCAAGACGGTTAATGCAAACCGAACTGATTGGTCATCTAAGCTTGATGACGCTCTTTGGGCTTATAAAACAGCGTTCAAGACACCCATTGGTACCTCTCCTTATCGGTTTTTGTTCGGTAAAGCTTGTCATTTACCTGTTGAACTTGAACACAAGGCTTTGTGGGCAATAAAAAAATTGAACATGAATTGGGACGACGCAACCAAGCTGCGGTTGTTTCAAATGAATGAAATGGAAGAGTTTCGGTATCATGTCTATGAGAGTGCGAGTTTGTACAAAAAAAAGATGAAACACTATCATGATGTCAAACTCCTGAAGCGAGATTTTCAACCGGGTGATTCGATGTTACTGTTCAATTCAAGGTTGAAGCTCTTTCCGAGCAAGTTGAAATCCAAGTGGTCCGGCCCTTTTACTTTGGTAAGTGTGTCACCTAATGGATCAATGGAGTTAAATTCTGACGATGGGATGCGTACCTTCAGAGTCAATGGCCATCGAGTAAAGCACTACCATTGGATGGTTGATGGTGATAAGATTGTCGATGCTCACCGGTTAAAACATGGCACCGGACCTTAGCTTCCAAAGTGGTATCACGTCGTGCCGCGACGTTAAATTGTTCGCTTCTTAGGAGGTAACCCATGTGCATTTTTCCGTTGATTTTTGTTGTTGTGTTGTTTTAATGTTTGTTAATGTGGTGCAGAACCTAAGTGTTGAAAGCAGAAATTGCCAGGACAGTAGTTACACGACACAATCGACGGACTGTCGATCTGATCGACGAAACATCGAATGCACCGTCGAGTGGATCATATAAAGATTAGTCACTGGAAATAATGGCAAATCGACGACAGATTTGACGCTCCGTCGAACTGATCGACGGTCAGATCGACGGGCGTTCTTCTGCTCTTTTTCATAATAAAAAAAAAAAAAAGACACGGAGGGTCGTGTTAAAAAGACGAAACGTCGACTGATTCGACGCTCCGTCGATTGAACACCCCCTCCTTCGTTTTAACCCGACGGTTCAAGAACGTGGGTTTATAACCCACGTCTGTTACCCTGCCCCTTATTTCATATGTAACATCTCTCTCTCTCTCGCTACCACCTCTCCCCTTTTGCCTTAACTGCTACCCCAACCCTACCCACTCTCCCCTTCCTTCACCAACTCCCTGCCCTACTACTTTGTCCCTCTTTGTGTGTGCTTTTTCGAGTATTTTTCCATTCTAGAAAGTTGAAATCATCTTTATTCTACTTCAGGGTATGTGACTTACTGGATTAGTGCTCCCTTGTGATTGTTTGTTTTTGCATTCTAGGGCTTATATTGCTTATTTTTTATTGTTCTCCTTGTTTTTGCATCTTGTTATTTTCGCCTGGTATGCTCATATTTTTTTTTTGCTGGGGGTGGTTTGTTGATTTGTCTGTGGTTGTTGGGTGATTTATTTTTAGCCAACTCGGAGGGAATTACGACAAACACACCTCATTCATGAGGTTGTTGTTGTTTTGCCCACCAACTGTTCGATGAAATGCCAAAGTAGGGCATTGTGGGTCACAATGGCTTGGCGAGCATTACGACCTTTGAGTTGTTTTGCCTGCCAAATGTTTTCCCTAGTCTAACCCAAGCCAACATGGGGTGAAGTCTGAGTAACCCGAAAATACGTGACGATTAGCACATCGGACAAAGAATGTATAGGATCTGTAGTCTAGCATGCGAAAACATTCGACGCTCAGTTAGAAGGCCTGTCGATTCAATCGTCGGACCGTCCTATTCAACGTCGAATGATCCTTATCAAATATTCATGGCAAAAAAAAAAACAACATCGACGGTGGATTCGACGATCCGTCGAATCGATCGACGGGGCGTCTTTTCCACCGTCGTTTAGTTCAAATTTCCAGTGTCCAATTTGGTGCTAAAAAGAGATCGACGATGAGATCGACGGCCTGTCGGATTGATCGACGGGGCGTCTTTCTCATGTCTTTTGATCGAAATTTCCAGTGGCTCACTAGCAATCGACGATGCGATCGATGGCGCGTCGAACAGTTCGACGGGAACTTCGACTCTTAGTCGATCTGTTCTACGACACTTTAGCACATCGACGAACCACTGACATCTTTAACAATTATCGCATGTCTCGTACTTTTAACTGATTCTTTTATGTTTTTATGGTTATCTTAACAATAAAGTGTGTTCTTTTCTCAGGTATGCCTCCAAAGAATCCAGTCAAGCGGGGTGGTGGTCCTAGAAAAGGCCGAGGTCGGGGTCAAACAACCCTTACTCTTAGAGGTGAACCCTCTGACTTGGACCGTCAAGCGGTAGTTCCAACGACGAGATCGAGGGCACAAACCACCACGCCCCAAGCAGAATCACCCACTTTACTCTCCTTTCAGTCTACAGAGGGGACTTCAGCCTCCACATCCGCTGATTCTAGCGATGCAGTAGCAGAACAACCAGCCGCTCCCGAGCGAAATTCAGATGAGGAGCACGAGCGGCTGCGGCTGCAAAAGATGGAGATAGCGACAATCCGTTTCCCCTATGACGGGTGCCGAAAATACTATGTAAAAGGGGCCACTACAGTTGACGGGGGTAATCCGAGGAGGAATATTCAAGAAGAAAAACAGATTAGTATGAGTGGCTTAGAGAGCTACCCTCGGATTACCGATCTCATCCAGCACTATCATCTTGAGGCATTCACACAGCCTCCAGGGGATTATTGCCCGACCATGGTTCGAGAGAGCTCTGAAAGCCGCCCCTCCATTGGACAAAGTGTATGTTCGGGTGTCCATGTTGACATCTCAGCACGCATAATCAACAGGTTCTATTTTGGTGATGACTTCATGGCACCGACCACAGTGGAATATGACGATAATTTGAAAGAAGGGTTGAGCAATCTGTACGGGAATGGTTTGCGATAGTGATGGCTAGAGGGCCGGCGAACCAAGTCCCATGGGTGAAAAACTTGGGTGCCAAAATCCATAAGGCAGATATCAGCTTGGAATCTAAATTTTGGTGGAATTTCGTTATATATTGGGTTTTGCCCACGGGAGCAGATAATATAGTCACACCGGACAGAGCAGTGGTTGTGGCTGCTATGCTATCGAGGTACCCAATGAACTTGGGTGATTTGATCAGTAGAGCCATTCGGGCACGCGTACCACAGGAAGCGATAACCTTGATATTCCCGTGCCTTATCACACAGTTGTGTAAGTTGGCCCAGGTGAGGCACATTGACATATTTGCAGCTACTCTCTCCACAAAAAAGGTGTGCGACATCACACGGAGTAGGGATGAGACCCTCCGTACATCTCAGGCCACCAGTACTTCATTACTAGAGCTCATGGGTGAGCAGGCTGAGCATGTCACGGATTCTGTACCACAGGGCACAGTGGATATAAGCGCAGATGGATTGTCCACCACAGAGGCCTCCACACCATCTGTAGCTGATGCCGCCCCTTCTTCTAAGGCACCACCTCGGCCTGTTGTTCCATCTACATCTCCTATTCCTCCATCAGCCGCAGCATCAGCTTCCGAGGATCTCTTTGTCCTCAACAGAGCCAACTTCAGAGAGTTTGCAATCAAAGCAAAGCGTGCTGATCAGCAGGTGACCTGGATATTGCAGCAGTTGGGTAGGTTCGTCTGGAAAGAGATTGCACCAGAGTTGGAGCCTCTTCAGGAGGTGATACGCTCAAATTACACCTATTAATGGTATAACGCGGACGTTGTCAAATATAGTAACCCAACAAGGTTGGGGTCGAATCCCACAGAGAACAATATGTAGGCGATTTAAGCAGATTAGGAATTATCACTAACAATAGCTATGCCCGAACGCATCAATGGTGGTTTTTTATAAGGTTTTGATAAAATATGGAAATATAAATTCTAATCTAGAAAGCAAGTAAATTGATCAATGGCAACAAGAATGGAAGAAGGGAAACTACTTCTCAAGTGACGATCCAATCTATTTCACGAATTATAAATAATAGCAAGTTTATGTTATTTAGCCTCGGATAATGACTCTAAATTAACTTCTTCCGAAGATTAACTAGACTACCCAATTGAAGATCCCTCAAGCAATTAGGAGCATTAAGAACACCCGAATATGGCTACAAGTGGTATTGCCTATTCCTAGGTCAATTTCCATTAGATGAGGGTTAACGCCCCAAATTCATGTTAATTATTCTATCCCAACTCCGTTCTTTCTCTTCCGAGTTTCAAACAAAGTAAATGGGCGAGTTCAAAGGTTAGCTAATCCATTGAAAACATTCAAGAACAAGAATAATTAAAATAGCAAAAACTTACTTGATTAAGAACAATGCAAATGAATAAATAAGCACAACAAGAGTGTCAATCTTAATTGTCACCAAGAGATTTCCATCAACAAGGATTAAAAAGAAGAGAGAACATTTTTGTAGGAACCCTAGCCTCCAATTTGTGAAAACTGCCAAAGATATCTGATGTCTTGCCCTAATTTTCTACTTATATGAACTGGAATGGAAGAAATCGTCAAATCTCAAGTTCTGGTCGAAAATTGCCGAAAATCCTTCAACGCGATCGCGCCATGTGTCTGCGCGATCGCGTGGATGACGTCAGCTCCACTCGCTTCCTTCAGCGCGATCGCGAGAACTTTCAGCGCGAACGCGTGGACTTAATATCGCGCGTTGGCGCGATCGCGTGGGATACCTGTGCGAACGCGCAGAGTATTTTTCCACGAATTTTTCCAGAACCTCCAGTTATTTCCAGTGATCAACGTTTTGTGCTCTGTTTTGCTTGTTTTCCACACTTAGGCTCTAGGGACCTCGTATTACCTGAAACATGATAAAAACCACGTGAAATAACATAGACTTGCTTGAAAACACGTAAAACTTATAGCCGAAAAGCGTCGATTTTGGCATAAAATCACGCCACATCAACACCCCCAACTTAAAGTATTTGCTTGTCCTCAAGCAAGCCATACAAAACAACGACTCAATCTAACACCTAGATATCATAGAATAACAATGTCTACATTGGTTTTGACTCTGAACTACCGGCATGCATGTTTTCCTTTAAACGACCACCCCAACTTTCTACTTTAAAGCAATATGCACAACTCAAGAACACTACGACTAACGATGAAGCTTTAATGAATGACATTATATTATCGAACATATTATGGTGCACACAAACGCTACTTTAGGCGGTCACTTTATTTTGTTCAATTCTCATCCTTATGCCCTCACATAGACCAAAGAATGTCCCAACACACATATATACGACAAGAATGGGACGAAGACGAAAGAGAAGAGAAAAACACTCACTCACAAAGAAATTCATATCTACACATGCAAATACCGTAGGCTTGCCCTTATTTTCTATGTTTTCATCCTAGGCTCGTTCGGTTGTGATCACATTAGGACTTGTTTCGGTTTGTAATGTAGGTTTAGGGACGGGTCGGATACTTTTTGGATATTAGTGACTCACCCTCCTTGAACGCTACAATCATCTTGTCACCTTAATTTGCCTCTTTTCTTTCCACCCCTTTATTTTCTTTCAGTTTTCAACCTCGATGTGGTTTTACTCCTAACCAACTTACAAATCTTTTTCACAACAATTTTCTGATTTTTTTTTTAATTTTTTTTATTATATATATATATATATATATATATATATATATATATATATATATATATATATACGCAACTACCACATCGAATATCCACTAGCAAACTCCACCACCCCCAACTTATGTTTTTAACATGTACTCCACATGTAATTCACCCCCAACTTAGGCATTTTGCCTCATCTAACTAGTAGCATCAAGGAGGGAACGGGTGCGAAGATGGATTAATTTCACAAAGGGTAAGGTTTCATAATTGGCTAGCCAAGAAAAAGCTCAAAAAGGCTCAAAAGGGAAACTAATGGTATTTAACACTTTTGGTAAGGCTTATTTAGGCAAAGTGACTATTTCAACAAAGAAAGCCTAAGATCATCTCACAACCAAACTAACTTTCGGATTTCATACAAGACCAACCGGGCAAGTTCTAGATTATACATGCATAAACAGAATCAAACTAACAGCTCACACACACATTGGCATAAGAACAATTATTTTTACACTTGTGACCTCATAAGTAGTCATTTATCACACACAATACCCCAATAATAATAATGTCATATAAAGAATCAATCTTGTTCTAAGTATGCGTTTTCCAAATTTTCGAGGGGTCCAAAATTTCCAACAAACCACAATACATGCCATTAGTTACCAAGTAATACCAAATAAGCCAAAATTACTCTACTCAACCTAAGCAACATCCTAAACATGCCAGTTTCAACAAAACTAAAACCCCCCTCAGGAAAAGAATTCTGGCAAAGAAAAGCCGAGGAGGTTCCTACCCCCAACTAAAAAACTTGCAGTGTCCTCACTGTATTACATCGACACAGAAAAACTTTTTTTTATTTTAACATACCTCCTAGCACTGCGTGCTATGGTCATCTCTGCTCACCCTCGGAACTGGAGCTGCTGGGCTCTGGCAGGACAAAATCGTCCTCATTTTCCTCCTCTTCATGCTGTGCTCCGCATACACTCCTCAGAATGCTCATCATTTTGTTCAGAAATTTGCTTTGCTTCTTGGCGTGCTGTCTTGCCTTTTTCTGCCTCCTCTCTATCTTTCCCTACTTTTCTTTGATATGCTTCATGTCCTCCACCACACCTGCTAATGTTGGACCAATAGGACCAGAGGGAGCTGTAGATGTGCCTTCTCCATGTGGGCCCGAAGGGAGACTAGCCACTAGCTGCTGAATCCGATTGTCCACCCCATGGACCTGGGTGGAGATATATTGGAAAGGCCTGGCGGCTTCTTGCAGTGGTGGCAAGATTGGTATAGCCATAGGGGGAGCAGATGCTCCACCAGTCGACTCTGATGTAGTAGAGGTGAACTGCCGAAATGACGGGGCTGCTACATCAATCCTCCTTTTCTTCTGCACATTCCCGGGGCCTCTCTTTTTCAACGGATAAATCGGTCCACTAGGCCCCTTTTCTTTGTCTCCTGGTCTTGTGGGCACTCCATGAGTGGAGCACAAGTAAGTGATCAATGATGGGAAGAATAGACTCTTAGTCCGTTCAAGCACCACCTCCCGGATCTCTTGCATAATGAGCCTCCCCACGTCGACAGGCAACCCTTCCATCACAGCACAAATTAATTTGGCCCTCTCAATGGGCACGTCTGAATCATGTTTGGAAGGCAGCACCCTGGATGTGACAATATCAAGCCAAGTTTTGGCCTCAGCAGTGAACTCTGCAGAGTCAATCTTTCTCTGCATTGTTGTCAGCCACTTTGGTTGCTCCCCACCGTGGAGGTGGGTCACAAACCATTGTTGCCGCAGTTGTTCGTACATCTGTGCCATCTCGCTGTTGTCACCATCCTGCAGATTGTAACAGGCATTGATTCTAGAGGTATTGCACAGGACATCCACACCTCTGACTTTGACAATTGCCCTATGTGTAATGTCTGCCTCTGCAGCATTTGCGTAGAATTCCCGCACAAGGGTATGATTTGCCCTGATTGGTTCATCTGCAAAGCGTATCCAGGCGCTTGTTACCAACCTTCCATAGAACTCGGGCATCTTTTCTTCCAAATTTTCTGTTACAATGCCCCTCTCTTCGATGAAGCTCTTTCCCAGCAGTCTATCATATAGCTTCGAACATTTTGCTGACTGGAAGGTGGTGGTGTCATAGTATTCAATCAAGGGCACTTGGGCAGCATTGGATGATGAAGCCATTTTTTTAAGTTTAAGTACCTACAAAACAAAAGCAACACATATGAATACCTAAAATGATGTATAATGAGGTAACTAGGCCAGAGAAATTGGTTTCCAAAGTTTTGGGCAGCTCTGTACTAGCTTTCTGTTTGTGAACTGTCGGATTTCCTTCAGCGCGATCGCTCCAGTTTGTTGCGCGATCGCGCCATTTTGAGCATTATCTTCACCGCGATCGCGGTTCAACATGGTGCGTTCGCGCAATTAATGAGCCATTATTCAGCGCGTTCGCGTCTGTTATTGGCGCGATCGCGCTGAATCGTTTCAGATTCTCAGAAACATTTTCACAAACAGGTTATGGGCATCATTTTTGGGGCTTCAATTCAATGATTTTAAGCACGTATTTTGTCCCATTTTTTTCATATATCAGCACCCAACTCTCAACTCACATCACTCACAACAAACAACAATTTACATGACAAGAAATTCAGCAATTTCATCACATTTTCATGCTTAA